>NW_027094025.1:0-1200000 GCF_019434415.1 Metarhizium acridum | reverse complement strand
TAAGCTTTATAAAACTAGCCTATAGTATTTCTCTAGTAAGCGCGAGCTTATTCTTAAATTAAACGAAGAAGTCTACGAATAACTTATTTTAGCGCTACTATATTTAGTCTAGCTTAATAAGTGCGATTTTCTCTTAATAAGGGTCTAAATATATAAACGATAGGTATTCTAAGAACTAGAATAAATTATAGCTCTTTACCTCACCTAGTTTAAAAAATAAGGCTACGTAGCTTTTAACTTTATTAAAGAGGTTCTAGTAAATAAAAACCTATTAATTATAAGGGCCGCTAATAAATTATACGTCTTTAACTAGCTTATATACTATAAGCTTCTTTTAAGCCTTAAACACGTTCTTATTACTATTAAAAGGGGTTCCCGTTAAAATTAGTTTTCGTTTTATTAGAGTATTATTATTAGTAGGTGTTCTTATAGCGGGTGTAGCTTATACTACCTAGTTTTATAGGTCGTGGTATTATTCAGAGAGTTAATAGAGTCTTTTAACCTAGGTATTTATAATCTCTTATAGCGCTATAAAGTTAAATAGGGTGCTTTTACCTAACGTAAAGGCGCTAGGTGTAAGTAGGTTTTATCCTATACTAGATATTACTTTATTAAGGTTATTTATAGTAAAGTTTATTCTTTATTAAGAACTAATTATACTATACTATTATAAGTATACGTCTTTAAAAAGTAAGAATAAACTTAAGAAGAAAGAGAAAGAGAAAGAAAGGTTTCCCCCTTCTTACCCCCCTTTATATCCCTACCTAGCCCATAGATTATCCGGGTTAGGTTTAAGCTGCCTCCGCAACGGGTTCGGCCTAGGCCCGAGCTGTTAGCTCGAGCCTATAACATTAAATAATTAATTTATAAATTAAGAGATTATATAATAGATTTACTTAATTATTATTACTTATTATTAACTTATAAAAGTAATAGGCTTTACTTATTTAAAGAGAATTTATATAATAATATTTATACTTATAAGTTAAAGAAAGTTAAATAATATATTTAATTATAATTATATTATTAATATAAGAGAATAAGTATACGCTTAAGTCTTTAATTTAATAAGTTTTACCTTTATAATAAGTTTATAAGATCTTATATTAATATTTTATTAAGTTATTTAATTAATTTTATATAAGCTTATATTATATAATTAAATTATTTAAGTTATTTAATTACTTATTTACACTTATAATAAACTATAGCTTATAATACGTGTAATTAAAATTATAAGTATTTTAAAAGCATTTAATTACTTTATTTAAATTAATTTATTACTTATTTAAGAATCTTATTAGCTTTAAGAAGTAAGTTATAAGAATTAAAAAGTAATTAAATTATAATACTACGTATAAAGTTACTAGTATATATATATATCGCGTTTAGGCTAATAAAATACTATTATTCGTTTATAATTATAATATATTAGGCCTTTATTAATAGAGTATAGCTTTTAAAAAAGTAAAGTTATAAGTTTAATTAAATTCTACTTAAGTAATATTATTTATTACGTTTTTAAGCTTTAATAAATTAATAAAATTAAAGGTAAAGAGTAAAAATATTCGCTATTAAGGTGCTAGTTATTTATAAATTATACTATACACTTATTCAGCCGAAGGCTGACTCTACATTAATCCATAAGTTTTCCGAATAATGAGGGTTTGGTGCAGGCTTGACAAATAAGTTTCTATTGGTCCAAATTTTGTATGGGAAATCGCGAAAGAAGGCTGGATTGGTTGGTGGCTCTAGAAAAGTGGGTAAAGGACAGCCACCGTCTGTCGGTGCTTCTTTGTTTACTTCTCTGTTTACAATCGTTTACAATCGTTTACAATCGTTTACAATCGCTAAATTTGCCCAGCGATCTGTTCGTTTGCTTGGCCAGCAGCCTTTCTTCCATTATTGAAACAGATGTACCGCATGGTTGGGTATGGATTATGATTCTAGGGGTAATATTAGTCCTAGATCTGAATTGGCAGTCCATTGCCCGTCTTGCGACCGAACAAAATCACCAAGTAATTTCGTTAGCAGGAGGAAATCTGCCAATCCAACTACAACCTGTCTGGAATGCCGGGACCACCGCAATTCCGAGGTAACTGACACCATTGATATACTATATATGCCTCCCTAACCTGATCAAGCGTGCCAGGTCCAAAGGTGCCGTCCTTGCATTGAGAAAGCTGGCTGTCCGTCCTACCTCAGCTGAGAGATCTGCCCCGAAAAGAACCGACAGAGACGCTGGCCTATCGCCTCCTAACCAGAGATCTGGAACCCAACCTACATCGCCAGAGAAGCTACGGCAACAACATACAGCTAGGAGTTTGTTCGGAGAGCCAGGCAGCCAGCCGCAGATAGTGCTGGGGACGCCGATCCCACCAACCCAAGCGAGCTCGCGGCTCTTCCGGGCTCTAGCTCCCTCACCGCCTGTGCCGCCCTCGACCGATCCTGTCGCCTCACATTCTGATCCATCTACTGTCCGAAGCAGCACGACTGGTGTGGACTACTCTTACCTGGCTGTTAGGTTCCACAAGGGCGGGAAGGACTCGCAAGATGATGCCTCCAAGGCCGGCGCCAGGGCCAAGCAGGCCACTATTCGGCGCGACCATCGTTCACGACGCCGTGCAGGGGAGGCTGTGTCACTAACTCCCACAATCTCTCAACTCGGCGTCTTTGAAGGTTCTGATGGTCCTGGAGAAGGTATCCTTGTGCTGTGGTCCCGGCAGTTTGTTCAAGCTAACCACGGAACGTAGCTGGGAGTCAAGATCGACTACAGGCAAATGAGCTCCCAGATGGGGATGGAATGACCAAGGAAGCGGATGACAGGGGACAGTTCTCTGAATCTGATGTTGACGTCGAGGACTATTTCAACTTGCTGCTTTCACCTGCTCGACCACGGAAGTACCTCGAACACCTAGGGGTAGAGTCTGATTCCGATCTAGGGGACGAAGACGGGAACGATAATAGCAATGCCTTGGACGAAAGCCCTCTTCGCTATTGCTCGCGGCAGCCTTCCAGAAAGTCAGGGCCTCGTCGCCGTGCTCGCCGTGGTCCTGCCCCTGGTACAGGAGGGCGGCCAAAAAAATCTCAAAGGCAAACTCGATCGTCGGGGCCGCCACGACGGTACCGGAGTCCAGTGATGATTCCACCTGAAGAATCGGCCGTATTTCACGCACAAGATCCGGTGTGGAATGGGGACCTGGACGCTTGCGCCTTGACCTGTCGTGATAAAGCAATCCTCCGTGAGTTCTGGACAAAGCTGGACAATGACCAAATGCAATTTTGTGGTCGATGTCAAGAGCGTTGGTTCCAGATGAAGATCGATTCTGATGGCATTTGTGCGCGTTGCTGTCGAAAGGATGATAAACGCGGCCCTGAAGAGCCGTACTTCTTCTCTGTGGACAACCAGTTGGATTTTGGCTCCGTACCGACTCAATTGCCTCAGCTTACACCTACTGAAGAGTCTTTAATAGGCCGTGTTCACGTCCACGTGAATATTATGCTTGTGCGGGGCCAGCAGTACAAATATCGGGGACATGTTGTTCACTTTCTCCGCGAGGTTGGCTTGGTGTACAACCAACTCCCGCTTTTGCCGCGGGAGTTGAACACTGTATTACTCCGTCCTTCCAATACGTCGTCCCATGCAAACCTTAGCCGGCAATTCACCCGCCAGTTCCGTGTACGCCGCCAGCCAGTTGCCATATGGCTTAACTACCTCCGGCGCCATCATCCTGGCTATCGATGCATCGTCATCGACGAAGAGCGGCTGAGTCAATTGCCTCAAGATGGCAATGTCCTGGACGACATCCCCCAGAGCCAGGTGGAGGCTGCCGAAGTTGGACCCGAGGAAGATGAGGAGGCAGAACCGGACCTGGAGGACGAGGCTGCGGTGCCGGACCTTTTGGCCAAGGACACGGAGCTCGATGCTCTGCGGTCTATTCTTGCCGGAGAACCAGAAGCTGAACCAAGGCTTTCCACAAGCTTCCAGGAGCAGGTGCAGCACGAGCTGCAGCTTCCGAATATACGGCGCACACCCATTAATGAGTTCAATCGCTCTCATGCCCTACTCTCCTTAGCTTTTCCCTGCCTCTTTCCTGACGGGAGAGCCGACTTTGTTGAGCCTCGGCTACGGTCAATCGACTACAAGGACTACATCGAGCACGCGATGCGCTGGCATGACGGGCGTTTTGCACGCCACCCGACCTTCCGCTTCGTCGCCTTCAATACTCTGATGCGGTCACAGGCCCGTGCACGGTCCAAATTCTTCGTGAAGCAACACGATGGTAGTCATGAACCGCTCACACGGGAGCAGCTTGTTCAGGCACTGGAGCACAGCGAGGACCCTGAGGCGCAGGTGCTAATCAACTCAATCACAAGACATGCGGTACCTATTCGCGGCACGCGCCCCTTCTGGAACAGGAAGAGGCAGGACCTCGAGGCCTATGCCTACAACCTTGGATGTCCTGGTGCATTCATCACATTCAGCCCGGCAGATTTACACTGGCGGAGTCTCTACCAGCACATGCCCCGATATGATGAATGGCTGGCTGCGTCCGAGTCCGAGAGGATGGGTCTCTCGCGCCAACTTTTGCGTCAGAATCCTCACATTGCTGCTTTCCATTTCTACCGCCGATACTGTTTCTTTCGAGATATCGTGTTAAGCAAGAAGTTCAACATTACGGATTACTGGGATCGGTATGAATGGCAAGGGCGTGGCAGTCCGCACAACCATGGCCTGTACTGGATGGAGAATTGCCCAAGAGTCGACATGGTGGATGAAGCCGCTCGTGATGTTTTTGCACGCACGTGGGGATTCCACATCACTGCCATTAATCCTGAGCCGACTAGGACTATGCCCCAGGGTGAGGGTAACCCCCTGAGCGTAGATCCACTGAGTACAGAACTGACATTCCTGCGTCTCTCACAAATCGTCAACCGCTGCCAGCGCCACAGATGCAATACCACATACTGCTTACGCGTAAGGAAGAGAACCGTTGATCTGGCGAGGGATATGGAAGGCGCTGCTGCAGATATCGAGGCGGCCAATGCGGCCAATCCAGAGCGGGAGTGTCGTTTTGACTTTCCTCGTGCCTTGCGGGAGCTGGCCGCAGTGATCAGGAAGGAAGGCAAGTCGTACTATGTCTTCGAGGCGGCGCGGAATGACAACCTCATGAATCACTTCAATCCCGCCATTATACTAGGCTGGCTAGCCAATATCGACATATCTCCTTGCACCAGCCTACAGGCGGTTATTACGTACGCTGCCAAGTATTGCAGCAAATCTGAGAAGAAGACTGAGCCTTACTGTAAGCTTGCAGACCAGGTTTTGCCGCACACGGCACACCTTCAGCCGCTATTATCCTTCTCCTCTCGCCTGATGAATAAGCTGATTGCCGAGAGAGATTACTCGGCGCAGGAGATTTCCCATCTTCTCCTTAACATTCCTCTGCAGGAAGGCACGCGGATGGTGGTCTCTGTCGACTGCCGTCCTTTGGAGCAACATGCACGTTCGCATCGCGTGGATGAAGATGTCAACGAGACCGTCGGCAGCTACAGGAGGTATCTCGAGAGAAATGACCAGCACGAGGATGCAACTTACCTCGAGTACCTGCAATCGTATAATCTCAAGACGTGGAGGAGACTCGCTGCCAACGCGAAGAAGAGAGTCCTGTCTTACTTTCCTCGATACAGGTCCGTGGAGGCATCTCCCCAGTTTGGTGACTTCTGCCGTGTTAAATTGATGATGGCTCATCCGCATCGCTCTCCAGAGGAGTTGCTCACCGTGGGCGGGCAGCGGTTCGATTCCTTCGCGGCTGCGTACAGGTTTTGCAGAGAGCAGCACCGTGACACCCATGCGGACGATCATTATGGGGAGCCAGATACAAATGAATTGAGGGCTGAGGACGACGAATTTGAGCTTGAGGTCCATGAAGAGCCCATTGTGGATGAAGACTGGCATGAACTCGCCCGCATGCTTCCCGACCGCCCGCTGGAGGAAGAGGATATCGACATGCTCGGCCGCCGAGACATCGACATCAATTATGATTGGACCCCTCACGTTGGACGGTATACTGATGACGGTATTCTCAAGGGCGACTACTGGAAGCAACGCAAGGCGGCAAACCGCCTTGACCTTGATGTGGATCATCAGCCCTTGGAAGCTCGAGATTCCCTAAACCGGGATCAGCGCTTAGTATACGATACCGTGATGGACCACTTCCTGAATCAGGAACCCTCTCAGTTGCTGCTCCATGTGGATGGTGGAGGTGGTACCGGGAAGTCATACCTCATTAATTTGCTCTCCGCGCACCTCCAAGCCGCTGCTGCCGGGAGAGGGACACCTGTTTGGCGTGCCGCGCCCACTGGCGTCGCGGGAAATCAGATATCGGGCACTACTTTGCACTCCCTGTTACACCTTCCAATCAACAAGGACTTCAAGCCCCTCTCGCCCACTGACATGGCCCAGCTCCAGAAGAAGCTGAAGGACATCAACTACCTGATCATCGATGAGAAGAGCATGCTGGGACTGCGACAGCTTTCTTGGATCGATGACCGCCTGCGCGAGGCGTTCCCGAGTAGGAATGAGGAGTTCTTTGGTAGTCTTAACATCCTTCTGGTTGGCGACTTCTTCCAGCTTCCACCCGTGCTACAGAAGCCGCTCTATTACGATAAAGAGGTGCAGGGAGTGGAGATCAAAGGCAGGAACGCATATAGACGCTTCGATAAATCAGTCTTCTTGAAGGTTGTCCAACGGCAACGGGGCGACGATCAGAAGGCGTTTCGCACAGCTCTCGAGGAATTGCGGCTCCTCCAACTGTCAGTCGAGTCCTGGAAACTCCTTTCCGGTCGAGTACAGGCGAAGCTAGATGATCTGGAGGTCGCCAGGTTCGCCAACGCCTTGCGAGTATACGCCACGAAAGATAGGGTGAACGAATATAACCACTACCACCTCGACCGCCTCGGCCGGCCAGTCATTCAGGTCAAGGCTAAGAATGTCGGCCTTGGCGCGGCTGCGGCGCCTGATGACAAGGCGGGCAACCTTGCGAAGCAGATCCCTATATGCATTGGCGCCCGTCTGATGCTGACATCTAACCTTTGGCAGCCAGTTGGTCTCTGCAACGGCGCTCGCGGTACCGTTTACGATATCGGCTGGGCACCGGGGGCTGACCCAGTCCAAGACCCTCCCTGTGTTATCATGATGGAGTTTGACAAGTACAGTGGACCTGTGTTCCTGACCACCGCTGATGGCAGAAAGATTGTCCCGATTCTCCCAGTAGACAGGGACTTCCTCATCGGAAGCACTCTCTGCACTCGCACGCAGTTTCCCCTGATCGTATGCTACGCCATTACGGTTCACAAGTCGCAGAGCATCACTGAAGATGTCATCGTGACAGATCTCTCCTGTCGGGACTTTCAGACTGGTTTAAGCTACGTAGCTGTCTCTCGCGTAAAAACGCTCCAGGGCTTGATGCTGGATGCGCCCTTTGATCGTGGTCACCTGTTTTACGAGTCTCCACCAGAGGGTATGAAGATGAAGATGAGGGATGAGCGGCATAGAAGACGACAGGTCCTTACACGGAATCCATATAGGTCAGACCACGGCTCTGCATAACTAGATAGCTAGCTAAATGTAATGGCTTAATAGTTGCTTGGCCCAAGGACTCCCAGCCTTCGGATGATCGTACCCCTTGCACCCACAGCTCTAACGTGCAAGGGGTGGCGTAGTATTTTTAGATTTAATAAGTATACACTTGTAGGTTAAAACGCTATCTCTACTTAAAGAGAACTAAAAAAAAGTGGAACTAAAAGTGGGTAAAAAACATACAACACCAGGTGTTCGCTGGTCGTCACCGACCCAACTACTAATCCGGCGCTCGCCAGGTTATCGTACGAGATCAGACGGGATCGTGAGCTCTACTGGCGGCTGTGGTCGTATGTGCTAGAAGAGGTGCATAATTGAGTTATAAACGATCGCTTTTATTAAAGCTATAGTAACTTATTTATAGCCTAGTCGGTCATAATACTCATTAAGATGGTCTAAATTAAACAATTCTTCTAAAGTCAGAGACCTCAATTAACTGCCAGGAAAAGATGATGCCGAAACACTAATATCACTCCGATATTCAGAGCAGTAAGTAAGTCGTTGCATCGTGCCACGCCCTAAATAGAGGCTGGTGTTAGGAGTTCGAGCCGTCGGCAAGCCGACCCAGTATTAACAAATGAAGAGCGCCCCAAAGACATTTAAGGGAGGACGACCCCAAAGGGAAGTTCTAAAGGGTCGATAGAACTAGTAATACGGTTAAGGTGCACATGCTCCTAAATAAGTTATTCTACTTGATGTGTATGTAGGAAAGTGGTATTCTAACAACTCGGCACCACGCAACCCCGAGATTTAATTTAAGACAGGAACCACTAGCAAGTTAAGGCTGAGGCCCTTCGGCAAAGCGCTGCATGGGTAGAGAATGAAATGCGCGAGGCTATCTGAAGAGAAAAGGAGGCAATCCAGCGCCAACGATAAGAACGGATTCGACGACACATGCAGGAAAACACCACTCTCGCCCACACCAGCGGACCCAACTTTTTAATTAAAAATTGGGATAGGATTACTGCGTTAAGTAAGACTTGTCCGTAGTGATTTCTATGCCCAAGTAAAATTGACTGGGCCCTAGGTCTACCATTTTAAACTTTTGGGATGGCGAGTTCCCTTGATAGCTTGTCCAGATCCTGTCGGTACCCTATCTTTCAGGCTGCTAGATAGGAACTTCTTTGTCTATCTTACCGTAAAGAAAAGCTATCTCGACGTCTGTTTATTTAAGGTTCTAGCTCACAATAGAATGACATAGGGTATTGGGGATTGAGACAGATGGACTTTATGGCAGCTTTCACCTCTACCGTAATGTACATAACGGAGTCTATATCCAGCAACTTGAAGGGTTTGGACTGGGACCGACAGGGTCTGGTAGCGCAACAAGGCCTCTACTACCTAAAACAGTTACCAAGGACCTAGTCAAGGTGCGCTCTTTACGTACCTAAGGAATTGGGTTTTGCGCAGCCCAGTCAAGACTCTAGTACTCGCTATCCACAAAGTTAGAATGACAGACCTACGTACGGCCCTGCCAATTCTAGTTGGGCATGGAAATGAGTAGAGATAGGAGAACAGACGTATATTATAGACCTTTCTGAGGAGGCATTCATAAGGAAAACCATTGCGCGACTTCAAAATTTCTACCCACAAAGCCTAGCATACCCTACAGAGCTGCGGCTCGATCAATGCCACGGGGAATACATACGCCGTCACGGATAACAATGCGTGATGCGGTGACAACACAGAAGCAGAGGGGCTCTGAAGCCCGCGCTAGACTAGCAGGAAGTCGTGACGTTGCTGCTTTGGATGACTGTTGAATACATCTAGTTAAATCTCCGGGGTGTTTCTAAGTCTTGAACACCAGCGACTGGCTTAAAACTATTACCTATCTCTCGAGTGCTTTACAGCATATGCATGACTTTGGGATTACTGGGACAACGGCTTGCGGGACTAATCCAATCCAACTGAAATAATCCTTAATATCAAAGGTTCTTGGGTTTTCTTAAGGCTCTTGGGCCAAAGGGCCCTTATTTATACAAAGCAGCGGTGAGCATTGTGGTCTAAGGCCTTTGGGCCTTAAGCCCTTTTGTAACTATCGTCAGGTTCCGATGTCGGTCCGTGCCGCGATATTGCGATGGCCGTAAGACAATTGCTCATCAAGGTTCATATGTGGGCCTTTAGTCTCGTTGTGTTGTAATTACTCACAAATTGAGGCCCTGACGCAGAGGAACTATGGGATCTTTATCATTGGGTGAGGAGCGTAGTGCTTCTCCGTAACTGAAGGTACAGAAAAAATCCGCACCCATGCTATTGAGGAAGCAAGTGGAGACAAGACGGAGTGCCCGGAAATGTTTGAAATATTATGGAAGATTCAAGACGCGACATCCTTCGATCTCGACCAGCCGGATTCTCGCGCCTCAACCCGACGACGAGAACAGGCTCTCTAATACATTGTTAGTTCGAGACAGACAAGGAGCAAGACTCTTGTAGCAACGAGTCTGGACTTGAGGGTGATTGGCGGCTATGACGGCGCATACGCGAGCTAAATTCCCAACAAAGAAAAGGAGCCACCATAATTTGCGACTAATTGCCCTATATTAGCCATGGAAATAACGTAGTTACTATATAGAAGATGATGACTCTTTTCTTGCGTACACTATTGCGTAATAGAAGAACTTGGAATTGAAGATGAAGACTGGCTTCTATTAACGTAGTCATTTACCTTGTTCATTTAGCCGAATACTAGTGGTTGTAATGTGGCTCTAATCGCCTTTTTGGCTGGTAGTAGAATATGTACTAGAGAATAGTAGCTAACTTAAAGCAACCTTGAACCCACTCATACACGAGACCGTGTGCTTACTATGCTATTTAAGCTTAGAACCATCTCATTTTTGGGAATGCGACGCGTAATGATGTCACGATTGGCAGCTGTGGGCCGCATCGAACGTGGACTAGTCGTTGATTGAATTTGTCTATCTGTGAATTTGGGGCCCTCTATGTTCAATTGAACATTGCAAATAACACCAGTGACGTTTGGCGACTGATACATGGGCACCCGGGTGCCCAAATAGACTAGCGCACCCAGGTGCCCAAATTATGTCAGCACTCCTCTAGCGCTGGGACAGAACCTGTGCCCCAGCATGTTCCTGCAGCCACTGCACATTGCAGCGCCAATCAGATTGATGAAACATGGATCAGGCAGCATTCCCTGACGACGTTCTTCCACCCGAAGGCACATATGAATCACGCGAGTCCTTACTTGATGCTATCAATTCTTGGGCGAAACCTCGAGGGTACGCATTTACAACAGGGAAATCCCTCAAGACACCAAATGGCAGAGTCAGAGTAATATTCGCTTGTGATAGGAATAAACCTCCTCCAAGCCCTTCTACTGATCGAGTGCGACGCACTTCGAGCCGAAGAACTGGCTGCAAGTTTTCAGTTCTAGCCAAGCAATCGCTAGATGGTAGTACATGGGTCTTGAGCCATCGACCAGACATCGAATGTGCTAAACATAATCACGCGCCCAGCGATGATCCTTCTGCACACCCTGCCCACCGCAAGCTTGTGGGAAAAGATGCGGCGATCGTCTCCAAACTCGTGAAGTCTGGAACTGCCCCTCGAGAAATAAGGACCTACCTCCATAACCACTCAGAAACACTTGCAACTCAGCGGGATATATACAACCGGATTGCGGCAACCAGGAGAGATCTTCGCGAAGGCCAGAGCAGCATTCAAGCCCTAGTCGACCAATTAGATAACGAGGGCTTTTGGTGTCGCGTCCGCTTGGATGTAGACAATCGACTGACGGCTATCTTCTTTGCCCATCCTGACTCTGTGGCGTATTTACAATGCAACCCGGACGTATTATTGCTGGATTGTACCTACAAGACGAATAAACACGGTATGCCGCTACTCGACATGGTCGGAGTAGATTCTAGCCAGCGGTCGTTCTGTATCGCATTTGCATTTCTATCCGGTGAATCGGAAGAGGATTACTCTTGGGCGTTACAACATCTCAGGTCACTTTACCAGCGTGAACTTCCGTCAGTTGTCTTGACTGATCGATGCCTAGCTGCAATGAACGCTGCTGCACATTGGTTTCCAACGACCAAAGCGCTCCTCTGCCTCTGGCATGTCAACAAAGCGGTCCTCCAGCGCTGCCGGCCCTTTTTTGTGCAGAAAGAAAACGAAACCTCAGAGCGGGCAGAAAATGACACATGGGAAGAATTCTACACCTCCTGGCACTCGATTGTTGCTTCACCAAGTGAAAAGATATTTGACGAGCGCCTGGCCAAGTTTGAACTGAAGTATGGCGAAAAATATCCAGAGTGTGTAGGGTATATCAAGATGTATTGGCTCGAGCCGTACAAAGAGATGATCATTAAAGCATGGGTGGATATGCACTTGCATTTCGGCAATGTGGCCACCTCGAGGCAGGTGGCTTATACTATATGCAATTGACAAGACGCTAATGGAACGTTCCCAGGGCCGAGGGTATCCATTCACTGATGAAAGCACACATTAAGAAATCGAATTTGGACCTTTTCGACGTTTGGCAAGCCATGAAGCATGCCATCGCAAACCAACTCAAGGAACTTAAACATATTCGAGCTTCGCAACAGTTACGCACACCTCTAGATGTATCCGGGCTCATGTTCGAAGCAGTACGAGGTAGGGTTTCGCATGATGCTTTGCGCAAAGTCCAGGGGCAACGGCAGTTATGTCTACAAGAGCCACGTCAGATTCTATGTAGTCAGACTTTCACTTCGTCACATGGGTTGCCGTGCTCCCACACCCTCGAGAAGCTGGAAGAAGAAGCTCAGGGTCTTCTGTTAGAGCATTTTCACCCACATTGGCACTTAAAGCGAGGGGTGGCACTGCCAAAACCTGTTCTGGAACCTCGCCGGGCTGCAAACCAACTAAATAGGACTCAACCCTTAACGAGCACAAGACGCGAACCATCCGGTTTCGAGAGAATCCAGGGTAACAGAAAGGCTCCCACTTGCAGCGCATGCCACGTGGTAGGCCACATTATGACCTCGAGGTCCTGTCCGCTGAAGTTCAAGGGGTCGCCGGTAGTACCTCTGCCGGAAGCTCGAAGTTCAGTCACATTTTCAGGTGCCACGGCGGAAATGGCTCCTGCGGGTGTCTCTAAGGCCCCCCCGGAAATCGTGCCAACGACCCAGCAGTCGCAATGTTCAAATGCAGTGGCGGATGCCTTGGCAGAGATTGATCAACCCTCTTCCTTTGCAGCACGCATGCCACCCATCCGTTCATCTCCTCTCATGAGATTTAATACGTCGACTGACTTGGGGTCGCTTGCCACATCAAACAACGCGCCCGGCAGTCCGCCAATGTTGACCGTTGAAGGGCCAACGGTTGAGCAAGTCCAGTCTTTGTCTGGTGTCACCTTGGAAGAGCCGCGGTACGATTCCCCGGGTGCCATTTATGAGAGATATGTAGCTGCTAGAAATGCGTGGTACGCTGCGCAACCTGCTGGCAGCATCAAGACCAACCAGCAATATCGCAAAGCGATGGGGCTCCCACAAAGATACGACAAGCGGAGTTACGAGTGGTGCTTGGACTACAAACAAATGTCGAAGCATCGCGTCACTGCGACAGGGTCCAGAGAATGGACGAAAGAGGAAATGATGGCGTATCTAGACTGGAGCAACCAGGAAGATGAGCGGATTGAAGCCCAGGTCGCTCGGGAGATGGGTGATCATCCTTTGGCTAACAAGAGAAGAGGAATGAAAGAAATATGGAAGAGAATAGAGGTAGACAGTAATGAGCAACAAGCTTTGCACTCAGCGAATAGCGCGACGGAGGATTGCATTGTTGTCAAGTTGTAGATTAAACTGGAGAGAGTAACTAGTTGAAATGATCTTCCAGCCGGGTCTTGCGGGTCTGTCCCAGCGCTAGAGGAGTGCTGACATAATTTGGGCACCTGGGTGCGCTAGTCTATTTGGGCACCCGGGTGCCCATGTATCAGTCGCCGTGACGTTTCAATCGATTGAAAATGACAGATTTGGTGCTGGCTTCCAATTTGATCTTTACAAGCTAGATCGCACTTCTTAGATCAAAGGCCCGGCTCGTCGAGCCTACTAAAAAAAGGCTCCGCTCAATGACTAACTGGATGACAAATTACGTAAATATGTAGGAGAGATGTGCCAACAATTTTGTTCGAACCGTGCATTGCCATAGACATCACGTGCCACTCTGCTACTACCTAACAAACCAGACACTCGAACGCGTAAAAAGTGATTTCAGCCATGCGGAAGGTGGAGCTGCGTTTTCAAAACTCATACTTGTTTTCACAATTTGCCATCATCTTCGTACCACGCACGCATTGTTTGTTCGTCAGCCAAGTCGCCACAACTAACACTTCGACCATGGGACAGTCCTTTAGACTTCTGGCGCCTCATGCCAGACTGAGCGAGGAATTTGGAGGGAAGCTCGGAGAGATGATTTACGACGGCACTGCCGAGAGACTGGTTAAGCTACTCGCCGTCCCCGTTCGGCCCAAGTTTGCCGTGAACCCAGACCGAATTGCTTCCCAGACTGCGTCGCAGAGCAGCCGTTCACCTGAACAAAATGAGTGCAGTGAGCTTCAGGTGACCGTAGCAGTCAAGCGGAAAGCGAATGCCGAAATGTCAAAGAGCCCTCCACCACTTCGGAAGAAGATCAAGACAACATCTGGAAGCCACGGACCGAATTCTCAATCAGCCACATTTTCTAGCCTCCCTACCGAAATCCATCAACTTATATTCTCTCATATCGAGAAATTTGTAGATGTGCTCAGACTCGGATTGGTGAATCGGCACCTCTGCGATATCGCTCGGGAACAGCTGCTGTCCGGTTTTTGTTCGCATTTTGCACCATGGGCCGGTCAAAAGATTGTCTATGTGGGACATGATACCGAACCAAATGACTACCCGCCCGGACTATTCTCGGACGCAGAAATAGAAGCCCTCAGCAAAGAGGAAATCGAGGTCTATGACGAGTACGAGCAAGACTATATTACCATGACACCATCCAATCTCTTTGACTTCACGACACCTGGTGTTTCCGCGATACAAGGAAGGATCGACATAGGACTCAAAACAATCCAGTATCGATTGTTATCCTACAAGTTAAAAGCTTCCGAGAATGCTGCACTGACATATTTGGGCGTGCCCGCATATATCCAGTGCGACCACTTTTTGCCCCGAGACCAACCGTGGGTTCTCCGAAACCTCACCACAAAGCAGTTTGTACGTGCAGAGGCCATTGCCCTAAAGCCGGAATTTATTCACGGCCCCGAAATTAAGTTTTTCGGCTTTGGCCACGTCGTCCTGTTACGCATCTGCTGGTCGTCTAGGCCTGTCAGTAGCGTGGATCCGGAGAATATCGTCAGAGGAATATGGGCAGGGCACTGTTTCGATATCACTCTACTGGCCAAACACCAGGAGGAGACCGGCGCCGGAGAAGGTTGGACCGATATAAGCGATGAAGTTGCAAAGGAGATTGCTACTTTCTGTGAAACCAATGAGGGCCCCGACTGGCGTTCGTATCTTTGTGAAAATGCAACACGATCCAGCGACTGGTGGTAAACGAGAGGCCGAGGTTAAAATACCATGTTGACTTTGGCACATGATTATAGCACACCGACTGGCCGCTAAGATGGGAGAAGAATGGCGAGATTCCAAGAGTGTTATCCATTTATCAATTTCGCCAGGGGACTTGGGGCGTCCCGTTTTTCACTTTGGCCGCTGAATATGTAGGGGAAACAAGATAATAGCTAGGTTTTTGAACTAGAAGTAAGGTAGCGGCTGTGGCTTGGTAAATTGACTGTACTTGTTTTATTTCCCTTTCAGAATAAGGCGGTGGGTTCCTATTGTTCTAGGCAACCCTCCCGGCAAGACCTGTAACCTGTAACCTCTCCAACTGTCTATGCCTAGAAGCCTGCCTGAACATGTGAATCTCACTACATAACCTCAGGTGTTTTCATAGGATGGCGTTCAATACTTTACTTCACCACAACATGTACCGGGAAATTGATGAGAAAAGCCAACTACGACAGCCTACTCGTTCATTGGTTTGGGATTTTTAATGGGTTTATTTAATGCGCCACGTATGGGCAAATATGGAAAGCCTGGATCTTTGAGGTGCTGGGAAAAGTTTTGCTGCCGTACATAGAAGGTAGGGGTTCCATAAAGCTCCCCGTGGTGTAGCCGGACGACATCAAATTCTCGATAAAGCTCTTTCAATATGAGTCCAAATCCTTTGTCTTCGACCATGATCATGTAACTCAAACTCGCATGCGTTACCTTTTGTAGCTGCTGGTGTACAAGTCAGTTAACGTGCTCGCTCCGACCTGCTGCTTCGGTTTGCCTAGAAGTCCTTCACTCAGCGCAAACTGCCAGATAAGGACATGGATATTGATTCAAGATCCTGATGACACGAATCAAATATTCCGAAAACAACGTCGACTGTACACTGCGTTGTACCGGTCTGGTACTGGGTCCGATGCCACCACAAGCCCTTGCCATAGGAGAAAGCAAACATTGAGGCTGCACAATGTCGCCAGGCTGAATTAATTAGACCAGACCCCTCCACTGGCTCAACTGCTTGAGCTGGTGCATGTGGGCTCCTACGTGCCTGTGGGACAACCGAAACTCCCTACAACTTAACGCGCATACTCTTAAGTCTCACCTACCAGACCAGACCCGTCTATAATATTGACCTGCTATGTAACTGTCTGACTACCTAGGTAGGTAGGTAGATGGGACAGTTTAGATACATAATGGCCTCGGTATTCTAACTGATAGTAGAAGCAAGCTAAGACCATCTAGACTTATTTGTTACAGAATAGCTTTCAAGTCCTATGCAATTATGGTATCGTAGTAGCTTGAAGGCCAATTGAAGAAGCAAAGCGCGTAGTTGCATATTTCACTACTCTAGAGTAATGCTGCATTGTCAGGACCTTTTCGTCACAGTACAATTTGTTTCAATAGGATAAGATTGTATTCACAAAGTATTTAATACATGAAAACCTGAATCGTATTTACTTACCTGCCGTCCATTCTGGAAGGTGCTGAGTCACAATATTCTAAACTGTCAATCAAGCTTTGGCTTGATTTGCGTACAAAACACCAGCTGCAGCCTCTTGGAAATGGCGCGCACAGTTACTTCGGAGCAACTTGCCAAGGGCACCAAGTTAGCATTCTCGCCAGTGTACAGGATCGTTCAAAGACAGTCATCAAGATATACACTCGCATGGCAGAAGCCGAGAGGATGAAGTTCATCCGTGCCAATATATCGATTTTCGTTCCAGGAGTTCGAAATGCCTGTGACAAGGGCTCAAGGAGGGCTTGGAGCTAATAGCTCAATTCATCTAATAACAGTCTTTGGTATTAAAGGTCCTTGGTTTTCCTCAAGGCCTTGAGGGACCAAAGGTGTCTATAAATACAAGAAGTCAGTGAGGGACTTTGCCCTTGGTCTCGTGACCGTAGCCCTTGTGTAACCAGCCATTTCCGTGTAACAATGCCTACCGTGACGATGAGACGGGACAAGCCGTCAATATTATAGATTATGTAGAGGGCCAAACCTTTAAGCAGCGTGGGCAGACTTTACCCAAGCAGGACAGGACTCGGTCATTTCCCAGTTTCGTGGCTACATGGCTCAGCTTCGCTGCCTTAAGGCGATTTCATCGGGTGCATTGACGGCTCAGCAGGCAACGACACGATCAGTACTTTTGTGAACGTCCCGAAGGGTACGGGCTCTACCAAACCGAGCAAGAATTCAACGAGGAGATGGTGAAAGCAATGAAGGACAGCAAGAGTGGATTTGCCAGGTGGCGATGCAGCGTCTGGCTAAGCATCATGAAAGACGACGATATTGCTCTGGCGCACAGTGACTTTGACCCTCGCAACATTCTGGTCCAAGGGGACAAGGTCACGGCCATCTTGAACTGGGAGATGTCGGGTTACTATTCCACTTCTTGGGAATACGGCAACGCTTTATTGCGGCCTGGGTCAGAGGGTGCATGGAGCCGGAGCAAGGCCGTGGACAAGATTCTGGAGGCGTTTCACAAAGAGCTCACAGTCATGTCGATGTTGAGCGAATTGCAATACTGATGACTCAGATATTCTGGGCATGATTCAATCCCACCCTCAGACTCATGTGACAGCACTTGGCTTGACGATTTCCCAGCCGACCCTCAAGGCGATGAAACTGCAGATGTCGTCGATTTCATCGGGGATCTTGTACCAGTGCCCTTGGTTTTCGTAGCATTTCCATTCAACCTGATAGCCTGCATTTCGCATGAGCTGTGCCGCAGCCTCTCCCAACACACACGGTACCTTGTCATCCGCCACCCCATGGCCAAGAAAAACAGGAGTCTGGCATGCCGTCTTCTCTTGCGAGGGGCAGTCCAACAAGGGAAGCCCCAATAGATCTCTTTCGACCACCTGAGCCTTGACGGGGCTAGCTTGCTCAGTAGCGTCCTGCGACTCACCGGGACGTGCGAAGGGGTCGTCGCTATCGACGTCATCCTGCACAGCGCTCTCGAGTTCATCTTGATACGTGAGATAGCCACTCATACCAATATAACCACCAATAGGGTGTTCCAATGACAGCAGCACGGCAAGCGACATGGCGCAGCCCTGACTCAGGCCTCCGATTATGAGGTTTTGGGGCTGCACCTTCTGGAGCTCCGTCGCTATGATGTCCAGTATCTCGCGAGCAGATTCAGCCAGCCCGTCTAGCTGTCGTTCTTTGCGGTACGAAGGATCTTCAAGGCGGGCAATGTCGAACCACTGCGTCAGCATCGACCGACCAAATGCCGTAGAGCGACGACGCTTGGATGTAGGAAAAACGAAGCGGGCACCGGGAAGTAGGTCTGTGAGCTTGTGGCCAGATGACGTGAGGCCGGTTTCCAACAGCTCTGTGCCAAACTTTTCGCCATTGGAGCCCAGCCCGTGGAGGAGGATGAGTGTATGACTGTGCGGTCCTAGCGGTTCGACAACATAAAGTCTCTCGCGTGCCGTGAGGCTGGTCATCGAAGATGAGCTGGGGGGAGACATCCCGCGTTTTGGAACCATTTCAAAGCTTGACCGCGCCCGCTCGTCTTGGGAGGAGAGTTGAAACAAGCAAAGATGAGGCGGGCCGAGAAATCACTCCGTAGAGATGGATTGGTAAATGTACGAGGTGCCTTACTATTGGCCAAGCTCAAATGCTCCGTGCCTTGTCATGCCCTTCGCCCCGCTGCCACGGCCCAACACCTGTCAATTGCTGCCGTGGGCGAGTTTTGTCCCAAACAGAAAGATGCTGGCCTTTTGTAACCTGTTGGCTCCCGTGGAGTCGTACTTGACTCATTGAGTCACTCGGCTACATGGCGATGGCGATGTTTGCAAGCTGCAACGAGGCTAACTGGAGTCAATGAACGAATCCCAACCAACTATCCCCGCTTCAAAGTTATGAGACTGATGATGGATAGTATTGGACGGCTGTTGGCATATGCTCAATGCTGTATCGTGCGCTTCCGCTGTTCCCTCAATAGCCTTGGGTTGGTACGTGCCGGAAGTATTGACGTTGCGGCGTCATTCAACTACGGCAGACGCATATTTGGCCCATGACAACAGATTGGCCTGTAGAAGTATTTGAAAAGCATTACCAATTTACCACTTCGGCATAATGCACCCACAGAAGTAACCACCAGAAATGTTAAATCGAAAGGATGGAACAAGAAATCCGTTATAGCCATATAAAACATATACTACGAACACTAGGAAATAGCATCTTTAGCTTCTTCCGCGCCATATTCTATCTGGCCGTGACTCATGCCACCCTATCCTCTTGTTGCATTGTTGGCGGCAGACTGCCCAAGAAGGTCTGCGCTGCTGCTAGCTGCTCAGTCGAAGGCAAATTAGCAATCATCAGGTACAAAACATCCTACACGTCAAGATTAGCACGCGTAACTACAGAATACTAAGCATCTAGACAGTCAATCAATGCCGCAACATACCTCATGCATAAACTTCTTGACACCTCGAATCAGCGCCCCAGGACCAACTGTCCCCAGAATCGTCGGTCCCCTCTTGCTTCTCCTATCCGTTCTCTGATCATGCCTTTCTGCTCGCCGTTCACGCCTGGCCATGTTCCTCTCGCTGATCCTGCCTGTCGCCGCACCGCCGGTGAGCAGGGCTATCAAGCTGCCGCTGCTCGCGGGATGATTCGGGTCAGAGTAACGCGAATGGAACTCGGGCTTGACGCCTAAATTAGCCAGTCCACTACCTGGATTTTCCTTTGCAAACTGGGCCTGGCCCCGTTTATCCATGTACTCCATGGCGAAGAGCATGCCGCGCTTCACGCTGTTCGGCTGCTTGGCCGCTTTTTCAACTGCATTTCTCCCTTGGGCGGTACCAGCCATCTTATCCAAGTCGGGGAACACCAGGGGCGCCGTTTCAGGCCACTCAAAATTCGTCGTCGCATTCGAAGCCTGCATTCTCTTACCCATTCGGCCAGTCGTGCCTTGGCCGGGACCAGATACGCTGTCCGCTGCCTGCTCCGGTGCAGCATCGAATCTAGCCTGACTGACGACTTCGCCGGACCGGCTGGGCTTCCAAGTCAGGATGACAGCGATGAGGCCGAGCGGCCGGAAGAATTCGGCGTTGATCTTGTTCAGGAAGGCGTTTGTTTTGGAGCGACTGTGTGCTTGGAGGCCGACTTGGGTCGCAATCTGCGCCGAGATGGCCACGGCAATGGTGATGGGCTCTGGGACGTTTTGCACAGCAACACTGGCGACATTAATGGCGTGGATCCACGGCGACGGCCTTGTTGCCAGGTTCAATTGCTTGATAAAGTCCATAAACGTGGGCTGGTCAATGCCCGCGTTCTCGAGCACAGGTGCGTATGCGTGGATGAACCCGCGAGCACGCTCGCCTGGTCGCCGCTGGGGAACAATGACCGGCACTGGCAGCCGATTTTTTTCGGATGGGGGCTTTGCTCGTATTTGGTGATTGGAAATAAACCGACGAGCCATGTCGTCTGCATCGTCTTCGGTAGCGGTTGCATAGTCGGGTGGCGGTTCGAGCTCGGTCTGCGCATCATCAAGCTGCCACGCCGCCTCATCCAACTCAGGGGAGGCTTCTTGGGCATCTTCGTCGCTGTCGGACGAAATGGGTTCATCTTGGGATACTTGTTTGCTTCCCTCGCCGCCAGCGACGGCCGAGCCCGAGGTGATGCCATCGCCAGCTTGGGAGCTCTCGCCAACCTCATTTTGCGCCCCTTCTGCTGCGGCCGCGGCCTTTTTCTTCTCGTCCTTTTTTTCTTTGTGGTGGTGAATGCTCTCGGAAGCGAAACCCATGCCGCCGGCCACAGCTCTCACAAGGCCACTTATTGGACCTCTGCGGCCGACTCCTCCAGCGCCAGACGCGGCTTCGTCTGATCCATGGCGGCCGGTATTGCCTGCGCCTAAGACGTTATCACGATGATTCGACATTGATTCAGGACGGGTCTCCTATGAACGCAAGGAAACGGGGTGCCAAGATGACTTTTCCCCAGCGAACGGACTTGGGAATTGAAGCATTTTGGAGAGGTATGAGCTCCTCAGCAAGAGTAGGCTTGTGTAAGATTCATCCCAAATGCGGAGCTATCGAACTCTGAGGACTCAGGTCGGCTGCTGATAGCTCATGGAGGCGTTTGTATAGTTTTGTTGTAATTGGCCGGATGGAATGGGTTGCTGGTTTTGGCATCCGTCACACCGGCATCATGGTATGTGGGGGATCGACAGCAACATGGAGATCTCGTAGAATTTAAAATACCAAGATTCTGCTGAAAGCTTGGCGATTGATATTTGTGTTGTGAAAACATGCTGCACCATAAGGGTTGCTTAAGAATAACGATTCTTGCAGGTTAACATAAACTACGGCAACTATCGAGCTACAAGTTATACATCAAAGAGATCTGGGAAAAAAGGCAGTTTGCGCCACTTCACCATCTGCTGCAATTCAAATCATGGAGCAATCTCTTCGTGATGATGCCGATACGCGCCGACGTAAGGACTCCAAAACACACCCATGGGGTCCCATGACTTTTTCAAGTGATGAAGCTCCATGATTCTCTCGCCCGTAAAGAGATCCTTCAAAGGCTCCTTGTATCGCATTATATTCGGAATCGTCCTCGGTGTCGCACCATCCTCGCTGCGACACAAGTGCAGCACATCATCTGCATATGACGCCAGCTTCTCATGGGAAGATTGCGTGGTGCACCAAGTCGCCACAACCAGATTAAACCCGCGATCCCGTGCCTCGAGGAACATGTGCTTCCCCGGGTCCGAGTTTCCGTTGGCCTCCAAGACGGCCGGATTAAAGGACTGGAGGAAGACCAGGGATCTGTGGGCATCCGACAGCTCATCGGTAACGGCGAGCCATTTCGTAAAGGTCGAGGTAATCATTTTGGCATAGATCTTTGTCAGTCGCGCGCCACATGTAGATTTCAACCCTCCATGAACATTCAGAGGCTCTAGCGCGTCATTCATACTGGTGGCATCGATCATCTTTGAGTCTACCCCAACGGCGGCGTCAATCAGTGCCGACGCGAACAAGACCGAAGCGGCTTTTTCGGCATCACTCGCTGGACCGAGATACCTGGCGGAAAGAATAATGGTAGGATTTCCGGCCATGGGCGCACCAGGGGGTGCCCGTTGGAAGACGAGCTGGGTGTAAAAGGGACCGGGGACGGGAAGCAATGCCAGGTAAGCCTTGACAGCGTGCTCCAACGCGGGAGGCGGGAAGACCATGACCCGTGTCCAGATCTTGTTGTTCGTGAGCTGGAGATCTGCGAGGGGATAGACCTTTATCGTGGCCGATACAACAACCCCATGCCCTTGCCCTGCGCCGCACAGCACATTGAATAGCGCTGCCTTTGCGCTTGTAGATTCTGCGTCGACGTTGATCACCTCTTCATCGGCCGTAACCATCCGAAAGGATACCGCGTTGTCGACCATGTATCCGCGTAGTCCCACATGAGCATTGTGTCCTCCGCCCAACAATGATCCGACAACGCCGACGGAATTCGAGTCGCTCAGGGGTGTGTAGAGACCATTCTCGGTGAGACACTTGAGAAGCCGGCCGGTCGTAACACCACCTCCGACTCGCACGACGCTAGCATCTTTATCAATGTCTATGGACTGGAATAATTTCATGTCCATGTATAATGTGGACGAGTCGACTGGGACAAAGGTGGCGTGACTACCGCCGCCAACCACAACGGTCAGGTGGTTGCTTTTTGCGAGACGGATCGCAGAGATGACATCTTGCTCTGACCGCGGTATGGTGACAGATGCTGGTTGTGATACGTGGAGGTCGGACCACCTCGATATGACGGCCGCGGTAGCATCTACATCAACATTTTGGGTGGTCTGATGCTCGGCGAATGGCGCCGGCTTTCGTTCGGCTGCCGCCATTTCGATCCGCCGTATTTATTGAATCACTGAAGCAAGGAGCTGAGGCAATTACAATGGCTGCACAGACGATCAAGAGGGTATCAAGACGCTCGACGTCTTTTTATAATCTGAAACCTATAATAGAGCGTTCAGGCTTACTGTGGCGTCGGTGTAGCTCCCTCCATAGTATCGTGATATAGCGTTTTGTGGCGTATTGAGCTTGCAGACTGTTGACAGTGGGCGTTACACCTTTGCGACACTCGCTGAGTCCTGAGCCTATGAGCATATGCTGCGGTCGTTGGAGGCTGTACCTGTGAGACGTTGCAATTCGAGGCCTCTAGGCGCGAATCTCAAGCGCCACGGTTGATCATTGCCATCAAGGTCTGGACCAGCCTGATGCGAGGCGCCTCATTTGGACTAGCCTAACGATCGATATTCTAGATCCGTCTATTCCAGCCGCGTATGATGCAGAAGATAAACGCCCTATGCTGTAGGCGGCTCCTACTGTACCCAACTTGTCGGCAGAGGTTCTTCTGTCTTGGGCTGGGCATGCTCTGTTTATAGCATTTGGTGAAGTGTCTCTTGAAGCTAGCTCATGTATTTGAGGATTTAATACATATTTAACCCTCATCAGAATCTGATATATGGGTCTATTCTCAAGTGATTTGCATCGGCTCCATGTCGTTCTGGCGGGAGTGCGTGAAGCCATGCGGTGGAAACAACGTCATCTTAAAGCTGTTACCAAGCCTCCGGAAAGTCATCGATTGAATGGTACTAAGCATAGCGTTAGGAGTTAAATTTGTAACCACTCTTTTTCGAGCGACCACATTTCCAGAAACTGGTACATATTAACGTAGTTTTTTGAGGTGTAATAAGCATCTTCCGAAAAACACTGGCTAGAATCTATACGTGAAATACGTTTTACTAACTTGGAACACTTTTTTGGGGGCGAATTGACCCGGCGTGCATTGGTTTGCGTCTTACAATCCTTTTTTTAGGCTGCGGCGCTGCTGTGCGCCTCGGGCAGTTGAATCCGAAGCGGGTGGTAATAACCAGACAAGAAATGGATAAGTGACACCATGTAACGACGTGATTGTCAGCTACAATATATACTACAGATGAATGATGGTCCCCAAGTTGTCAATTATCGGGATTTTATCGTAAACGCACCCTCTACGTACATGTCGCATATTCTAGATGCAATAGGCTCCTCATCCACCCCTTGCTTGTTAAAACCCTCCCGCGGCGCAGATTTTAGCAGCCTGGGCAGTATACTTGCGATAAGCAGTAGGAACAGCCGACCGCTGCACTTTTTGGCAAAGAGTAGCAGCATCCATAGTTTTCCAGCCACAAATAGCCGTCATGTTCTTGAAGAATTCGCTCGCGGAGTAAGCGGCATCCATATCACAACAAATATCCTCGTAATACATGGCACGCTGCTGGAAAATTCCAACACTGTCGTGGCCAGAGCCAATCCCGTTGTTCGGGTACTTCAGAGACGCCGGGACACCGTTATTAGCCAAGATGCGCAAGCTCGACTGACCCGTGTTAGTTTCTTATCATAGTCTCTCCAAAGTGAGCAGGGTGCACGAACCTCGGTGAGACCAGTAGCAATGGCAGGCTTGCAGCCCTGTTTTCCGAGTCCCTGTTTCTTGGTTTGGGCAATGATAGCTTGAGCGTGGCGGTCTTGAGACGCGTTCAGGCCGGGGAGGTTGCCCGAGCCGCCCGAAGGAGGAGGATCGCCGCCGTTGCACTCGCCAGTAACCATGTTGGATGTTCCGGTCTTGACGTACCAGTAGGCTATGTAGCAGCCGTCAGAGGTCTTATCCTAGAGACTGTCGCCTGAGATGCTCTCTCCGCGGGTCTGACAAGTCACTTCCACATCCTCCCCAAGCTGGTATTGCTTGACTACGTTGTATTTGGACCGGTGCCTTGACGAGCCATGTAAGCTTCAGGCACATCTAGCTTAGGAGGGCGCCAAAAGATCCATCTTGCATGAGGCTAAAAGAACTGGGTAGTTTATGCAAGGCACACATTTCAGCCGCAGCAAGGAAACTTAAATATTAGTATCTAAAGTTATAGACTCTTATCAAAGAACATTGGTAAGGAACAAGTTCAGCTGGTAGCGCTGTTGCATGGGCACAAAGTCATAGAAGGCAGCATCGAGAATCAATTTAGCCGCAGCACCAGCTTGGATAGCGCACCGCTGTTTTAAGAGCGACTGTTGAGGTTGGCGAGGAGTTCAAATAGTGCTCATAACATTACGATGTCGTTGGAAATGATACTTGGCTGCGAGCACCAGGTATAGAACCCCTTGAATGCACTGGAGTTTTAACAACAGTATAGTGTGACTGTGTAACGACCCTCTCTTAAATGATTCTGCGAGAATATATTTCATTACCGGCATGACTGGCATTCGTGTCAAGGTAGCACTTTTGGAGTGTGAGATCAAGGCGAGCCTTGGTGTGATTTACGTGGACCAATATACCATCTACCCTCGCTTCCTGGGGCTAAAGTTGGATGAAACGAGGCTGACCCAAAGGCCGGCATCAGAGAAGCTCGTAGTCATTATGCTTCGATCCTATAGTGCTTCTTATATTATTAATAGTAAAGAAGAATTAAATGATTCTGGTGATCATGTGTCACACGGTTACACGGGGGCCACGATCAAGGGACCTAGGGCAAAGGTCCTCACCGACTTCTTGTATCTATAAAACTTTGGTCCCTCAAGGACTTGAGGAAATCAAGGACCTTTAATACCAAATAGATGAATTGAGCTATCGACTCCACGCCCTCACAGAGCCCTTGCCACATCAACCGGTTGGCCGTTTCACACGAGCCACTATGGTTTGAAACAGAAATTATGACAGCTATATCCCTTTTGGGCTGCGTGGGCATATGTTATTCTGCAGTTTTGGTGTTAATTGTCGGATCCAGTACTTCTCGGCATTCTACAACGAGCCATCAGTTCCTTAGCCAAATCACTTCTACCGAACCGGTTGGCGATGGAGATTGGAGTACTACCATCGTACTGCTAGCATCGGGGTCAGCTCCTGCCCGCAAAAGCACATTGACGACGTCCGCATGGCCGTATCCGACGGCCCAAGACAATGCAGTCCGCCCACTACGATCTTGTCGATCGATTTGTACTTGTTTGCTGTCGATAAGAGCCTGGACAGTATCCGGCGCGCCGGTCTGTGTAGCCCACGCCAAGGGTGTCCAACCATCTATGTCTTCAGCATCCACCCCGGGACATCCGCAGTCGAGAAGTTTCACAACGACTTCGCAGTGCCCAGCGGCACTAGCCCATGATATGGCTGTTCTCTTGTCCTTGTCGATACTTGCTCTGCTCACCGTACTATTCTCTAGAAGTATCTCAACTGTGTTAATCCGACCATTGCCTGAGGCCCAGGAGAGAGCGGATCTTTCCTTATTTTCCGGGATGTTGGCTCCGATACCAGGTAATTTGAGTAGCATCTCAAGCATGTCGGCCATGCCATCCCCAGCAGCCCATGATATGGCTGTGCGCCCTTGTTTATCTCTGCGATTGATGTTTACGCTGCGTCGCTTGGCAAGGCTCGAGACTGTAGAGCGATCCCCCCCTCCTACTGCCCAAAAGAAAGGGGTTTCACCAGAATGATCTGGCTCATTATGATTCATCGTTGCAATCAGGCCGTTTCAGCAATTCCTTGACGATATCGTTATGACCACCGCCGCAAGCAAACGAGAGAGCGCTCCTCTCCCCTCGCCCTAGCATGTGGATGTTGGTCCGTTGGTCCGCCAAAAATTTGACGACACATGCGAAGTTGCCGTGCTCAGACGCAGTTGTCAGTGCCGTCTGTCTCTCCAACTCCTTGGAGTTGGGATCTGCACCGGCGCGAAGCAAAGTCGCAACAATCCTATCGTGGCCCAGCCGGGCAGCCCAGTAAAGACTTCGGTCCTTGTGCTTGAGAAGCCTTCTGTTCACCTAGTAAATCATTCAAAACACTGTTTAAGTTGAACCGTGACGCTAAAACAACAGGATCCTTCTCAAAACTATCGGCATCTACCGAACCCACGGCCCGCGTTTGGCAGAAGCCCAGCTAGTTGCGGCAGCATGCAGTATTCACCTCTAGAAGTGATCTCGCTCCTTTCTTCAGATCGGGTGATGCAACTGCCTCGCAAATGGCAAAGTGCTTTGCCCAGTATAACGCCGCATAGCTGTAAAACACGAAATTGGAACTAAGTGCTTTACAAATATCGGAATACCGGACATCTGTTTCGTCATAAAGCACATGAGAATTGAAGTTGAGATCTTCGTTGTCCTAAAAATCGCCTGTAAGATCGCCGATCGGTGATTCGGTAAGACACAGTGACGCATCCAATGACAGCTCAGTCAACGAGCTCTGCGGCTCAAAAAGTCGATTTGAAAGTTATGAAGGAGCAAATATTGTATACAGGCAGTAGCCAATCGAAGAGCGGAGGTTTGCGCATTTACCGCGCGTAAAGGAGGAAGGCTGTCGCGCTCATCGACACTTTGCTCTAGAATGCACTCCTTTACAGACTGGTGGACCAGAGAAACATGCAGCGCCGAGACCCTAACCAGGGCCTAAGGATTCCCTAGACAGTATCATCGCATTCTAAGTATCTCGTATTACATCGTTGACGGTAAAATGCGTTGATTTTAAAGTGTATGCGAAATTGAGTTCGTCCAGATGTAAGGGCCGTGAGCTTGCTAGTAGCAGCTTCAGGAGATGAGAGGCATCATTTAGGTGGTGAGTGGGTATACTAGTCAAGTATCGCTTGTACGTGTTCGCGAGATCCTCCGGAATGCTAGCAATAATCTTCTCTAATTCAGTCTTAGCGGTGAGGAAGCTCGTCTTAAGAGATGCTAAGAAAACTTGAATCCATAGAGATGTCTGACCTACTTTAAGCATCATACTTTGGTACAAATATTGCCGTACATGGTTTAAGAACTATCGATTTTGAGAGATTTCATTGACCCGTTCCCGGATATATTTTCGTAAATCGTCCACATAACCAGGTTAACTGTCGTCGATCGATATTCGAGACTGTAAAACTTGTTTGGTGGTAGCGTAGGATTCATGAAGGAAAGGTCGGCTAGTCAGAAGGAATTTAACTCTGGCACCCTATGACACTGAATAGAGAGAGTTTGATAGCATTTCGGAGATTGAATCTAGCAACTGACGACAGGAATTCTTCTCGCACTCATCGAGGGCGTCCAATATTATGTATGTAAAGCGAGATATCGGATCTTGAAGTATCTTGAGGAATAAACTCCACAGCAGGGCAAACGATTGGATCATGCTTCGACCCTGTAGATCGTAGACTTTTCGAACGTGATCAATCATGGAACGATGGCGACTAATAAATTGGAAGATAAGACCCATAAGAACCGCCCTTGCAACTGTTTGCTTGTTCTTGTTCTGACAAAATTATACGAGAACGGTCCGTGATCGTGCGTCGATTTCTCCGAGGTGTTAGGCCAGAGAATAGGAAAGGGTTGTTTTACCGCAGCCGGGGTGTCCGGTTAACCAAAGCAGAGCATTGCTACCCTTTTCAAACCAGGCCACGAATGCATTATAGTCGCGTATCCATTGGCAAGTGCCTGCCACGGGCTTTGGAGGCTGTTGCTCATATTGAGCTAGGTTGAAATCGTTGAGCAGATTGACGCAGGTTACTTCCACGTCATTGAAGACTTAAAAGTTGTTAGGGAATTGTTGCGGCATTGTTAATTGCTGTATAACTCACTCCTATTAGACGAATGAGTACTTGCACGCCGGAGCGCCAGATTAACCTGTGGTGACTGGCGGACAATCCTTCGGAGCGCCCTCACCACATCTAGGTAGCTGAATGACGTGTCACAGTCAAAGCGACAAATTGTTCGATGGTCCTCCCACAGAGGCATTGAGTCCTCATTAGCTATGCCAAGCTCAGCAGATGAACGGTCCACAGTCTGTGTTCAAGCCGTTAGAACATCGTAGGTTACAGGGGATAGACAACGGAAGAACAACTGAATCTAAGTCATTTCCATACCAAGGAAGAAAGAGGCGGCGTCACTCTGTTCTCATAAAAGGTAACCACCGACAAGGTTTGCAAACGGTGCCGAACTGAGATGAGGAGATTCTGGAGCGCGTTCGAGTTGCAGCTGAGATATACTAAACGCTCCGTTGTGGCGGCTCTCGGCCGCAGCCCAATGGTTGTAGAGGCTTTGCAGGCGTTCACGATAGTGAAGACTACATTGGCAAAGTCGGCGGTTTTACTGCCTCTATGAGGTGTGGCTAGGAATACCACACCTATTGTTAATCTCAGTACCCCCCCAGTGGGTTAATACCATGCATTACGAGAACGGAAAAATACGAATCTGCTTGCAGACAAGCCCTCCAAGGCTGTGACATACGAAAATGATGGAGCGAGTTCGCTGGCTGTGTGTTAGATGCGATAAGGAGTAATATCGTAGATAGAAGTTACCTCTGTGGAGTCCTCTATGCGATCTCTTAAAGAGCCAAGGAACTTCCGTCTAAATTCCGGCACCCTTGCACGCATATCTACATCCATGAGTTTTGAGGGGTAGCTAAAGGTATATACACGGCACCCTGGCAAGAAACTCGGGAGAAAATCGCGAAGCCACAGCTTTCCTGTCGACGGATGGGTTCATGTTTTGTACGCATCCCCATTAAGGCCATAAACTGCTATTATATCGACCAGGAAACTCTCCAAGTGCGAAGATTCTGGCCAGATCTCGTCGGTCTTCACGTCGGTCTTCAATTCGAATAAGCCATATTGATGCTGATGTTCTGCGTGATGCTGGCTTGGCTTGGCTATATCTTCTTTCTGAGCGCTTCTGGATGCCTCCGAATCCGAGCTAGCGGGTGAGCTAGAACGCTTGAAGACTTTTTGTCTGAAGCGCTCGACGTGCTTCATGTCTCAAGGCGATGGACTTTGATTATCTTACTAAAGATTCAACGGGAGGAGACTCTGGGTTGAGGCTGGCGAGGCCATTGATGTGAGGATGAAAACCTACAGAGGGAACTGTCGAACACGGCCCGTGCCGCAAACCCCACCAAAAACGACTCCACTCTATCCATGTCGAGTCACCAGTCACGTGCAGAGCAATTAAAAAAATCCTATTCTCGCCACCAACAGTTACCAGACAACAATTGCTGCTAAGTCGTTGAGCGTCCTGGGTGATGATGAATCTGGGAAGAAGACTCTCATCGGAAACCCCATCTACAAGATATGGAGCAAATGGCAATCGGTTGAGCCGATGCTGACGATCGCTAGTGTGGACTGGAGCTACCACAAGTGGAAGAGCTAGAGCGTGAGGGCATTCGACAATACGCCGAAATCACAACATTATACAGGAGAGAAGGCCATGATTAATGTTTTCATAGTCCGTCACTGCCTTTATGGTTCAAATTACGTCGCCACATGTTTCAAGTTCGATAGTATGCCCCAGCTAGTCAGTTACCCGATGTCGTACTCTGGGTTATTGATGCCACGGATGCAGCGAATTGGACTCCATCGGCACAAAAACTTGCGACTTGACTGTCCAGAGGAACCTTGCGGCCTCGATAGAATGCAAACCCAAGTGCTGTCGCATATGCCTCGAGATTCCACTTCTCTAAATCCTGAGGCACTAAAACCCTCCCCGAGCTGAATTCAATAGCGGCAATGGTTCTGATACAGTTGAGCAAGTAGGACGAAATTCCGCCGGTAACCAGAGTGTGTTTTCCCCGTTAAGATGGAAACAGTTTGTTTTTTATATACCCGCCGCCATTTTGGTAAGACGACAATAGAGATATAGTTAAGCCAAGATGAACGGAGGATGATGCTCCACATCTCGATGAAAGAGACTCTGAAGGGGAGGATCAAGACGATTATTTCGTATGCGGCCGTTTTGATCCGGGCGTCTTTCCCAAGTAACCTCCTTGGCAGCCACGACAGAACACGTAACATACGTTTAAGGATTGGTATAATTCCTCCATTGCTTCATGGCAATCACATAGTCTCGCGCTAATATGGAAGGTTATTTTTACCAGTCACATTTAACTATAATTATGTCAAGGTCATCAATTTCTCGTCTAAAGCTTAGGTAGTTCGATCCAAAGTTGTGTAGCAGTTGATTGTCTACAGTATTCTTCCACGGCTTCCACCTAGTTCTCTTGGTCATAGAGGGCCGAAAACATTACAGATGAAGGCAGACTACCGCTGATATTCAAAATTGAGACTACATCCTTTAACAGAGGCTCCATTGGAGTCATGAAGGACAAATCCTCACACTTTCCTCTGCCTCCACTAATTTTAACTCCAATTACATACCCATGCCTATTTTCCCTTTCTATGACCCATGACCCGGAGTCTCTTTCAAGAAACAAGGGTTCATCTTTGGCCCCCATGATTGTAATTTTTTTTGTCTTCCCACAATTCTCAAACTCAATCACAGTTAGATCATCGAGAATTTCTTCAGTTTAGCCTGGTTGGGCCCCCTGCATATAGACCGTCTGGCGTTGTCTAACTTGAATTTTCCCTTCAACAGTAGTGTACTCCAAGCGCCTGTATTGCTCAACGGCTTCGCAATCGATTTTCCATTGATCATGTTTCGAGAAGCAGATCGACATAGACCTCGAATGAGAGTCCAGTCCACACTAATAGCTCCAATACCAATGTGTTGGCTATCAGTTGTTCAAAATGCGACTGGATTGATTGTGTTCTTGACAGGATATTGTCCATTTATTGCCTCTGTGAAACCAAAACAGGCACAGGTAGAATCTGTCTGGTCGGCACCGTCAGCTATTGCAGCTATAAAATCGCTGTCTACGAGCATGGGGGAGTGAAACAAGTCAGAGTCTTGGATTGCTTTCAAGCTCTATAAGCCAAAGTCAGTAGGCCCCTAATCTTCGACGATGGAAGTCATTCATTCTTCTTGGCCAACAAGGACAAGAATTTTGGCTTATCATGCATTTAACTGTAATTGGATCGGGTAGAAAGGTTGTGATGTGAGTGCCACTCAATCTTTTGTCGATATTTGCTCCCTGCAAGCATGAACGGTCAAGGACGTATTCCACCGTAAGCAAGACTGATTAGGCGTGGAGTTCTGGGATGACCAATGATGCCGTCGATCAGATGTCTGATATTGTTTGAGCTGAGTGGAATACTCTCGGTGAAATAAGCCTGGGATAGCGATAATGAGGCTCACACTCAGGGGGTTGTCCTACTTTTGCGGTCTTTACCCGATCAAACTTGCGGTTGCAGTTCAAGTTCAGCACACGATTACAGGTTGTCCGCTCGCTCGCAAGACGATGTGTAACCAGACGGAATGGGGCCGCTTGAGGTTTCTTGAATATCTATGGCCTTTTATTGCCATTCTGGACTTGTATTGTTTGTCAAAAAACAAAGCAAGTCACGGCATAGCTCACGACGTTTCTCTCCAGCGTCTTAACCGGACTACATGGTGTCAATTGCAGAGTAAAGCGGGTGAATGTTCACCTTTCCGCCGTTCCTTATGCCGAATCTTTTCCGACACTTAGATGCCCTCTATTGAGTCCCCCTTTTTTCATTTTTTTTATAATTTAATATGGTTCCGCTTGCTTTCAAATAAAACACGTTCGTGTTTCTATGCAAATCTATGGATTTTTCACAACGCGGGCCTAGTTAAAGACCAGATCGCTTTAAAACGTAATCTTCGCTCTTTTTAGCACAGACTTGCACACACACTATATATAGATATGTGTGTGTGTGTAATAGATGGATGTCTTTGTAGGATTTCGGACTACCACGTCTGAGTTGTGTGCGCGAGTCACGTGCTCCACCCTCGTCGGCAAATGTACCGAGATCCATAACCCCTGGAACATGGGGCACGTAGATGGCTTTAGCTGGCTTGAATTAATTGTCAATCTTCCCCAGCAATCGTAGTACGCAGCCAGGGGTTAGATGCTCGGCTCTCAACTTTCTGATGTCATCATGCAGAGCGGAACAAGCGGATATACTGTCGTGTAGAACCACAGCCAAAATGAGTTGTCCAGTCCTGATCAATAACCACCGAAACGCCTCCATCGACCGAGTGTTATTTAACCCAAAAACTGTCAAGCAAACCAATAAGGCCAAATTCAAACATGGACACAGAATACAGGCGGAAATGGGTTGCCAAAGCCTGCCAGAGATGCAGGTCCATGAAGTCCAAGGTATGGTCTCAATTAGGACGGGACATCACTGCCGCGAGGGTAAATCTGCTCATAGTGCGACGGACAACCACCGGCCATCATCGTGGATCGCGGGAGGTCGCCCGAGCTGAAGTGAGAGAAGTCTATCCAATACATAAATAGAATACCAGACACGGCGTCGCTCTTCAATGTCTAGTGAATGATTGTGTTGTGTATGGTCTATATCTTCACTTTCTACGTGCAGCCCGATACTTTGAGCTACACGCACTGCTTGTCCTAGTATTGTCCAGCAGCTGTGACTGTTAACGTATCCTTGTATAGTAATTTCTAAAAGATGGGACGTACCTTCCTGTCCTGCACACGACCAGGAGATAAAAACATCGCTCTAAAAGAAGTGAGACCTGGGCAAGCGAGCGTTCTAGGTTAGACGTTGGCGCTAAGGTCAACGCGCACAAGAAATACTTCCCATGACGCACATCATCAGCTTCGTCTTTGCCTGGTAATGCTCCATAGTATCTGATAGCTCATATGGTGTCTGCAAGAATCAGAACTAGGTCCAAAAGAAACTTTTTGAGAAGACATGGCCTACATAAAAGAGCGGTCCTGACGTTGCTTCTACCATTCTAAGCCTAGGGGCTATCTTGGTCTCCAAGTGTCTCATAATCTTGCATAAATTGTGATTCGGGAATGAAAGGAAAGGCAATGTGAATGGTTGTAAAGTACGCAATTATGTATTGTTGAGTCCCCCCCCCCAAGACCGGCAGCAAGATGGTCTTCCAAGCGGCCTTGTCAGAGGACACCAGACTCTCGCCCTGGTCATAGCTCTCAAAATCGTCCTCTGTCCTTGCTCTCCAGTCTTGCTTTTGGAGAAAATGTCTCACGAAATTGACAAAATGAATGTCGCTGACCTCGCCAAAATAGCCTGGAGACCGATCGACGTGGCTAGATGGTGATTTACTGCGAGAGTCGCTAGGCACGGCACGTGCTATTATTTTTGTCCTTGTGCTGGAGATGGCGTCGTCAAGCTGTGTTTTGATTCTTGAGCTCTTTTAAAGGACTGCCTCTTGTTCCGGGCCAGACGGAAGCAGGGAAATGACATGGTCGGGTAGTCTTTCTTGTTGGTGTATCGCATGGTGCAAGTTCGGTAGGCCCTCAGAGACACCGGGACTGAAGCGATCGCTTGTTCCAGTCCGCAAGCGAGGTCTCTGCAGGCGATAAATGCTGGTATATCCGTAACCCCGATATCTAATGCATGAATCCGAGCTAGTGACGCCGAGATTGATTGGACTGGCGATGTTGTCGAAGATAGAGCCGACAATAGTCCATCTGCAGGTGACTATTTTCTTGCAGTAATTGCTTTCTCAGGAATCGTTGGCCGCGTTATCGGAGGTTTGTATTGCCCCCGGCGAAGCCATTTAGCCTCGGAGGACCTGCTGAATACGAAAGACCTTGACGGAACAGCTGGTGCAGTGGAAAGTAGCACTCCCGAGAGTTCTCCGCTTTGATCTGGGACATACGTTTGAGCAGTCGCATATATTCAGCAGACAGGCCTGTCCCTACATCTCTTCACCGGCTTCCAGACACTCGCCCAGTCCTCATCATTTGACTACTCATACCGGAATACATTACCCATAAAGTACCATCTTCGCGCGCTCATCTACCGGCCGTACCTATGCCACCCGCTCTTGATGCACCTGGGCGACCCTAGCGCAACCATCAGCCAGTGGACTGGCCACTGATACGCGTAAACGAGAGAACATGCATCATGGAAGCACGCGAGACGACACGGCTGCTCCACGGCATCTCTAGCAAAGAAGACCTGGTTCATGACTTTCCATGGTGGCAGATGAATCTCAGAGCATTGACAAGAAAACCACATTTTCATTTTTTAAAAAAGCTTCAATAAAATACTAAATTATAATAATAAATACATAAATTAGCTTATATAAAAAAGGGGGTCCCTTTAGCTTTTTATAAGCTTAAAAACTAGATTATATAGTTTTCTAAAAACTTATTATACTATACTATACTTGTAAGATTGTAGGAGGGACTGGAAGTCAGGTAGCCAAAGTAGGGGTAGCTGTATTGTAATAACTAAAGCTTATCCTATTTTCTAGTTGTGCGAGATGCAGGGGATATGGTCCCAAAGCCCCCGTTCCACGTGACGTTGTCAATCGCGTTGCAGGTGGGCGGGGTTTCCCAACCACCTTACAATACTATAAAAACTATATTTTATAGTTTCTTAAGTTTTAAGCTTATAAGAGTATATAAGGACTAACTTTTTTATTATTAGCTTATAATTTTAGATTTATATTAGTGATTCGTAAAACTTATAATTCTATAAGTATTTTATTAGATTTAATATAATTTTTTATATTAGAAACTATAAAAACTACAAAACTACAAAACTACACTACAGTCAATGCTCTGCCTGAGTTGATTCATGTTTAGTCTGCGCCAGCTCCATCTTGCTTGTATCAAGCATGTTTGCAGAGGAAACACTTGAACTGTCATCCGGGCTCGAAACCGTCGGGCTGTCCGATGACGGGGAAACATGTCCCAAGCTTTTCGATGCTGTCAGCAAGAACTCGGCGGGAGCTGGAATCGCCCGGGATATGATGAAGGCCTGCAAGAAATCGGCGTGAGATGGAGTACGTATGAAACCTGGCCATCGCGATATACTTGCTAACTATTCACAGAGGATGCCAGCGGCAGCACCCTAAAACTGCGAGGGAGGGTGGAAAAGCATCCAGCCATTCACCAGACTTTCAGAACCAGGCATCCTACCTGAGTGCAATGCCGGCTTTGCTACATGTTGGTGATTACGGGCAACATTTTCTCGCCTCCAGTGGCCCAATGCCAACAAACTACTACTGGCCAGCAGAAATCGTGGACTCTATGGCATGGTCGGCGCAGTCTTTTTTTGGCCACGGAAGGCCGAGCCATGCAGAAGGCGTAGAGCAGAGTTAGGGTGAGATCAACGAAAATGTGTAACTTCAACGACGCCATACGTTGATCTATTCATATTCCCCGCCTCAAATACTGAAATTGTTTAGCAACTTTCCTCAAAGTCTTCCCTTGAATATGATGTTGCATATGTTGCCATTCCTCAGCTTTCTCAACAGTGACATGATGAAGCAGTTGCTGCTGCCATCTATTCACCATCGGAAGCCAATTCGCCATTGTACGCTATTCCTAGCATGATGGTTATAAAGTTTTTGAGGCTTTTTCTATGCTTGGCTTCATAAACCAGCTTCAGTCCCTTCGCTCTAGTATTATTCCCGAAGCCTCCCCATCTCCAGCAACCATATCTCCGAAAAGCCTGCTCAAAGAAATCAATTGCCGCAATAGTCCAACGGCATGGCGTGTCTGAAAATGTTGAAGGGAGAGAAAGGGGGGCGAAAAGAGCGGTGAGAATTGGATCAATCGCACCGAACAGGTCCTTACATCAAAGTACAAAATCTTTCCAATTTCTCAAACAGACAGTCTTTAAAAAGCTGAGAAGAGCCGTAAGTGCTGAAGAATGTTGATTCAATAACTTTTCATGCCTTTGCACTATGCGAGGATAATTTTTTGGACGTTGGTTGGACGCTAAGCCGAGATACCCACGACAATTTTGCGCAGGGGAATATATTTCAATGAGAGATTTGCTTCCATAAAAGGGTTTTGGGCCTCTTTGGGACATCATTGGCGATAGTATCTACTGAACTTCCATGAACACAATAAGGCCATGATTGATGGGCAAGTATTTGCACTGTCCATAAAACGTGAGCCTTTGTTACACGATAATGGAACTACATTTCCGGTCAGTGGGAGTAGGGTTTCCCCAACGGTCTTGTTGCCCCATTACAAAGGGAAATTTTGGCCGTACCTAGGCCAGGGAACCGTGACTAACCACGCAAGACACCATGAGTACACGCATCGCGATGCGTCAGACACATTAGCCGAATTGGTGATTCATCACAGCGAAGCGCAACCATATGCTTGTGAGAAAAGATGTATGGTTAACTAACTCAGTTCTCAACATAGTTTAGTGCTGCGGAAATAAAATCTCATGTAGTGGAAATCTTGCGCCGCATAATTAGTGATTTTATGCCGCGAAGAAAGAACAATTCTCTTCTGGGGGCTCCACCCGCATAAAACTGCCTTCGCACTTACAACAGCATTTCAGACGGAATCCCTGCGCTGTCAGAGTGAGGTTTCAAGTGTCGCACTACCGATCGGCCACATCAAGCATTGGAGCATTAGAGGAGGAAAACTAGTGGTCGTCAGGGTACGAGACCGTAGACAGTGCTTGGAAAAAGCACTGCCGATCCGCATGACAATATGCTCGGCCGCAGGCGGGGCCATCTCTTCCGGTATATCTGACTGTGTGTAATCCCTCAAATGACCATCTCAGAACAGCATTGGTTCACATAGGGCCGAGGCACTTGACTAGTGAGAACCTTTGCAGGACGACTCGAAACAAGCCATGTCTAGCCGAATCAGGAAGCTGCTGATATCCACCTCATCTATAACCTTTTCATTTTAGGAAAGAGGTAGCTTATAAATACACAATCTGTTGAGGTTGTATGGGAAGACAGCGGCGCGCATAGACAGTGTTGCTATCACGAGCTTCCATGCGGATGGGCACACCCAGCTTGCAATGATCAATGCATTCTCGTTCCCAACGCATATTTGAGTTTTCAGTTTTTCACTGCCACTATCTAGCGCCGTTTTAAATGATACCATCTTTTCTAACGGACAAGCACACATGGCATCAAGTATAGGTAAAAGATGGAAGTCTGCCTTGTAAGCCCATGGCTTACCCTTGACGCTATCAAGACAGGCACGAAAGCAACGGCTACAAGAAAAAGGGCCGGAAGCCAAGGCATATAACTCAGTAGAATACATTCTCATTGCGCTTATTTCAATCTCGACCATGTGACTTGAGCTGTAATATTAGAAAACTCCCCCCTCGTTTCAGTTGATTGTATCAATTTTTGGTTCGCATTTTTGCTGTACTTCGATAGCCTTGAGGATTTTGATTATTGAGCCTGAATCATAATGCTCTCGGCGCAGGATGTTGGAGCAAAAGAATATCATAAGAGTCAAGTCGTAGCCGTCGTCCCATGTCAATAGCCGCAGTGACACTGATGTGCATGCAAAAACACCTATATACCCTTGTCGCTTCAATAACCTTCTCTGTAACACGGGAAATGACTGCTCTATTTCCCATCTTTTCCGAGCTTCGCCTGGCACTAGTTATTAAGATGATTAGGAACACCAAGAGCGTTCTGGTGAAACACATGATATTCATCCCGTTGTGGGCCAAGACCAGGATTGGATCTTGTGTATACCTTGGGCTTTCGGCATTTGGGGCACGCAATTGAATGGCCATCTTCCGACGGCACTCGAGCAGACATGTAGGTTGAGAATTCATTAGACAAAGTTCAAACTGGCAGCCATATAAACACCATGTCCCGTCGTCATTTAGTTCCTCTCAGCATACACTACTTTCATTCATCAGACAGATACAGTTTAAGCACTCTTTTAACACAAACTCATTATTATGGCTATTGTCAAAGCCTTTGCTACTGCTATTATAGCCGCTCTCTCTTTAAGCGTGGCTGCCGCTCCTGCGCGAGACAACGCTCAAAATGATAAATATATCATCACTCTTAAGAGTGGTATTTCCTCTCGCGACGTCGAGTCCCATATGAACTGGGCCCGAGGCATCCACGATGCTAGCCTGGGCCGTCGTGCCCTGGATTTACCGGGTATTGAGAAGCGATATGACGTCGCTGATTTCCACGCGTACTTGGGGTCATTTGATAAAGAGACTCTTCGGAAAATCATGGAGAGCCCAGATGTAAGTCTACATACAGCATGGATAGTTGCTATCTTTTACATGAAATCCCACGAAACTGACCTCCGTATAGGTATTAGGCGTCGAACGCGATGCAGAGACAATCCCAATGGCGTTGACAACGCAGCAGAACCCTCCATGGGCTCTAAGCGCTATATCTAGTCGAACGCCAGGACCCCAGCCCTATCAGTATGACGATAGCGCTGGCAAGGATACTTTTGCATACGTTCTAGATTCAGGCGTCAACGCTAACCATGTGGAATTTGGCGGCCGTGCTACCATCGGCTACAGTGGCTACAGCAACAATAACCCCAACAAGGGTGTAGCCGATAGAAGTGGCCACGGAACTATGGTTGCCGGTCTTATTGCCTCTAACACCTACGGTGTGGCTAAGAAGGCAAATATTATTGCTGTCCAGAGTCAGAACTCGGCATCAGCTTTGCTAGACTCCATGTCTTGGGCTGTGCAGGATATCCAGAAGCAAGGCCGCGTCGGTCGGGCCGTCATTAACTACTCGGGAGGTAAGTAGGCGAGATTTTTGTTTCTCGCTCTTAGTATTCTTTGCGCTCTAACTAGAAGTAGGGATTCAGAAATTTGCTGATTCTAATCCTTTCGTGACCGAGAGTCCCGGAATTTCAATGGCCCGAATCATGGAGACGGCGTTTAACCAGGGAATTCTGTGTGTCATTGCTTCCGGCAACCAAGGGGTGGTAGTTGAACAATCCGACGCGCCTTATCAAGGGAACTCTACTAGCGCTTTAGTGGTTGGCGCCGTCGACGAAAAATGGGGCCATGCGAGCTTCTCCAACTACGGTCCCAGCGTTGATATCCTGGCTCCCGGTGCTAATGTTGTGACGACTACTATAGGCTCTGACACGGCTACAGTAACACAGTCGGGTACTTCGCTCGCAGCTCCTCACGTTGCGGGGCTGGCGTTGTACCTAATAACTGCCGAGAATATTAAGACGGCCGCGGAACTAAGGGCCAGGATCTTGGCTCTTGCCACCAAGAATAAAGTTACCAACGTCCCGGCTAACACGGTCAACCTGCTTGCGAGTAATAGGGCTCAGTAACCGATATATAGGGGACAGGGGGGGTTAGGAGTTCGTGACGGGATAAAGGCACGGGTTACTATTATCGACTGCGATTTGCATGAAGCGAATTGTTGACAAGGCAGAGACAAGTTCCCGAGGAAGACTCCAAACGAGAAACTTTTGGCAGAATATTTGTTTAAGTGGAGATAGTTAACAAATACTAATGTCACGTGGTTTACCTGTAGAGAAGTTTGAGCCGTAAATACTGTAAACCGCGACTAAAACTATTGGCGACAATGTCGTACTAAAAACTTCTCATCCCAAAGCTAAATATTTTGTGTAACTACATGTAAGTAACCTATTCCAGTAGGCAGTTGATACGGCCCCGTCAGGCCGGATCAGCAAGTAGCCACCATCCTTATCCCCCTTTCTCCAACGATTCCCGGGACAAAATCCATCACATCCCTTCGGCGCTGGCGCTGAAACCAGCTTGTCTTCTTTGACTAATTGCCGAAAATATTGATCGGTCATGCTGTTCAAGCGACCTGCCTGGTGTCACGATGATTATCAGGCTTGACCACTGCGCTATGGAGCAAAATCGTCGAGCAATAGCGGCCCCTGGTCGAACACCCTCGATACCCAACTTAAAAGTTTGCTCTCTTGGCCCTGACACCTAGCGATAGAACTTTGCCCTTTTTTGCTATATTTTGCCATCTATTTCGTTTCTGTTGCCGTACAATACAAACAACGCTCTGCTTATGTGACTGTGAAGCAGCTAGAGGGTTGTCGCCATCAATAGCAGCTGAGTTGGCGATAATTGCCGAACCTCAGCTCCCTATATTACGAGAGGGTCGAACAGCAACCAAATGAGTCAATCGTATGCAAAGGCACAGAGCCTGCACGAGTGACGGATGTCATCACTTCTTAAGAGCTGACTAGTACCCACCTATCTGTTGAAAATAGAGCAGTAATTCACACAGTGGAAAGGGCAATTATTGAAGAGGCTTTTGGCAGGCTTATTCGAATAAACTCAATTATATTGATGATTGAGGAAGGTCTCGGTTCGATACACTGAAAACCCTGAAAATTGACCCTACTAGTTCGTAAATCTAGATTCGTTCCGTATACTTGTTCCCTATTGCTAGATACTGGTTGTATTTGCTCGGCCTTGTCCTCGCTTCCCTTAAAATGAAGGACCAATAATCTGTTCTTACATGCAGCGCTTACATTCCAATTTTTAATCCGGCAGCGCGTTCACTTGAATGAGTGTGTAGCGGACTATCGTTGCGTGCCGCGCGCGTGCCGAACAGGGTGATGGGTAGACTCAATCTTGCATCTTCGGAAACTCGCCGCGTAGAAAGAAGCTTAAGCTATCCCTGTCTAGACCCCTATAATACTTTTATCGTTGCGGGCTCCTACATAGCCCCCAGTCATTAGCCAGTCCCGTCCCCTGGCGGAACCCCAACGGGTCTCAGGACGTGTTAGACGAGCGGCTAAGTCACGCAGCAAGCACGTCAGCTAAACATCATGTGATCTGGCATCGGCTGAAAGGCGCTCACGGTCTGCTGCATTTCTCCGGTGGTGATGGCATCTATTAGATTGGATTGATCTGTGCAGTAGCAGCTCGAGAACGCATTACCACCAATTGGATCAAGCAAATAATGCAAAATTGTATTATGAAAAACTCTCTGCCAGGGCACTGACAAGCGTGGATACGAGGCAAAAGTTCGAGTTTTCGCAAAATCACGAGCGCATGAAGTCCCACAGATTATGACAAGGTCATGGTTGTTAAAAGTCAAGGGGGTTAGTGCCTTGCAGGAACCAATCATGTGTTGCCGTTGCGGCCGTTAGAACCAGACGGTCGGTACTTTGTAAATTGCTCGGCCCGCGCCATGTGGCCCCATATTTCTGAAGCATAAATTACTAGTACCTAGTTATAGCATAGACTATAAACTTCTATTAAAACTGGAAGAAAAGCCTTATACATCTTCACTCGAAACCGAATAAAATATCATAGTAGTACACAGTAATGCTATATCGCCACAGCCAGCAAAAACGCCGGTTCCGTCCCGGAATTGGTCAGTTGGTTTAGGGTTAGTCTCAGTATCGTCTTTGGCGAAGAATGGTCTGACTCTGCGACTCTGTACCAAAATAGACGGAGAGGGACTGTACTTCTCAACAGTAAGTACGACTCAACAGGCTTGGCTCGGGCATGGATGCAGGTTTTAGCTCCCGGCGAGCATGGGCCTACTTTTGCACTTGTCTGCAAAGCAACAGCCAAGAACGTAGATTCTAGCTGAGCCGCTACAGGCTTCCGAAGAGCTGCAGGAGCAGGGACCGCGGCAGTCGCTCTGGTTCTTGGTCTACAGTGTCTGCAAGATTCGCCCAGACGCAATCTGAGGCGCAAAGTAAAAACCAGCAGACTAAGAGGCGCTCTCGCACTTCTCAATTGTCAAGTCGATGGCCCAAGAGCGAACTGGTTGAAAACAGGCATCTGCGGGTTTATGGATAAAACAACTAAGGTCTTTTTCATCCGGTAGGCGTAGGTTTCGAGTACACAGTAGTCACAGTAGCAGTTGTGACTGGCATCGTGGAGGAGGCGGTTCTGGCGGATGTCTTCTCAGGCCCGACTTTTCTTTCCTAAGAAAGCTAGGAGGAGATATACTAGTTATATGGAATGAAATGCTATACAGTGCTAACAGGGAATATAATATATTGTATTTAAGTACAAATACAATACAAGCTATGCTCTGCGCTTGCATAACTAGAAAAGATGTTGACTATTTTCGACAAACATTCCGCTCCACAACCCTAAGTTGGGGGTGGGCGAGTATAGCCCTGCTTTTGTGTTTTGGTAGCCGGCAGAAGTATTCAAAACTTCCAAAACTGGGTCGGCTACAGGCGGGAGGATTCACCCCCTTGAAGCGCTACACGAACACCCAGTGGGCGTCATCTCATTACAACATGTCCGCGCCCTTTTGGGGCCCGTCTTCTAGGGGCAATAAACCAATCAAATAATAGCAAGTAATACCTTCAACTTGATATAAATAACTAGATGAAATATATGTTATTTTTTTTCTCTTTTATAAACCGCTACGCATCCGCTCTGTTATCCACTGAGACTAGACGGCTATGTATCCTGCTGTATTGCTTTAATGTTGGCTAATGGGACAGAGGGGCCCCCAAAGCATGTAATGACACATGCGACTGAAGGTATTACCAGACATCAACTTGGACCCACGTCTGTAGCTATGTGGATCGAATCTTGTAAGTCCCTACTCACACTTGTCTCTAAATGCTGTCCATTCCATGCATGCGGTTTACAATAAGTGGCATCCAAAAACAGATTGTCAGTTAATCTAGCATGCTCGCGACTTTACTTATTTCCCTCTATAGGTCAACGAGTATGTTAAAGATGACTAGAAGCTAATAGCAAGAGTGCAATAAGATTGAACGAGAATGCAACGTTGTGAGAGGAATGAGAAGTTACTAGAACTATCTTCAATCTTAATTCTGCATTCCTTCGGACATCTCCTACCCTAATGATCTCAGGACAAGCTCATCTCACAGTTTGCTCTCGTCTGCTGCCAGGCGACGGGTCAGCTAAAAGTGCTCAAGCGTCATCCCGGCAAGAGATCCGACTTCGTAATAGATTCGGGTATTACGTCCACCATACATCCTCACCCTGATGTCATTGGCAGCCTTTTTGCGTCTCTAGTCCATTCATGGTGTGCCAACAATATTCATGCACGCATTTATAGTCTCCTGTATACAAGGCATATGCGAAAATGTCAAATGGCACTCTGGATAAACTGTCTGTCTTGACATGAAACTTCTAGCTAAGGCAAGTTTGCCGCTAATAAATTCATATGGTTCCTACTACCCTACAATGTGAGGGAATGTGTGGTTGATCGTCCCCGTCTGCGATTACATGACCTGGTCCATGAGCCTTAATTTAATACTTAGCCTTCTGTCTTGACTCGTCTTCAGACCTCAGCCAGGTGACCATAAATTTTCAAGTCGCAGCAGTCATCATCGTCAAGACCAACCTCACAGATAATCCTGAAGACATGTCAAGCGGGACAGAGTCCAGGCGCATGCATTGACGGTCCATTGGATCCTGTGGAGCGGATACGAGACGGCAATTACAGTAGGTACGGGTAATTCCGCCTGTATGCAAACAATTTCGGAATTAGCGAAAACCCTCTCTGCGTTACCATGCTACTCGCAACGTGCGATCTAACTGGATTAATGGTACAAAGGCTTGCTAGACGCCCACCGGCAATATGCCGCGCCAAACGCGCCCGGCGATAAACATGCTTAGTGGTACATGGCTAATAGACCGGTACATCAAGCATTTAAATGGCTGGTTGTTTGTTGATTTGCTCTACTCTTCGCAGGCGGCAGGTAAAATAGTTTCATAGTTCCTCTTCATCAATCCGGAATGCAGAGGCCTACTGCAACATATTCCGTATACCGACAGTCGCTTTGCCGATGCTAAACAGAGAGCACCCGAGCACGACTGCTTCAATTGCCGATCAGAAAAAGGAGCTGACATCATTATCCATATCATATGACTTGAAATGTCTGAGCAGGCCACAAAAACATCTCTCTCGCAGTAGGTGCCAACACCGTCAATACTTAGGCCACTTCACTTTATTACTGTGATAATGAAGCTGGCACTACAAATCGACCATGAATCAAATGCGTCCTCCTTTCTACCTGGCGATTGGCTGCGAGGAATATTAGAGCTACGAGATTGTCTATTTCAACACCCTCCGCGGATCACGGCAACACTTTGGGGTGAGCAATAGAGTACGAGCCCGGTCCTCAGTATTACCGCTTACCAACCTTTGACTTTACAGGTAGATTGATAGTTAATGTGTCTTCCGAAGGCAATGCTTGCTGTCCTACCGAGCATCATCATGCGGTAAGTGTACCCTCACGGCAATACTTCTCTAGTGCTAAGGCAGTGTCTAGCTATTTGAACGATCAAAGCAAGCCGAGATTTTACAGTCATCTGTTGCAAATGATAAGCCCAATAGTTGCGTCTATTTGCGTTCCATTGAGTTCAGATTTCCCACGAGTGTGAACTGTAACTGTGCGTCTGCCTTCCAGTTACCATCAACCATCACTATCAACAACGGAAAGCTCCGAGCGAACTTGACATATACACTATCTGCCACAGTGGAGAGAAATGTAGTTGGAAGAGTAACAAGATCATACAGAATCAAGCGGGAGTTTCCCTTCAGCTGTAACCCCGTCATCCAGAATCTCCCAGCATTATGCGCCGTCGCAATTTCGGCTGGTAAGCCAGTCAAAGCTGTAAGCTTGCCCCTCGAGAGTCAACCGAGAGCAATTATGAAGAATCTCTGCCTTCATACTCCCCGTCCTTGCAGATGGAGATAATTTTTCCTCAACAACCAGTACTGATTCTTGGACGCGAGACGCCTGTAAAATTGGTCCTTCATACGCCACGAGAGCTTATGCAATCGGCTACCATCTACGTATGGAGTGTAGAATCACAATTGAAGGCCAACGTATCTGCTCTTCCACGGTCTACTTGACATAGTGTGACTGACACCCGTCTTGGAAACACTATAAGCGGGGCGGTGCCCATCGAATGTGAACATTTCCAGCTGGAACTGGGGCCTCGGAGAATGTTTACGGCCGTCCAGTCCGGAACGTCCTTGGACTCCTGCCTGCTGAAAGTTGTATACTGTCATGAAGTTATCACTGGCTTGTCTAATGGCAGAAGGTCCCATACAGATACGTGTTGTACTATTTATGCCACTGCTAGTGAAACTAATCAATATGAGCACACATAGTACCTAACGGCATCTCTGGAAGTTGTTGCGATGGGTTCCCGTCCACCATATGAATCTACAGTGCCTTATGTAATATGACTTGAAATGGGCTCAATACCTGGGCAATCTCTTTGTGCGGGGATTTATATGGTTGATCACTCGACGGAAGGCGTATTCAGATGTCTGGATCATCAACATCATATTTCAATAACATAAAACCCTCATTGCTGGCTAGGGCTCTAGCAGCCACATAGACATCCCGGTCTTTCTCACGCATTTCCTGTCCTCGGAACTCGGCAAATAGACACTCCTGTCAAGATCTCTGCTTAGATTCGACAATTCGAGTCCGGCGGCGAGGCCATCCTTTTGTTCCCTGTACAACCTTGACACCCGTATCGAAATCCAGCTCAGGCTCCTCTGTAACACCTCCCTAGTCGCCCTGCTATCAACAATTGGTCCCGACGCACCCGCATTCCTTGCAGTTACCTTGGCTACAAGCCACGCTTTCATGTCTTGAAAGACAATCCCAAGGAGTGTTGCAAGTCGACCACGGACCGTAGCCCCAATTGTTAGCTGTCCAGCACCACTTCCTGTCGAGGCTACAACTTGCCCAGCAGTAGCCGCCCTTGCTGCATCCGTAGTTATCTGAGTTCCAGCAGTGGCGCGTAAACAACCTTTTCACACTTTTTCCTTCTCCGAGTCCCTCCGGGTGGCCAGCACACTTGCGAATATTGTTGCGGTCAACGTTGGCGGGCAGCGTGGCATTGTCGACCTTCATGACTCCGAGGGAGCCGCATTCACCATTGGCGTCTGCTTGCGCAGAGACAACGTCGGCTGGGGCAGAGAGCGCTGCCTGGGCGTAGATGATGGCAATAGCTGCTGCTTGTAAGAGCTTCATGCTGGTGGAAGTAAATGATTCTTGCCACAAGGCTGGTTGAGTGAAGCCAAGTTGGAAGAGGAAGAAGTGTTATTCTCTTGAAGGGTAGGTAGTAGTGTAAGCCTCTGTTTGAATTTGAGTTTGAAGCAGAGCAGAACAGTATTTTTATACTTGTTTCTTCTCAAAGACTTCATAATTGTAGTTCCGGAAACGGAAGCATGCCTCAAACGAGCTTCATGCAGAAGGGTTATGACCAGTCATACTGAGATAAGTCAAGGAGGTCGGTTATTGACATGACTCCTGTCCAAAGAGGATTGCATCCAATAGTAAATGCAGTTCCGGCCTTTGTAGTATCAACAGTGGATGATTCGGTCGCCATGAGTATTCTCAGTATGTCCTTAAAACCGCATACGTAGCCTAGACAGTGTCTTAGTTGCAGTGAATTAACTGGTTGCCCGTTCTTTGTTGTTTTCGAGTTGCATTCGTTTCATGTCGATCCTCCTGTCGAGATGAAGATCAAACTCTCGGGCCATGTACAAATTGCTTTCAATTAGCCGTGCCTCGCATATTTGCGGCACAATCAATTGGTCGGTCGGTTGGGGTGCAGGCCGCTTTTGGAAATGTCAGGTCAAATGATACCAGACCACGATGGCTGAGTCCTTGGCCCCTGCGGCGGCTGATCTGACTGTGATGCTGTCTTATTGAGACGAGGTTCAATTATTGAATTGCTTGACGTTCTATTTATCTAATCCTTACAAAAACTTAGTACAAGACCCTGCTGCCGATGAAATGTTGACTCAGGCGTAGGGAAGCCAGAGAGAGCCTGTAATTAATATCCGTGCCATTTACTTATTCTCTCTGGCTCGGGACTCTGCCGGCAAGCTCGAGTCCGGCAAATGGATCGTTTGTTTTCAACCATAAGTCCCAGGCACCACGGGCTGATCCCAGCGTATTTTGGGGAGCCTCACTGAAAGCCCATGTAAGTCAAAGTCCATCTGACCTCTTGTTGGAGGAAGGATAGAAAGCTGATGGGCTAAGCACGGTGGCACCTGCGGAGACATTGACACCGCATGTTTGACAGGGCAAAACGACAAGTCAAAATGACAAGTCGTGAAGTTGTCTTGCTCACTTAGCCCCTTCACGCCTCGTTTATCTTGCGGACCCGGCGCATCCCTCTCGCCTCTCTCACCCTGCCACCTCTCAGACCTCTATGGCCACTTTCGCCTAGCAGATCTCTGTCACCTCTACTGCTCCGGCGGCCAGAAGATCGCTCCGTTCTGACTCCTGCATTTGCCACCTTCGGGGTCCCAGGCACCGCTGCAGACTCTACAGGCTGTCAATCCAGCCTCAAGCTCCTTTTCCGTCTGCCCGCCTTGGCACTGAATCTCGCCAGTGGTGTCAAAACACTTCCTCGGTGGCTCTGGCTCTGGCTTCGGGGGCGGCCAGATACGCGTGCCGGTCTTGCTCACGCATTTACCACCCTCGACATCCCAGGCAAACCCGCAAACTCCGCAAATGGCATATCCTGCCTGAAGCTCTGCTGGTGACTGCCCTCCGCCGCACTGGATTTCGCCAGTCGAGTCCGAACACGTCCCCGAGATCTCGGGAGGTATAGAAGAAAGAGAATCGGGAGACAGCTTTCGCGGCCAGAGGAGCTCCCCGGACTTGGTCTTGCATGTGCTGCTCTCCGCCTCCCACCCGCCTCTGCAAATACTGCAGACGGCCAGTCCTGTCCACAGCTCTGCTACTGTCTGGCCGCTGGTCACTGGCTCTGATATAACATCGGGAGACTCAGGAGATCCCAACGGCCAAAGGACCTCCCCGGTCTTACCCACGCATCTGCCGCCCTCGGGGTCCCAGGCAAACCCGCATCCCCAACAGATGGCACGTCCTGTCTTGAGCTCTAGAGTTGTCTGGCCGCCCCCGCACTCGATCTCGCCAGTCGAGGTTGAACACTTCATTGTAGGCTCTGGCTCCGGGGCTGTCTCTGGTTCGGGCTCGTTATCCTGCGCTGGGGGGTTCAGTGATAATATAATGGATACGACTCGACACTGCAGGGCGCACTCGTCACCGCTGGGCGGGAGACTAAATAAATTGCACTGAATATAGGTATTAGCTCTGCAAAAGCAACGGCATCCAATACTCCCCGAGACACATACCTTGCACTTTCCGAACCAGACGTAGCGCTCTGGCTGCGTTTCCTCCTCCTCTTCTTCCATGCTCTCAATCTTCTCAAGATGCTCAACGAGCTTATCGCAGCTATTCTCGAGCTGGGGCGTAGCAACAGCACTGTCTAATTGCCCGTTGTACATTTTCTCGCATATTTTCGCAAGTTCTTCTAGGCCCTTGATTCTCCGATTCTCGTTTTCCTCCTCCTCCCGACGAGCCTTCTCTTTGGCGGCTGCCTCCTTACGGAGGCGCTCATGCATGTCATATGTCGACTCTCCAAAAACTCTAAACACGCTCTTGAAAAACTCAATAAGCTTGGCCTTGAGCTCGTTGCCGTAAATATCGTCACGCTGGGGTCCGCCAATAGCTTCCTGGAGGCTCGCCATGGCGTCGTCAAACCATTTTACAGCGTACCCAACAGGATTATCCCACTCCTTGACCACCTCGAGAATGTCGCGAGCGTAGGGCGCTACAATCGTGAATGCAGCAGCCTTGCCAATCCCCTTGGGCACGCGCAGGCGGCACGAGAGACCACGCTTCGAGCACGGCGAGCTCTTGGGGTACGTGGTGCCGGGCTTCTTTCTCGGCCCTTTCAGCGTGTCGGTTCTCCAGTCTGAACTGCCTGGCTTGGGCTTACGGAGCTCCGGCAACCCCCCGGGCATATTCTTCATTGGAGCCTTGGGTCCTCCTTGAGGGAGTTTGGGCAACCCGGCCAGCCCCCAGCCTGGGATGCCGTTCCGTACTGCATCGGCAACAAGTTGACTTGGCGGCGTCTCCTTATACAGCGGACCCGGCGGCGCTCTGCCGACAATAGCTAGGTGTGCGCTGGCTAGCCCGAGAAGGCCGAGACAGGGAATTGAAAGCTTCATGAAGTGTCTGACAAGGAAACGGAGGGCGGGAATTGTACGGGCTTGGACACGACGATACCAAGACTTGTTAAAATTTGGCATTACAATAGAGGCAAGTGATGGACTTTATATGATTTGGCTGAGACCGCAAGGACACTTGGCTGCAAGCGAGGACTGAAGCAGAAGCCTCAAGACGTATTCAATCTTGGCAGGTTTTTGAGCGTGGCCTCATTTTGCTCGCATAGACTACGTCGGCGGATAGTTGGTGGGGTATGTCGATTGTCATGACATCTGAATACGGAGTACGTGAGACAGGGATCGAGGTGACAAAGCTTTCCTGAAAAGGTGACGGCTGAAGAATCAGATATGACGAGTAACACGAGTAAGTAGCGCGGGAACGCCCTGTCTTGTTCAATAATCCTCCTTCTAGCAGGGAGTCGAAGCCGGTAAATAGTTGGCGAGAGTGAGGAATCCGCATGTTCTGTGTTCGGATTCTCTGTGTGATCGTTGCTGCCACCGCAAGATTTACTTCGTTTTTTTTTCTCACGATGGACAACAGGACACAACAGCAGCGATGGGGTGTATCTTACCATTACGTCACGAGACTACGCTTTACAAAGATTGGGCACGTCCGCGGGACGCTCGATAGTCCCTCCGTCTATTATGCGAAATTACTGACGGCAAAGCGGTTAATCGTTTCTAGAACTTCGGGCGAGAATGGTAATTGTATGGTGTGGGCTTGCATGACTTGCTTGCCAGGGCGAGAATTGCATGCATAACTCTACGAATTGCCCCCGCTTATAAACAAAGTAAGCTCATTTCGGAACTTGCCAAGCCCGCTAACTACCGAAATAGTTCCCGGTCTACGGAGTATACGAGTTAGCCTCGGTCAGTCACTCGCTGCCTCTCTCATGGACTGCCGTAACTATTGTGGAGAGTTAATTTCAGGGCTTCGGAGCCGATGAAGCAATGACAAATCAACGGTACATGTACTTGGTTGCCGTGGTGGATATCGGATACAAAGTGCCACTTGAGTACCCCGGTAGGCACACATTGTGTGCATGACTCTCCCTGCTGCCGCCTCTGTTAACCAATCTAGCGAAAACTGGCTGTGGTTGACTGTGGAGATTGAACCGAGTTGAAATATAAATCGGCATAGGTATATACTCATAGTCTAGCCTGTATCTATTGCTCTACATGACCCTTTGTTTGTTCGCGAGGCTCACTAGTATCTCACCACACTGCTCGTTCCGTGGGAAAGAGGGGGCCCCCTAAGGGTCTTGGAAGCCCACAAGATAAACTTTTACAATTTATCCTGACTCGCTTGCCGAGATTTTTATAGCCCAATAGACCTGCGTCTTTAATGCTATTGCCGGTGCCTCCACAAGGTACCAAAGAGTTGATTCGACTAGACAAAGCCAACCAAATATGGTTCCCTAGCACAAGGAGGATCTGTTTTTTTCCATTTCTGGTACTTCTAGAAGCGCAAAACAGACCGCCGCGGACCCGGGAATAACTAACCAAAGTGTCTCTGGCCCACTAGCTTATTCGCAGGGGACCATCAAGCCTTGATGGGCCTTTTCGCAGCCGAGGGGATACTGTCTGGTTTGTTGATTACCCGTTGGCAACTAAGTGGGCTAGCCACTTAGTTGGCCACAAAATTCCGGGACAGCCACAAAATTCCGGGACAGCCACAAAACACCGGGACAGTTCCCACCTAGACCTTTACATGTAAATTGCTTATACGGGTATAAAAGCATGATTTTTTTCATGTTAGACGGCTTTATAAAGGTAAATATATTGAATTTTAGCTATTAAAAGGCCTTTAAGTGTGTATATATTTAATAAAAATATAAAAAATAGCGGATTTAAGCTCTTTTAAGCTATAAAGAGGTTAATTAAGTTAAGCTTAATTATAAAAGCTACTTATAAGCGCTTATAATATTTAATAAACTTTTATAAAAATAATTAAAGATTCCTATTTATTTATAGTTACTTTATTAGCTTAATACTCTTTAATATACTATTAAATTTAATTATAAGGCCTTATACGAGCTTCTTTAATTTATACGTGCTATTAAGGGTATAATAAGCCTAATAGTAATAATCGTAGTAGTTAATTAGGCTTAATAAGGGTATTTTTAATGTATTAAGTAGCTTTTTAAGCGATTTAAGTGTTAAATTTATTATAAATATTATTATTATTATTATTATTAAAGGCTTTAAGGTTAAATTAAATAATATTATTACTATTAAGATACTCTAAAAAGATTTAATTTATTATTAATAAAATTAAGTGATCTTATTATTATTAAGCTTTTTAAATAGCTTCTTAAACCTTAAAAAGGTATTATATATTAATTATAAAGCTATTTTCCTTATAATTTAATAATTTAAGAAAGGTTTTATTTTAAGCCTTTAAAGATAGGTATTTAAGCTAATAGTTAATATATTAAAGCTATTACTTAAAGATTAAGGTTTTCTCGCGCTTATTAATAGTGTGTTTTTTATTAAGCTGCTATTTATTTTTAACCTTTTTTATCTCTTATCTTAGTATTAATTAGGTAAGCTATAATTAACGCTAGCTTTTCTTCTTTATTTCTATTATAATAGTTTTAGCTTATTATTTTCGAATATCTTTAAGGCTAACGCTTGTAATAAATTAACCTAAAGGTTTAACTTGTTTTCTATAATAGTAATAATTTACGAGGCGTTTAATACGTTTATTTCTATTATAAATAAAGCTTTTCACTTATAATTCTAGTATATAGGCCTTAATTATAACCCGGTTAGCTTATAAAAGCCTCTTATAGGTTAGGGATAATAAAACATTAATATAATAGTTTTAAATTAATTGTATAATATTAGTAGCTATTATATAGCGGCATTTATACTTATAAGTTAAAGGAAGTCAAATAGTGCATTTAATTGTAGCTACGTTATTAATATAAGAGAATAAGCATACGTATAAGTCTTTAATTTAATAAGTTTCACCTTTATAATTAAGTTTATAAGATCTTTTATTAATATTTTATTAAGTTATTTAATTAACCTTATATAAGCTTACGTTATATAATTAAATTATTTAAGTTATTTAATTACTTATTTACACTTATAATAAGCTATAGCTTATAATATATGTAATTAAATTTATAAGTATTTTAAAAGCATTTAATTACTTTATTTAAATTAATTTATTACTTATTTAAGAATCTTATAAGCTTTAAGAAGTAAGTTATAAGAATTAAAAAGTAATTAAATTATAATACCACGTATAAAGTTATTAATATATATATATATTACGTTTAAGCTAATAAAAATAATAGTTTTACTTAAGTAATATTTCTACTAACAAAGAATTATTAAATCTCTTATAAAAGGCACTTTTTAACTATTATAAAAACGAATTTAAATAGGTATAAAGGCCTAATAATATTTACGTTTAAAAGAATATAAAAAGACTATAATTATAATAAAATAAATTAAAACTAAGAAAGAAATTATAAGTAAGTTATAAAGATAATTTAAATTATTTAATTAAGTAAAGAGAAATTATAATAAGATAAAAATTATTATAATTAAGCTAAAAAGAAAAAGTTATTTTAAGGTCTTTAATTAAAATAAAGACGTATTTACTCTTTAAATATTAATAGACTTATAATTAAAAAGAAGACTTTTATTAAAATAGCTTAAATTAATTAAAAAAGAATTAAAAAGGGAAAGAATTAATTAATTAATTAAAAGAATATAATATTTCTTATAATATCTTTAATAATTATAATCTTATAGTTAATTATGAAGAATAACACTATAATATTTATTATTTTAGCTTATAAAACTATCTTTATAATAAAATTATCTTTAAAAGAGATATAAAAGCTTATTTTTAAGTTAAGTAAACTAATATAAATATTTCTTAAATATAATTAATTAAATAATTAAAAAGAATTTAAAAGAAAAGATTTTATTAATTTATTTATTATTAATTAATAAGAAGTTATTAAGAAAAACTTATATTCTTATTAATAATACTCTTTTTAAGAATTTAACTTAAAGAAAGAAAAGCTTATAGTTAAAAAGCTAAACGTTTTAAGATTAATTAATTTTATTATAACTTATAATAAAAACTTATTTAAAGCTATAAGCTAATAAAATCTTACCTTATTTATTAATATAAGCTTTAACTTTAAGGGATTTATTAAAATTCTTAAAGAAGCTTTAAGTAAATAAGTAATTTTAATTACGTTTTAAAAAGCCTTTAAAGTTAAACCCTTTAATAAAGAAAATATCTTTAACTTCTTAAAGAAATTTAAAAAGAAAATAATTATCTTAGTTATTTTAAAAGAGAAGTAAATAAAGATATTAGAATATAATATTACTTCTCTTAAAAGAACGCGTATTAAAACTCTTATAATTACTAGTAATTAAAATAAAGCTAAGAAGAAACTTCTCTTATAATATAATATAATTAATTAGAATTAAATAAAGACTATAATAAATAAGCTAAAAATTCTTAATATTTAATATTTAAGAGAGATTTTTAAGACTCTTTATTAATTATACCTTTATTAAAGCTTATAAAGTAAAGCTAAATCTTTTACGTAAATAAAATCTATCTTTTAATTAAATACCTTATATAAAGCTTTACTTAATTATTTAATTATAAGCTTTATAAATAAGAAAGGGTATTTATAAAGTAAAATTATTTTAAAGAAGTATATTATACTTTAAAGTAAGTTAAATAAGTATATATAAGCTAAGCTTAAACTTATAAATTATAACTTAATTATATTAAAATTAAAGTATTTACTTTAAAATTAAAAGTATATTTTAAAGATTATTTATAAACTAATAAAAGGTATTCTTAAGGGTAACTTAAATAATTATAAGAAGTAAAGCTTATATTAAAATAAATTTATAATTAAAAAAGTAAATAAAAATTAAAGAGAAAGTAAAGAACCTAGCTTTATTATTAGTTCTTTTTTTAATTAAATAAATAAAATTATAAAGTAACTTAAAGAGATAAAAATCACGTTAATTAAGTAAGCTAAAAGGTAAATTAATCTAAGAGAATAACTTAAATAATAATAAAAGAACTTACTTTAAAAAAGTAATAAGCTTAATTAAAGTAATTAAAAACTAATTTAATTTAATTATATTTAATTTAAGAATAAAGAATTAAATAATAATAATATTAATAATTACTTTAAAATTAATTATATTTATATAAAAGAATATTAAAAGATTTAATATTATTATTATAATAATATAAAGTATTTCCCTAATAAATACCTTTACTTAAAGTATAATTAAGTGCTTAAATTTACCTAATATAACGTAAACGCGCGCGTTCTTATAATTAATATTAAAGTATAAAAATATATTATATTATTATAACTTTTATTTTAGTTTCTTATTATTAAAAGTTACGTAAAAAGGCTTATTATACTTTAAGTTAAATTATTTTTAAATGCATATATTTATATATACTTAAATTAAGTAAAACGCTTTAAAGATACTTTATTAAAGAAATAAAATATACTATAAAAAGAGATTAAAATACTATAAAAGAAGTTAAAGTAAATTAATATATTTAAGTAAGCGTAAAAAAAGAGTAATTCTTATAATTTACCTTTAATTAAACCGTTATTTATTATAATAATTATAATATTTAAAATATATATAATAAAAAGCGCTTAAGCTTATAATTTTAAATTTAAAGTTAACCTTTTAATAAACGTAAATATATGTAAGTAAATAAAGCTTTAAAAATAATTAAAATAATACTAAAAATAAAAATAAAAAGAGTAAGATTATAACTTAAAATAATAAAGCTAAGCTAAAAATAATTAAACTTATTAAAGATAAAGTTAATAGGTAAGTATAAATAATATAATTAAAGGGAAACCGTTTAATTAAGAGAATTATAATATAATTATATAAAGAAATACTCTTTAAAAAGATTAATATTCTATTAAGAGACTTATATTAATTACCTTTAAGCCTTATAACTTTAATAAGAAATAAAATTAATAATTATATTAATAGTATTAATAACGTTAAATAATATAATAGAAAATTAATAACTCTTTTAAAGAAACCTATTAAATTTATAAATAAAGATACTTTAAGGTAAGATTAAGTAATTTTAATATTTAATATAGTATTAATTATAAAGAATTATATTAAAAATAATTAAAATGTAATAAGAACCTTAAATAAAGAAAATAATATACCTTTAATAAGCGTAAACGTAAAACTTTAAGTATTACTTATAAAAAGGCTTTAAGATATACTTAAATTAATTAATTATTAGATTAACTTTTAAGTAAACTTAATTTTATAACTTAAAGGAATTTTTAGGTATACGTAAAAGTTATTATACTTATAAGTGTAACTTAATTATAAGAGAGCTTCTCTTATACGTGCTTTAATAAATAATAGCTTATAAAGAAATATTATTAATATAAAGTTTACTCTTTAAGTAAATTTAAAGATATATACGCTTATAAAGAATATATTTATAATCTTATTCTTTAATAAAATTATATATATATATAAAGAGATAAGAACTTACTTTTACCTTAAAAATATATAAACTTTAATTCGTTTATATATTATATTAAATATTATTTATATTTTATTAATTTTAGGTATATTATTTATAAGACTTACTTAGATATTATTTAATTATAATAAAGAGAGTAAAAAGTTACTTATTTAATATAAATTTAATATTATATATATTATATTTTAAGTAATACAATTAATTACATAAAAAGTGTTAAATATAATTAATAAAATATAATTAAAAACTTACTTACTTATAATAAAAATATTAAAGTTTTTTAAACTATTTAATTCTAATAATTAAAAGATATTAAGAAGGTAAGAGAATATATAAGTAAAAAACTATTATTTACCTAATATTAGATTATTAAATAAGATTAAACGTAATTAAACGTTATACACGTTATATTAAATAAAAAAAATATATAATAAAACGCTAGCTTTATTTAATTTAAGTAAGTTAAATACGTTAAAATAAGTGTTAAATAAGAATTAAATAGTTATAATATAAGCTAAAATAGATTTAATAATAGCTAAATATATTAAAGATAAGTTAAATTACTTAGCTTTTAATAGTTAAAATAAACTTAAAATACATGAAAAAGGGTTTATATTAATTAATTTATAAGCGGTTAATATTATTATATAAATTATAAATAATAAGGTAAACTTATTCTTAAATTTAAGACTTTATAAAAGTAAGGTTAAATTATTAAACGTATTTTATAGTTTTATATACGTAAATATATAACTTAATTATTATAATTATAAACTTAATATTATTAAAATTTTAATTAATAATTTAATTAAAGAGATTAAAGAGATAAAAATTTATAATAAAAGAAATAATATAATAATATTAAAGAAAATACTAAAAGAGAGAGAAAAAAGAGTTATTTACGTGTCTTTAACTTTTAATAAAGAATTTAATACTTATAATAAATTTTATAAGCTATTAAGAGAAGAACTTAAAGAAGAGTTTATTTCTTTATTTATTAAGAAAAAGAAAAAAATACTAGCCTTAATAATTAAAAAAGTATATTAAAAATAAAGTAAATAAATAAAGGTAATAATAAAAAAGCTATAAAAGATATAAGTAATTAATCTTTAAGTAAATATTATATATAAGAGAAAAGCTAATAAAGTATAATTAAAAGATAATATTCTGTTAAATAAGTTAATCTTAAAAGGTAATTATAATTAAAAAACTAAGAAATAAAAATAAGTTAAAGATTAAGTTAAAAGAGATAATAAGTACTTAAAATATATTATAAGAAAATTCTTTAAATAATTAAGAGAATTTAAAGTAAGTTAAAAGATATTTAATTAAGTGCTTAAAGGGGTTAAGAACTTCTTATAATTAAAGAAAGCTTATATTTTTAAGATTATTCTTAAAAATTATAAATTAACTCTTATATAAAACTTATTTTATTATAATAAAGTAAATTCTATTATTATACTCTCTTAAGTTATTAAGATAATTAAATATAAAGTATAAAAGGTAAAATTAATTTTTATATTATTAAGACTTTAAGTTAAATTAATTAAATTATTAAAGAAAAAGATAAAGTATAAGCATTTAAAAGAAAGCTATAAGTTATATTAAAACTTTTACTTTTTTATAAGAAAAAAGAATAAAAAAGTACGCTTTATTCTCTTAATAATTAATTATAATAAGATTATAATATAAGATACTTATATTTTATTAAGAGTAAATAAATTTAATAAAAGATTTAATATATATAAGATTCTCTTTATTATAAACTTACTTTTAAGCTATAATTAGGTAATACTTATAAACGTAAGTAAGAATATAATTATAATCTTTACGTTAATAGATTTATTATAATTATATATGCTATTATAAGAAGCTATAAACTTAATAGCTTAATTTCTAAGAATTATAAAAAGAATTTTATATAATCTTATATTAAATATATACGCTTTATTTATAAATAATATAATAATAAGAGAATCTATTATTACTTATAATAATAAAGAGATACTATTAAAAGTAAGAAAATTTATACTAGAATATTTAATTAATATTAATAAAGTGCTTATAAACTTTAAGCTAATAAAATATATTATATTAGTATTAAAATTAAAGTTTTATTATTAAATAACTATTATAATAGAATTTATTTATAGAACGTATAAATAAAAGCCTATTAAAGTAAGAATACTTAAAATTTTAAAATAAAAGATATATAAAAATTAAAAGAATATAAGGTTCTTTTAAGAGTTAATAAACTATTATAAGATATAAATTAAGAGATACACTTAAATAATAAGCTTAATTATTAAACTATTAAAAAAGAATATAAAATAAAAATAAAGTAAAGCTTAACAAATAATAATAAAAACCTTAAAAGATATAATAATAAAAGCCTTTATTCTTATAACACTTAATCTCTTAAAGAATTATAAAGAGATTATATTAATAATTAATATTAATAATATAAAATAAGAATACGCTTTATTATAAATTATTAAAGGGAAATACTATTTAATAAGATATAAGAGTAAAATATAAATAAAACTTAAAAAGAAGTATAATACTATAAAATAAGAGTATAAAACTATTATTTATACTTTTAAAAAGCTTAAAATATATTTATATAATATTTACTTTATTTTAAAGATTAACTTTTAAGTTTTAATTTATAAAATTAATAAAGTAATTAATAATATATTAAGCTTATTAATTATTAAATAAATTAATTATATTTTACTATTTAATTTTATAGTTAAATATATCTTTAAAGCTATAAATAAAATTATAAATAAACTCTTAAGAAAAGAGTTTAGCTTATTAAATTAAATAAATTAAGAAGTTAAAGGGAATATAAAGAATTTTATTAACCTTTATTTAAATGTATTAGTATTTAAGTTAAAGAAGTATAAAGATTACTTATTAAAGTACCTTTAAATTATAAAATTTCTTTTAACCTTAAAAAGATTAATTAATCTTAAGAATAATAAATATAAGAAGCTAAGAATAAAAGCTAAGTAATTCTTTATAAAAAATAATTAGCTTTAAAAGAGATTAATTAGAATAATAAAAGAACTAATATTAGTAATTAATAAATTAAATTACTAGTAATTAATAATTAAAAAGATCTATAAAACTATAAGCTATAAGGATACTAAGGTATTCTATTAAGTAATTAAGTAATAATATTAATAGTAAATAATATAAAATATAATTAAAGAAATAATAGCGTGTTATAAAACTTACTAGTAATTTATATTATAATAGCTATAAGAGATATTAATACTAATAGCTCTTAAAAACCTTATAAGTAAAATATATATTAACACTTAATATTTATTATTTAATTATAATTTTAGCTATTTACTTAAAGCTAAGTGTAATTTTATTAGTTAAATTAAAGTAGAATTAATTTATAAAGTAAATGTATTAATAGTAAAAAAGTTTTTAAATAAAATACTTATTAGATTTAAAGTTTATAAGTATATTATTTATAATAATAGCTTAAAAATATAAGATAATTTAAGGAAAGCTCTTAAGAATATTAAAGCTTATAGAATTGAAATATTTAAATATAACTTAAAAGCTAATATAATTATAAAAGTTAAGTATTAGTCTTTAGCTTTAATTATATTTAAAATAGAAGAATTAGCTAAAAAATAGCACTAATATTTAATAAGAGTACTATTAATAAATAAAATAATTATTTAAGTATTCTATAAGAAATCTACGTTTTATCTTATTTATAAATAAAAGCTTATATTACCTTTAAAAGTTAAGTTTTTCACTTAAAGGCTAATTAAATAAAATAAAATAAAATAAAATTAAAATAAGATCTCTTTAAAGTAAAGATACGCTTATTATAATAAAAAGTAAAAGATATTATAAAAGCTAAGGAAAAGGTATATAAATTTAAGAGAAAGCTAGTTAAATAAACTAATCGCTTATAAGCTAGGTTAATTAAAAGAGATAAAGATTAATTAAATTTAAATAACCTTATTCTTATTTATAACGTTTAAAGAAGTATTAATATATTTATAATTAAAAAACTTATTATAAGATAAAATAGCTTATTTAAAATTATTAGCTATACTATTATTTGAAGGGCTTATTAAATTAAAATGTTAAATAAAGTTATATTAAGTAAAATAATCTTAAGTAATTATTTAAAGAAGTTTACGTTTAATAAGAATAATTAATAATTCTTTATAATAAATAATTAATTATTAAGAGAATAAAAAGAGATAAACTTAAATATTATAAAGAGTAATAAGAAAATTAAAAGACTTTACTTAAGTTAATTTACTTATAATATAAGTAATTAAATAATTAAGATTAAAGATAAGATTAACTTAATTAAGAATTAAGTAAAAAAGCTTAAAGATAAGAAGGTAAAGGTTATACTTTCACTTAAATAATACCTATAATAATACCTTAAAATTAAATTACCTCTTATTATAGTTAAGAAAAGAGATAAGTTTATTTTAATAAATATATTAATTAATTAAAGCTAAGAATACTTATTTTAAAGATAAAACTATTATTCTTACTTATTTTATCTTAAAAAGAAGGCTATAATTAAAGTAAAAGATAAAAGCTAAAAGAAAGAAGATTAATAAATATACTAATAATATTTAAGTACTCTTAAAAAGTAAGAAAACGTTAATTAAAGAAGAAATAAACGCTTAAAATAAGAGATAAGAAATAACACTTATATTAAATGTAAGTAAGCTAATAAAATAATTATTAAAATAACTTAAAAACTTAAGAACTTACCTTTATTTTAACTTATATAAATTAATATTAAAAATTATAAAAGTTTAATAAGAAATATATAATTTTACTTTAAAAATTATATAATTATTATATAAGACTTATTTAAGTATAACTTTAATATAAGTAATTTTAATTCTTTATAATTAAATAAGGCTTAAGAGTATTAGGTTTTAGCTTAAAGATGAAAGCTATTTCATTATTATTTATAATTAATAATATTAATTATTAATAGACTTAATCGTTTAATAATTAACTTTAATTATAAGTACTTAAAGCTAAGATAATTAAAGGTATAAAGAGATTAAATAATCTAGTATATTATAAGAATAATTATAAGTTAAAGAGATAACTATTAAACTAATTTATTATATTAATTATAAAAAGAGAAGTAAATAAGCTCTATTACTTTAAAATAAAACTCTTTATTAAGAAGCTTAATATCACCTAAATCTTCTATAAATTATAATTAATAAAAGGTATTATAAAGTAAATTAAGTAAGTTAAAAGAAGTAAAAAATATTAGTATTAAGAAAAGATAATATAAGTACTTAAAAGAGAGATAAAAGTTAATAAAATAAAATGTAAATTAATTAATTATATAAAGTAAAGTTAAAGTATTAATAAAATATAGCTTATTTTACTTATATCTTAAATTTAACGTTTTTCTTTATCTTTTTATTAAGTTTCTTAATTACCTTATAAGTAATAGTTTTAATAAGTCTCTTATTATTATAAGAATAAAGGTAATTAATTATAATACGTAAAGTATTCTTTAAAGTAATATAAGAAAAGATATTTAAATTAATACGTATCTTAATAATTAAAGATAAGTAATTCTTTCTAAGAAAAGGCTTAAATAAGAAATTATAATTAAAATTATAAGGCTTATAAGTTAAGTATAAACGCTATTTATAAGAAGTAATAAAAGAGCTATTTTAAACGTAATTATTATAAGACTTATATAAATATATCTTAAAGAATACGTAATTATAAAAAGAAGTTATAATATATTCTTTAAATATAATAATAATTTTCTTAAAGAAGTTAAAGTAATTAAAGTATAAAATATAATTTAATCTTTTATATAATTAAATAAGTAAAGTATAAACGCGCTTAAAGTAATTAATTATAATTAAGAGAAATTAACTATTAAAATAAGCTATTCTAATAAAAATAAAAATTATATTATAAGGCTAATAGTAGAGTGTTTTTTAGTATAAGAGATTATTATCTTTAAGTTTATTAAGAATAAACTAGTAAAAATAATTAAAGGGCTTTATCTTACCTTAATAATTAGCTTTATTTAAGAGAGTACTCTTTAAAGGCTTTATATAAATAGCTATCTTAATATATATAAGAGTATTACTTTATTTAAAGTTATACCTATTATAAACTTAAAAGTAAAAGGTATATTTAAAGAAAGTTAATATATATTTAAAAGAAACTTTAATTAAATAAAGAAAAGTAAAGTACTTAATAAATAATAAGAGAATTAACTTAAGACTTATTATTATAATCTTATTAGATTTTAATAGTAATAAAAAATATAAATTTACCTTTAAGAATTATCTTTAAGATAATTAAAATAACGTTTAAAAGGTTCTTATAAATATAATAAACTTAATTACTTATAATTAAATAATTAAGGGATAAAAAAAAGAGATATTAAAAGAAGAGAGTTATAAAAGAGAGAAATTAATAGCTAAGTAATATTAAGTAAAAAATTATATAGTAATTTATTATAAAGTTTAAATAAAGTATTTAAGGCTATAACTTTATATATTATAAGTATAAAAAAGTGCTTTTTATATCTCTTAAGTATTTAATCTTTTTACCTTTTATATATATTAATATTTTTTCTTCTCTTTAATATAATATAACTCTTATATCTTTTCTTTTTAAAGCTTTATAACCCTTAATATTACTATTATTAAGAGTATTATAAAGCTTTCTTACTTATTATTTTATATAATATTAGGTTTAAGCTATTAAAAATTAAATCTTTTAATTTACTTATTATTTAAGTCTCACTTATAAGGTATAAGAAACCTTATAAGAAAATATTTAAGTATTAATTAAATTAAGTATTTAAGCTCTTTAAGCGTTTTTAATTAAGAAAGATACCTTTAAAGAAATTAAACTTATAAAGTATTTAATTATAATTACTTAAATATAAGCTTAAGTTAATATTATTAAATTAAAAAAGAATTAAGTATACTTGATCTTAAAGATTAAGAACGTAATTATTATTATATATAAAAGAATATACTTTATATATACTAATAAGTTTTATATGAAAAGAGAGAAGTTACTTATTAAGTAAAACCTTATTAATCTTTACCTCTTTTAATTATTATTATATTAACCTTAAAAGTAATAAAATTATAAGCGTAAAGTTTATAAGAACTTAAAAATCTTTAATAAGTATTATAAAGAATTATTACTTATATTTATAATAGCGTTTAAAGAGTTATAAAATGATTATTTAATAAAAATTTATAAATTTATAATAAAAAGTTATATTAAGAAAGAGTTAAACTATTAATTAAATTAATTTAAATTAATAATAATAGATTATATTATAAGAAGAGAAATTAAAAAGGTTCTTAATATTATATTACACTTATTTATTATATAAGCTAGGTAACTTATTAAGTAAAAACTATATAAATTAATTAATAATAAGATTAAAAGACTTAATAATACCCTAATAAATATTATATATAGTATTTAATATAATTTATAGGATATTTATATATATTAAAAGAAAACACGATTCTTTATAAGATTTATATACTTTTTAAGCTATTAAATATACTTTATATTTAATTATAAGCGTAAGATATTATACGTATTTAACTCTTTTATAAGAGATAAAAATTAACGTTTTAAGTAGTTTATTAAGGGATAATAATAAGTGCTTTAATTATTAAATTACCCTTATAAGTTTAATTATATTTTAATATTATATATATTATAAATTAAAAACTAAAGATATAATTACGTGTACTTAATATTCTTAATTAATTACTTTAAAGGACTTATAAGCTATTACTTAAATAAAATAATAAGAAAATAAGTTAAATTAAAGAATATTTATATTTAAAGAATAATAATACTTAAAGAGAAAACCTTAATTAAAAGTAATTATAAATTATATTTAAGAGATTAATTATATTTATTAAAGAAAAGCCACGTTATAAATAATAAAAGAGTAAATAAAATTCTATAAATTTTATAACATATAGCTATAAATAAGCTTAAAGTATACCTTAAAGTAATAAAAGAGAAAGATAATAACCTTAAATTCTTAGGTTAAAGTCTTTATAAAAGTAAAGGTAAATTACATGTACTTATAGTAAAGAAGAATACTATTACGTTAATTAAGAGCTTTATTTTAGGAAATACTTATATTAGCTAATAAAGATATAATTATTTAAGATTAATTAAATAAACTATAATTAATAAAAATATAATTATATTTAAGATATAATATTATATAAAAAGAACGTAACTTAAAATTTTAAGGGAATACTTAATTACTTATAATAACCTATAATAATTGATTATTAAGCGTAAGATTAATATAATTATTAAATACTTTGAAGTTATAAGAGATTAAATAAATAAGAAAGTTATTAACCTTATAAAAGTCTTAAAAAAGGTTAAAAAGAATATTATTATATTAAACTTAAAAAAGACGCTTTAATAATAGAGTTTTAATAACTTTAATTAAAAGAGTAATAATAAAGAGAATAATATTTAAAGCTTTATAACTTTAAAGCCTTTAAGATTAATATTAAGAAAATTAATAAATTAACTTCTATTATTTAATATTAATTTATCTCTTTCTTTATTATTATTTCATAAAAGCTTTATTAAAGAAGAGAAAATAATAATATTAAATTAACTTTTAATTATTAAATAACTCTTTAATTACTTAAAAGATCTTAAAGAAATTAAAAAGACTAAGAAAAAAGTAAAAACTAATATTATATTATTAGCTATAAAAAATAAATACTTTAATTATAAAGAAAATATCTAAGAGGTAATTTTAAATATAATAACCTTTAATTAAAGTAAAGCTCTTATAAATTAAGTAAGATATTATTACCTCTCTTTAATTAAAGAGATTACATGTAATATAATAAACCTTTTATAAGAATATATATAAGAATAATTAATATATAATAAATTACTTATAAGTATAAGCTTTATAAACTTAATTTTAAAAGAATTAATATAAAAAGAGTTTTAATATAATATTATTACATGCTATTAATTATTCTAAGAGATAACTATTAAATTTATAAGACGCTACTTTATAAGAGCCTTTAAGAGACTAGAACGTTTTAATACTATAAAAAAAGAAGAAGAGAAGATGAAGCTAATAATATTTAAGACTTTAAAGTTAAGTAAAAAGATAAAAGAGCTAAGATTATAATTAAATAATTAATTTATAAATTAAAAGATTATATAATAAATTTACTTAATTATTATTACTTATTATTAACTTATAAAAGTAATAAGCTTTACTTATTTAAGAAGAATTTATATAATAGTATTTATACTTATAAGTTAAAGAAAGTTAAATAGTATATTTAATTATAACTATATTATTAATATAAGAGAATAGGTATACGTATAAGTCTTTAATTTAATAAGTTTTACCTTTATAATTAAGTTTATAAGATCTTTTATTAATATTTTATTAAGTTATTTAATTAGCCTTATATAAGCTTATATTATATAATTGAATTATTTAAGTTATTTAATTACTTAATTACACTTATAATAGGCTATAGCTTATAATACGTGTAATTAAGTTTATAAGTATTTTAAAAGCATTTAATTACTCTATTTAAATTAATTTATTACTTATTTAAAGACCTTATAAGCCTTAAGAAGTAAGTTATAAGAATTAAAAAGTAACTAGATCGTAATACCGCGTATAGAGTTACTAGTGTATGTGTGTATTACGTTTAGGCTAATAAACTATCTGGAATTATTATTCGTTTAATAGTAGGCTTAATAGGGTAGAATTTATTAAGTCTTAAAGTTTCTGCTACTTTTAAAGGATTTTAACGATAATAGGCTTAGGGTTTAAGGGAAAAATACCGCTTTTTATAAAGCCTAATATAATATTATACTTTAAAAAGCCTTTTATAAATATCTTATTAAAAGCTACGATAAATACCTAGCAAGGAAAGGCTAAATTTCCTTGTAATAATAATAATTAAATTGCTTTTTAATAGGCATCTTTTATAGGCTAAAAAACGCTTATATTTAACGGTTAAATAATATGTGTTAAATGTAGTGGGAATATAATAAGAATAATATTAAATAAGATATAATATTCAATAAAATTAAGCTAGGTATACTCTATAAAGCTATTAATAACTAATAGTTAATATATCCTTTATTTACAAGCTTAAAAAGGCTTTTCGTAATAAATCTAAGGCCTTATAGGGTTATAAAGCTACTTATTATAATTAAACTATTATAATAGAGTTATTTCGCTTTATTAAGCCTTTATTAAATACTTTTATAAGCTCCTATTAAATTCGTGTATTTAATCGTATATAATATTGCTATTACTAAAGCCTAATTTAAATTTTACAAAGCGAATATTACTATCCCCTTTAATTTCGGCTTAAGACTTAATTAAAAAGGTCTTAAATACTAGCTAAAAAGAAATTTAATTATTAATAACGTTAATAGAGCTTATAAGGGTAATTAACTCTTTATTTATTAGATCTAGAACTTTCTTATAATGTCTTTTAGTTATAATGATTATAATAATATAAACTTACTTATAAAGGTAATTAATTTAAAGGCTACTTTTATTCTTATTTTAAATCTCTAATAAACTAATATTATATTTATTTATTATATTATAAAGGTAATAAAAGGAAGCTATTCATAATTTTAATATTAGCTATTTTAAATAACCTTTTAGCCTTATAAATAGCTTTAATTAAGGTCTTTAAGAGCTTTAAATAAGTTATAATCTATTTAAAATACTATATTTTAAATAATAAAAGGCTTAAAGGATCTTATTATCTTTATAAAGCATTTATAGTATCTTTAATTTATTATTTTATAGTTTAAAAAACTATCTCTTTATATTTAAATAACGTATATAATAAGAGCTTTATCTTTATTATTATTAATAGCTTATAAATAGCTAGAAACCGCTTAAGAAGATATAAAAAGGGTATTAATAGCTTATTAAATAAATAATTTATTAACTTTAAAGCGTTTAATAGCTTCTTATATAAATATTTAAGGTTATTATTATAGTATTATTATTATATAATAAGGCTACTTAAGCGCTCTTAATTATATTATTAAATTAATAGCCTTTATTATTAAAGGTAAAAAGCTACCCTTAAATAGGTTAAGTATAATAAAAAAGAGTAATTTTAAACGGTTATACATTAATTAATAATCGTATTTAATAGGTGAATTAATAATAAAAAGAATAAAAGTAGGTAATAGTTATCCTAGTATTTTATAGCTGTCTCATATTTTTATGGCTAACTAAGTGGATCGTCCACTTAGTCGCTAACGGGTATGTTCGATTTTGCATTACATTGCAACGGTAATCTCTATTAGAAATACTCCGCTTTTAATCAAGACCACCCGCAGTATTTCGGCGCGAGAGGGCGGAAAATCAGACTCGACATTCGTAAGCGCTACAAGGTTTACCCGGCAATCGACCCTGCGCTAATAATGTCTGACATAACACTGCCGTTTTGTCCGTCAACTCTGGGACATGACTGGTTGGTGACACAATCCTGCCGCCAGTTGGGAAATCACCCATCAGGACTAGGCAATTTCTCAACGTGGTTCTGAGACATGTCTAGAATTCTGATTTGAAGGCGGTGTACTCCGTATATTGCCAGGATCCCATTGGCTCATAAGATGGCGGGAGCTCGGCTTGCATGTTGTACGTAGTTGGTGCACCGTCTCAGAACCGCTCACAGTTGGCTGGACAAATGTACCCAAAATTATCTCATAGTGGTTCCATACAGATATTTGGTAAAGGAAAGTAGCGATAGATGCTGATAGCGGGACCAACCGGCGCCATGCAAAATGTCAGATTGAACGCATCTGGTCTGGTGCTTTTGGAATTTGGTGTGGCGGAAATACCGGCATAGATTGTCCCGTTGTCCAATCAACGCCGGCTCCGATGACATGTCGATCGGGCGCGCTAAAGAGCCATGGCAGGTTAGCAGGCAAAGTTTTACTGGACGTCTTTAGTATCATGGCTTTCACTGAGATAAATGTGGCTGCGGATCCTTTGCGTAAAAATGTCGGGCGACATGCTTTTGCGGAAATATGCCAATTTTAGGAGAAAGCTTCAATGTTAACCCTAAACTAAAGTCGGATACTCGAGACTACCTAGGTATGTCAACGGTGGATTGCCGACGCCCCTTTTCGCTTAATCTGTCGTGCCCCGAAACATAGCAACATGGCCCTTTTCTAGAAACAAGATAATAGACTGATCTTCATGCCCCTGAGAGGATAAAAAAAATAATTCACTGTAGCATTCGATCGCAATGCTGTCGCCGAGAAGAGATACGATGATTAAGCGTGGCAGAGAGGGCATCCAAAAAAAGACAATGCGGCCAGTGTGACTCGAACACACGACCTTCAGATAGGCATCCGTAGGATTGAAGTTTACTTCAGTCTGACGATCTCCCAGCTAATCTATGGCCGCATGGTTGGAGAATTTGGCCATTATTCTTCTCTGATATGGTACTGGCTTACCAAGAATGGCTACCAAAAAATGGCGCAACTGGTCCAATACCCTTCAACATCAGCAAATTCAGACAACCTATCATCCATGTACCACATTGGAGAATGCGAAGTGAAATATGGTATCAGTTTGCTGTATAGAAGAATACGCATGCAGGTATATCTTAGGACATCGTAGAAACTCAGTCACTAAAGTCTTCAGGAAGAGGCCGCTTGGGATCGTACGGCGACACACGTCTACTCTCTCCTATCATATTTACGAGCCTTTCAGCCAGTAACTGTGCATCTCAAGGGCGCCGGCCACTAGCATAGTTGAAGTTGGCATCCTGCACCACGAAGCTAAAGATGATTAACGAAATGTTCGCCACCAAAAAAAAAAAAAAAACCGAATACTTACAGAGCATGAGTCCAGCTGCTCTTCAAACAAGCAGGGTCCGAAAGCACTTTCAGAACCTACAAGACATTAGCACGGTACGCCGATAGTTTGATGAATGAGCTGACACACAGAAGCCTCGACATCCTCGCCCGAAGCACCGAATACCTTGAAGTAGTCCCCCATAAATGGCCTCGTCACCCAAAGGCGATTTTCTCAAATAAAGCGCTCATGGTGGTGGTTGTGCAGCCATACAAAATGCTTCTTCCTTCAGGCCCTTTTGTCTTGGCCAGCACCTCGACCCCGTGGCATGTCGCATCCACTGCTTTCCCAGTAGGTTTTCTAGTCTGCGGGAAGTAATTTGCTAGTAGTTTATGAACTACTAGGGAGTCGATAGGTTGTCGTATTATACTCGTATAGTCTTTTCCTGTCCACCCGGCAGGGAGACCATGTCGAAGGCACCAAGATCAAATCCAGCCACAGACCAGCCCAAAGGGTGTTTCCATTCTTCAGATGCAATCATGGCGGCACATTGCCGGTGAATAGACTGTGTAGCGCCCCGAAAATGAAATTAGTAGTAATCTTACGACAAATAATGAGTTTCCATACAAAAACGGTTCGTGTGACACCTTGTAACATCTTGGCATCGCACTCAGGTAAAGTGCCTGTCTCAGTCGCGAAGTTTACTTCAAAACGCGCTTCCCGAAAGACAGTGTACGGGAATTATAAGAAAACAGCAATGTGCTAGAATCCTCTAAAATTATGTCACGGAATAGGGGTGCGCGCCTGTAGGATCATGACCGTAGTCGGCCGTCATCACAAGGATCTTGACCATGGAATTTGGTCTAATTAAATCTGCAATGCGGTAAGAAGATAATGGCCAAGGGAATAGAACTGAATGTAGTTAATAATATCGCAACATGACTGCCCGAGTCGACGGAGGTGCGGCTCGCTATAAAGAGGGGTTTTGGTAACAAAACTTGCGGCAACGCTTTTATGCTAATTTTAATAGGAATAATAGAAGTCTGTATCCATCTTTAACCGTGTCCGTTGGGGTTTAAAATACAGCCAAAGCGCAGCATATAGCGACCACATCTTCATTCTACTACAATTAGCGAAGGACGTTTGGTGAAACTCGGAAATCCTTCTACAACGCGAAATACACTGCTAACTTAGTTCTAGATGGCACGAACCTCCTATTGCCAAGATGTCGTTGCATCCAGACCCACTTGAACAAAGTCCTAATGCACTGGCTTAGTGTTATATCCGCCGGGTCCCGGATGTCATCACCACGTATTGCTCACATGTGCGATCGACAAAGGGGTGTCACAGAAGGTGAATATTGCCGTATACAGACAAGCCCGAGCTTACGCTTTTCTTTTTCCTAGGTCTACATGCACAGTTTCAAGACACCGGTAGATGAACAAAAGACTAGTCCGGCCTCCTATAGTCAACTAGTGAGCGACTCTCTGTGTAGTAGCTTTGGTAAACTGGCAAACTGGCCACATATTGCCGTTCAACGAACGCGTAGCTCCATGCGCACTACGATCAAAATTACTATCTTGCGCGTATAGAGTCTTGCCTTGCCTTGTGATATCAATACTACCTTATGACGGGTCTAGAATCCCACATCACGGGGAATTTAGGCATCTGACAGCATGGGTGGCTCCGCTGACACTGGAATAGCAGCCTAGTGCTAGCTTAATGTAAATAGCTCATTAATCTTCTCAGTACTACTCTCCTGGTTACATTTCTCTCTTTGACTTTGAGTTGCTTATGTTAAGTGATTGCACAGTTGCTGACTATTCTCGTTTGAATCGTTATTTCTTGAATCATCAGCTCGAACTAACTTGAGCATGAACGTCAAAGCCGCCAAGCTCAATCCGCAACAGTAATGCAAGGACTCCGCGGGGTAAGAGCTCTCTGCTCGTATGCGAATGGCCCGTCTAGGCAACCCCCGACATAGTCTTCCCGATGGCTAATGTTACCACAGCCAGACAACCTGGAGTCGGTTTAGCCATGTCGACCCGGATATACCATAGCCACCATAACTTATCCAATCGCACGTTGCCAGAAACACACAGACATGCGCTGATAAGCTAGGCAGCCAGCCCAGTACGCAAAATCAAGGGAGGAAGAGGTCCTGCTGACGGAGCTTTGATGTCAGATATTGGCTCGGCGAGTATTATCGTGCGTCAACTCACTCCGCTGCGAAGGCCTGGGTGGTTAGGGGGAGATTGCCACCTGACAAGCTGTCTGAAGGTTCTTCAGACGGCTTACATGCATCGCAAATGATCCTTCAGCTCTGCCCTACTTCCCTGCACACCTACATTAACTTTTACGGGATAGTGAGCACATTCGAGTGTGTTATGTATTGCATGGGTGCAGCGACGTACCACTCACTCCCCTGCTTACACCCGTTCCGCGTTGACGCTATAGTGCAGGATATTGCCACCAGTTCGACCATGTACCACACAACCTGGCGCTTATACAGGTATATAAGCTGCCATCTATCCCCCTTCTCAGCTTGTGCAAGTCTAGAAAATACATCACAGAACACTTATAAAAACTATCTTGTGAGCCTATAATCGAAATGTCTCAGTCTTTCAACCTAACGAACCCCGGTCGCATCCTTCGCGTCGGCGTTATCCTCCTGAAGGGGTTAGTCTGTTCTCACTATTGATCGGCTGATATGTATGGGATTCTGACAGAATTTCAACATTCAGTATAGTAGAACTTATTGACGTGGCACCTATGGACCAAATCCACGAGATTAGCCACCATTTCGTCGATCCGCTGCCACCGTCGGTCGTCATTGAAGACTTGAAGCCGCAAGCGCTTAATACAGAATACCACTGGGTCTCCGAAGCAGGGCCAGGGACACTTGTGAATGGCACGAGTGGAATAGTCTTAGCGCCAACTGTATGTGATATTGTCTGCTCTGTTTGCAATCAGACAAGCTAATATGTATGGAAACTGATATAGGACTCCTTTGAAACGTGTCCGCCCCTCGATATTGTTGTCATTCCTGCATCGGACTCAGCCGTGCGTAGCCCAGCCGAGCTAGAGTTTTTAAGAAAAAGTTACAATGAGAGCTCTGCGTTTATTGCCATCTGCTATGGCATGTTAGCCCCATTGCAGGCTGGCATACTAGACGGAAAGACCGCAACAGCGCCTCGGTTCGACCTTGATAGATTCCGAGCTATAGCTCCTGGCACAAATTGGGTTGACAAGCGCTGGGCAAGAGATGGGAAGCTATGGACTAGTGGTGCGCTTCTAAATGGGCTACACCTCATGTCGGCCTTTATCCAGGAGACTTGGCCCAGCGGAGAAGGCACACTTGTGGACGCAATAATGAAGATGGGGGCATGGCCAGATGGTAGCCCAGACTACAGCGATGCAGGGGAAATGTAGTACCCATTTTTGTGTCCATCAACCAAGCGAATCAAGGTAGGGCCCTTGTTGGGCTTGGTTGACTAGAGCTTTTGCTTTACTTGCCACAATGGGCTCTTGCTTGGTTGACATTACTTGAGTACTATCGTACAAAGGCAAACTTATTAGAGTGACTGATTGGGCCAATCTAAGCACCTGTCTCGGTATATATTAGCCTGGTGTGCCAACCGGACTCTCGACACAGCTTTTGTGCGATATGCTTTAATTAGTGAATATCTTTTATATGGACGATTTAGCTCTTCCAGTTGCACCAACTGTATTTTCCCGATCCCTTCCATAATGCTTAACCCATGCTTCCCAGTTTTCGCCAGCCACGCTTTCAAAACTTGCCTATTTGTCCCGTTTGGTCCTTCGAAAACTGTCACGTTTGTAATTCCTTAGGCATTATTCTACGGGCAAAAACGTCAGAAAATAAACACAGAGCAGGGTTATTAACTTATTTAAAAAAAAAAAAATCAAAAAAACGGGCTAGATGGAGGGCATCTAGTAACACTGTTTTTGGCCGTACCTAGGCCAGGGAACCGTAACTGACCACGCAAGACACCATGAGTACACGCATCGCGATGCGTCAGACACACTAGCCGATTAGTGAATTCACCGTGGAGCTAGCTAAAAAATGAACACTGTGAGCTAGCTTATCCTCATTGCGGAGGGACAGAGGAAGGTTATATGTCTATTCGATTGAACAAGTTTGAACTATGGGTTCCCCTACTAAGAGTAGAAACCCATAACCACCTTGTTTATAACGTACAGTGTATAAGTTTAACGGGCTGGCCCATTGAGGCGCACTCAGCGATGCCGATGAGCGCTACTTCTGCGCCTATGAGTTAGGCTATTGGCATTCTGCTTGCATAGGAGACATTTTACCGCTAAAATTCGACTCAAGAACAACGTTGAAGGCAGATGTGTCATAGCAGAACAGAAAAATGGTCGTCCCCCACAGAGCGCGGGTTGCGCCACATCGGGCAGGGCACGGGTTTCACGTAAGAAGATTAAAGGATAGGATAGGGTCATTCGAGGTAGGCATTTGAAGTCGAAGTAGCGTTAAACAAAGTATTCTGATTTGTGAGATTGACTTTAAAAAGCTACTAAAAACTAAGAACTACACCAGATATCCGCTTACCGAAGAGTCCAATCATTCTTTCTCGACCCAAAGGGTTCAACAGCTCCATCAATATCCACACGATCCTAGACTATAATGAGGCTCGAAGACAAAGATAAATAGAAAATAAGCCACTCATGGCCGCCTGCAGCTTAAATTCGGGAGAAGACTATACTACGCCCAGATACTACAAATTTCTGCATCACATGGATGCTGCGTATGGCCCATCATCTAGGGCAGATTCCGTTTCACATATTCGAGCAGCGATACCATATCTTTAGGGTTCCTTGCATTAGATGGAAGAGCACGACCATCAACAAAGATCCAAACAATGGTAGCCAAGACCTATTTTGACCACGTTAGAAATATTGGCCATGTCTGAATAAAAAGGGCATCCATCCTGGACATGATACGAACCTCATCACCACCTTCCTGCGCCGCAGATGTCAAGTTTGACGTTTCTGGAATCTCGTCAACCATTTCCTGAACAGCAGCGTCATGGCCGAGTGCAAATTCAGCCGTGTGCTTCGCTCGAAGGATGTGAATATAGTACTTGCACTCGGCCTTGACCATCTTGCCCTCGGCCAACTTGGAGGCCTGTTCAAATGCCGAGCCCAACAGCGCTTCAGCCTCTTTGCCCGACGACCCGCCAAAGAACCAGTTTGCAAGGGCACTCGACCCCAAGCCTCCGAGGATGCTTCCCGCGATGCCACCGAGGATAGCACCAATAGGCCCGCCAACCAAAGTACCGACGCCAACTCCCAATTCTCCCGCTGCAATGGCCCCGGACCATGAAACGACCTGCTTCCCCAGCTCTGTCTCCCATTGTGGAGCTGTGGCCACGGAATACACAGATACGGCGGCAGCAACCACGAACACGCCTTTGGAAACGAATGACACCTTCCGCATCAAGGCAGTAACGTTGGGATTTGCACGTCCAGCACTGCTGATTGTATCGACGGATACCTGGTTTTTGTTATCATTCAAAGTGAGCATAACCATGCCTGCTTCGCGGGCAAGCGCTGGTTGAGTGGCACTTACTTGTCTAGCCTCTACTTCTGTAAGGTCTTTGAAATCTTTGTTATACGTCACTTTGGAGTTTTTGTTCAGGTAGTAGTCATATTGACCTCCAGCCGGCTTTATAGACCGCGCAATCAACAGTCCTATGGGGGAAGTCTTGTTCCGCATCCCGATCAAGAAATTGTTTCGCATAGCGTGGGCTTCCGCGGCACCGGCGGCGGGCGTGAGGGAGCCTGTGGATATGCGTTTCAGTATATCGTCGGTAGCTGCGGCCACGGCCTTGCTATATTCCTGCCTAGTTCCGGCATCCTTAAGAAGCCACCGAGCCCATATGATGACGGTTCCCTTGAGCGCGAAAAAGGCAGTACCAAGAAGGGATTCTTGGTCGTCGGACAGAGTGCCAGAGCGTTCAACGACGTTGCTGCCGCTCCATGTCCCTGGGTCAATGTACTTGATGTATATGCCTTTCAGGATCTCAGCTCCTGGAAAGTCCCTGGGGTCATCCTTTATTAGCGCGTTCTTCAACCAGCCGTCGGTGTTGGCAGCAACTGCCCTGGAGTCTTTGCGCGCCTCCTCAAGCAGTTCATAGAGCTGCTTATCACCGACATTGCGAATGTCATTGCCTGGCGAGTCCAGCCCTGGCAGATGGATAAAATCAGGCCAGCAGGTGCGGTAGTAGATTCCCTGCCAAGGATCCGGGAACAATTGCGGCGCGTCCGGCGGAGGAGGCGGAAGTAGCTTGTTCTTGTGCCAGCCATCTGTGTTGAAGCCTCCAGAATTGGAAAGAGCCTCTGTCTTTTTGATAAGCTGCGGAATGTCGTCCTTGTAGGATGCAGTTTCTTGGACATCATTGCCGTTGGAGTCTTTTCCCATATAAAAGTTAAAGTCTAGAAACTTGAGACGAATATAAATGCCCGAAAGGCTATGACCTCCTGAGATGCTACTGAGGGGATATTTGACTGCGCTTTTGATCCAGCCGTCTGTATTAAATGCTGCGATTTTGTTTTCGCCCGAGAACTTTTCAATCACGGTTTCCCGCAGCGCGGTCGCAGTGCTGACATCCTTGATCTGCTCTATGTCATTGTAAGGGGAGTCCTTGCCTAAATGGGCCAAAGTTAGCACTCTATTATTGTTTCTGGCTGGCCTGGGGAATGAGTCGAGGACAGAAGCTGACCTTGTACAAAGTACCACCCGGGATATTCTACTCGAACGTAGAGATCGGAGCCGGTTGACCTTTCGAATTTACTGTAGTCGAGAACAGCCCATGATTTGATCCAGCCATTGGTGTTGAATGCAAGAAACAAGTTTCCTTGTTTCTCAAGAGTATTCCTTTTGAGTTCGGAGACATTGCCTTTTAGGTTGGGGAGGTAGGCCTGGTCTTCTCCAGGAAGGTCCCAGTCCTTGAACTTGACAAACTCTCCATCGCGAACACCTGCATTTGCTGCCATTGTTGGTTTAGGATTGTCCTTGTAGTCCAATAAGGTCTGTTTCAGAAAAATGTACGATTCTGTGGTTGCTGAAATTGAATGGTGCGAGTCTGAGGTTATGCCGCCAATCTCGGTAGGAAAAGCCTGCTATAAATAAGGCATCGACACAATATGAGAAGGTCCTTCGTAAAATCGAACGATGGTCTGGCTATCTGAGGGTCGGCACATCTTTGCAAGTGCGCGAGCCAAGTCATTCACTGATCTGGTGTATCCTGCATACGCGAGATACCATCTTGTGAACTAGCAGGGTCTTGCATGGGCATGACACGGCCATGACGTGATATGAAAGTATTACTATTGCAATGTATCAACGATGTACCTGAAAAGACGAATGGAATGTGCGCACCTAATTATGGAGCGGTGAGCCAGTGACAAGATGCTCCCTTGTTTATGAACTCACAGAAACTTGCTGCAGATTCACTCGGCAAAGAGTGGCATCTCTTTATCACTTCTCTGTCCTTTCTTTTCTCTCTATTCTAGAGAAGTCGTAGAACCAGGTTGCACCACGCCGGCAATATCACTAGCCAATGTTTCTAGGATACTCTATTACTATATATGTTTAGCAATACAGTCTGTGTCTATGCTTGGAGCCATATCATCAACTTGCAAGCGTTGATTTAGTTGTCCATAAGTTTACATAAGCTTCTACAAGACAGGAGAAAATATCTACCGCCACAAAAATCGTCATGGAATATGTCATTTAGTTAGCAACGGGTATGTCAAGGCAACGTACCCACACACGCGCGCGCACATAGACAGTGCTAGCTACAGAAGGATCGTGGCGGCAAACGCGTCAAGTCTGGTAGCATCTACATCTGCAGGAAGCTCATTTGGGCGGAGTAAATGGTCGACCAGGCAACCAACCTGATCGTTGCTGCAGGAAGCATGCATGAGCATAAGCATGAACTTGGTACCCGGGACAGGCGATTCGCCTGCTGGTCAATTACCTGGATCGAATTAAAATGTCAGCGTCGGATCAATGTGCTTGTGGGAAAGAGCGGTTAAGAGTAGCACATTTTCTCTCTGGATGCAGCAAATGCACATGGTACAGTAAAGAGATGCTTCATTAAACGAGGAAATTCTTCCATTCTGCTTGGGAAACAAGTTATCAGAACGTAGCAAGATGGGAAGCCGAATGTGGCTGCTGCTCGGGCGACCAGCCGTCTTGACAACGTCATTCCTAACCACCCCTACTCCTTGCTCACACCCGCCTCATCACATATCATCTCAAGCGCGCGCCGCTCCAGCTGCAGGTAAGCAGACCTTTTGGCCTCGTTGCCTGGGTGGCATTTTATGCGCCCATGTCCAGTTAGGGTTGGGGGGGTAACGGGATCTCGTAGCATAAAGAGGATACCGATGGCAAGAGATCACCGTGTAGAAGACCTGTCAAGTGCCTAGTAAATGTAAGGAAAGATGGCGGGAATAAACGAGTAAACGAAGCTTCGCGTTTGGGATACGACTCGACGAGCGAGGTTAGGATTACTATCCCGGATGTCAATGGTTCGTATGAAAGTGGGCACAAAGATAAGCATAACCAGGGTCCTACCAAGGAGCAGGGACGTTTCGGAGATGTGTCCCGGTCTAGTTGGCCCAGCGTCTCTCTCACGCGAGCCCAGGAGGACATGACAGAAGAACGCAGCATGACCCAGGCTACGTTGTTGCCCAACGTCTGCAGGAGATTCTGCGGATGTGCGCGGCGATCATTGACGCGGGCAATGAGATCGGTCTCATCGAAGCCGTCCCAGACACCTGCAGGGTTGATCAAATTCGGGTACAGAATTGGGAACAGCTCATGGCGGAGCATGTTATCGAGCTGCTGGACGGGGAGGCGAAGACGATGCAGCGATTGCGCCATGGTGGCAATTTTGGCTGACGTCATTTCGGAATCGAGGAAAAGAGTCGAAAGGCAGATGCAGGCCTCCTTTTCAGCCTCGGTAAGAGGTTCGGTGTTGCTCATGATTTTTTATTCTTTTGCCCAACGTGATAGATGATGACTCATGAGCTGCTTTGGCTGGTGGCAAGGAAATGGACAGACAAAAGGGATGAATTGAAGACGGGTGCCGTTGGAGTTGATATAAGTTGCACATGTGGTGACGGACGACGGATTTTATTTCCCCCGCTGGGCACATGCTCAAAAATTACCAGACATGTCAAGTATTTACTACGATATTCTGAGACTGTAGTGGAGTCAATGACTCAATGAGAACGTCAATTGACTAGATTGAATCCTCTCTGGTCGCACGAGACAGACCAGCAGGTGCCATTAGCTCATTATATTCCGTGTCTGTTGATGCTTCAGCTGACGCCCGGTAACCTGGCATTCAGTCGCCGTCGGCCTTGCGCATTAGACGACGTAGGATGCCAGTCCGCATTGCACTTTTAAATGTTGCTGGATTCTGTGCTACCATCAACATCCGGTCGCATATTCTGGGTCCTTGTCCGTTTAATACCTTGTCACACTTTAAAGGGCACTAATTGTAACGATAAGGTATATATATAAGTCTATGTCTAGCTATAAAAGAGAGAATTATATACGCTTTTTTTATAAGTGCGCTTATTATTAAGGTTATTTACTTATGATTAAGGGTTTACTCTTATTTAATTATACGTATGTAATTAATACTTATAATAAGTAACTTATTTTAATATACCATTTAATTAAGCTTATTATTAAGGTTATTATAAGCTCTTTTTTTCTTATTTAAATACTTAATTAAGTATTAAAGTTATAATTATAAGCTTAATTATATATATCTTATCTTTTCTTAGCGTTTTAATTAACGTAATCTTTTATTAATTAAGAGTTAACTTATTAATCTTTTATTTATTAAGGTAAGTTAAATATAAGTTATACGTTCTTATTAATTATACTTATTTTACTTTTATACGTGTAACTTATTAATATTATTAGCTTCTTTTTTCTTTATTATATATTACTTTTTTAATTATAATTACATTTTAATTAATATTATACTAGTTTAAAGGTATATATTACCTTAAAGTTATTAAAGTATATAAAACGTATTAAATACTTTTTAGTAATAATTATTAAGCTCTTATTACTTACTTTTAAAGGCTTTTAATATAAAGCCTTCTTCTCTTAATAAAATAATTAAAGTTACTCTTAAGTTACTTAATTACTTTAATAATTAATAATAAAAGGTTAATAAAGCTTAATATATTAAACGTTAATTAATTATTAAAAAAGCTAAGAAACTATTAATATTATATTTTATAAGCTATTAATATATTAATTAAATTTATTAACGCGCTTTTAAGCTATTACTTTTAAGCTTAATATACTTTATAATATCTCTTATAAGGGTTATATTTAAGCAGCTATTATTAGTAAAGAGAAAGGTTAATATTATAAGGTAATTAAAGGCTAATTAAAGCGCTATTATTTATATAAGGCTAACAATTACACTTATATACCTTAATAAGCTTATTTTCCGTTATTTTCTTTAGTTTTTATACTTAATATACCTTAAATAAACGCTAACCTTATATTAATAATCTCGTTTTAATTTCTATAATTAAGCGAATATTATTAACGTTAAACGTTAATAAAAAGGTTAATTTTTCTCACTCTAATATTATAATTTAAACGCTTATTTAAGTATATAAATATATAACTAGTATTATAAGGCGTTATAATTATAACTTAATTCTTTTAGTAAAGCTAAACTCTATTTATAAAGACGTTAAGTCTTATAATATTAGGGCTAATATTATTATTAAAGGCTTTTTAGTAGCGTTAAATCGTAAAAAGGCTCGTATAAAAGCTATAATTAGTATTATAGTCAGAGCATTAACAAAAAAACTACACTAAATGTAGTTTTTTAGTGTAGTTTTTAGTGTAGTATAGTTTTTATAGTTTTAGTATAGTTTAACTATACTATAACTACATTTATAGTGTAATATGTAATTATAAGGGCTTTAAAAGTAGACTTATAAGCTTATAAAAAAACCAAAAAATACTATAATTTTAGCTTATTATAATACTATAAAAATATCCTTTATAAGTTAATTAATAAGTAAGATATTAAAGTTTAAAGAATTCTGAAAATAAAGATATTAACTTGATTCATTTTAAGTATTTAATAAGAAATAAATGCTTTTTAATGTTATTTATATATATATAATATATGTTATTAATATAAAAATTTAAAATATATTTTTTTTTACCTTAATTATATGTAAATAATATTTTAAAATATTTTTAGTTTTTATTTATATTTTATTTAATTAAAATAAATCTATAAAAATAAGTAATAAGTATTTTTATATTTTATATAAGTTATCTTAATAGCTTATTAGTATAAAACGTATAACTTTACTTAATATATATTTAATAAAATTTATATAAATTATTTTATATATAATTATATATATTTTTTAATTTAATTAATATATATTATTTATATTAAAGTAAAATTATATATATTATTAATTTATATATTATCAAGTATTTTATAAGCTTAAATATATATTTAATATAATTAATTTTATATATATAAAGATTAATATAAATATTAAAAACTTTATTCTTAAGTTTTTTTTATTTTATATATTAAAACTATTATAACTTTATGAAAAGAAGGAGTTTAAAAATAAGAATAGTATTCTCTTAAAGCTTATAATCTTAGCTATCTAAAAATATTGACCCTACTTAATTTCACCTATTAATTATAAAGATAATAGTCGTGGTATTTAATAGGGTAAGTTAATTAAGGTAAAACGCTATAGTATTTTACCCCACTTTAATAAAAAACGCTATAATTTCTATTTCCTAATATCTTTACGAATACTTAATTTAAATTTATAAGCTTATAATTATTAATAGCCCTTAAAAAGCTCTTTAATTTAATACTAGTTGTATAATTATAAGTCTAGTATTCTAAGAGTTATATTCGGTTAAAGTTTTAAGATATAAGAGATTTCTTATAAGCTATATATACATGTTTTAAGTGATAAAATAGTATATTATCATATAATATAACGCCTTCAATACATTATAAGTATATTAGCTTTTTTAACTGTTTCACTATAGTTACATTTTCTCGTAAAATTATTCTATTATTTCCCACACGAATATACATGTTTAAGAGGTAAGTTAAGCCTTAAAAAAATATAAAAATTTTAAAGGTTTTTAAAACCGTTTATATTATAAATTTATTTTATATATTAATTATATTCTCTTGCTTTAAAGTTCAAAACCTTTCTTTTTTATATTAATCTTCTTACCCTTATAACTTTATAAATACTTAACTTTTATTTAAACTTTTTTTATTATTAAATAGCCTTAAATTTAAGCTATCTTATAGAAACTTCTTATTTAAAATATACCTTTATAATAGATTAAAATCCTCTTAGAATTACACCTCTTATTATTATAAATAATTTAAGCTTTTCTTAGTAAACTTTAACTAAAAAAGACTATATAAATAATAAAAGCTATTAATTTCGCATAAAATTATATATTATTTAATATAACCCTCTTTCTTATAAGGTTTTAGTAGTTAATTTAAAAAAACCACGAGAGATACCTTTTTTTATAGCTAGCTAAGCTATAACTTTACTTTTACCTACCTAGCTAGCTATTTTTAGTTCTCTAATAGTTTAGTATATTATAAGAAAAAACATTCTATTATTATAGTATTAAAAGCTAAAGAAAACGATAAAATAACTAGTAAGTTACTTCTTTTATTATTTTATATCTTATTATATTATTAATTTATATATTTATAATATTATAAATTTATAATTTACTAATATACTTATAAATAGTTCCTATTATAATAGAATTACCTTTAATATTTAACTTTTTAACCGAATCTAGCTTTTCTAGCTTTTTAAGAAGCAATAAAAGACCTAAAAATAATACTATTACTAGTAATAGTAATGGATTTTCTAAGGATACTACTCTTATATTAGCTCTTAAATTTATGCTTTAAAATAACCTATCTTTTACTACTATAACTAGAGCTCTTACGAATATAGTAAATACAAGTGTATTATGTATTATATTTTATATTATATTGTATTTTCGTGTATTATATTTAAATACATTACATTACATAATTAAAATACCTATAAATGTATTATAAGTAAAAAAAACCCCTGTTTTTTTAAACTTAAGATTATAAGGTTAATTATAAGGGTTATAAGGGAAAATTCTATATCATTTAAAAGAGCTAAATTAGCTCTTTAAAATGCTCCACTTTCTATTACTTTAAGTTATTATTTTAAAAGTTATAAGCAATTGAAAGTTCGCCTTGCTTTACTTGCTTTTTATTTTAAGACATAACTTTAAAGCTTAATATCGCGCTTAATATCCACATTTTAAGTTCAATTTTTAAAGATTTAGAATCACGTGATTTTTGGCTTTATTTTAATATATAATATGCTTATATAAGCATTTATTTCTATTATTAGATATTTCATAGCCTTATAATACATTTATAGGTATTCTTATCTCGTAATGTATTGTAATATATTATAATATAATACATTACAATATAGTATAGTAAAAAATACAAAAAATACAATACATTTAGAGGTCTAACTATAACTTGTGAAAGCTTTAAAAAGCTTTTAAGTTATTATTATAAGTAAGTTTATATTATTATATTAATATATATAATATAACTTATATTATTATATATTATACTAATATTAAGCTATTTTAGTTATAATATTAGCTTCTTTCAATTTAAAGGCCTTATATCTCACATAAAAATATTATATTCTAATATAAAAAAGAATATAATAAATAAAATTCAAAATTAAGTTAATAAAATAGGTTTTATTTTTATTTAACTTAATATTTAGACTTCTATTAATTCTAAATTATATTTAAGGGTTATAACTAATTAGTTAAATCCCTAATTTAACTTAAAATATTATTTAATTGGTAAATATATTTATATTTATGTTATTATTATAATTTAAAACCTAATTATATATTTAGGATTTAAATATTTACCTATTAGCTATATTAGCTATTTAATTAATTTAATTTTTAATGAATTATTAACTAAATATAATATAAACCCTAAAAGAATATAAGGTTAATAGTTTATAATTATATATAAAATAATATTAATTTACTAACTTTTTAATTATAGCTTTACTAAAGATAATGGTTCTAATAATAATACCTTTTTATCTTCTTTTTTAAACTTATATTTTAAAAGGTATAAAAAGCCTTTAAATATTTAATATATAGCCTATATTTTAAATATAATAGCTAAAGATATAATATTTATATTTATTAACGAAATAATAAATACTAAAAATATTAAAGATTATATAAATAACGAATTTTTATATTATTCTACTAAAGAATTTAACGATTTATCTGCTAAGAAAAGAATAAAATTTAATAATTTAATTTTAAGTATTTATTATATTACTTATTTTAAGTTATTTTGTATAATTTAAGCTAATTATAAAATAGGAATTATTAGAAAAGTTAAAAGAATAGTTATTCTTATTAAAAATAACTAATAACTTTATTTATAATAGTAAGCTTTAAAAGAAGCTAATGATAAAGGATTTATTACTAGAAATAATAATCTTATAAAAATACTATTAGGTAAGTTATTAATTTTATATTATAAATATTATTTAAAGCTTTAAAAGCTTATAAATATTATTATTAATATTAATAAGTTATAATAAGTATTAATAATTAGCTTTACTTGAATTAGTAAGCGTAATAAGATATAATTTAACCTATAAAATGCTTTACACAGCTATTTTATTAGTAGAACCTATGAAAATATTATAAAAAAAAACGAATTTAATAGCTTTTAAAAATATTAGCTTAATTATGTAAGAATAGGCTGATTTAAATACTTTAATAAGTATTTTAGAGATTTTTAATTAGCTTATAATATAATTATAAAGCTAATCTTATAATACTATAAGTTTAATATGTTTTTTTCTTAATAAGAATTTATACTTTACTTTAAAATATATTAAAAGATTAAAAAAGTTAGCTTAAAAATGTAAGTTTTATAGTTTTATAATTTTATTTCAAATTATTAATTATTTTATAGTTAAATACTTATAATCTATTAACTAAGGTCTTTATTTTAGCTTTAAAAAAAGGCTTATATAAATTAAATTACTATTTTCCTAAGAATATTAATAATAATTATAATTTTTAAAAGCCTTATTTATTTATTATTATATTAAACCCTAGACTTAATTTATAATTAATTAAAAATCAATTAAGTATTAATTCTAATACTATTAATTAACTATTAAAGACTTAAAAGCCGAATATAAAGTATAAGTTATAATTTATTATATATAATATATATTTTAAGTTTCTTAATAATAAATTATATAATAGAACCTATTATAAATATATAAAAGACCCTAAAAATAAAGTAATTCCTTATATAAAATTAAAAGAAATTTCTTTTAATTCTAAAAAATTAATTAAAAGTACAAATAATACTTGAATTAAAGTTAATTTATAATAATTAGCTAATTTAACTTCTTATAATAATATTAGGCTTTAAAAAAAGCCTAGCTTATTTAATAACTTATTTTTAAAGTAAAAAACTAAAGCTATTAAAAAAACTAGAAAAAATAAGATTTCTAGTTATTTAAAGCTTAATCTTAAAGAAGATATAGTATTTTTTATCTTTATAATATTATTTATACATTTATAATTATAAGCTAACTTTTAATAGTAAGATATATTTATTTGGTAGGCTAATTCCACTAAATCTTTCCTAATTCTTTCTATAATAGCTTAAAAATATTTAGCTATTTTAGCTACTTTAAAAGCTATAAAAGGGAATTTTAACTAAGAAACTAATATTATTGTTAAGTAAAGAACTATTTTATTATATAAAAATATTTAAATTATTTTATTATTAAAAAACTAGGTTAAAAATAAGAATAAAAGGGTGGAAAATAAGAGATATTATAATTTATTTTTATATTCTAGTAGAAATTTAAAAGAAAAAGAAGAAGAAGAGAAAGAAGAAGATTAAAATAAAGTTTCAATTAATTCTAATAAAAATAAGGATATTTTTAAGTTTAATTATATAAATATTAGTAAGAATATAAAAGAAGAAGAAGAGAAGAAAATTATTTATAATTCTAATACTTAATTTAATATTAAAAGGGCTTTTTTTGTTATTATTTTTTATTTTATAGAAAAGAGTGAAATTTTAGCTTTATAAAAGTTTAAAAAGTAATATTTAAAGTTAATTATATAAAGAGTTATTTAAATTTATATTTTATATAAATTTATATATATAATATAATTAAAAGAATATAATCTCTTATATTTATAATAATAATTATATTACTTATAAGGCTAAAGCTAATATATATAATTAAGAATATTATTTATTACCTTAATATATTTCTTATAAGCTTTATATTTCATTTTTTTATATTTAAGTTATAGGGTAATAAGTTAAATCTCTTCTTTTATAAAATATTTATATATAAATAATAGAATTTTTTTCCTTTATTATATTACGTAAACTATAACTATAATTATAGTATAAAATAATACTTACTTACCTAATATAAATCCCTTAAATTTCCCTTATACTTTCTCTTATTTTTATATTTTTATTAGTTTTTTAATCCCTATTTTTAGCTTATTTAAGCTAATTAAGCCTTACTTATTAATACTAATATTAGTAAGTGAATTTAGCTCTATTTTGGCTTACTAATTATATTAGCTAATAATAGCTTATAAATTAATTAACACTATATATTATATTAATTTTTAAAATGTAATGTAGTATAATAAAACTATACTACACTACATTACACTAAAATTTACTAAAAACTACAAAACTACACTACTTCTAATGCTCTAATTATAGTAAATAAGTTCTTTTCTTAATTAAGTATTATTATAATATAAGCTATACTTACTTTTACGTAATATTAAAGCCTTAAAAAATTATGTTTACCTTTTATTATATTTTACCTTAAAAGGGGAGGGTAATCTTATATTTATAGGGTGAATATATCTTATATCTCCCTTTAATAGTTCTCTTACGCGTATAACTTATAAATATTAGGTTATATTTATAAATTTATTAAATTTAATAGGCTTTTAAAGTGTTTAAATTACTATCTATTAAGTGCCTTTATAAAACTATTTATTAGTATATTTACTATAGAAAGGTATAATACTTTAAAGCTTCTCTTTTTATATTCTTACTTTAATTATATTAAATAAATATTTATATAATATAAATAAGTATTAATTTATTTACTTATATTAAGTATTAAGCGTATAATTTATTAATTATTATAATAAATATTATAGCCTTATTATAAGTTAAATTTAATATTATAAAAAAGGCGCTTTAAAGCTATTATTTCCTTTATTATTTACTATAAAGTAAGTAGCTTTACTTTAATTATAAATGTAATTACCGTTTATTAACGTATTATCTTTAATATAATAGGTCCTTTAAATAATATTATAAAATAGCCTTATAGTAATTTATAAGTAATTAAATTATTTACGTAAAAAGTATTACTTATAATTTTTAATACCTTAATATTCCTAGTTTTATTATAATAAAGAGTAACTTTACTTATAATAATTAAATATTAAATAGCTTAATTTATAGCCTTTTAATACTTAAAGCTTAAATTTATAAGAAATTAAAAGAGCTTTAATATAATAAATATTATATTTAACCTTATTATAATCGCTGTATATAATACTAATTTAACCTTTTTTTAATACCTTTTAATCTTCTACTTAATTACCTCTTTAATACGCGTAATTAGCTTTATAACTAAAATTAATATAATTAAAAACGTGCCTTTTTATACTTAATTAAATTTTCTATTAATCTTATTAATATAAGCCTTATAACTTAAATAGATTTTCTTATTTTTATAGGCTTTAATAATTTATATTTTAAGAAAGAAGCGCGCTTTACCTTTATTCTTTAAATTATATACTTCTTTTAAGCTATTAATTATATAGTTTATTACTTTCTTATTATTCTTATAATAAGTTAGAATAATATTATTTATTGTGTGGCAGTATTTATGCTTATAAGTTAAAGGAAGTTAAATAGTGCATTTAATTATAGCTACGTTATTAGTATAAAAGAATAGGTACACGTATAAGTCTTTAATTTAATAAGTTTTACCTTTATAATTAGTTTTATAAGATCTTTTATTAATATTTTATTAAGTCTTTTAATCGGCCTTATATAAGTTTATATTATATAGCTAAATTATTTAAGTTATCTAAGTACTCATTTACACTTATAATAAGCTATAGCTTAAAATACGTGTAATCAAGATTATTAGTATTTTAAAAGTATTTAATTACTTCATTTAAATTAATTTATTACTTATTTAAGAATCTTATTATTCTTAAGAAGTAAGTTATAAGAATTAAAAAGTAACTAAATTATAATACTACGTATAAAGTTATAAGTGTATATATATATTATATTTAAGCTAATAAAAATAATAGTTTTACTTAAATAATATTTCTATTAAGAAAGAATTATTTAATCTCTTATAAAAGATACTTTTTAACTATTATAAAAACGAATTTAAATAGGTATAAAGGCCTAATAATATTTACGTTTAAGAGAATATAAAAGAATTATAATTATAATAAAATAAACTAAAATTAAGAAAGAAATTATAAGTAAATTACAAAGATAATTTAAATTATTTAATTAAGTAAAGAGAAATTATAATAAGATAAAAATTACTATAATTAAGCTAAAAATAAAGAGTTATCTTAAAGGTCTTTAATTAAAATAAAGATATACTTACCCTTTAAATATTAATAGACTTATAATTAAAAAGAAGACTTCTATTAAAATAGCTTAAATTAATTGAAAAAGAATTAAAAAGGGAAAGAATTAATTAATTAATTAAAAGAATATAATATTTCTTATAATATCTCTAGTAATTATAATCTTATAGCTAATTATAAGAAATAACGCTATAACGTTTATTATTTTAGCCTATAAAATTATCTTTATTATAAAACTATCTTTAAAAGAGATATAAAAGATTATTCTTAAATTAAGTAAATTAATATAAATATCTCTTAAATATAATTAATTAAATAATACCAAAAGAATTTAAAAGAAAAGATTTTATTAATTTATTTATTATTAATTAATAAGAAGTTATTAAAAAGAACTTATATTCTTATTAATAATACTCTCTTTAAGAATTTAACTTAAAGAAAAAAGAGCTTATAATTAAAAAGTTAAACGTTTTAAGATTAATTAATTCTATTATAATATATAATAAAAACTTATTTAAAGTTATAAGCTAATAAAACCTTATTTTATTTACTAGTATAAGCTTTAACTTTAAGAGATTTATTAAAATTCTTAAAGAAACCTTAAGTAAATAAGAAATTTTAATTATATTTTAAAAAGCCTTTAAAGTTAAACCCTTTAATAGAAAGAATATCTTTAACTTTTTAAAGAAATTTAAGAAGAAGATAATTACCTTAATTATTTTAAAGAAAAAGTAAATAAAGATATTAAAACGTAATATTACTTCTCTTAAAAGAACGCGCGTTAAAACTCTTATAATTATTAATAATTAAAATAAAGCTAAAAAGAAACTTCTCTTAGAATATAATATAATTAATTAAAATTAAATAAAAACTATAATAAATAAGCTAAAAAGTTTTAATACCTAATATTTAAGAGAGATTTTTAAGACCCTTTATTAATTATATCTTTATTAAAGCTTATAAAGTAAAGCTAAACCTTTTACGTAAATAAAATCTATCTCTTAATTAAATAACTTATATAAAGCTTTACTTAATTATTTAATTATAAGCTTTATAAATAAAAAAGGGTATTTATAAAGTATAATTATCTTAAAAAAGTATATTATACTTTAAAGTAAGTTAAATAAGTATATATAAGCTAGGCTTAAACTTATAAATTATAACTTAATTATATTAAAATTAAGGCACTGACTTTAAAATTAAGAGTATACTTTAAAGATTATTTATAAACTAATAAAAGGTATTTTTAAGGGTAACTTAAATAATTATAAGAAGTAAAGCTTATATTAAAATAAATTTATAATTAAAGAGGTAAATAGAAATTAAAGAGAGAGTAAAGAACCTAGCTTTATTATTAATTCTTCTTTTAATTAAATAAATAAAATTATAAAGTAACTTAAAGAGATAAAAATTACGTTAATTAAATAAGCTAAAAGGTAAATTAACCTAAAGGAATAACTTAAGTAATATTAAAAGAACTTACCTTAAAGAAGTAATAAGCTTAATTGAAATAATTAAAAATTAATTTAATTTAATTATATTTAATTTAAGAATAAGGGATTAAATAATAATAGTATTAATAATTACTTTAAAATTAATTATATTTATATAAAAGAACGTTAAGAGATTTAATACTATTATTATAATAATATAAAATATTTCTTTAAGAAATACTCTTACTTAAAGTATAATTAAATGCTTAGCTTTACTTAATATAACGTAAATATGTGTATTCTTATAATTAATATTAAAGTATAAAAATATATTATATTATTATAACTTTTATTTTAATTTCTTACTATTAAAAGCTATATAAAAAGGCTTATTATACTTTAAGTAAAATTATTTTTAAATATATACGTTTATATATACTTAAATTAAGTAAAACGCTTTAAAGATACTTTATTAAAGAAATAAAATATATTATAAAAAGAAATTAAAATACTATAAAAGAAGTTAAAGTAAATTAATATATTTAAGTAAGTATTAAAAAAGAGTAATTCTTATAATTTACCTTTAATTAAACCCTTATTTATTATAATAATTATAATATTTAAAATATATATAATAAAAAGCGCTTAAACTTATAATTTTAAATTTAAAGTTAATCTTTTAATAAACGTAAATATATATAAGTAAGTAAAGCTTAAAGATAATTAAAATAATACTAAGAATAAAAATAAAAAGAGTAAAGTTATAGCTTAAAATAATAAAGTTAAATTAAAAATAATTAAACTTATTAAAGATAAGATTAATAGGTAAGTATAAATAATATAATTAAAGGGAAACCGTTTAATTAAAAGAATTATAATATAATTATATAAAGAAATACTCTTTAAAAAGATTAATATTTATTAAGAGACTTATATTAGCTACTTTTAAGTCTTATAACTTTAATAAGAAATAAAATTAATAATTACGTTAATAATATTAATAATATTAAGTAATATAATAGAAAATTAATAACTCTTTTAAAAAAACCTATTAAATTTACGAATAAAGATACTTTAAAATTAAATTAAGTAATTTTAATATTTAATATAGTATTAATTATAAAGAATTATATCAAAAACGGTTAAAACGTAATAAAAACCTTAAATAAAGAAAATAATATACCCTTAATAAACGCGAACGCGAAACTTTAAGTATTACTTATAAAAAGGCTTTAAGATATACTTAAATTAATTAATTATTAGATTAACTTTTAAGTAAACTTAATTTTATAGCTTAAAGAGATTTTTAAGTATACGTAAAAGTTATTATACTTATAAGTGTAACTTAATTATAAGAGAGCTTCTCTTATATATACTTTAATAAATAATAGCTTATAAGAAAATATTATTAGTATAAAGTTTACTTTTTAAGTAGGTTTAAAGATATATATACTTATAAAGAATATATTTATAATCTTATTCTTTAATAAAATTATATATATATATAAGAAGATAAGAATTTACCTTTATCTTAAAAATATATAAACTTTAATTTATTTATATATTACATTAAATATTATTTATATTCTATTAATTTTAAGTATATTATTTATAAGACTTACTTAAGTATTATTTAATTATAATAAAGAGAGTAAAGAGTTACTTATTTAATATAAATTTAATATTATATATATTATATCTTAAGTAATAGAATTAATTATGTAAGAAGTATTAAATATAATTAATAAAATATAACTATAAACTTACTCACTTATAATAAAAACATTAAAATTTTTTAAACTATTTAATTCTAATAATTAAAAAATATTAAGAAAATAAGAGAATATATAAGTAAAAAACTATTATTTACCTAATATTAAAGTGTTAAATAAGGTTAAACGTAATTAAATACTACGTATATTACGCTAAACATAAAAAATATATAATAAAATACTAGCTTTATTTAATTTAAGTAAGCTAAATACGTTAAAATAAGTGTTAAATAGTAATTAAATAGCTATAATATAGGCTAAAATAAACCTAATAATAGTTAAATGTATTAAAGATAAGCTAACTTATTAGGCTTTTAATAGTTAAAATAAACCTAAAATATACGAAAAAGAGTTTATATTAATTAATTTATAAGTAATTAATACTATTATATAAACTATAAATAATAAGGTAAACTTATTCTTAAATTTAAGACTCTATAAAAGTAAAGTTAAATTATTAAACGTATTTTATAATTTTATACACGTAAATATATAAGTTAATTATTATAATTATAAATTTAATATTATTAAAATCTTAATTAATAACTTAATAAAGAAGATTAAAGAGGTAAGAATTTATAGTAAAAGAAATAATATAATAATATTAAAGAAAATATTAAAGAAAAGAGAAAAGAAAGCTATTTACGTGTTTTTAACCTTTAATAAAGAATTTAATACCTATAATAAATTCTATAAGCTATTAAAAGAAGCACTTAAAGAAGAGTTTATTTCTTTATTTATTAAGAAAGAGAAGAAAATATTAGCTTTAATAATTAAAAAAGTATACTAGAAATAAAGTAAGTAAATAAAGGTAATAATAAAGAAGCTTTAAAAGGCGTAAGTAATTAATCTTTAAGTAAATATTATATATAAGAGAAAAGCTAATAAAGTATAATTAAAAGATAATATTCTATTAAATAAATTAACCTTAAAAGGTAATTATAATTAAAAAACTAAGAAATAAAAATAAGTTAAAGATTAAGTTAAAAAAGATAAAAAGTACTTAAATATATTATAAGAAGGTTCTTTAAATAATTAAGGGGATTTAAAGTAAATTAAAAGATATTTAATTAAGTGCTTAAAAAGGTTAAGAACTTCTTATAGTTAAAAAAAGCTTATATTTTTAAGATTATTCTTAAAAACTATAAACTAGCTCTTATATAAAACTTATTTTATTATAATAAAGTAAATTTTATTATTACACTCTTTTAAGTTATTAAGATAATTAAATATAAAGTATAAAGAGTAAAATTAATTCTTATACTATTAAAACTTTAAGTTAAATTAATTAAATTATTAAAGAAAAAGATAAAGTATAAGTATTTAAAAGAAAGCTATAAATTATATTAAAACCCTTACTTTTTAATAAGAAAGAAGAATAAAAAAGTACGCTTTATTCTTTTAATAATTAATTATAATAAGGTTATAAAATAAAAAACTTATATCTTATTAAAAGTAAATAAATTTAATAAAAGATTTAATATATATAAGATTCTCTTTATTATAAACTTACTTTTAAGCTATAATAAGTAGCTCTTATAAAAGTAAGTAAGAATATAATTATAATCTTTACGTTAATAGGTTTATTATAATATATATACTATTATAAGAAGCTATAAACTTAATAGCTTAATTTTTAAGAATTATAAGAAGAATTCTATATAACCTTATATTAAATATATACGCCCCTTTTATAAATAATATAACTATAAGAGAACCTATTATTACTTATAATAATAAAGAGATACTATTAAAAGTAAGAAAATTTATACTAGAATATTTAATTAATATTAATAAAGTACTTATAAACTTTAAGCTAATAGATTATATTATATTAGTATTAAAATTAAAGTTTTATTATTAAATAACTATTATAATAGAATTTACTTATAAGACGTATAAATAAAAGCCTATTAAAGTAAAAATACTTAAGATTTTAAAATAAAAGATATATAAAGATTAAAAGAATATAAGATTCTTTTAAGAGTTAATAAACTATTATAAAGTATAAATTAAGGGATACGCTTAAATTATAAGCTTAATTATTAAATTATTAAAAAAGAATATAAAATAAAAATAAGGTAAAGCTTAATAAATAATAATAAAAACCTTAAAAGATATAATAATAAAAGCCTTTATTCTTATAATACTTAATCTCTTAAAGAGCTATAAAGAGATTATATTAATAGTTAATATTAATAATATAAAATAAAGATATGCTTTATTATAAATTATTAAAGAGAAACGTTATTTAATAAGGTATAAAAGTAAAATATAAACGAAACCTAAAAAGAAGTATAATACTATAAAATAAGAGTATAAGGCTATTATTTATACTTTAAGAAAGCTTAAAATACATTTATATAATATTTACTTTATTTTAAAGATTAACTTTTAAGTTTTAATTTATTAAATTAATAAAGTAATTAATAACGTATTAAGCTTATTAATTATTAAATAAATTAATTATATTTTATTATTTAATTTTATAGCTAAATATATTCTTAAAGCTATTAATAGAATTATAAATAAACTCTTAAGAAAAGAGCTTAACCTATTAAATTAAATAAATTAAAAAGTTAAAGAAAATATAAAGAATTTTATTAATCTTTATTTAAATATATTAACGTTTAAGTTAAAGAAGTATAAAAATTACTTATTAAAGTACCTTTAAATTATAAAATTTCTCTTAACCTTAGAAAAATTAATTAATCTTAAGAATAATAAATATAAAAAGCTAAGAATAAAAGCTAAGTAATTCTTTATAGAAAATAGCTAGCTTTAAAAGAGATTAATTAAAATAATAAAGAGACTAATATTAGTAATTAATAAAGTAAACTATTAATAATTAATAATTAAAAAGATTTACGAAACTATAAGCTATAAGAGTACTAAGATAATCTATTAAGTAGCTAAGTATTAGTATTAATAGTAAATAATATAAAATATAATTAAAGAAATCATAGTATATTATAAAACTTACTAGTAATTTATATTATAATAGCTATAAGAGATATTAATACTAATACCTCTTAAAAACCCTATAAGTAAAATATATATTAACACTTAATATTTATTATTTAATTATAGTTTTAATTACCTACTTAAAGCTAAGTATAACCTTATTAGCTAAGTTAAAGTAAAATTAATTTATAAAGTAAACGTATTAATAATAAGAAAGTTTTTAAATAAAATACTTATTAAATTTAAAGTTTATAAATATATTATTTATAATAATAGCTTAAAAATATAAGATAATTTAAGGGAAGCTCTTAAGAATATTAAAGCTTATAAAATTTAAATATTTAAATATAACTTAAAAGCTAATATAATTATAAAAGCTAGGTATTAATCTTTAGCCTTAATTATATTTAAAATAAAAGAATTAATTAGAAAATAATACTAATATTTAATAAGAGTACTACTAATAAATAAAACAGCTATTTAAGTATTCTATAGGAAATCTACGTTCTATTTTATTTATAAATAAAAGCTTATATTACCTTTAAAAGTTAAGTTTTTTACTTAAAGATTAATTAAATAAAATAAAATAAAATTAAAATAAGATCTCTTTAAAGTAAAGGTACGCTTATTATAATAAAAAGTAAAAGATATTATAAAAGTTAAAGAAAAGGTATATAAGTTTAAGAGAAAACTAGCTAAATAAACTAACCGCTTATAAGTTAAATTAATTAAAAGAGATAAAAATTAATTAAATTTAAACGATCTTATTCTTATTTATAATATTTAAAGAAGTATTAATATATTTATAATTAAAAAACTTATTATAAGATAAAATAGCTTATTTAAAATTATTAATCGCGCTATTATTTTAAGAGCTTATTAAATTAAAATATTAAATAAGGTTATATGAAGTAAAATAATCTTAGGTAATTATTTAAAGAAGTTAACGCTTAATAAAAACGGTTAATAGTTCTTTATAATAAATAATTAACTATTAAAGAAATAAAAAGAGATAAACCTAAATACTATAAAGAGTAATAAGAAGATTAAGAGACTTTATTTAAGCTAATTTACTTATAATATAAGTAATGAAATAATTAAAATTAAAAATAAGGTTAACTTAATTAAAAATTAAGTAAAGAAGCTTAAAAATAAGAAGGTAAAGATTATATTTTCACTTAAATAATACTTATAATAGTACCTTAAGATTAAATTACCTCTTATTATAGCTAAGAAAAGAGATAAGTTTATCTTAATAAATATATTAATTAATTAAAGCTAAGAATACCTATTTTAAAGATAAAACTATTATTTTTAATCGTTTTATTTTAAGAAGAAAGCTATAATTAAAGTAAAAGATAAAAGCTAAAAGAAGAAAGATTAATAAATATATTAATAATACTTAAGTACCCTTAAAAAGTAAGAAAACGTTAATTAAAGGAGAAATAAACGCTTAAAATAAAAGATAAGAGATAATACTTATATTAAATATAAGTAAGCTAATAAAAGAACTATTAAAATAGCTTAAAAACCTAAGAGTTTACCTTTATTTTAACTTATATAAATTAATATTAAAAATTATAAAAGTTTAATAAAAAATATATAATTTTACTTTAAAAACTATATAATTATTATATAAAACCTATATAAGTATAATCTTAATATAAGTAATTTTAATTCTTTATAATTAAATAAAGCTTAAGAGTATTAAATTTTAGCTTAAAAATAAAAGTTATTTTATTACTATTTATAATTAATAATATTAATTATTAATAAACTTAACTATTTAATAATTAACCTTAATTATAAGTACTTAAAGCTAAGATAATTAAAAGCGTAAAAAGATTAAATAATCTAGTATATTATAAGAATAATTATAAGTTAAAGAGGTAATTATTAAATTAATTCGCTATATTAACTATAAAGAGAGAAGTAAATAAGCCTTATTACTTTAAGATAAAACTTTTTATTAAAAAGTCTAATATTACCTAAATCTTTTATAAATTATAATTAATAAAAGGTATTATAAAGTAAATTAAGTAAGCTAAAAGAAGTAAAATATATTAATATTAAGAAAAGATAATATAAGTACTTAAAAGAGAGATAAAAGTTAATAAAATAAGATATAAATTAATTAATTATATAAAGTAAAGCTAAAGTATTAATAAAATATAACTTTATTTTACTTATACCTTAAATTTAGCGTTTTTCTTTATCTTTTTATTAAGTTTTTTAATTACCTTACAAGTAATAGCTTTAATAAGTCTCTTATTATTATAAGAATAAGGGTAATTAATTATAATATATAAAGCGTTCTTTAAAGTAATATAAGAAAAGATATTTGAATTAATATATATTTTAATAATTAAAAATGAGTAATTCTTTTTAAGAAAAGGCTTAAATAAGAAACTATAACTAAAATTATAAGGCTTATAAGCTAGGTATAAACGCAATTTATAAAAAGTAATATAAACTATTTTAAATGTAATTATTATAAGACTTATATAAATATATTTTAAAGAATATATAATTATAAAAAAAAGTTATAACGTATTCTTTAAATATAATAATAGTTTTCTTAAAGAAGTTAAAGTAATTAAAGTATAAAATATAATTTAATCTTTTATATAATAAAATAAGTAAAGTATAAACGCGCTTAAAGTAATCGGTTATAATTAAGAGAAATTAACTATTAAAATAAGCTATCTTAATAAAAATAAGAATTATATTATAAGGCTAATAGTAAAGTGTTTTCTAGTATAAGAGATTATTATCTTTAAGTTTATTAAGAATAAACTAGCGAAAATAATTAAAGAGCTTTATCTTACTTTAATAATTAGCTTTATTTAAAAGAGTACTCTTTAAAGGCTTTATATAAATAATTATCTTAATATATATAAGAGTATTATCTCGTTTAAGATTATATTTACTATAAACCTAAAAGTAAAAGGCGTATTTAAGTTAAAGAAGGTTAATATACACTTAAAAGAAACTTTAATTAAATAAAGAAAAGTAAAATACCTAATAAATAATAAGAGAATTAACTTAAAGCTTATTATTATAATCTTATTAAATCTTAATAATAATAAAGAATATAAATTTATCTTTAAGAATTATCTTTAAGATAATTAAAATAACGTTTAAAAGATTCTTATAAATATAATAAACTTAATTACTTATAATTAAATAATTAAGAAATAAAAAAGAGAGATATTAAAAGAAAAGAGTTATAAAAGAGAGAAACTAATAATTAAGTAATATTAAGTAAAAAACTATATAATAATTTATTATAAAGCTTAAATAAAGTACTTAAAGCTATAGCCTTATATATTATAAGTATAAAAAAGTACTCTTTATATCTTTTAAGCATTTAATCTTTTTACCTTTTATATATATTAATATCTTTTCTTCTCTTTAATATAATATAACCTTTATATCTTTTCTTTTTAAAGCTTTATAACTCTTAATATTATTATTATTAAAAGTATTATAAAGCTTTTTTACTTATTATTTTATATAATATTAGGTTTAAGCTATTAAAGATTAAATCTTTTAGCTTACTTATTATTTAAGTTTTACTTATAAGGTATAAAAAACCTTATAAGAAGATATTTAAATATTAATTAAATTAACTATTTAAGCTTTTTAAGCGTTTTTAATTAAGAAAAGTACCTTTAAAGAAATTAAACTTATAAAGTATTTAATTATAATTACTTAAGTATAAGTATAAGCTAATATTATTAAATTAAAAAAGAATTAAATATACTTATTTTTAAAGACTAAAAACGTAATTATTATTATATATAAAAGAATATACTTTATATATATTAATAAGTTTTATATAAAAAGAGAGAAATTACTTATTAAGTAAAACCTTATTAATCTTTACCCCTTTTAATTACTATTATATTAACCTTAAAAGTAATAGAATTATAAGCGTTAAGTTTATAAGAACTTAAAAATCCTTAATAAGTATTATAAAGAACTATTACTTATATTTATAATAGCGTTTAAAGAGTTATAAAATAATTACTTAATAGAAATTCATAGATTTATAGCTAAAAGTTATATTAAGAAAGAGCTAAACTATTAATTAAATTAATTTAAATTAATAATAATAGGTTATATTATAAGAAAAGAAATTAAAAAGGTTCTTAACGTTATATTACACTTATTTATTATATAAGTTAAGTAACTTATTAAGTAAGAATTATATAGATTAATTAATAATAAGATTAAAAGACTTAATAATATCTTAATAAATATTATATATAATATTTAATATAATTTATAAGATATTTATATATATTAAAAGAAAATATAATTCTTTATAAGATTTATATACTTTTTAAGCTATTAAATATACTTTACATTTAATTATAAGCGTAAAATATTATACGTGTTTAACTCTCTTATAAGAGGTAAAAATTAACGTTTTAAGTAATTTATTAAGAGATAATAATAAGTGCTTTAACTATTAAATTACCCCTATAAGTTTAATTATATTTTAATATTATATATACTATAAATTAAAAACTAAAAATATAATTACATGTACTTAATATTTTTAATTAATTACTTTAAAGAACTTATAAGTTATTACTTAAATAAAATAATAGAAAAATAAGTTAAATTAAAGAATATTTACACTTATAAAATAATAGTACTTAAAGAGAAGACTTTAATTAAAAGTAATTATAAGCTATATTTAAGAGATTAATTATATTTATTAAAGAAAAGCTACGCTATAAATAATAAAAGAGTAAATAAAGTCCTATAAATTTTATAAGATATAATTATAAATAAGCTTAAAGTATATCTTAAAGTAATAAGAGAGAAAGATAATAACTTTAAATTCTTAAGTTAAAGTCTTTATAAAAGTAAAGGTAAATTACACGTACTTATAGTAAAGAAAAATACTATTATATTAATTAAAGACTTTATTTTAGGAAATAATTATATTAATTAATAAAGATATAATTATTTAAGATTAATTAAATAAACTATAGCTAATAAAAATATAATTATATTTAAGATATAATATTATATAAAAAGAATATAGCTTAAAATTTTAAGAGAATACTTAATTACTTATAATAACTTATAATAATTAATTATTAAGTATAAGGTTAATATAATTATTAAATACTTTAAGGTTATAAGAGATTAAATAAATAAGAAAGTTATTAACCTTATAAAAGTCTTAAAAAAGATTAAGAAGAATATTATTATATTAAATTTAAAAAAGACACTTTAATAATAAAGTTTTAATAACTTTAATTAAAAGAGTAATAATAAAGAGAAAGATATTTAAGGTCTTATAACTTTAAAGCCTTTAAGATTAATATTAAGAAAACTAATAAATTAACTTCTATTATTTAATATTAATTTATCCTTTTCTTTATTATTATTTTATAAAAGTTTTATTAAAGAAGAGAAAATAATAATATTAAATTAGCTTTTAATTATTAAATAACTCTTTAATTACTTAAAAGACCTTAAAGAAACTAAAAAGGCTAAGAAAAAAGTAAAAATTAATGTTATATTATTAGCTATAAAAAATAAATACTTTAATTATAAAGAAAATATTTAAAGAGTAATTTTAAATATAATAACCTTTAATTAAAGTAAGGCTCTTATAAGTTAAGTAAAATATTATTACCTCCCTTTAACTTAAAGGATTACGTGTAATATAATAAACCTTTTATAAGAGCACGTATAAAAATAATTAATATACAATAGATTACTTATAGGTATAAGCTTTATAAACTTAATTCTAAAAGAATTAATATAAAAAGAGTTCTAATATAATATTATTAAACGTTATTAATTATTTTAAAAGGTAACTATTAAATTTATAAAATACTACTTAATAAAAGCCTTTAAGAGACTAGAACGTTTTAACGCTATAAAGAAAGAAAAAGAGAAGATTAAGCTAATAATATTAAAGACTTTAAAGCTAAGTAAGAAAATAAGAGAGTTAAAATTATAATTAAATAATTAATTTATAAATTAAAAGATTATATAATAGATTTACTTAATTATTATTACTTATTATTAACTTATAAAAGTAATAAGCTTTACTTATTTAAAGAGAATTTATATAATAGTATTTATACTTATAAGTTAAAGAAAGTTAAATAATATATTTAATTATAATTACGTTATTAATATAAGAGAATAAGTATATATATAAGTCTTTAATTTAATAAGTTTTACCTTTACAATTAATTTTATAAGATCTTTTATTAATATTTTACTAAGTCTTTTAATTAGCCTTATATAAGCCTATACTATATAGCTAAATTATTTAAGTTATTTAAGTACTTATTTACACTTATTATAGGTTATAGCTTAAAATACATGTAATTAAAATTACTAGTATTTTAAAAGCATTTAATTACTTTATTTAGATTAATTTACTACTTATTTAAGGACCTTATAATTCTTAAGAAGTAAGTTATAAGAATTAAAAAGTAACTAGATCGCGATACCGCGTATAGAGTTACAGGTATATGTGTGTGTTGCGTTTAGGCTAACAAATTATAAAGAAAATTAAAAACACGTTTTAAGCTTTTAAGTAAAAGATATAAGATTCTTTTATATTAAAAGTAAGCTTATACTTCTTTAATATTATACTTAATTCTTTAAATGAAAGGCTTAATAAGTTACGTAATTTATATAAAGCTTATAGTAATTTTACGTAAAATCCCTCTTTTTTAAATTCTAAGAAAAGCTTATAAGTTATTAGTATTACGTGCTTATTACATTCTACGTAAAGAAAAGCATTCTTCATATTAAATTACTTTAACTTTAAGTTAAACCTAGCTATTAGCGTAATTATAATATAAAAAGCGTATATTATAAGTATTATTACGTAGATTTATTTAATAGTAGTATACTCTTATATATTTTCTTATATAATTATATAAGCCTTATATTTAATAAAGTAATTTTTCTTATTAAATTTATAAAAGTATACTTACTTTAAAAATAATAGCTTAAATCTTACTTTTAAACGCTTAATTTCCCTTTAAATATCTCTTTTTTATAATACTTTAATCTTTACTCTTATAGCTTTAAATTATTATTCTCTTAAAGGGTAATTTAATATTTCTTTTCACGTTATTAATACCTTTAATAAGTTTAATATATAGATTTTCTTTATTTTAAGTTATTTATCAATTTAAGCTTTATTTCTCTTATTATAAGTTACGTTAATTATTATAAATATTATAATAAAGCTCTTTATAATCTAGTCTTTTATTATTTAATAATTAAGTAAATATATTTAAGTAAAGGCTTTTTATATAGCTTTAATTAAAAGAGTATTAGGTCTTCTTTTCTTACTTAACCTCTTTAATATATATTAGTTTAATTTTTTCTTTTATAAAATATTTTAATTTACGCGTTTATTACCCTTAAAGCATACGCTTTTACATGGTAAAGGTAATCTTTTTTTACTTTTTAATTCTTTATTAATTATTAGTATTAATTTAGCTTTTAATTATATTAATTAAAGTATAATTTTCTTTAATATTAAGGCTTAACCCTTTATAAGTAAACGGTTAATTAAGCTATTATTTACTTAAAAAGCTTACTTAATTAAAGCTTTTTACTTATTTAATTTTAGCTGTTATTTATTCTTAAAATAAATTATTTTTATTATTTAAGAAGATTATACGCTTAAAAGCGCTAATAATATTATATTATTAAGCTTAATAATATTTAATAATTTATTACCTATAAGTTTCTTTAAAGTTAATTATAATATATAAAAGCTTAAATTTAATTATAGCTTTAACTTTTTAATTTAAGTATTAAGTTAAGCTTTTACTCTTAAGCTTATAAGCGTATTAAGGCTTATTTTAATAGGTTTTTTATTAAAAGTTAATATTAAGTTAATCTTTTTATTTAGCTTATTATTAATTTAAATAAACTTAACTTAAGCGGTTAACTCTTTTATTAAAAGCTCTTTTAAGCTTTTAACGCGTAAATTATAAAATATAAACTTATTAAACGTAATATTTTAAGTTATTATTACTTAATTAAGTTAAGGTACTTAAATCTAATAGATATTAATAGTAAAGTAATTAATAAGATAATTAATATATTTCTTAGAACTTATTTTATATATACGCTTATTTTAATTAGCCTTATAATCTCTTTAAAGTAAATATATATAATAATTATAAGTATATATTATACTTTAATTAAGCTTTAAGTTAATTATATACTCTCTTATAAGCAGAGTATTAATAAGAAAACTACATTTTTAATTTTCAAAAAAGCTTGAATAATTAATAATAAATCTAATAAAATACTTAAATTATAATAATAAATACATAAATTAGCTAATATTATAACCAGAGCATTAACAAGAAAACTACATTTTCATTTTTTAAAAAAGCTTAAATAATTAATAATAAATCTAATAAAATACTTGAATTATAATAATAAATACATAAAATAGCTAATATTATAACCAATTAGCTTATATAGAAAGTGGGTCCTTCTAGCTAATTATAAGCCTAAAAACTAGATTATGTAATTTTCTAAAAACACACTACACTACACTACACTACAAAAACTACATTTTGTAGTTTTTGAAGTTCTAGGCTTATAAGAGCTTATAAGGACCCACTTTTTTTGTTAGCTTATAGTATGAAATTCATAGTATTTATCCGTAAAACTTATAATCTTATAAGTATTTTATTAGATTTAATATTATTTATTATATTAGAAACTACAAAAACTACAAAACTACAAAACTACACTACTTCCAATACTCTGATTATAACTAATCAGCTCACATAAAAAGGTGGGTCCTTCTAGCTTATTATAAGCTTAAAAACTAGATTATGTAATTTTCTAAAAACACACTATATTACACTACACTATAAAAACTACATTTTGTAGTTTTTAAAGTTTTAAGCTTATAATACTATATAACGACCCACTTTTTTTAATATAAGCTTATAGTATAGAACTTATACTAGTTATCCGTAGAACTTATAATTCTATAAGTATTTTATTAGATTTAATATAATTCTTTATATTTGAAACTACAAAAACTATAAAACTATAAAACTACACTACTTCTAATACTTTGCTTATAAGTAAGTAAGCGTTAATTTTAAACTATAATTTAAGGTATTTAAAAGAGCTTTTTTAATTATAAGTATAATTTAAGCTTATATTATATAAAAAGATAATAGCTTAAACGCTTTTTAATTATAAGTTTATAAGAAGCTTTACGCTATTAAGTATTAATTTTAAGTTAATTATAATTTATTAGCTAGCTCTTTTAACGCTCTTATTTAACTTATAAGTATATAATAATAAGTATTTAAGCTTAATACCTTACGTTTTTACCTAATATTTAAAGATTAAATTACCTATTATTATAATTATAAATCTCTTATTATCTTATATAAATTTATATATTAATAGCTTAAATTACCTTATAACTTATCTCTTAAAATATATAATAATATTAAATATAATAAGTTATTTCTTATTTAATAATAAATAATATTATATTATCTTAAAATATTTATTCTTAAATATTAAAAGTTATTTTATATTATTATAACTTAACTTATAATCCTAAAGGTTTTAATATACTCGCTAAAATAATGTTAATAACTTATACTCTTTAAGTTACCTTAATATAACTTAATATACGTAAACTTATATATATATCTTATAATTAATACGCTTAATTCCCTTAATATACACGTTTTTAATATATATTAATAGCTTAAATAAAGCTATTTATCTTAATTAACTTAAATAATAATATTATAACTCTTTAAAGTCTTCTCTTAACCTTAAAAGATTATAGCTTAACCTTTAATACCTTAAGTTTTATATTTTTATTTTATTTACTTTAATAATTATAAATATATTAAGAGAAAAGCTTATTATTATAATAAATACTTTAGGTTTAAAAGAGTAATTAAAAAGTAGCTTATATTTAAGAAACGTTAAATTATACTTTGAAATTAATAGTATTAAAATTATACTTTATTTTATAAATTTAAAGCGTAATATATTATTAAAATTATATACTTAAGCGCTCTTTTCTTATAAGTAATTAATTAAGATAATATTAACGTAAAAGCTTTTAATTATATTAATATCTTTAAGTATTAGGTTCTTAATTTAAGGTTTATTTATATTATTTAAAAGCTTCTTAAGTATATAAGTCTCTTTTTCTTAAATTAAAAAGATATTTACGCTTATCTTTATAAATTCGCTCTTAATTTTCTTATATAAGCTAAGCTTAAAAAGGTTAATATTATTAATAAGATATATAATATTATAATTATTAAGAAGTATACTTAAAGAGAGTAAGTACTTACTTATACTTATAGTATTATAAATTCTAATATATTATTTATAAGCTTAAAAAGTAAAGAGATTAATAATAATAGTATTAATACTTTCTTTTATTAAGTATTTTATCTCTTTAATAATTAAGCTTTTACTTTATTTTTTCTTTATTATTTAAGTATATAACTTATTTTATTACTTACTCTTATATTATTCTTTTATCTTTTTATAATTCTTTTTCTTTAATAATTAATTAAGCTTTAAATCTTTATATTTAATAATTACGTATTATAAGATTTTATAATTCTTTACTTATTATTTATATCTCCTTAATTAATTACTTATTAAATAAAAGTACTTTAACTTTAATTAGCTTTTATTATTATTTTTATTATTCTTTATTTACTCTTTATTTTCTTATTCTTATATTTATTAAAGCTATTTCTTTTAATTAAAGCGTTTTTTAAGTATTATATATATACCTTTAATATTATTATACTTACACTTATACGTAATAATAAGTGTATAAAATATTAATTTAAAATTATAAAGAGTATACTTATTTTTAATTTTTAAGCTTTATTAATAATAATTATATTAAGTATAACTTTAACTTATTTAAGCTTAAAGTAAGCTTTAATTATATTAAGAAAATTATAAATAATATTAGTTTCTTTAATCTTATTAATTTTATTATTTTAAGCACGTATATAAATCTTATTTTATTTTATATATTATTAATTTTATTTAATATTTACGTAATAAGCTTTATTAAGGTACATTACGTATAACTTATAAGTTTTCTCTTATATATTAAAGTTATATTAGATAAGTTAACTTTTAATCTTTTTAATTAATTACCTTAAAGTATAATCTTTTAAATATTAATTAATAAGGTAAAGTATAATAAATTTATAAATACTTAATTTAATAATATATGTAATTTACTTATAAATATTATATACTTTAATCTCTTTACTTACGTAAGCTTTAAGCTTATTATTATATTATAATTATATAACTTAAAGAGTATATAATATAATAAAGTTATTCTTTATTTTAAGTAAAAGTTATTAATTTAATAATAGGCTTATATAAGCCTTTATTAAAGTAAGTTAAAGGAAAGTAAATAATATATTAATTAAGTAATTTAATTAATTAAAGTTTATAATATTTTAAAGCTTATTAACTTAAGCTTAACCCTTTAATACTTTATATTAATTATACTATTAACTTAAAAGCTTTAACTTAAGCTTAATAAATAATTAAGTGTTTATAAGAGTAATATTAATATTTATTAAATACGTAAATATAATAAAATAAGTATTAAAATAATACCTTAAATACTTAATTTTCTTAAGTAAAAGTTATAAGAGATTTAAAGTTCTTTTAAGCTTATAATTATTATACTTTAAAGAGTATTAATTATAATAATAAGGTATATATATAAGTTTATATTTAATTATAAAAGAGAGAATTATATATACTCTTTTTATAAGTACGCTTATTATTAGGGTTATTTACTTATAGTTAAGGGTTTACCCTTATCTAATTATACGTACGTAATTAGTACCCGTAATAAGTGACCTATTTTAACATACCTGCATAAATCTCGGTGGACCTAATCTCACTGAGCGCCAAAGACATTGAAATACTGTACAGAGTAAAGCCAGCAAACATCGACCAGTCCTATTGTCGTATCTCGACAAACTTGTATGTGTGACTGTCATCCAATGCTCCTGTATATGCAGGAGATGTGTCGCTACTGGCTTTCGGAATGGTATAACTTAGGAGGGAACGGCTAGTGATCTTCGGTAGTCTTTTTGAGTCGTCTTGATCTATGACATGGAAATAGTCTCGTAGCATATTGGCCACAGACCTGCTAGCTGACAGATATTCCGCTCGCTCCTCGATTTCACGCCGTCTAGCTGCCGTTAGCTTAGTCTCTAGAGGAAAATCACGATTCACGTACCGTTGGAGAGCATCACAGATTCCACTCATCTGGCAGTCAAGCACATTAATTCTGTTTATAACTATACAAAATTTGAGAGCTAGGCGACGAGCTATTCATCGCGCTGTAGCCACTTCGTCTCGCTCGTTGGACAGTGTCTTCTTCCAGTGTTGGCTAACTTTATTATGTCCCGAAATTGGGCATTCTGGCTGTATGTGGAAGTTGCCCGCAGCTAGCGGGCCGGATTTGACCCCTTTTTATACAGCCCTTTAACTATTGTTAGCTAGCAACAATGCAGGCACACAGAGCGCACGGAAAGTCCCTTCCAGGTCGTACTAATTATAACCTTAGCTTTCTAATTCTATCCGCGTTACCCTAACCCTCTCCTGGTCAAGTACCTAGTACTTTGGGCATCTGTAATAGTAATAAATATGTCGGTTTAATAATTAAAATAGCTGATATATGTATAGCAGCTATTATTGGCCAAGAGTACCATAGCAATTTCATATTATTCAAGTCCCTAAACCAAGCATAACCTAATCACTTTCACGATGAGAGAATCGACGTATGAAAAGCCAGTGCCCCTTTAATAGTGACGGGGGTGAGGGAGAATCTCTCGCCAAGAATATTTCTCACTATGAGCCCACCTCGGTCGAGCGATACAGACTGGACGTTTGGATGCACAGCCAGGTCGCGAAGAGTTATGCCACAAGACGGCTGTGTAGACGTATCCCGTACGACGGGCTTCCAACAGTCCCAGGTGTAGCGGCTATTGCTATTGTGATCGTCGTTCTTGTTGCATCCCACAATAGCGCAGCCGACAGGCCCGGCCATGGTGGCAAGGGCGATGCCAGCGTTACTACTGCCGCCACTGGTAATGACTCCCATCCCAACAATGGCGCCTTCGCCTATTGCCACAACAGTCGCCCAACGGAGAGACCTTCTAATGACCCGACAGCTGCAACGGACATGGTAGCGACAGTCTGGTTGTAGCGAAGGGGGTGCCTACAACAGCGACAGCGGGGGGGCAAGTAGCCAGGGTTGTTACGCGGCCGGCCATTGTGGTCTGGTAATTTCAAATATGAAGCTTCAATATTCTGCTTAAGCCTTAGATTGAGTAATTCAGGGCGCCATTCAAGGGATAATAGAGAGTCCGGTACAATATTAGCATTCTAGGAAGGATCGCCCTTCTAGGTATACTTAACGGCTTACTTGCGGCGGTCAGATTTGATCGCTTTAGCCGATGTAAGTAACTTCTCCGGGAGCTTAGCAGAAGCGAGATCTTACGAGTAGTAGGTTCGCGGACGTCAGATTATAGTCATAAGAAGCCTTTTACTATTAGAAGAAGAGAGGTGATAATAAGACAGGAAGGGGAAAGAAATACCAAAATACCAAGGAGCGTAAAACTCGTTTATATACATATTATATGGGGCTATTTTGAGTCTCTGGAATCAGTCACTGACGAAAATTATATCTCTGATAGGTAAAGTGTACTTATATGTAGTTGCTGAGGCTATCGCGGGATAACCTTCGTCGGCGCGCCGCGATGAATCATCAATCCGCTAGCTCCTCGATAGTGATGCATATATTCACGGTGTATGTTTTAGTAAGTGACGCTTTATGGTTTAGAACAATTCCCCAGGGGTGACCACCTAAAGGTGCAATCAACTTTACGGCAGTAACAGCAACTTATCCAGGAAATAAATCAAGTCATCCAGCATTGAATAATATTATGACTTTCATTAAATTGGGCCAAAAGGTGGCAATATGTGGTCGAACAGGTAGCGGCAAACCAACCCTTTTGATGACATTATTCCGCTTGCTCGATCTGGACTCGGGTTCCATCACGAGTGATGAAATAGTCCGATCAGTTAAGTAATTAACTGCGTATTTATAATTAATATATATTATAAATCAACATAATCGCCTAGACACATCCAATATTCCACAGAATATCCTACGACCCCGTCTAATTGCAATTCCACAGGAACCAATGCTCTTTCCTGGAACCATACGCAGCAATTTCTGGCCACAAAAAAACCAGATGGAAGAGTCAGATAGCCACATCCTCACGCTCGGAGAAAGTGCAGCTCTGGGGTTCGATTAGCGCCAACAAGGGGCTGGACATCGACATATCTGATCTGAGCCTTTCACAGGGTCAAAAGCAGCTTCTACATCTTGCCCGGGCGCTGGCTCATAAAGCCCTGAGTTCGATGCTCGTAATGGATGAGGCAACGAGCGCCGTGGATCAGCAGACAGAGGCACTTATGATGAGAATTCTAGAGGAGGAGTTTGTGGATCACACAATCCTCTCGGTATGTTACATCGACTGAACACTGTCCGGGACTAAGACTGGGCACTTCTGCTAGATAAAGGAGTGGTAGTTGAATCCGGAAAGCCAGAAAGCCTTTTAAAAATGGAGGACGGTCGTTTTGGAGCACCTTGGGATGCCAAAAATTGATCGACTGCAGGGCCACTTGAAGTCCAGAGTGGTTGGCTTAGATTGGGCCAGAAGACTGCTGTATCAATATTGCTTCAGACAGCGGCATGAGGGTACTTGACTGAGGATGGAACTATAAATAATAACCCAGGAATCACTTCTGGTCTTTGCAATTCGATCTCATAGTCTGTCAACTACCAATTCCTAGTCTCTGCTACCAAGACGTTTATCCGTCCAATAGGTGCGACCATGCCTAGTTCACTTTCACAACTCAATTGCATTACACCACCAGACGTTAATGACGATGCTTCGCACAGCCAGTTTTATCCGAGGTAGTTCGTGTCCCCCTCACGTTTACACCTTTCTCTGAAGCTGGTTGACACGGCTGTGACACTGCATTAGAGCCATAAAGGTGCTGCGGTGCCCCAATCTATACGCATAGCACAGCATTGGCGGAATCTGGGGCCGACTCAATTATGGAAGGAGTCTGGTCATTTCCTCCACCTGCCAGGCCCCCAGCGCTGGAAAATGGGATGGTCGGATTGCAGGCTTCCAGATTCGCTGTAAACGTTGCCACTTCAACATCAGAGTGACTTTTCCTTGTCATCAGAGGCCATCGCGGAAGTCTTCTCGTTTCAAGCTAATTCAGATGAAGATGGGTATCTAATTCCGAACGAACTAATATGACTATCATGCTCAAAGAGTCAAAACGGGGTTCTAGTATCACGCCACCATGCTAGGGCGCCTAGACATGAGCGTCAGAGATGCTATCATGGCCTATAGAACCGTTACGCAGAGGGCATTCAGGTCGAAGCACCGGACGGATATCCATCGTACCCTCGCCCAGTAGAATGTTTTCCGCCACCACCCTTGATGACGCCATCAAGTTGTGACTCTCATAGAGCCACAGCAAAGTTCCGACCCGGTACCTTGTACCCATCAAGGCAAAGTATTACGGGACGAATTGTGTCCTAGGGCGTAAATTGAACTATCTGTTAGCCATGTACTCGTGTCTGACAAGAGCAAGGCGGTTCTGGCCATTGCAAAGGGCAATGTTGATGCGCCTGCAACTCTGTTAAGGGCATATGACAAATCCACGAGCTTCAAAGATTGCACGATATGGGAGGTTGCCCGAGCCATCTCAGCAGCCACGACATTCTTCAAGTCCATCAAGAGCGGGCTGGACAAAATCGAGTTCATCGACGCCGGCTTTTGGTACAACAACCCGTGTCATATCCTCGATGTTCTCGTAAGCGAGGAGAAACATGTGTTTCCGGATGCTCAACAGTTCCTTGTGGTCAGCATTGGCATTGGAATTGGCCACATTGTGGATATAAAGAACACAAGACGTTCGATTCTGAGTGCGCTGGTGGAAATGGCTAGCAATTCTAGTAAAGTCTCCCGCGAGATGGCTACGGGGTACCAGGGCAGCGACGACTACTTCCGCTTCAACGTCAATCGGGGTCTTCAAGGCTTCACGTTGTCCGAGAGAGCAAGCTAAATCTTAGCACATACGCACAATTATCTTCGAAAATGAGACGAGGTTCGGACAAGGCGCCCTTCGGCTGATGCGGCTGCAGTCCCCGGTCGACGAAGCAATTCGAGCTACAGAACCAGACGTTGGAGGATACACTTTACATGCTAACAGCAGAGGAGGGACTCAGCCCAAGAGCTACCGGCCTTGGAGCAAACGACACAATACAGTTTCAAGAAAACAGAAACCGTCATGACAACCTGGACCATAGCCTTTGAGAGCATCAAGAAGCGTTGCGTGAAGCGGCACTGCTACCACAAATGCTTGCCCTTCTGGACGCCAAGGACATAACACTTTCCATCCTAGAGAGCTGCTTTCGAGGACAATCTACTCTCTCGGCGTGGTGAGTTCGAGCCAGCGCCGGAAGAGGACCAGTGCGCTCCGCAGCAGTTGAAGGAGGTCTTGTTGAGTCGCAGAGGATACAATGACGCCAAGAAGTTGCCGAAAAAAGTCTCTTTCATCCGGAGCAGCTCGAATTCAGGCGTGATCTACATTTACCCCCCCTTGTCCACTACTGGGCGGCCCACAGCTTGGAAGGGGAGGAGATCAAGGACAAACTGTGTCACACGGTCAAAGCTTAACAACCTCACCGCCCACCAAAGGGGCATCGCCGATACAGGACCTAGAGGTTACACAGACTGAACACATGATCCGCTGGGAGCCTTAGGCACAGCTGTTCTTTTCATGTACATATAGTAGTCACTGGTCCCTTCCTTCCTCTTGGAAAACCAAGGACCTTTGACATCCTACAAGACCATTATTGAATAGAGTCATTCCACTGCAAGCCCTTGATGATATCAAGCCCTTGTCACAAACTGACTCTGTGTCTCATTGGTCTGGTCACATCCTCACTCGAGAAGCAAGATAGGCTACCTCCTTGCCTGCCAAATGAATGCGAGGCTAGAGGAATTGAGGAGGCGAAGTTAGGAATATGGCCTTGGAGGCAGTATCCTCACCTGGGGAGCCATGCGAGGTGATGCTTTCTGCTCATTAAAGGGCTTACCCAGCGACGACTTCATCCTGATATTGGACTCGCTCTCTCACAGGTTCTCGAAAATTCAACTTTTGAGAGCCTCGACAAATATAACATTGTTGCCAATGAACTTCTATGTATGTTTGACGAAATGGATCCATATGATTACACATGTCTATCGACACAACTCTGGAGGCTGCAGCGCTCATAATTCTACCCTTGCCGGAAATATCCTCATCAGCATTAGTTGTGGTCAAACTTCCCTTTCTATCAAAGACTGGTTGTTCGTGGGGATGGCATCTCGGACAGAAAAAAAGCGAAGTCTGAGTTACTTAGTTTCAATTCGCTTCCCGGACTATACACCCCCCTGCATGGTGTCAGGGATGGGGAGAAACAGTTTAGCCCTGACGCGGTACCTGAAATTTAAATATGCCTGCGAGGCGACCACATACGAAATAGATGGAGTTGAGATATAGCGGGAACCAAGAGAACTGTGCGGGGAGAATTGGAAGAGTGCTGTCGTGTAGCATTCTGTACCTCCAGAAGGCCGGGGAACCAGGCCTCGCCAATTCTCAAAGAGCAGGTAGACCTAGTGTCCTTTGTCATACATTCTTTGCAGGATAACGCATTTGCAGGTGGGAATACTGTGGTTTGTGTCGCGGTAAGCAGAATCGTCTGATTTGAGGATGGCGTTGCGCTCGCAAAATGCTTGTCAACACAAACATGGCCTGTCGATAGTTCCCACATGCCGTTGTGTGAGCTGCCGAAACCCGATCAGACCTTGTGAGTGCCGCTTGTCCCGGTTTCTCCATGCTAGATAAGGCCAGTCTGGCCATTGTGGAGGAACCTTTGCATTGCGCGGCTATGTTGGCATTTGGGTGCCAGTCTGCCACTTGTCGCCGACCCCTGTATTACCTAGAGATACGGGGAAGCGGAGACCTATGCTCATACGTGCATAGACACGGCAAAGACGGCATACTGACATCGAAGGGGGTATCACGAGAGGCGGTAATTGTGCCGAACTTGGCTCTGGTGGAAACAATGGGGAAGCCGCTCGGGTGGCGTTATACCCCTACCAGAGTTCTAACCTCGAGACGAGCAAGTCTTCATCGGGCACTAGCTTGATTTGGAAGTTTTCTTCACGATTCTAAGCAACACAATTATTAGGTATGTTAGTAGCCTTTGCACTTTTGAGGGCATCCTCTTCCTTCTAAATCTGAAGATAGGACAGTACCGACTCCTATCTATTGTAAAGATTGACTGAGGGCCCGTATCTCCAAGTCCACTTGCGTTATTCTATTGCCGGCACGCGAAGGACAGCACCTTATGAAGGCTAGGGTTGGGGTAGCCTTGTTCTTGAATGAAGCTGCACCTACACCTAATACCATTCCCTGATATCCTGTCCTATTCCATCAATAAGCCTGAACAACTCTCAAAGCCGAAGCACACTTGCGGCCCTGTCCTGCCTGGCTGGCCAGTACTCAGTTATTCCAACAGGTCGGAAATGCTGGCCCCGTCGGCCATGCGCGGAGGCGCAGTTTAATACCCGGCCTTTGTCTTCCTTTCGGCCTTTATAGCTACACCGACTTCCGGGGAAAACGTCGCAAGAGCTACCCATCAATGGATTTTTCTTCTTCTCAATAATGTCAACGGCCAGTGCCGAGGAGGCTTGGCAGAACGGACGCGGATGTTGTCCCACTCTTGCCGATCACCGCTATGGCGAAATCTCAGTCCGAAACGGACTCGTAGACGTCAACTGGTCGGAACCCTGACGTTATCACTAGATGGTTCATCTTAACCCGGACCGCGATACGTGAACTTACGCCCCCCGCCGGCACCTTGCTCGGCATGTTGCTAGACAAGGCGAGTTGCCGCATACCGGCAGTTGATCTACCGGAATCGCCCAGAATAAAAGACGCAGGTTGCTCTGTGAAAATTACATCGCCCTCTTCATGCCACATAGAACCACCAAAGAACTCGAATACTAGACATCAGACAATAAAATGCCGCTCTACGAAGTCCACCACTCCCACGCATTGACAGAGTCGCAGCGTGAAGAGCTCGCCGGAGCGATAACACGACTTCATGCTACGACGTTTGCCACTCCTTCAATATTTGTCCACGTACGCTTTATTCACGAAGACCCGAGCGATGGCAGCTACTTCATTGCCGGCACGCGACGATACACCAATTCAAACAGTATTATTGCGCACGTCCGCAGCTCCCCAGCCCGCACCGAGGCAGATTCGACCAGCTCGCACAGCGCATCGAGGAGGCGTGGTATCATGCGTTTGAAATTAGTCCGGCTAGCAGCAAAGAGTTGATCCCCTGTGGGGCTGGGGAGAAGAGGCTCGTTGCAGTTCTTTCCCATGTTGACGGCTCGCGAACTTGGCCTCACTATACCCGAGGCGGGAAAAGAGATTGAGTGGTTCAAGGAACAACTTCTTGTTATTGAAAAGACGGCGGACTCCGAAGGGAGTGACTTTGCACTTATGTTGAATGAGTTCAAGGAGCGAGAGGACCAGCGGAGATTGCTGCTAAGTTGTGAGATGTTAACGTCCGGCAAATACGGCATACGACTGCGGCCATCCGGACTGATGCGGTCTTTGCAAAGCAAGGCAACAAGAATATATGCGTACTTATTTACTTGCTCCTGAAATGCGTGAGGCTTCAGTCATGCGCAGTGTGGGCGACATATACATTTTGTCAGTTCTGCAGCCGCTAGTATAAATAGAAGACTTTCTTTCCAGCCCTGGATTAATCACGTGTTTTCCAATTCAATACATGAGCAAATTGATCTCGTATTCTTCATGGCATCCCAAGCGCCTTGCAACTGGATCGTTGCATCTTACCGCTGCTATTCACTTTGTGTAAGATATGGAATCATTTAACTTTATCTGGCTCTACCCATCAAGGTTATTTTTAACTTGATACCCGTTACAGAACTCATTTGAATTTGCTGACTAGCTTTGTACGTTTCCAAGTGACATCAGAAGTAACTTGTACCCAAAGAGTTGTTTCATTTGGTGCTTGTAGGCCGACAAACCATTAGCAAAGCACATGCATGGATGCTTAGAACCTGCTCATTATATCTTGTCGATGGAGTCAAACAGGAAAGTTTGGCAACACTCTGCTCGAAACGGCGTTCATAAATCATGAGACGGGCAAAAATACACTCACAGTCATAAGATGATGTCATCGCAGCTTCGCAGTAGCAACCGAGCCAAACTACAGCGTAAAGAAATTGCAATTCTTCTCATTCCGCAAAAAATCTATGAGTGATTTTACCAACAACAGCAATTTGTCGTACGTAGGTAATCAGCTAAGCAATCTACGATGATTCAAGACATATTCTCTCGCTCGACGCGCCGCCCAAATATATCCACTCCCACTCAGCGACTCGAGGCTTCCCATTCGAGCCATGCTCGTGGTTCGCCTGGGACTCGTTTAAGAGTCCCAGCTTTGAATAGCACCTTCTCCATGTGGGAAGGATACAGAATATTCCATGATCAAGCGCACAGCCTTGCCTGCATTCAGCGATACGTCCCAATTGATTTCACCGGTTTTGTCGCGCGTCGCCGTCGCCGTCGCTACACCCCAATCTTCATCCCAAATTGCATCCCGGCCCGGTGAACCAACAAGAACCTTTGGACCGTCAATCGTTGTTACTTTAGGACTCAAGAGCTTGACTCTAAGGCAATGGTCATCCGACACAGGGATCTGATCCCGGACTTTGATGGACACAGGCCCGTCCGCTGGAGCTCGAATGTTTTGCATCGTAATTGACCGTGCATAGATTTCTTTTCTAAACATTTCAGTTGTTGATATTCCTACCTCTGCCTTGCAATAGAATATCTTGACGGCAGGATCGACGCCCAGGTTCAAGCTGAACAAAGCACCAGCGCTACAACGGGGCAACACCTTGCGGCCCATAAAACTCCCGTCAAGAGAAAGCCCAGCAAGACCTCTGAGTAAACTCATTTTGCTCGTATTTCTCATTTTGACCTTGAGGTAGACTACTGGCCTGTACTTGGGAACGGCCATGCGGCTAAACATAACTTTGTCGAAAGTGAGACAATCTACCCGATGCTTAGATGGAGTAGATCTAGGCGCCAGAGTCCTTAAGCCTGGGAGATTATACAGGGTGTCAAAGCAAGCCTCTGCCATGAGTGACTGCTCAAAGTCGCTGAGTGCGTCGACGAAGAGACCGCTATTTATAAACATTTCCCCGCGAGTCTTGTTGACTCCATTGCTTTTCTCGGATGCCACCCAATCGGTATAGTGTGTCGACTTCTCACGGCTCGTCAGTATTTGGTTCTCCTTCTCCCTTGAAACTGTCGGTTCGAGTTTGATCTTCCACGGGTTCAGGCTCGGGGCGACGTCGTCTAGCCCACCAAATGTGGCCTGTGATGTGGACAAGACAACCTTGCAGTTAGACCATGTTTCAGACGTGGTATTTATCAGTTGCGCATCGAAACGTAGGATAGCAGTGGAACTTTTTGTAGACAGCTGCAAGTCGTAACTCGGTGCCCATCCCGCAGAGCTGGTGACATATGACAAAACCAAGTCGCACGTAGAGCATGGAGCTACTGTACCCGCCTCCGTTGATGTTGGCGACGACACTCGCATGACACCCGCTTTTCCAATGCTTCTGGAAGGCAGTGGAGTGTTGGAGTCGCATTCAATTGTGATGCACACAGAGTAGCAATACCGCGGCCAAAAGTTCTCACGCTCTTGGCGGACACGATCTTGCTCCTTGTGCCTTTCTTCGTCAAGCTTGCGTTTGAGAGATTTTTTCTGTTCATGTTCTTGGCGAACCTTTTCTTTGGCCTTTTGTTCTTTCGCTTTTTCTTTGACTTGTTGCCGTTGTAGTTTGTCTAGTTGTTCTCTCAGTCCCCTTTGAATCTTCTTCCTCTCAACACGTTCCATGAACAGCTCATCACGCAAAACTCTGTACTTTTCTAGTTCATCATTAATATCCCCTACTCTCCCCTCTTCTTGCAGTGCGGAAGCATACGATTCCAGAATTTTAAGACGGCTGGTGGCATTGTCTACTCTCTCAGTAGCAATTTCGAGCTTCTCCTGAATTTTTTGAAGTTTAGCCTGGGCGAAGGACCTTTCAGGCCTCTGCTCTTGACCCGAATCCGAGTCAGAGACAGCGTCAGACTGGTCATTGCAATCGCAGTCGGCTTGGTCTCTACTCGAGTCGGGATAAACCTCCTCAAAGATATCGCGGTTCGGCAACAACTCCACGGCAACGTCTGTAATGATGACGGAGGATCCACCACCTTCGACTTTGATGGACTCTTGTTCAATCGTTGGACTTAGTCCGGTGACGGTAATTTTATTGGTTGCAGGCTATGTTTTGCCGTAGCGTTAGAGATTTTCGACCTCATCACACTTTGCTGGCCGTAGACATACCTTGAGGTTGACGGCTGTCATCTCTCTGACGACCTGTGCTCGCGTTGGGAACAGAACGACAGAACGAGTGTTGAGGTCCCGGACCATGTACTCAATCCTATTCACCGTTTCCATAGCGGTCAAGCTCCAGACCGAATGGACGAGAAGAAGGAAAAGAACTCTATGATGTGTGTTGAAAAATCTGGTAACGTTTGATCAAGGTATGATTCTTGTATGCTTGACAGTACGCACTGCTGAGGTTTGAAGCTGACAGAGGGCATGAGACTCTCACGTGGTGTGCAGGACGAGGTTTGCAGGAGGCAGCCAGGCAGCTCTCGTAGTCAAACAGAGGCTGGCACCTGGGGCTTTTCACTTTTTTCTTTAAACTGTTTCTGCCCGGGAAATTGGCTCAATTCACCTCACCTCCAACTCAATTCCAACTCAACTCTAACTGCCTTCACCCACGTCACCTCGTCGTTTCATGTTTTTATGTGCGAGAATATGAAACATATTTTAAACATATTTTTCTCCCTTCTTTTCCCCGCAGTTCTCCATGTTAAAAGCCTTGCCCTGAAGTTTATTGTGGGGCAAATTCCACAGGCCAATTTGACTTCTTCCCAAGCAGACACGAGGGAAAATATCAAACTTGTTTGGGTCTATCGCTTTACTTGCCATACATCACCACGATAAGCACAGTCGACTTTGAGGAATACACACAACATCACAGCATACACACCGACTTACTCCATGGCGCTCGAGATGCAGCTCTTCGGCTAACAACGATTCGACGGTTCTCGTAGCAAAACACAGCTACCACATTCCCAGGTCTGACATGTGTATAGAGTCTGGTCCAATGCTTACCGGTTTTGTCCCCTAGATAGAACAAGGGCCGCCGTGTCCACTGTACCCGATGAAGCAACGTATGATCTTGCCCTTCGGCCCTCCACGAGTTCGACATCCGTCTTACATCAATATTACACGCGTACGCTCCGCCGGAAAAACCCAATCATTAACATGGAGCTTCAAAATCTTCAAATGTCATTGCCAACGGGACTGGCGATGGCTTGCAATGGTGACACTGGCCAATACACACTCTGCTATAACCCCATCACTCATAATTTCATCAGGTTCGAAATATACACACGTCTCAAACCTGTCCGCAAAATTAATACAGGGCTGGAATGTCCCCACACGTCTGCTGGCAGGAGTCTCGTGCGAATGCCAAGTTCACGGCGATGTCATTCCACTTGCTACCAAATTGTTGGGCAAGTTTTTTCAGCAGTTTTCAAGACTTTTACCGCACAAAATAGCTCTCTCACCCTCGTTCTTCAGTAGATATAGAGTTCGCGGGCCACAAGTCCGACAATATGTCAGACAACGGTCCAGAGGGCGACACGCTAACGACGTCTCCATCTCTCTGACGGCCACTGTCCATCAGCCAGTCATGGGAGAAGTCCAGCGGGTGGGAAATATCTTCCAAGTACATCGTCTTAAAAGTCTTTTTGAATCGTGACGCTTCTGTAATACGACGAGCCGTTCAATATCCACAGAGAGTATAACAACGGATGGCAAGATGGAACATACCCCCTTGATTCGAAAACTCAATGTCCAGATATTTTATTTCACCCTCCCAGCTTGGGATTCCGGGCATGCTCAAACTTCCGGATGGACTTGTCTCCGACTGCTGTCGGACGGCAAGTTTGCTGACGACACGGGAGAGATTCTCGCCGAGGACTCGCTTGGCGTAATGCCTGTGTTGTGCCGGGTAAAAGCTACAGAACCTGCAGAAATCAGCTTGTGATCTAGTATCTGGCCTTTTCCACGCTCACCTGTTGCATTAGATATGGTTCAACCTGTGAAGGCACAGCCGAAAGCTCTTGGCAGGGCGCGAGCTTTCTTTGGCACAACGCCCGCCAGGACATCAACCGCAGGTCCAACTTCCCGTCTGTCCATAGCGCTTAATCAGATGCATTCAGGAGAGAATTGACATGGCGAAGTTTTAGGGCAGCACTAGCGTAGATGGAAATGGAGCAGTCCTATGACAGGTTGTCTCGCCAAATCTTCAAGTGCTGGTCCGTAGCCTCTCCATTTCTCGTGGACCCAGAGGACAAGATCAAGAGGACCCTGAATGTGTCTTTTAACGCCCTTTCTCGAGCTTTTCTGGGGAATTCCTGGGATCCTCAAGCTCCGTAAAGACGTATTTTGGATTGGCTACAGTAGCTGGTGCTCCTTGGGAAGACATGGAAAGCGTATCCGGTGCCGTGCTTACGAAACCGACCTCGAGATCAATGTGGCCGTCGTTCCATCCGCTGTGCCATGTGTATGGGTAGCAGGCCTCATCGCAAAGTTTCTTGATTCTGTGCCGGGATAGGAAATTGATATTTTGATCCCTGATGATGCGTTCGCGCCTACTTTAATAACCTCGTACTGCCGGCCATCATTTGAGTTGAACTTTTTTGGTTCCAAAGAATACTTCCGCCACAATGTATGGTAACGGAAGTTGCGGCAAGGTCAAACCCGGTAGAGTAAACTCTGCTGGAAGTGAAGAAGGAGTGGATGTTATCCCTCTGTGATCACTTGCAAGAACGGGGCTTGCCACAACTGAAGATGACATCTCTTCTGTAGTTTGTCGCACGGGAGAAGCAGAGATTGGAGATTTGATATTGGATGATTCCTCTGTGGACACTGATCGGCAGACATGCAAACGTTGATCAGGCCTTAACACCGCACTGCCGAGTTTCTCGATCGGTGACGGCGGCGACTGGGACACCTGCATAAAAGTCTTGTGTCCTTCAGGAATCGATATCGGGGATGACTGTGGGATGCGCAAAAGCTCGTCTCGATGTCGATTCTCCACCATCTTCATCGGCGCAAGCACGATGTTGCACTGTGTTGGTCGATTCAAGCTCCAAGGCGTCTGATTCCATCCTCCCCCACGTGAATAGGATTTTTTTAAAAGCTCCGAGATGGACCTTTTTCTGCGTTTATCCATAAGCCCCATGTAATTGTTCTGGAATTTGATACACTGTTCCATTGTGTCTATGAGGGACTCGAACCGTTCATAGCGCAGGCCGAGTTTTTAATGTGTGCTTTGCTGGACCAGCAAGCTCTAAAACTGACGAGTCTCTATCAAAACTTTAACAAGAGCGGCTAAACTTGTACATATATTATAAAGCGCGTCATCCAGTGATCGCACAGCCCGATGGGGATGTGCTAGCTCCGGTTTTGTGTCTCAGTCGAGCACAATATGCAGAGCGAGAATCAGCCCACGAAGCTGCACTGCGTGTACTGTCGAGGCATCAGAGGTGCCCATATACTGATTCTGTTTCGGGTCGATTCAACAGCAGCTTTTGTGATGCAGACAACCGGCGGTGTCCACCAAGGCGGCACTGCGCGAAGCTGGCGCTTCTCGAGGTGGCTCAGTTTGACCTGGTCGAATTTTCTTTCCAAAACATAGAGCACCAGGTGGTGCAGACCCGAATTCTCAAGCCCAGCCCAACAGAAGTCAGGAAACCAGGGCTCGGACGGTTACAGCCAGCGGATCGTCTCAGGTTGCTGATTGTGCGAATCTGCGTAACCATGGGTATTCAAGTCGTGGCCCAGTTCCGGTTTTCATTTTATAGAACCGTACTATTGTAGTTTTTGAAGGCCTCATATATTACTATGACGTCATAAACATAGTGCCTACGCGTCAGATCACGTAACGGAGAAAGTCTGTACTCGGCGTGGGAACCCGTTTATTTCTGCGCCTTAGTAGTTGCATATGCCCTATGACATGGACCGGTGCACCAGTTCATGTCCGGGAATTGGCTTTATATAACACAAAAGAGTGGAAGCCCTCTAAAGCAGAAGAGCCAAGACAATGCCAGCAATCCCCCGTACCATCCACACTACCATGATAGGACTTCCGCCGACAGTTCGGACGCATTCTAATCCCGCCATACGCTGGCTTAGATTGAAACGCAATTAAGAAGGTCCACGTTGATTAGGCCCCCCTGGACACAATGGTTAGGTTCAATCTTTTCTGAGGTATCCAAGGAGCTACTGGACTCACCGAGCCACTGTTATTGCAGCAGTAAGCAGTCTGACCAACAGTGCAACTTTGTCCTAGAGTCAGGACGTTACAGAGGAGGCTGCCGAGAATAGGAATTCCCGAGTTGCAGCATGCCACATTTCCATTGTTGTTGCCGTTGACGCTGCAGGCGCCGCCTGTGCGGGCCACAACCTCAGCAGGAGCAGCAGAAGCAACAGCGGCCAGAGTGAGGACAGCAGCGACGAACTTCATATTGACGGTTTGGTGAGAAAGGCTGGAAGTGCTAAAAGAAGTGTAGTGCCGGTTGTTGTTGGAGAAGGTTGATGATTGAGATGCGAGAATTTGAGGACTTGAAGTTGACTCAAGTCGACGATGGGGAGTTTATATAGTTTTTGAGGCCTAATATCAAGTCTGTGTTCTTGGAAAGAGAAAAAGGTCAAGGCAGGTTCTAAGAGGTCAAAACTTGATGACCGTGTAGGCCTCGATAGGGAGGCGTCGATAGTTTGGTAATCGCATAGGCCTTTGTTGTCACAACTGCCGGAAGATGCCGTTGATCATACGAGCCATTCTTGACCTGAGCTGCAAGCATGGCGTGAAGTTTCCCCCCGAGTGTCGGTTGTGAGACGGAAAGCATACGCGGTGCGGCCTGCTGCGCCAATATTGAACGCCACTCAATGTAACTTGGTACGGAGCAGATTGGCTGCAAAGACTATCTGCAGGAACATCCCTCACCGCTGAGACTTTACAGAGGCCTTCCCAAGTTGGCAAGGTCTTGTTGTTTCGTCGTAAGTGCAGGTAACGTACTACGACGTACAAGCAAGTGCACAGAGGAGATGCAGTCGCAACCTCAAACCATGTTCGTCGCCTACTCGGCCTATGCGTCCTCAATGGCCCTGAATCTGGCGTGGACGAGAGTGTAGCAGCGACTTCCGCCATCATTGACGTCAATATACAGATATAGGCGCGACGGGCCGTGCCCCAGGGCCGCTCAGCCGCTGTGGCTTGCTCAAAATCAATACACATGTATTCAATATTGCGGCCGCAGGAAGAACTCGCCCGTGGTGGCAAGATTAACATGGAATGTGCTGCCCGGAAACAATGCCCCGTCCCGTGCGTGCATCACAGCTCCAGACTTTTTGCTGCAGCAATGTCAGTCGGTCAAGATATTGGTCCCACGGCAGCCCACTTGATGCCAAGGTAGCGGCACAAATCATCTATCCGACCGATGTGTTACAAAAGAACCTCTATGGTCTGGAGGCTGATGGTAGCTATTTTCGGCACATTCGCTCTCGTCAGGTGTTTGGCGGGACACAATGGTCCCATGAGTATTTTGTCATGGCCCATGTTCAGGCGGTTCTTCGTGGTAAGCAAGAGAGCTCCTCGTTCATTTGAGTCGTTCCAGCGACGTTGAATTGGAGCTGAATATCCTCTTTCCACGGTGAACACGGCCGAATTCGCCACGCGAAGATCCTGCGCGCGCATGATGACCGATCATGGCCTCGGTCTTGTTGATGCAGCCACTCGGGCAACTCCTCGCCTGCTGCCGGACTAGCTCAACATGGGGAAGAAATCTGGTTTCGCTAGCCTTGCAAGAGACGCGGACAAGATCACCGCAGTGCCGATAGTTGACCGCGTTTGGAGATACGTGGTTGGCGCTGGAGCAATCCCCGCATTAGCTGCAATCATCGGCGACTGATACATGGGCACCCGGGTGCCCAAATAGACTAGCGCACCCAGGTGCCCAAATTATATCAGCACTCCTCTAGCGCTGGGACAGAACCTGTGCCCCAGCATGTTCCTGCAGCCACTGCACATTGCAGCGCCAATCAGATTGATGAAACATGGATCAGGCAGCATTCCCTGACGACGTTCTTCCACCCGAAGGCACATATGAATCACGCGAGTCCTTACTTGATGCTATCAATTCTTGGGCGAAACCTCGAGGGTACGCATTTACAACAGGGAAATCCCTCAAGACACCAAATGGCAGAGTCAGAGTAATATTCGCTTGTGATAGGAATAAACCTCCTCCAAGCCCTTCTACTGATCGAGTGCGACGCACTTCGAGCCGAAGAACTGGCTGCAAGTTTTCAGTTCTAGCCAAGCAATCGCTAGATGGTAGTACATGGGTCTTGAGCCATCGACCAGACATCGAATGTGCTAAACATAATCACGCGCCCAGCGATGATCCTTCTGCACACCCTGCCCACCGCAAGCTTGTGGGAAAAGATGCGGCGATCGTCTCCAAACTCGTGAAGTCTGGAACTGCCCCTCGAGAAATAAGGACCTACCTCCATAACCACTCAGAAACACTTGCAACTCAGCGGGATATATACAACCGGATTGCGGCAACCAGGAGAGATCTTCGCGAAGGCCAGAGCAGCATTCAAGCCCTAGTCGACCAATTAGATAACGAGGGCTTTTGGTGTCGCGTCCGCTTGGATGTAGACAATCGACTGACGGCTATCTTCTTTGCCCATCCTGACTCTGTGGCGTATTTACAATGCAACCCGGACGTATTATTGCTGGATTGTACCTACAAGACGAATAAACACGGTATGCCGCTACTCGACATGGTCGGAGTAGATTCTAGCCAGCGGTCGTTCTGTATCGCATTTGCATTTCTATCCGGTGAATCGGAAGAGGATTACTCTTGGGCGTTACAACATCTCAGGTCACTTTACCAGCGTGAACTTCCGTCAGTTGTCTTGACTGATCGATGCCTAGCTGCAATGAACGCTGCTGCACATTGGTTTCCAACGACCAAAGCGCTCCTCTGCCTCTGGCATGTCAACAAAGCGGTCCTCCAGCGCTGCCGGCCCTTTTTTGTGCAGAAAGAAAACGAAACCTCAGAGCGGGCAGAAAATGACACATGGGAAGAATTCTACACCTCCTGGCACTCGATTGTTGCTTCACCAAGTGAAAAGATATTTGACGAGCGCCTGGCCAAGTTTGAACTGAAGTATGGCGAAAAATATCCAGAGTGTGTAGGGTATATCAAGATGTATTGGCTCGAGCCGTACAAAGAGATGATCATTAAAGCATGGGTGGATATGCACTTGCATTTCGGCAATGTGGCCACCTCGAGGCAGGTGGCTTATACTATATGCAATTGACAAGACGCTAATGGAACGTTCCCAGGGCCGAGGGTATCCATTCACTGATGAAAGCACACATTAAGAAATCGAATTTGGACCTTTTCGACGTTTGGCAAGCCATGAAGCATGCCATCGCAAACCAACTCAAGGAACTTAAACATATTCGAGCTTCGCAACAGTTACGCACACCTCTAGATGTATCCGGGCTCATGTTCGAAGCAGTACGAGGTAGGGTTTCGCATGATGCTTTGCGCAAAGTCCAGGGGCAACGGCAGTTATGTCTACAAGAGCCACGTCAGATTCTATGTAGTCAGACTTTCACTTCGTCACATGGGTTGCCGTGCTCCCACACCCTCGAGAAGCTGGAAGAAGAAGCTCAGGGTCTTCTGTTAGAGCATTTTCACCCACATTGGCACTTAAAGCGAGGGGTGGCACTGCCAAAACCTGTTCTGGAACCTCGCCGGGCTGCAAACCAACTAAATAGGACTCAACCCTTAACGAGCACAAGACGCGAACCATCCGGTTTCGAGAGAATCCAGGGTAACAGAAAGGCTCCCACTTGCAGCGCATGCCACGTGGTAGGCCACATTATGACCTCGAGGTCCTGTCCGCTGAAGTTCAAGGGGTCGCCGGTAGTACCTCTGCCGGAAGCTCGAAGTTCAGTCACATTTTCAGGTGCCACGGCGGAAATGGCTCCTGCGGGTGTCTCTAAGGCCCCCCCGGAAATCGTGCCAACGACCCAGCAGTCGCAATGTTCAAATGCAGTGGCGGATGCCTTGGCAGAGATTGATCAACCCTCTTCCTTTGCAGCACGCATGCCACCCATCCGTTCATCTCCTCTCATGAGATTTAATACGTCGACTGACTTGGGGTCGCTTGCCACATCAAACAACGCGCCCGGCAGTCCGCCAATGTTGACCGTTGAAGGGCCAACGGTTGAGCAAGTCCAGTCTTTGTCTGGTGTCACCTTGGAAGAGCCGCGGTACGATTCCCCGGGTGCCATTTATGAGAGATATGTAGCTGCTAGAAATGCGTGGTACGCTGCGCAACCTGCTGGCAGCATCAAGACCAACCAGCAATATCGCAAAGCGATGGGGCTCCCACAAAGATACGACAAGCGGAGTTACGAGTGGTGCTTGGACTACAAACAAATGTCGAAGCATCGCGTCACTGCGACAGGGTCCAGAGAATGGACGAAAGAGGAAATGATGGCGTATCTAGACTGGAGCAACCAGGAAGATGAGCGGATTGAAGCCCAGGTCGCTCGGGAGATGGGTGATCATCCTTTGGCTAACAAGAGAAGAGGAATGAAAGAAATATGGAAGAGAATAGAGGTAGACAGTAATGAGCAACAAGCTTTGCACTCAGCGAATAGCGCGACGGAGGATTGCATTGTTGTCAAGTTGTAGATTAAACTGGAGAGAGTAACTAGTTGAAATGATCTTCCAGCCGGGTCTTGCGGGTCTGTCCCAGCGCTAGAGGAGTGCTGACATAATTTGGGCACCTGGGTGCGCTAGTCTATTTGGGCACCCGGGTGCCCATGTATCAGTCGCCGCAATCATCTGCCGGCTGACCATGCTTGAGTGGCCACGATATACATTGGATGTCGATGATGATGGCGCCAGAGCTTTGCGAGCAACCGGCAGGCGAAAGCCCCACTACCACGACGAAGAGAAACGGACCAGACGGATTCCAGGGGCCGCAATGAGGCATGATATCGCCCCGGGGGACGATGATGACAGCATGGAGGTCCAAGAACTGGGTAACGGCGACGACCAAGATTAGCAAGCGAAGGAAGATGACACCACCCCTGATCCATTCTGGTGCTCGGAATCGAAAGGTTCTTCTGGCAAGAAGGCAATATCAACTATCTTGCAGGGACCTTTCTACCTTGGTTTCTCCTAGACTTTGCCTTCTGCGGACTGTGCATCAATGATCCTCGTGTCATTGCCCAGATCTGCGCCTCACGGCCCTTGACAGATATACAGAAGGTTGCCGAGACACCAAATTGGTCGAATCCTTCTGACCCAGGCCTTTTCGTCGACAAAACCTTGAAGCAAGATGGTATTCGCTCAATCATGACCATATCCGTTGGGTCTATTCTCGCCGGCATTGTCCGGTCAAAGTGATGAATCATGTCCCTCGCAAGTCTTGATTGACTTGGTTCTTTGTCGCAATGGCCGTCCTGTTGGCTGTTGTGGGCGGCTCATATCTCAAGGCTGCGCACTCTAATCTCCACGCTCTTACATTTGTCCTCTATGTGTTTCGCCAGCTGCTTTTTTTCAATTTGGGTCCAAACACTTTAACTTCCATTGTCCCGGCGGAAGTCTTTCCCGCACGATACCGCGGGCCTTGCCACCGCATCTCTGCTGCCGCTGGAAAGCTGGGTCGTATTGTCGTTCAAGCCTTTCTCCCCTTCACCGGGATCGCCAGCCTTGATTTTGTGAAGTTGGGTTGGATCTTGGGAGGGTCTTCACTTGCAATGGTTCTCGGGGCTCTGTTCTCGTCGGCCTGGATCCCAGAGGTCCAGGATGCAAGGGGGACAGGCACGGGGAGTAGAAGGGAAGGGGGGATAGAGGATAAGGGCATACGAAGTGCCGAGCAAGACGCTGGGGGGTTTGGCTACGGGAAGAGCGGCACGAGCTTGCTGTACGGCTTTGCGGCGTCGATTACTGACACGTCACTTGAGATGTCGGTAAGTGGGATTTGGTTTATGAGGGCGCAGCATTTATAACTGCATCCAAAGGCTGACCACAAGCTTTACGCCTACAGGTCAACGACGTCTTTTTCGCTCATCAGAGAGATACCGCGAACGGTATTTATGCTGCAGCTGTAATGGGCGGCAGTTTCCTTGCACCCATGACCGCTGGTATCCAGGCCGAGGCACAGGGCTGGCGAGTCTCTTACACGACGCTCGCGGGCTTCATGACAGCAATCAATGCTATTTTAATCTTCTTAATAAGTGGATACCAATGATTCAAGGCAACCGAGAGCCTGATACCAAAGATATAATTGACCTGGAGACGTCTCCCTGCACTACTCCCTCAACCGGGTCAAAGTCAACCTGGCAAAGGTACCGACATGGGATGCGGCTTGTTACTCAAACTGACGAATCGTTGTGGAAACTCACGCTTGCTCCGGTCTATACTGATTTCATGCCGCACGTCGCGTTTGGCTGGCTGCAGTTGGCATCCGGAGTTTGCTGGCTTGTTGTTATCTCATCCGTCCTAACCATTGTGTTTGCTGCGCCGCCATGTAAATTGAATCCAGCTCAAGTCGGTTACATGTATACAGGCCCGACCATAGCAACCATCTTGTCCTTTTTCTACGGAGGGCCATTGACAGATTGGGCAATTGTGAGGCTGTCTCGAAGGAATAGAGGGGTGTTTGAGGCCGAATTGCGGTTATATCCCCTTATTCCCTGCCATTGTTAACACAGGTGGTGTCATCATATTTGGTGTTACGGCGGATAGGGTAGGAGCTTGAGATTTTTCTCAGTAGGGCCGCAGAGCTTCGAAGATTACACCTCGTGCGCTCACACATGGGATTCGCAGGGCATGCATTACATTTATCCAAGTATAGGCGGAGCAATGTTCGCCTTTGGATTTGGAGCGACTACTGACATATCACTTACCATAGTGTTGGAGGCATTTCCACTTGTAAGTGGTTGATCACGTATAATTAGCACATTCCTAATTCTGTCTCAGCTGGTTAGACAAACGTTTGTTGCCATCACCTTTTTTAGATGCTCCATTAGCATTATCGGGCCTTGCACTATCACGCCGTGGCTGGACAGGGTGGGCGAAACCAAAATGCTCATCATGTGCGGATTTATGAACCCATTCATCAACAGCCTTGGTATACCCTTGGCTATCTGGGGAAAGAAAGCACGCATACTACTAGCACTGAGGTATCGAAAGCTATCCGAGAGCTGGCGGACTGCGATTGAGACCTAGGGCGTAAGGCTTTCACTGACTTCTTGTATACCTAAAGCACTCTAGTCCATCTAGGCCTTGAAAAAATCAAGGATCTTTGATACTAAAAATTATCATTATGAACGAATAGTAATAACTCGATTCGTTCATAATGACCCTCACTAAGCTCTTGTCACAGAAATACACTGAATAGTCTTTGACCAAACCCAATCTCCAACCGTAATAATTCGGCCAAAAAGCAGTCATCGATATCAGGGCACGAACTCGGGCTGTGTCAAATGCAGTTGTCTGAGAACTTGGTTTCTCGGCCATTGTATCGCCGTCGGGCCAACAATGTCGTTGATGCTCGTGATTAGATGCTGTGCCCAACCCCTCAACCACCATTCTCCTTCCATTGTCGCTAGCAAAACTGCGAAATACGCTAGAACAAGTAGCGAAACTGTATCCTGGCAACGCACGGCCTCAACAAAATCCGAGTCCAGCCTATACAGCCAACTCAACACGAATTGACGATCTTCGGAAACATTGCGTTCTCCAGACTCGTCTCCATACACACCTTCATATATTAATGCCAGTTCATCTAGTGACTGTACGCAAACCAGCGCATATGGACCGTCTTGACGTTCAGCAAGTTTTCTCATTGATGCCATTGCATCATGCCAACTTATCCGAGGGAGACCACGCGCTGCGCAGGCCGCGGTAGCTCCTCGCTTCGTTTCCCTTGGTTCTGAGTGTCCTAACGGCTTCATTAGACCCGCGAACAGAATATCCTCAGGGAATGATTCTCTGATCAGTCTCACTCCGCTGACCAAATTGCGCCATCTGTTCTTCCCGTCAATATCGCAAACTAGCAGATCTCCCGGACCGGACGGCCCAGCTGCGAAACTGCAATAGCATAATAGAGTGGCCCCGATATATGCCGCGCCGCAGTTGCTATCGTCCAAAATGCCCATGACCGTACTAAGAACAGCGGTCCCTTTGGTCCAGTGGCTCTCTGCCATGCTCTTGTAATGGCGTTTTTTGTCCAAGTTGCAACTTAATTCAGCTAGATGATAAGCGGCAGTTGCATACATCAAGTTGAGCACAAAGGGATTCGAAAGTCCGATTCGTGGGACATTGCGAGCCCAGAATTGTACCATTTGGTCCTTGGGGTCGGTATCCCCAGCGAGGGACTGGGCTGTGACCTGAGTAAAGTGCAGTAGCAACTCTGCTTCGCCCAAGTTCAATGGTGAGTCGTCTCTGTATGTTGGCCTGCTGTCCGGGACCCGAGGATCAGGCGGCAGCTGCAGCCAGTCTTTTCTTGGTCGGCCTCTGCCGCGAGGGCGAATTTGGACAGTATGAGACACGTGATTACCGGCGGAATCACACGTCGCTGCTGTACAAGGGGCCGAGAACGAGCATGGTATACTGAATTTTGAGCATGCCGAACAAGTTGGCCTCGTCTCGTCACACTATTGGATGGGATTGTTAGCCTGGGACAATTAGGCTTACGCGGAACCACAGTTGTGACTATTTTTGGGTTGAAAAGTACCTTGACCTTGCGTCTTTTGCAATTCTGACATCCGGTTTTCGACTTCTGGTGTGTTTTCCTGCTTCGTTTGACCATGGTCATGTGGCAACTGGGGCTCTTCAAGGCAGGGCTTCGACCCGTGTATGATCAACCCGCTCAGCACCAACACCGGAAAGGTATCGCACACGTTATTGAACGAGAATATCAGGCTCTTTACCGGCATTCACTATGTATACGAAAATTCGGGATTCAGTCTTTGACTGAAAATACGGTCGGTAATTGCACACCATGACGCGCGTCATGGTGGCCCTGGTGGGTCCAGGGGCTCTTGTTCTCGAGTGGGTTTTTATGCAATTACCCCATTGGCTCGGATTTTCGCAAAGGAATACGAAAAATACCAACTTGATTCTAATTACCCTATTCGGTAAGTGTTCATTAATTGTGCTTGTGCAGCTAAACTTAAAGTGCAAATTGGCATGCATGGTCGAGAATGGCCGGTTATCCAGTATATATAATATGTCATGGCTCTCTTCACCATGAGGCGGCGTGTACAGGACCTTGCCTAATGGTTTCGCCATTGACTTTCGAAGAACGATAAGCCCTAGGGTAAATGAGTTCAAACACAAGGCTTTAGAGCCGCCCTCTCTGGTTGTTTCTTTATGTAAATGCCCTTTCTTTCACTCTCGTACACTGGTATCTATAATTGTTTCTGTTTTTAAAAAGTATCGCGTCTTTCATCAACTCTTGTTCAATCATCGAAATCCGGCAACATGCATCAACCACAAAGCGAAGACGGCCCATTCGGTCCCTTCGTCAATGGAACAATGATAGTTGTATTTTATCAGTATCGACCAAATCGAGAAGCAGGATACGCATTCATGGTTCTATTTGCGATCGCGACTCTCGCTCATCTTGTCTACCTCATACGGCTGAAAGCCTGGATCTTTATTCCGTTTCTTATGGGCGGCCTTGGTAAGAACTAATATTTTTCCATAACCTTATGCTTTTTAGTGAAACCTAATACAAATTTATAGCTGAGCTCTTTGGCTACTATGGCCGAGCATTGTCGCACGACCGCCCCGACAAGGTCGGACCTTGGATACAACAAAACCTCCTCATTCTCGTTGGGGCACCACTGCTCACAGCCACAATCTATATGGCACTTGGGAGGATCATAACTGCTCTTCAAGCCGGACAATATTCCCTAATCAAGCCTCGCTGGATGACCCGACTCTACGTCCTGATAGACGTCGCATGCCTTGCAAGCCAGCTTGCAGGCGCTGTCATGCCAGCCTCCGGCGACGCCAATCTCATTGAGCTCAGTCGAAAAATTATCCTTGGAGGGCTAATCCTTCAGCTTGTTGCTCTATCAATTTTCTGCTACATAACTTGGCATGTATCCCGTTCGATCAGTCGGCGAGAAGCAAAAGAGTTTTGCAAAGATGCTGGGGTCAACTGGAAAAATTTCTTCAGGACTGTGCTTCTCACGGCCAGCTTCGTTTTGGTCAGGAGTCTGGTACGTGTTATAGAGTATGCGCAAGGGGACCAAGGGTTCATAGTATCTCATGAAGTATTCGTCTACTTGTTTGATGCAGCACTCATGTGGTTGGTTATGGTGGCATTTCTGATTATACACCCCAGTCGGTTGCTGAGAGATGCATATTTACTCATAGATCAAGGTGTTTTGATGAGAAGACAGGGCTTTGAATGATCTGGTAACGATTGTAAAAATGTCAATTACTCTTCCATAGACGGTGTGATAAAACAGTCTCACATAGGACCCAAACTGTCCATGGAATGATTGAACTGCTCAACGTCGATCATGAGAGTCGCTGAGCTCTCCGGGGTTCCGCCTTCGTGGATACTCTCAATATACGTCTCGCGGTTTTTCGACCCGAGACACATTGTCACAACGGTCATCAGGTTCAACTGTTGACGGAGAAAAAAGAGCCAGCAGTAGCTATCTTTGTGCAAGTACTCCGGATATCTAAGTTTTAAACTTGCTCTTTCAATCCTCTCTCTCTGTGGCCCTAACAATTGGTCAAGGCTGAAATCAATCTGTTTTCCTTTTGTCGTCTTGGCGTCTCATCGTTACCTAACCGAGAAACTGAGTCTTCTCCTCCAGTCCAAAATATTCTTGTTCCCTCTGCCAGAAGGCGTCTTGCTCCGTACGTTTTCGTTCAAGTAGCTTGGTCTTGTCAGGTGTCATAAAATCCTCAAGGAGTGGGATTATAAGGCCACGGGAATAGTTGCTTATATAAAAGTCAGGGTCATATGGATCCACACCCTGAATTTCCCAAAATATAACACTCCAAAATGCTTCATATATATGGTCCGGGCTTAGCAATGCTACAGTCATTGCTGTGCCGCATGGAACGGAGAAGGTTTCCCAGAAACGCGAGAGCAAGGTCGTATTTTGTGATGAGGCTTCACTGTGCTTGATCTGACAGAGTAGTTGCTCTGCCTCTTGTTTAAACCAGTAAAGTTCTAATAGCATAAACCCGAATCCCGACCCCGTTAACCAGACAGGTGGCACGAGGAATTGGACAGGTCCCACAAAAGACCATTCCCAATCGATCACGGCAACGGCTTTGAAATCCTGGTCGAAAAGGATATTATTATTGTGGAGAGTGATGTCTCCATGCAAAAGAACAAATGGACCATTTGTTTCAAGCCAGTCTTCAGAAGCAAAGCGATGGAAGGCGTCCCTGGCGTAGAGCAAGGAGCGGCCACGTCTTTGGTCCAATCCCACGTCCGGTGATTTAGTAAATTGGTTTTCAGAAAGACGAATAAGAGCATCCACAAATTCGCGGGCTGTGTGGAACGTCTTTCCTTGTTCAATAATCGTATCTGGCTGATAACCCTCAGCCGCTTGCAAAGCCATGTTTAGAGTCAGAGGCCGATTTTGAACTGCAATGCTATCGGGGTTGCAGGCATTTAGGGGCTCAGTAGACTTTTCTGGCAGCCCTAAAGCTCCAATTGTAGGAAATTCAAGGCGACGTAGCTCAAGGTTCATTTCACCAAGTTGTTTATAGACCTTCAGTACTTGGGACCTTGGAGTTCTGGCCCCCTTTTGGAACAGTAGATCTTGAAGAGTCTTGCCCTCGACATAGTTCATAATTAGAAAGGGCGATTTTATGAGATTATCGTCGCTGAGGGAGTAGGCATATACCAGTGGTACAGGTATGGTAGTCTTTGCGGCAACATAACTGCCCAAGTTGTCAGCCTCTAGTCCTGTTGAAACGGACGTAGTACATCCACGTACCTCATTGTAGCTATCTCTGAGCTCATAATGTAAGGGCTATCCGGAAAAGGTATCCGTATTACCCATTTTTCAGGAGGACAAGTGTCAAATTGAATGAAAACACATGAGTTAAAACTACCGTGCTTGATGAACTTATCATGGCCATTTGGGTTGAAAGGCGTGCAGCAGAGGCTCTGGGGATGATGTCGCGTTCCCAGTTCGCAGAATTTATCAATTCTGCTACAAATGTCCGCAATAAAACATTGGCGGCGTTTCTTGGCCTCGGCTCTGCTGATGCTGTCCATTGTGTTTCGGTCGCAGGGATGACAGTTTGTGGTTGATGGTTTGAAAAGAGGAGGAAGTTCACGCTTTGAAGGGCCAAGACAAAACGATGTACCTGTATTGCTTCACCACGTGACATTTCCTCACCCTCCTATCGACCGCAGGCCCTCGAGGGTATGTGCATGCAGAGACGGACAACCCTCTGAACAAAGCCCAATAACAGCTATGCTCCCATTTGGCTGACGTTCTCACCATCTGTGTAAGTGTGCATAGGAGAGCTGTTTCTTCCATGCAGACCTCTGCTTCAGACTTTGAACGGTTGCGATCATAGTGGGCCATTCATGTATTGCGCTGTGAAGAGAGAGTATGTGTGGAGGTGAGCAACCAACGCTTGAGCGGAAGGCCTTCCTAGGTCGTTTGATGAGGTATGGGACCGTATAGCCGACGAAAGAACAGCGAACGTAATTGCTACATGGCATGAGAGAGTGCGAACGAACGGTGCAAATTCATCACCAAATCAGGCAAATAATCTAAGCTGTACAATAACAAATATTGGAGTGTGTTGAACTATTCTAAGAGCTAGATACATATCACAAGATGATTCGTCATTCTAATTGAAGACATGAAGCCCGAACAGCGCATCGACTAGTTACCACCTTCCGTTTCTGCACCAAGTCAGCTTGCTACCTCAAGCTGTACAGAATAGATTCTGGTTCGTCAAAATACATGACTAAAAAAAAATAGCGAACCAGTATCAGACGACTTTCCTGTCGCTAAACTAATTTGGAATCCCACCACATATGCCACATAACCGAACCTACTTCATGGCTTTGCTTTTCCTTCTAGAATGACCGAGAATAGTATTTCCCACACAACATGCAGCGTATGAGATGGACGACAAGTTTCCTCTCTTTTCAACTGAAACATGTCTTTACGTCTTCTTGTCGTCAGCTTGGGCCGACCCGATCCGTCACTCACGTTCTATTGAGCCAGTGGAGGCAACAGTCGATCTTGCGGCACTGCTTGGGTTGATATTCTTTGGTTTCCGAGCTGTGATGGGATGCAACAAACCCGCTTCCTGGGGTGGGCCAACGGTCCCTTTAATGTTAGCTTGGAACGACTTGACGCAGTCCCTAGACGAGATGTGTATTACTTCGTTTGATGCGGATAGTTTTGGGGGCTTTTTGAACTCTGCTCCTGATAAAAGCCAATTTGTTATATAACAACAGTCTATGCTATTACTTACTTGCCACCAACTTTGAAATTTGCAAGTAGCAAATACATCTCCTCTTCTTTTGTGCCAATTGCTGTACCAGGCTGCAGAAGTGAATAGCCCAAGTTATGCCTCCAGATTCTTCTGTGAACTTTGGTTACTGGAGTCGGGGTTTCTATGTATATCTCCATCTCAAAGTCGTCTTGGTGCATCGGTATAACAAGGGAAATGGTTCCGCTGACAGCCCTGATTCCGCCGCCAGCACCCACAGAGACTGCTTTTGCTTTGACCTTGTCCAATGTGGCTCCCCATGTGTCCAATTTCCGTGTCTTGTTGGTCAGCGCGCCATGTTTGCGTTGGGTGCACGCTGTTTTACTTACCAGTCTCTGCTTCACTCTGTCCAAAAATGCGTCAAGCGCTTCCGACCAATCATAGGAATAAAGGTTAGGGTGGACTTGGGTTCTGTTGACCCGTTGCTTCGCCGCCTCCCTGGCCAAGACGAGCTCTTCTTCATCCAGCTCTATAGTGTCGAATGCTTGCATTATTTCCAGGTGTGTCTGCTTCTCCTCAGCGTCTATTCCGAGATAATTGGCGCCATTCACCAGGGAGTTCAGTGTATTGGGCGTCCCTGGCTCAGTCAGAAGCGGGGTTGGTTGGGCTCTGGCCGTGCGGGGGAAAAATAAGCCGACCAGCATCATGTGTGGACATGGATCAATGTAGAGCAAGCTGGCCGCAGTAGTAGCTTGACATCGAGGGATAATAAGTCCCGTCAAGTTCGAAACTCAATGTCAATGGTTTGAAAGAACGCCATCACTTGCGAACATTATGCGGGCCCACGTATTTGTAACTAGTCAGTCATGAAATGTGGATTGAAGCGCTAGTGCAGAATACAGTCTGGACTCTGAGGACAACGTCAATTCTTTGTAAAAGGCATGCTCAATGTCACTGCTAGCATTTTCGGAAGCCCTCAACTGCTTTAATAGTACCGGATATCAGATGATGCGGCAATTGCCTACCTAGGTAGAGATAGAAGTATACTCAGACTATGTACTTACATTATGGTCATGCGCTAAATGTGAATGAAACGGAGTCTACTACGCAAAAAGATCGCAGCACACAACGTTTCCGCCGCATCGTTAGTTTATTGAACGTCACGGTGAAACAAACATGGTCATGGGATACAAAGAGCGTGTCACACGGCACAATTATTTGGGGCAGCTTACACAAAACAAAAGACTCTTGATATTCTTCGTAAATGAAGCAAATGGTTTGTTTCCTATAATAAACTGACTTCAGATCAATAACGCGTGAACGAGTCTGGTGGCTTGACCTGACGGAGTGTGTTGGCCCTACCGTCGAGAGATGCCACCAACATAGGCTATTTATGGTAGGCGCAGGTTGGACTCTGCAAGTGTCATGGTTACGTTCTCGGCACTGAATAGACTGACTCGTGGTTGAGGAACCCCTTCAAATCGTAGCGGTAGGACTTTTGGTGGATATTACAATCCACAATCATCAATGACTTGCCGCTGCTATATTTGCCATGACTGGATAGGTAAGTTGGTTTGTCCCCGTTCTCCTCAGAGTCCTCCTCTGATATCTGCCTTGGCCGAAGACTGGTGATGAAATTGTTGGGTAATGGTCGTAATTAGCGGCCGCGTGCAAGCTATCAGCGTCATATTCATACAAGAGACACATACTAAGGCAATGCTCGGCTGCAACACAGCTCGACATTAGTTTGCTATTGGGAGAAATGACTCCAGAGCTTTCATTTCTCAATTTGGGTGTTGTCCGTACTACTAGTCCAAAATTAAGTGCTACAATCTGATTTTCCATGTCCCAGCATCCGCTGGCACGAAGATCAGTCGATGCTCGAAACGTCGGCGACTACACGACTAATGTAGAATATCACACCAACCCGCCTTATATTAATTATTCTTTTCCCTCTAACCAAGGACCTCTTCCACTCCTAGGCGCAAAAGCGACTAGACTGCTCATCGACAACCCGACCCAGGGGCCCAGTTCCTTTGTCTCTAGGCACACTCCCTAGATCCAGCATATGTGCCGCCTACAATCCAAAAGTCCCACTCCAACATCATATCATGCCAAGTATGAGTCTTACCACAATTCAGTGCTAGTATGAGTACGTCAAGTTTTAATTCGAAGTCTTCTTGCTATTCCACAGACTCCTTACGTTATTAGCCACACGTACATGACAGGGCACACAATGAATGGCACTCTTTAGCTGTCAATAGTGTCATAGCCATGGTTGAGATAAGGGCTCTTTACCCTATGGTAATAGTTCTAAGATGATTGAGTCTAGATGGGAAAGGGGGGAGCTGGCTACGTTGCCCAACCCCTTAATTTAGTGCTTCTTAGAACAACCAATTGCTGCTTGGTGGCAACTCTCGGGAGGAGGTCAATATAGGGGTTTTGTTTATAGGGATCGTTTTGGCTTCACAGAGTATTCCCAGCTCCTAGGACACAATACCTGCGAGTTCAGCAAGATCAATCCCCCAAGACTCACTGTCCGTGACTTTTCTGGGTCATGTATGCAAGTTGCGATTGACAGTGCCCCGGGTCATGAACGTGAGCCAGAGGCATGTAGTATGCTACTCTGGCTCCTAAATATATTCAGCACAATATTAGGCCTGAACTAGTAGCTTTCCCTACACCCGGAGTTGACGGTGTAACACTGTAGCTCGGCCGCTCAATATATTTCCACATTACACAGGGAGCAGATGAAGGAAAATTTAAAATGACCAGGAAGTTTTCCACTTCTTGAGAACCGTCTGCTGCCATGTGACCAGAGTGGTTCACGCTCCGCATTTCTGTGCACTGCAGCTGTCACGACTCTGTGCGAGAGCATGGCCAAAAATGTAGGCAGTGGAAGCCAGTGGAAACCTCAGGATTCCGTCTGTCTCCCTCCCTGAGGCCTCTTCGGGCTCCATCAACTTGGAATCACACAACTGGATCTACTATTACACCAGAACTTGTTTAGCTTTCTCCCGAACAATGAACAGACAACAAGGCAATGTTACACACGCTGTAGCGTGCCAAGTTGATATCAAACGCAAGGAAACTCTAGCTTTCTATGAAGTCTTGCGACAATCTCGACGTAGTCCTCCTCTTCCTCGGGTGTGATAATGCCATGGCGAATGAAGAAGTCAAGCAACACTAGAGCACAATTTGTCTTGAACTCCCCCTTCCTCAAAGCAGCCTGTAATTCAGGGATACCCCAGAGACGAAAATCTTCTGCCTCCAAATCATGTGGACGTGGCACAAAGTCTGAAGGGACTTCAAGATCAAAGACGTAAATGCATTCAGGTTGCAACAGCCCAACCTCTGCACCAGGTGCTGCTCGCTCATCACGAATGTCGAAATAGCTGACGGTACCACAGCACTTGGCCTTCTTTATCACATAATCCCTGGGGAACGAGGCCTCCTCAGCAGCTTCTCGCACGATGCTCTCAAATGGTTTGTCGCCACTTGCCATACCTCCGCCGACAGTGTTATCAAGCATACCAGGATAGGTTTGCTTGTTCTTGGCTCGGCGAGACACCCAAATCTTGAGGCCACCCTCTGTGTTGACGTACCCAGTCATGTGGATTCCGTATACCACAATCCCAAACAAGGGGCTGGCCGCTCGTTCGATATTGACGAGCATGCTGCGGTCCGGACCATAGACTGGGTATAGCTCCTTTCGCCATCCCTCGAGAACCTTGAAGTGACGGCGTTCACGTTCTGCGGCAAGAGTTTTGGCAACGTGTTCATCCCTTTCCTTGAGCGTCTTGCCACAAAGCAGCACAGTCTTCCGTTCGCGGTCGACTCTCCAGAAATCCGGCCATTGGAACCCTTGGACGGTAGCCGGGAGCATAAAGCCAAGCACTGCATCACACCCTTCTACGTAGAACTTGTAATACCCTGAGACCTTTCTAGCGTACTCGTCTGGCCCCGTTTGAGCGTACGGAAATCTGGTCAAATCAGTACTACGCTTGTGATTGTCACTCCGGGACTGCTCACTTATCGCATTGTTGGACAAGGTCGAGGTTTGTATAGGTTACCATTGCTACGGCGTTGGAAATCAGAATGGGGATGGCTTGAATCGCTAGAGAGCGGTTACAAAAGTCGTTACTTTGATGACGATGAAAGCTGATATTACCGAGGAGCAGCTGTGGAAAATCGGAGTAGGAAGTGCGGGGCAAATGTCCGGGGGAAAGCGCATAACGGTTCGCTCGTGCATTCGCATCCATCAACGTCTCGTCTCTGACACTAAAAGGTTGACGGTCCGTTAGAGACGGGCAATCTCAGCTGCACACGCGTCTAGGGTGGTATGTTGAGCAAGGTGTGCAAAAGGCTGCTAGATCGAAAATCGCCGAGTGTACGAGAAAATGAGAAATAGCTCCATTTTCATAACGCTCTCGATAGCTTATGAGGAGGTAAACAGTACTTGCCAAAGACAAGTATTTATTTTTAACATAGTTAAGCTACCTGTTTTTATAGAAATTAGTAACAGTAAATTTTAAATACAAAACTAAAGTGAATTTTATTATGGTTAAGTTAGCTTTACACATCTCTGGTCACTAGCTTAAGCTCTACGTAGGAAACAGTCATATATGTGAGCGGTGTGCTGGCTTGAACTAAACGGCAATGGCGGCGAGCCAAACCTAAGGATGGCGCGGAAACCCTCTTTTACAGGGTTATTGCCTGGAGGTACAAAGCAATAGCCCGAATCATGAAACCTTCAAAGAATATAACTTGAAAGGCAACCTAGAATGGAAGATAGGACGAAGTCGATGACGAGACACGTGTTAAGATGCACCCCAGGTCGGCCACGTCGGATGCATAAGCATCCTTTATCCGGGCTACTACAGGGGCACGGTGATGTAGTCTAGGAATTAAACTAAGCATCGTCCTTGCTAGTCGAGGTGGAAAACATGGAGTTGATAATTGTATGGCTAATGAGAATTAGCAATCTTGGGGCCCAGTTCTCAAATAATAACTATATAAAGCAAAAATGAAAACCTCGACAACCATAGATAGCAGACTAGAATTCAGCATGATTCCCCGTGACTAATTCTTACCTCTGCAATACATAATCTCTTTTTCTTGTCCGTTACATCACACTGTTTGGCATGGCCTAGTATTGATAGCACTGATGATTCGGTAAGATGTCTCTGCCATTTTCGGCTTACTTTTGAGAAGGCTGCAGACTGACAGACCGCAGCTTCCTTATGAATCGACGGGAGCAGGAGCTGCTTCAGGATCTCTGGCCAACAGCGCCTCAACCTCAGCCCCTCTTCTTCGCCTCTCATCGAGGGAAATCTCCTCCTCTGGGGCGGTAGACCAACCAAGACGCAGTTCAGGATACTGAAGCGGAGCCTCGTCACTCTTGGTCGGCAAGCTATCAAGGTAGATGGGCCACGGCGTGCCCAACCAGCCATTGCGAGTTTCATGATCTCGGCGTTGTTCCGAGGTTAGCGGATGGATAAGGATGCTAGATAAGTTGTTAGCATAGAAGCGTCGTGCGTTTTTTGAGTTACTCGGAAGGGCATCTCGGGCGGCGAGGTGAACTAGGGAGGTTCAAGCTAGTTAAAGCCAAGGTAAGAATGCCAGATACTTGCCTCAAGTTTCCTCGATTTGATGCCAAGTAGAAGAAGACTTCGGAGAACGAGGAGTCGGGCACCCAGACTTTGTTCAAGCATTAGCCCTGACTCTTGAGATCAAGTCACAAGTCATGTGCACCTACTCTCGTATGACCCAGCAGGATGCGGTCCGATTGGATACTCGTTGACCCTGTGCAACGGAACAGCGACAAAGGCGCCTGTTATTGTTAATCAAGAGTCTAGGGACGATGCAGTGTTTTCTTTTGCTTACCATCGCGACGGAGTCTCAATACGGCATCACGAAGTGCCAGTGCTGCAGCCGTTTCAGTAGGAGATTGCAGCAGGAAATAGATATGGAAATGCCATTCCCTAGTCCTTGTTTGCACGACCGTCCTTAGGTCATCTTCGGGCCGTGGCGCCGCGGGAATACTGATGCGGGTCATGGCGAGTGATGTAGCGCCTGAACCTGTGCTGTTCCCAGTACGTAGAGATAGCCTGTTTGATAGCTCGTTGATAAATAAGTAGGATTGATGAAAAATGAGAGATTTTGCAGACTTTTGGTAACTAAGTGGGCTAGCCACTTGTAGTTGGCTCTGTGCGAATTACCAAGCACCACTCCCGTTGACGCCATACCCACAATATGAAGCGCAATGCGACTTCCGGTGCGGGGATCAGCAATACCGGTGCACGCACCTTCACAAATCTGTCAACCCTAACCCCAACCCTAAACGCTGTGGCCAGGCACATCAAGAACACATGGGCTAGGTTGCCGCCTCCCTCCGCCGTGTCCATGATGGCGATGCAGGCATGCGCAAAGGTGCACGTTAACATGAGAAACTGCCAAAAACAGGCACCGGCGTTGTTGTCGAAGCCGACCGGGTAGTAGACACACACAAGCATGACGACCGACATGGGTGTACTCCACGGTATCTCAACCAGAATTTGGGACAGCATAAAGACTTTCCAGCTGCAGTTTTCCGACAGCCTCTCTCGTACTTCGCATAGGGATCGCCGAATGACAACACGTGGCATTTGTTGCTGCACCAACTACCCGAAGATGCTGAAAGTAGTAAAGATGGCAAACATCCGGTTTTTAAGGCCTTGAATACCGAGCGGAGCGTCGAGAAATACGAGCCCGATAAATAAAGAAACGGAGGCGCAGAGGATAAACTTGGAGTAAGTGCAAGACGGCGTCCGCCCCGATGACTTCTAGCATCCATTCCGCAGGATTATCGCCACTGGGACACGGATGCGCACCATTTGTTTCGAATAGGATACCATGGTGGACGAGTCCTTTCCAATATCACCAAAGTAAATTGTTCGGCCGCCTTTGGCTAAAAAAGAGCAGTCGATCCAAGCGTTGAAAGAGCGTTGCGGACGGCTGGTGGACTGCCCGGGCTTGAAAAGCTTTTTGAAAAGATCAAGAATCGCCCAAGATGTCTGCAAGTCAAGTCCAGACGTTGTTTCTTCAACAAACAGAAACAATGGCAGTCTTGCCGAGAGCTCTACTCCGATTGTTAATCGCTTTCGCTGCTCGACATTGAGACCTTCGCCAAGTGTGCTGAAGATGGCGTCCGCGTAGGGCTGAATGTTGAGCAGCTTAATAACTTCATTTACGCAAGTAAGCTTTTCGGAGCTTGGCGTCACCGCTGGTTGACGCAGTAAAGCGCTGAATTCCAGGGCCTCACGCTCTGTTGTCGTCTCGAGATGAAGGTCCTGCTGTTGGACATGGCCTGTCTTTTGCTGGAAAGACGAATTACGTCATTTACCGTCAATAAGCATTTCGCCCGTGATGACGCTCATGGATATCCGATCCGCCAGACAGTCGAGTAAGGTAGTTTTCCCGGCACCCGAAACGCCCATAAAGGCAGTCAAGGTCGCCGGCTCGACCCAACCGTCTACATTGTTCAAGATGCCTCTAGGTTCTCCTTTGATTTTGATATCGTAACACACATTGCTCCACACTAGTTGACGTCCGAAAAGCCCCCTCATCTCTAGGTGTAGACTGACCAGGCTTTCAGGTGACCATGGCTGAGGAAGAGTTGCTCCCTTCGATGTCTCGCTTTTGGAGTGATGTGGCGGGTAGTTGATCTCTTTGAAATACCAAAACCTCGCCCTCGGATTTCTTTTCAGATATCAACTGGGTTGCTAGGAAGTATACGATGTGATTGAACAGGATGAAGCCAATTAAAATGCCTACATTGCGCCATTTGTGACCTTGGCTGGATTTCTTTTCAGATATCAACTGGGTTGCTAGGAAGTATACGATGTGATTGAACAGGATGAAGCCAATTAAAATGCCTACATTGCGCCATTTGTGACCTTGGCTGTACATGTAGATCGTGTCATGTCTCAATCATGCCCTCCACGACATTCAACAGCTCAAATTGTCGAAAGTCATGTTCGGATAAGCAGCCAAAAAAATTCTATGATGATAGTTTTTGAAGCGCGGGTTCATCTGCATTTCAACTACACCCGCGCCGCCTAGGAAGCGCCAACAGTTCAAGAAGGAATTACTTGAAAGCCTCGCAAGCGTAAAGCAACTGCTAGAAGATCTACCTTATTGCTTATGTCAAATATTACAAGTTGAAACGAGAAAGTGTTCGTGTACACCCCAGGGTTGAGTGATAACGAATGACAAACCCCAAGTCACCGAGACCAGACAGGGCATGTAGGGATCATGGGGTTCAGACAGACAATTGTAATCCAGATATGGGCATATTAGTAGTACTCTAACAATTCAGAACATTCTTCACTGGCAAAGACTAGCAATTGACCGCTGTCACATACCAGTTCTAGTGCGCAATGAGAGCACCGAATCGAAGTGGGTGAGAGCGTGTGTTTGGTTTTTTCTTACAACCAGGCTTGACCTTCTTTTATTGAGAGTCATCCCCACAATAACGGCACCAGGACTGGGGACCTTCGGTGTGGGTTCAACAGTCGGATATTCGGGTTGGAGGAAGGCTGCGTTGAATTTCCGAGACGTCAACAATGCCACTCTCATATAAGGGCCTACTTCCATTTTATTGCCAGTAGAGCATCTACAGAGCTACATCTCAGTTTTACTTCACTCGTTGGCCACAAACTCTTATTCGAGTCATGACCTTCGATGCAAAGCTATATGAGAGAAATATATCGAATATTAATTCAAGACCCTTTGATAGAAAAATATGATTATTTCACACACTCTCATAGTTGATTGGGTCTGAAGAAGGTCTACTCGGCCAACTTGACACATCATACGACCCAAAGCTAGGCCAAGCTCCTGGTGGCATGGTCGGGAACCTTGCCAAACGTCTAGTCCCCGTTGGTCCGAAAAGCATTGATACTACAATCTCGAGCTTATATTCTCGCCCCATGTACCACTAAGACCCCGTGTCATGAGGGATAAAACGGAAATTCTATGCCATAATCTTGGACAGCTACAGGAGCTGCGTCTAGCACGCGGAGGCCAGAGGCTTATGCAGACTCTGGTTTACGATGCAGCTCATGTTTACAAATATTTGTGTCCTGCTGCTCACCATATTTATCCAACAAGCAACTATAGATTCTAGTCCATCTTGTCCGGCAAATGGCCTTCTTGTATGTTGTCATGCTCTTGCGATGATCAAGTGTATTTGCACTAATGTTTATATTCCTAGCCACTGGTTCTTTCTATGCGGCCTCGGTGAGGTCATGTCAACATTGGTGCGGAGCGGCGTCATGGAAACGAGGGCAAATGCACAAACTATGTGCGACCTTTCACTACTGTTGGGTTTTAAAATAGCTTCGAGTAACAGGCAAGGTCCATCACGATGTTGTCAGGTATGAAGAGAATCCAGGCTTCCTGGGACAAGTGTTGAAGGTGTCGCTTGCTACCACCTGAATTGAAAGGTAGGGTCAGCTGCCCCGGACCACGGAACACTTGACTAGCATTGCCCCCCAGCTTCGTTCATTTGGTGCTCTGCACAATTGGATTCGTAAGAAATCAACTTTTTTGAGGAATTCTGAAAATTTTCGTTCTGCATTAAAAATGGTGACTGAAGCACCTCGAAAGCATAACTCACGCTGTTAATATTGGACAGAAGGCTAGACTGAGTGTGAAATATCTTATTTGGCCGCCTAGTTATATAAACCAACGCCTTGTAGCTTTAATTATCTGTATCCATGTTATCCACAGCTAGATCTTCCTGTGGACGTGTTACGCTGTTGTAGTATTCTTCACAAATGCGCCGCTTCTCAACCTCGTCACTTCCATCTACCAACTTTTGCTCCTTTCTCGTGCTCCCCATGATCCCTTCCACGTCCTTGAGCAGGTCAGCCACACGACCGTACCGTCCATGCCAACAGTTGTCTATAATCTTGTCTATGGGGTCTTCCAAGTTGACCTCTGGGAAAATATCGTCAATCAAGCGATCAACCCGGTCTGGCCCTTCAAGCTCAGCATACAACTCAGTGCCCCGCGACATGTACCAAAACATCGACCCTAGAGCGTACTGCTCTGTCGTCGGTCCAGCAACACCAAAGGTCCCGCCCTCGTCTTTCGCGCCGATTCTATATTGTCGAACATAAGGCTCATATCCCACATCGAGGCGGTCACCGATCAGTAGTGAATGATCAAAGTCGATCAATTTCAGTCCATCGTTGTCGTCAAGCAAAACGTTTTGAGGGTTGATGTCGCCATGGGCATACCCTAAACTCTCTACATACGCGACTGCAGATGATAGCTGCAACATCCAGTGGTGGACAGGTCGGGGAGTCCTGAAGACCATACTTATTCTGTCGTGGAGGGTGCCTTGGGAAAGACATTCGAGAAAGCTGACGTCGATTCCGCGGAAAAAGCATTTAACAATATGCTGACACTGGGATTGATGAAACAGTTCAAACATTTTCTGCTCATTCCGTAGCCTGCCGTCTCCTGCTTTGGCCGCCACTTTCGCAACGATGCTTGGAGAGATGTGCACGACGACCGAATGGCCGCCGATTGCGAAGATGGTGGAAGAGGGGTAAGCAAGAAGGAGCCGCTCAATCATCGGGTTGAGACTGCTCGTGTCAAACCAATGTCCACGGTAGCGAATTAAATCATCGCAAGTCCAGCGTAGGCCAGCCATTGTGGGAAAACACAATCCAAGTTGAGACGAGTTTTGCAATCTCGAGCCAGGCTTTGATATCTAGGAACATGACTTGCTATTTCAATGGCCAAATTGCAAAAGCAGCTCCACTAGGCACGTGCGCGCTCCCATTCGCCATTGACAGACACCCAGAGCCGATTCGCTTTGCAATCATCGCACGGATACCTCATCCGAGTGCTCCCGAGATAGTTGGGTTTGGGGACGCCACCAGTCGTACATGGGCTGATGGGATAGCAACAGTTAACCCCCTTCAAGCGCAATGTGAAGTGATATTACCGAGTGGTCTTGACTCTTCACAGAATAAGGGGTTGCAAATTGGATCGGTCCAACTATGTAAGTTGGTATGAGGAAATTGAAAACGTACAAAACTGCAGTCAAGAAAAACTGCTCCAGAGTTGAGACTATATTGACTTCTTATATGCGTATTTCAGTCAAGTTCATACGAGGAGACGGACGACAAGACGGCGCGGCAACCTAGATTTGCTCTTCCACCTTGTGAGGTACTCGTGTGCAAAATCGTACCCAATTTGACTGTGAATCTTCCCCTTGATACATTTACGGATCTCATGGCTGCACGGGGTCATGGATCAAACAGCAAATGCAAGGTCATCACAGCATGCATTGAACATCCCCCTACAGCTAACATCTCAACGGCTTCATCCAACTTCACTGGCTACATTTGCCCCATATCCTGTGCGTTGTTGCTAGGCATTGCATGGATGCCTTGAGTTTGGGTGATCTTGTGAGGGAAAGAAGTGTGGAACGCACGACCAACAGCAGCAACGACAAAAATGTATTGGCCGCGGAGACAACTGCATAGGCCCATGTCAGCTGCGTGCCGTCAGTCATGAGCTAGGGCCTCGGAGTTGCTGTTTGCAGTGGTGTTGGTGTTGGTGTTGTTGGTGTTGGTCAACTCATCAATCCACACAATAGCTGCACATGTGCTCCATCATTTCCTGCTTCTCTGCCATTCCTATTTTTGACAAAATCTGTCCAATTTTTCCGTGTTTTCCTTGAAATTAAGGCTGTAGTTGATGCAACGTTGCTACGAATTGTTGTCTTTTGCCAGTACCATCGCAAAGCAGTTGGACACTCGATAGCTCAAAAAACCGGTTTCGTTGCCATGCAAAGTGAAAGTTCAATGTGTCACATCGAGGTGAGAAGTTTTCACAAGACAGGATCGAGGTTTGCTAGATCTCATTGGAAGGCTACAAACATCCCGCGGTCATGAGGAATGGATTCATGTACTCCGCCAACCTGCATTCGCCGAAATTTGACCCGAGATTTCTAGCAACACGAGGGGAGGGGAAACAAGTTCTCGCGGCTATACCTGTCAAAGTCCGAAAATCCAATGTCTTTGAGGCCAAGCTCAAAGTCATTCCTACAAGCATGTTACTCTTCTTAGCAGCCAAATACATATGCTAATAATTGATTTCCTCGTGAGCCGTTCAGCCCGGCCAAGACTTCCAGATTCTTCTAGTTTTCAGACTCGACCAAGTCTTATCTTGAAGAGGTGAAAACTCGATTCAAGAGGCTCTATAGGCCCAGCTCTACCTATGATTAGTTTGGTTCTTCTTGACACTTAGCCACTAGTGTCCGACGTCACATTTAGAGCAGCTTACAATCAGTCAATGACTGCAAGACATTATACTCATAGACATGTCGACTATTCAATTGACAATCGGTTCGAACGATCACATCCCGATTATTCTGACAAAATTAGGAACATGACTCAAGGGGCGGAAGAACCTTGTTCGGCAGTATATAGTCCGTATAATCCTCCCTCCATTCTGCGAATATCCCTAATGGTAGACATACTTGAGACATTCCAGGAACCGTGTACGCTCTGTCTGGAAGAGACACCGGACCAAAACGAGTACACAATACTCTTACCTGAGTTCATTTAGACAATCAACGATTTAGAGAGTCCTATTTCAATACAAAATGGAGTTCAGCGTCGAAACAAAGACATTTTGACGGCTGCTTTCGATAATTTGCCGCCGAAGGATCTTCCGTGTCAGGGTGGTCAGTGCACTTGCTTTTCTAGTCTCGCCATAAACGTTGCAATCATTCGCTAAGCATTTCTAAAACCAACTACCGAAGCCAATATAAGTGTGCAAATTCATAGCTGCTAGTACGAAAGGACCACTTTGCTACTGTTATGGCAGGAGTGCCATCGACATATGTGTTTATAAGCAAGTTGAAGCACTGGTACGTTTTCCATACGCAAGTTGGCATTGCCGTCTTGTAAACCACCATTCCAAGAGACCCTGACAGATTACCTCTAGATCTAGCCCGTGTTTGATTGGTGGCTTGACCATCTGCTCGGTGAAGATCAGAAGACCATTGACATACGGGCATTGATGACTTATTCTCGACACTGTAAATCGTATTGTTGATTTTGGGGCACTTGTCGACATTCGCCTTGGAGTCTGTCTACCCTCACTTCTCTCAAAGTCGCTTGTGATCCGTCTCCATAATGTAATAGTAGACCGGTGACGACGGTATTAAATCGGCATAGGTTGAAACCAAGCAGGTCGTCAAGCGGCGCCGGCGTGTAAAAGAAACTCTCGGAGATATTCCAAGAATTTGGATTGTCTCCTGGATTGCCAATATTTGCCTCAGTTTATATAGTCCATCGCGCTATGTCGAGCATAGTGGTGCCGTTGCGCATGAGGTGTTATTCACGCTCAGATGATCGTCCAGCCAAGAGGCTGAAATTATTGTCCCAACAATTCACCTCACAAGCGACCAAAGATAGCAGACCAGCTAGCGAGTAGACCGAGTCACAGCCATAAGCGAGACCATTGATATACGGGCAGTTTACCATGCAGGCAAAGTACTTCGTGGGTTGAAAGGCTGAATTCGCCCGGGAGGCTAGTCATTTCGTCAAATCGTGCTTGTCAAAGGAGTTTAATGCCACAAACCCAGGAAGATGTCGTCGTCGTCTTCCAGCTGCAATGTGCAGAACACACGACGGGAGCCAACGCAGGAGACGATTCCTTCAGTCATTTCAGCGCAAGAATTCCGTGTCAGAGATGGAAATGTGCATGAGCTGGAGTTCCAGCTCAGAAGGCGAAGTAGTCGGTGGGTCTCCACTTCTTTCCTACCAGAATATGGCCTTGTCCGATGAACGAAAAGCCAGTCGATGTAAGTTGCAATTTCGACGTTATTCAATTGACTAACTAGGTTCATTTTTTACTCCGTCTTTCGTTTTCTCCTCATTTGAACCAAGGACTTCGACTTAATTGCACACTAGTTTCTTATTTTAAAGCAAGAGGGAAGTCAAAGCAGCTAAGGTAGTTCTATAATGTGGTACACTTATTTCCTCACCTTTTACTTCCAAATCTTGACCCTTTCCACTCGTCTCTCCTTAGTGCCGTCTAAGAGCCATATCTGCTCATAGAAAACCTGTTTTTCTTTCCAAAGACCCCGCTTTCCACTTGTAATAATGACCATATACCTAAATCGTGACTTTGTTATATCTGTCTTCGAATCGCAGGCTGGTCATATTGATATGGATAGCTGTCGTAGCACCATCTATATACGCATGTAATGCCGGTCTTATTAGGGTTCAATTTGATCTTAGTAATTGACTTAAAGTTATTAAAAGTCTTTGTTTTTTTATGAGGCCTTAAGAGATTCAAGGTCTTTATACATACAGGAAGTTAATGAACACTTAAGGCCTTAGGCAGGCCTCGCTTAGGTCCGACTTCTAGCCTCGTGATATTTCCTTTATTATTGTGTGACCGTTATTAGCCTAATATCATTTATAGTAGGCCAACCGTAAATCTCTTTCCAGTCGCCTCTAGACGCCTACTCTTAATTTCTACTCATCACCGTTACTGGCATCAGGCTAGCCTTCACATCAGGACCTCTCTCACAATAGCAGAAGGAAGAGTAGGCGCGTCTAACTAATCATGGTAAGTCGGCGGTATTAGCGCGCAGAAACCGTGACGAACGTCCAAGTCGTAACAAGGGCTCAGGGAGAGCTTAGAGCAATAACTCAGTTCAGCTAATAATAATAGTCTTTGGTATTAAAAGTTCTTAGTTTTCTTTAATGCCTATAAAACCAAGGAGGTCTATAAATAAAAGAAATCTGTGAGGGCCTTCTACCCTAGTCCCGTGGTCGTAGCCCTCGTGTAAACGGGTGACACAAGTCAATGGACTTGCTTGCCGAAGTCGATAAGGCGCACCCTGGGCTCGGCTATAGCATGCCTAACACTTTTCATCCTTCTTGGAGGCATGCCTAACGATAATGAGAAGCAACGGGCAGGGTACGAGTAAGTAGTTGAACCAGGAAAGACTGCCAAGACAGCACCATCTCAAACACAAGCATAACTGGCTTCAAATATTCGAACTAGTCCCTCCTGAATTCCTTACTGTCTTGAGCTTAACGTACAGAGGAATTTGAAACGATTGCAGAGCCAACAGGAAGGGCAGATATGGAATACGTAAATGCTGAAGTTGATTCCTAGCTTCCTCTGCATAGCGAGAAATATCTGCAGCCTCATATGAGTGGTCTGAATAGCTTCTCCAGCTACTAACTAGACCATTTCCTCAAAGTCCATGGTGCCTGTCTTGGTGACGACTTGAGCTTTACGAGACAGCTTAATCTCCTGACGTGTCCACATCCGTGTCAGCCACCGGCCGAAGCCGAGGATGGCTGCCACGGTACATGGAGCATCGGACGATAGTTGTTGCGTCAATGAATCCAGGATGATGACTGTATCGGCGTTGGTATACACGTTGACTAGACTGTTGACGATGTTGGTCTCAGACTCCCTCATCACTCTGGCTTCTTCTTCGTTGCCAACAATCTGCGGCACCGCCAGCAGGTGGAGCGAGAAGCACTTGCACCCGGACGACCTGACCGCCGTGGAGATGATGCGGCCAAAGTGCGCGTATTTTAGACCTCGCTCGTCTTGCGGTATCTTCTCGCCATTGAACTCGAGGCCCATGGTATCTGCCCAGACTTGAAAGATGGCCGCGTAGCCGGAGCTCCGAATACTGAACTGGCCCCAGCGGTTGACGCACACGGCACGGCCATCTCTGCCTGCGACGACGCCTGCCGAAGAAGGTCCACGGGGCAACGGATGAAGAAAGGCGACCCGATGCCCTCGTAGTTGAGCTTGACGAGCCACGGGAGCGCCTCGTTGCGCATCGTCTTGGACACGACGGCCGGCGCGTCCACGGCCCCTACCACGGCCATCTTGATGGCAAGACTCGTGCACCGCTGGACGTCCCGGGGTGGCGGCCATCTTACGGGCCCGTGAGACCAATGGTCCAGTACCTGATTTCGTTGGTGGCGCAAATATGTTACCGGTGAGTACCGATCCAGCTATCAGACAGGACCTTCATGATTTGCTGGGGACGCTCGCGGTCTTGTTCTTTGTCATTGGCCATTGCCGTATCTTCCAAGGACGCCGGGGGGGTGAATCGTGTCAAGGTGATCAGTGAGATATTGCTCACGGCCCATGTCGTTCCAATATTGATGCAGGGGCAACGGATCAATTCGACTCAGTCTGGTCATGGCGTCCCTCGAGGTTTTCATCATTTGGCCGCCATCTGTTTGACTGTACATGCGGTTGTTGCCCTGCTCCTGTATGAACAAGGAATGTTTTCTAACGGTTCTGTACGCGGCTTGATTACTGGGCAATCAATCCCTGTGACCTGAGTAATAAAATGCGTTGAGATGGCTGCCCAACCCTGTTGCTGCAGGAAATATTGGGCGAATATTGGGCGCATCTTGAGTGTAGCAAGCTCAGCTCCCTAATACATCAGCCTTACCCGCACAACAACGGGAGTAAAGCCAAAAGCTAAGGAATTATAGTTCAGCTCGAATTTGGCTCGAGCCGAATGTGCTGTGGCAAGTTTCTTGTATTGTCTTGTTCAGCTGGAGCGCCGCGGGTGTGGCGGTGATCATTTCCTCACCAACCAGTCTTCCAGTCTTCTTGACAACCGTCAAGTCCAATAGGGAACTGCGCGCTCTAGATTCCAGAACATACATCTTATTATAATCTTAACTTCATACGTTTATTTGAAATGCTTTAAGAAAGTATGCATTGGGCAGGCTAAGTCAAGGGCAGGCAGAAACTAGGCATCGAGACGAGAATCTATTGCATATGAAGCTAGGGACAAAGTGTTTGAAGAGGACCAGACTCTAAAGTCAAGAAGAAATGCTAGGTAGATTCTAAGCATATTTATACTGCGGCCTGACTTAGATGCTGCCGACTCAGTTTTACTTAGAGAGTCGTGAAAACGCAACTTGAGACTACATCCAGTCGATGCGAACCCATTTATATGTCTTTTGACTAATTACAGAGTCAAGACAGTTGCACGGCATCTTCAGCCGTAGGGAAGGATCTCAAGGCAATGTCGACCGATCGAACGCAATTGTATTTGCCATTTATGCTACTGATTCTATCCTTTTGAAGTGAACATAGCTTCCACATTCTCCACCACTGACCCATGTGGCATCACCAGATCTTACTGCCGGCCACACTGCGCTCGCCTTTGTCGTGTACAGGCTCAAGCGCCCATCGATCTCGACCATGCAATTGTGCCAGGGCGTGGGTATGTGCAAGTGATCGCAACAAACCAGGGCAGAACCAGTCGGGGGGATGACCTCAGTTGGGATGACGTGTTTTCCTAGCATCTTAATGCCGAATTTAGGGCCAGAATTGTCGTGTCTAAAAAATTGTTACTATTGTGCTCTAGAACTTTTCTCGATATATCCAAGTCGAGTCACTGACGCGTGTATTGACAATCGCACATGGTGCGGAAACATCATTTCTACCAAATTTGAGTAGGCCTGGTTTCGCTGCCGAGTTCAGCGCCCATTACACAGTGTGGTAAAGAAGAAGGGAACATACCTGGATCATCTCTTTGGCCACCTCTGATGCCTTCTTTCTCAACTGGCTTCGGCTAAGATGGCTTGTGTATTTGTTGGTAGCAAGGTCCTCGAGCATAAACTTGGAGAATCCTCGATACAAAGCCAGTAGTGCCGGATCATTTGCAATAAGACCTTCTATTGGCTCCTTGTTACCGGGCCGGAATCCCACATTAAGAATCTGGCGGCACAACTCGGCCTTCACGGTCGTTTTGGTAGCAATCAGATGAGGTTTGACCGGCAGATGATCCTTGACAAGAGGCAATTGACTCGGACTAACTAAGCCGTCGTAGTCAAACAATTCAGGCAGAGATCTGAAGCCAATTCTGTCCTTGCCACCTAGGCGATGTGCAATAGTTTTGTTCATTGCTCGGAGTTCCACGCCGTACTGGTCGACAACCCCATCGTCAACGCCAACTATCAAACGTCAGTATGTCGGCTGTCTGGCAATTCTATCAGGTCTTTACTCACTACAGTCGCTGAAAACGTGTCCGTCACTGATGATCCAGAGCTTGGCCCCCGGTTTGTAGATATCCTCGACCTTTTGCATGAATCTTTGCAAATTAGACAAGGCTACATATTCCCCACGATCTGGAGACTGCGACAACACCTTGTCCGTGCTGGATGATTTGCAGGGAAACGCAGGGAGACAGAATTCAACCATTGCTCCTCTGGATGTAAATGACCTAACTTGTTGCCGAAACACCTCTTGTCCTCCTTGGAGCCATTTGTCGTGTTTGGCAACATACCGCAGGTTGGCATCAAAAAGATCCACGATAGAGTCGGTGACCATCTCAGAATCGGCTTCTCGTAGAATCCTTCCATAGTTTTTTATATCCACGCGCAGGCCGCTGAGCACCAAATTCGCAAAAAACATGTCGAGCTCAAGAGAGTGCGGAGTTGCCGGAGACGAGTCGGGCGCGAGCACAAGCCCGATTACTTGCTGATCCGGGAGCTTTGGCATTTCAAAAACCACATAGTCATTAGAGGGAGGTGCAAGTTGGAGGCTTTCAGCGGTCTCAAGAGCGTACTTGATCGGTAGGCAGGTCTTCGACAGGCGGTTGTGCAGGTGGCACTCCCGCAAGACGTGGTCCCGAATCTGAGGCCATACTAGAGTAATTCGAGTCGTAGAGGGTCCGAAACAGTGAATGAGATCGCCAGATGGCTGGCGCACAAAGCCTGCAATGAACCTGCTATGGATCGACCATCTGGACTGGAACGAAGCCATTTCACCAACGGGGCTGTAGATATGCCGTGTGCCCCGAGCAGCACAAGCGTCATGAATGGCAGCCATGGACAGAATTGTGCAATACAATTAGTCCTTGATTTAGTTCATACAACGACGCAATTGATACTCCCTTTATAATTGATAAGTGTCGTTCGCGTAGGGCTTGGGCATCGCCGGATCCAGCTCTGTGGATTTGAAGGATTCTTGGGGCTTTTCTAGGAATTGAAGCTACTGGAGCACTTGTCGTATCATTATGATGGATGCTATAGTTATTGGAGTATTTTATTTGCCGATAACGAGAAAATGAGTGAAGCCGTGGGTGAACTGTGCGAGAGCAGCACCGCGGATCCAGCATGGCAGACCCGACACTGCAGATATGAAGTTTGTCCACACTGTGGTGGAAGCCTTTTATTGAGCAAAACGAAGGTTGCTAGTCACCGTATGGATTGCCGTGGAGAGAGCTGTGTCGGTAGTTGCGGTAAATATGACCAATTCTTGCCTTTGTGAAGACTGACTGGACTGGCATTCCCACATTATTGGGTATCGAGTTAATGGATGAATCACGGGATGAGGAGTCAGGACTGTACAACACCTACGAATACTAAGTTAGCCGACGCGTGATTCATTACGTTTTGGTGCGCATTACTGCGTGTTTGATTTCGTCAAAGACGTCACGAGCCGAAAGTCTAGCGCACTGTGACGAGGGCTTCCAGTAACAACTCAAATCGTCTAACAATAGTCCTTGGTATCACATGTGCTTGATTCTCGTCAACGCCTTTGGCAACAAGAGGCCTTATTAACATAAATCAGCTGTGAGCCTAGTGCCCTAGGATCTCGCGATCTCAACGCTTGCGTAGCATGGTGAGACAGCGTTGCTGCGTGTTTGATTTCGTCAAAGACGTCATGACGCGCACTCTAGCGCACGAAAATTAAACTCACCGGCCTTTTTTTAACCAAAACCCGAAGCTAGAGTAGCACGACAGAGTGTTTATTTTTTTTTTAAATTCTCTTCCATTTGATTGGCTACAGCAGGTAACGAATGCCTCATAAGTCTGGTCGGGCTCGCTTAGATTCAATATCCACCAAATGTCTATATCAGGCTTTGCGTTCGCTCTTGCCAAGTCCAGACAGCATTGCACGAACGTGCCAATGCAATTCTTGCTTTTGGCAATGACCAAAGTTGGACAAATTTTTCTCAACGTCTCATTTATTGGAACATTGGCGGGCTGCTGTGAATCCTTGTTTCAATCTGTGTTGCGCCATGGCTGCCTCCCTCCTGCTAGGTGGTGTAATAATATTGGCAATAACTGTTTTCGGTGTCGTCTTTTATTACTTTTCATCGCCTCTGAAAGGCGTTCACGGAATACCCACGATACCTTTCTGGGTGGCACTGATGCCCCTGGTCAAGGACGTTGACCAGCAAGAGATTTTCAACAAGTACATTGAGAAACCACTCCGCAAACATGGTGCGGCCAAGATATTTTTTGCGGGACAATGGAACGTGTTAATTCACAAACCAGAATATATAGCCGAAGTTTTCAGACGCGAGGACATATATCAGAAAAGCGGAAACCACAAGAAGATTCCTCATAGTGTCTTGGCAGCATTGCTCGGAGATAACATCATATCGAGCCGCGGAGAAAGCTGGAAAGGTTATAGGCGGGTTATCAAACCTACTTTGCAAGCCAGTCCCAACTTGGAAGTGCTGCTTAGCAATGCTAGACTGTTGAGTAACATTCTCGTCGAGTCGCAGGCTCTGGCAACAGAGCAAGGCATACAGGCGAGCATCCAGAGGCACACCATTGCAAATTTTGGAAACACTTACTTCAATGTCAATCTGAATGTAGGTAAATGAAAATAATTTGGGACCGTATCCAGAATTGGAGAGGCGTTGGCTAATGAAGAATTGTGTTGAAGACGCCGCGCTCAAGCGAAGCCTGCTTGCATCGAATCCAGGCCCAGATCAGCAAGGAAATCTTTAGTCCTGTCTTTATGAACTTTCCATTCCTTGACCGTCTACCATTTCCTAGCAGGAAAAGAGCGAGAAAGCTCGCATCGCACTTCACGGACCGACTAGTCGTGACGCTGGAGGACGGAGTCAAAGGGGACAAGACGGCTGATATTCAGAACAAGCTGTGCACATCACTCCTCTCAGCTCGAGTCTCTGGAGAACTGACAGAAAAGCAATTCCGTGACAACACCACCATCTTGTTTATGGCTGGTCAGGAAAATCCCCAGTTGGCCATCCTATCGACAATGTATTTGCTAGCCAAGCACCAGGTGAGCCGAGATGAGCTTGCACATAAAAGTCCGTGGTGCTGACGACGACGGTCTTCTACACAGGACATACAGGACCACTTATTTGATGAGCTTAGCTTGCAGCGTGAAAAACCAGTTGATGCAGAATATTTACACAGCCTTCCATTACTGACTTCCACCATATATGAGAGCCTGCGGTTGTTCCCACCGATTGGGCAGCTAATCAACCGGCGAGTGTCCTCGGCAGTGCGACTGGGAGACGCGATTTTCATCCCGCAAGGCACATATGTTGGCTACAACTGCTATTCCACGAACCGAGACCCTGATGCCTGGGGACAAGATGCAAATGACTTTCGGCCAAGTCGGTGGGGATGCTCGAGGCGGGATATACAGAAGGAGTACAGGCGGCGAAGGGCGTCTGCAGAATTCATCTCCTTCCACGGTGGACAGCGCGCGTGTCTAGGAGAGCAGTACGCCATCTTGCAGTTGAAAGCAACTCTGTACACTCTTGTAACACGTCTCCGCTGGCGACTCGACCCAATGTGGCTGGACAGAATGACTCCCGTAAGCACGACCTGCAGCGGTAGAGTTGACATGCAAAAATATTCGAAACGGGCTAATGAAAGAAAATTTCTCATAGGCTGGACCGTTATACCCAAGAAACTTGCGCTTACTCTTTGAAGAGAGGGCAGTGGCGCCCACTTCAATGGTAGTAGAGTCCTCTGGCTAACTCTCTTGATCCGAGAGCGCCGTACCAGACCTCCTATCCTGGGAGACATGTGAGGAACAAAATTTTCCAGGAAACGGCGGTCAAAGATTGGACGATGCGTTATTTTCTATAATTAGACCCCAGTGAAAGTAGCCACCTATAAGGAGGTTTGAGTATCGCTGGATTAGAAACAACTGGACGGCCAAGACTTGCTTACAAGCAGCCAAGGTAGTCTGCATGACGCCCGATTTCTAGCTGTACAAGACGCTTGATTACTCCTCGTGAGTAACAGGGTTTGTTAGTGCCGATAATATGTTTGTGGCCCTGACCACAGATCGGACTTTTTCTTGTCACGTAGCTGCTGATCATGCCGCTTGTCAGTCTAATCTGTGGCAACCGTGATTCATTACGTATCACGTTGACAGCTATGGAAGCAGATTGAATAGTGGAATTGTCCTTGGGATTGAAGCTATCTAGGTACGAAAAACAGGCCCTTATTTATAGATATTAAGGTCGTCTAATAGGTCACCTAAAAAGTTATTAATTTAAGGGGTTCTACGGTATCTAGCTATTAAAGGTTCGGCTTTAATAGGGTGGTAGCGCGAGCCTTCTTTTAAGGCTTTTCGTACAATTAAAAAGCAGCTATTTAAGGCGTTTTAAGGCTTATTAGGGTCCCTAATAAATAACAGCCTTTTTCTATTAAAAGAGGCCTTTAACGTTAATACACCCCTATAAATTAAGTTAATAGCTAGCTATTAAAGTTATTAATAGCTATTAAGATAAGCTAAATTAATTAATTTAAGCTCTTTTAATAATACTAATAATATTAATAAGCTTTAATTACTTAATAAAGCGATTAAATTATTAATTTATTAGAATCTTTATTAATTTATTAGCTAAATTATTAGCGCTTTAAATAAATTTAATGTTAAAGGTCTTTTATTAATAGGCTTATTAAATTTAATTATTATAAATATTAATATAATAAAGAGTAATTTTAAGCCTTAAAAGACTATTATTAATAAGCTAAATCGTTTATAAATTATTATATTATATTATAAGCTTTAAATAATTTAGCTAAAGGTTTAGCTATTAGAAAAGTTTAAATATTATAATAGTCTCTTTAATTATATATATAAAAGCTAATAATTTAGCTTTAATAGATAATATTATAATTATATCTTACTTATTAGCTATTTAATTAATAGGCCTATTAAATAGTTAAATTATTAAGCCTTATAATAACTTTTAGGTTTATTAGTCGTTTATAAAGGTAATATTAAAAGCTATTTAAAGCTTAAGGTTATTAGGACTTTTATTAAATTTAATTATTAGGTATTACGTTAAATATAAGTACTTAATAACTTAATTAATAACCTATTAATAAGTTTCTAATAGATTAAAGAGGAATTTAATTAGCTTAGCTATTAGTTTAGTTATATTAAGTCTTTTAATAACTATAATATAATTAATAAAGCTAATTATTTATTAATATTAATGAATTTAATTAATAGTTATAATACTTAAATTAGGTTTTAATTGATTTTTAGGTATTAGACTTTCTTTAAAGCTATCTCTTTTAAGAATATTAAATTTTATAGCTAGTTTTTTAATATAGAAATTCTAATACAATTAAAGCTTATAAGTAACCTTATCTTAAAGAACTTAAATACCTAAAAACTATTATAGCTTATTAAGGTTCTTTATATTATAGGTTAATTTAAGCTTTTAAATTATTTAATTAATAGCTTTAAAAGCTACCTAATAGTATAAAAAGATAATATTATTAACGTAAAAAAAGACTATTAATATTAAGCTATTAAAGATATAAAAGTCTTTTAAATAAGGTATTAAACCTAATAGCTTAAAGGTTTTACTAAGAGACTATTACTATAATAAGGCTAACCTTTATAGCTTATATAAGGCTTATAATAGCCTTATTATTTAACTAAGCCTTTTAAAGCCTTTAAAAAATTTAACGTAAACTTCTTTATTAATTAAGCTATTTATAAAGGCGTTTATTACGTTAAGCTACCTAGCTTTAAGGTTAAATTTAACTATAATAGCTATTAAAGTTTAAAATAACCTTTTAGCTAAGATTATAGTATAGGTCTTCTTATTATTAGGTAATTAAAGGTTACCTTATACGTATAAATAAGCCTTAAATTTATTAATAAATTTATATTTATTATATTTATATTTAAACACTTAAGTTAATAGTAATAAGTAATAATACCATTTTATTCAATTAAGTTAAATAAGTTAAAAGGTCTCTTAGCTAATTAAAGTATTATATTTAGCTTAAGTAGCCTTTTTAAATTTAAGCTTATAAGAGTGCTTTTATAGCTCTTTTTAATATTAAGGTTTAGGTAATAGGCTTCTTTTATATAGCCTTTTAAGTTATTTAATTAAAAAGCTATTATAAAAGCTATTAAAAGCTTTATTAGAAATTTATTATAATTATTAAGGTCTTTTATCTTAATTAAAAGGCTCTAATAAAGCTAGCGTTAAAAGGTTTTAGTAAGAGCTACTTATATTAGATTTAAGGTCTTTAAAAATATTAGATTTAAATAATTAACTTTCTTTTTAATTAACTTAAAGGCCTTAAGTATTAACTTTAATAATAAATTATACCTTATTAGTATTATTATTATTATTAGACTTAATATAGGTTAAAAATTTAAGCTATTATAGCTTTTATAGTTAAATTTAATAAATTTAGCCTTAATAAAAGGTTTTTTTATTAAAGGTTATATCTTTAACCTATTTAACTTTTAATTTTAATAGAATTTATATATAAAAGATATTAGTAAAGTTATATTTAATAAGATAGCTGATTTTTACGTAGGCTATTATTTTAAGAGCTTATTTTTAAATACCTTAAAGAGCTTTTTAAGTTATTAAATAAGCCCTATAATTATACGCGATTAAATATATAATATTAGGCCTATTTAAATAACCTATATCGCGATTATTTAATTAAAGCTACTATTAAAGTTATTAAAAGAGCGTCTTACAATTTAAGCCTTATTATAGTAATAGATTATAAAGGTAAGTAATAGCTTTTTAGATTTTAATCTATAATTTAATAGAAAGGTTAGCTACTAGCTATATAATATATTATGCGAGCTTTTAACCCTAAACTACCTTTAAACCTTTTAATAGGGCCGTTTTAAGTAAGTATATATAATAATATAAGCTTATTAATAATGGTTTTATAGTTAATTTAAGCCTTATAAGCCGTTTAAAGGCTTCTATTATTATTCTAATAGATTTAATAGATACCTAGTTAATACTACCTTTAAATTTAAGCCTTAAATAATTAAAGAGCTAATAATAGGGTATTTTAAGTGATATTTTTAAGCTTAAAGACTATTAAAAGGCCTAAGAGTTTATCTTTAATTATTAAAGCTATTAACTTATTATTATAATTAGGCTTAAATTAAAAGATATTAATATAAATCCTTTAAAAGGGTCTTAAATTTATTATTTAAGAGCTTTTATAAGAGATAACCCTTTTAGTCTTAGCCTTAAAATAGGCTTTATAATTAATTTATATAAGGCCTTAAATCTTTAACCTAATAGTTTATTAGACTAAATATTTAAGGCTATTTACGTTTAAGTAGCCTAGCTATTAATACTAGGGATTAATAAAGACTATTTTTTAGGGTTAAGATAGCGTTAAATTAGATTAAAAGCTTTTAATTTAATAAATTTTATTAAATTTAATAATAAGCTACTTAAAGTAATGCCTTATATAAAAGATAACCTTATTATCCTTTAATATAGCTTTTATAGCTAAATTTTAATTGTATCCCTTTTTTAAAAAGCTGTTTAATAAGACTATATTTATATAAAAGGTTAAAATAAAGGCTACTTACTTTAGCTAAAAGAGCTCTATTTATATTTATAAAGAGACCTTTTTATAGCCTTTAATTTAAAGCTTTATTACTTATAAAGGCTTCTTTAAGCTATTAAAGAACTTAATAATCGGTAAATTAATTAAGGTTATTATAAATGTGTATATTTAACCTAGAATCTAGGATAAAAGAGTCTCTTAAAGGGTAAATATTCTTATAGATTAACTAAATAAATAACGCGGTTACTTACTTCACGTGATTTAACTTGTGCTTTCGTTAATTATAGCCTTTTTCATTAATTTAAGCGTTTTTAGCGTTTTTAGCGTTTTTAGCGTTTTTAAGCCCTTTAAGCTACCCTTATTTTTTAACCTTTTAAGCCCTTTAATATCTAAACCTTTATAGGCTTTATTATTCATTGATTTTTTAGGCTTTTAATACTTATAGAAAGCGTTTATAAGCTTCTTTAATTTAGTGCTATTAAGGCCTAGATTACCCTAGCGCTTATAAAAGGCTTTTATCTTATAGATAACCTTATTAATAAGGGCCTTTATTTTAAAGAACACCTTATTATTATTATTAAAGTTAGCTTAAAAAACGTAATACCTTTTATTTTTAGGTTTTCCTATTACTTTTAATTAATTTAATTAAAAGCTTATTAATAAGCTTAATTAACTTTTACTTTAATAAATAGGTTTAATAGCTTTTATTAAATTTAAGCTTTAATTTTAACGTTAGGCTTTTTATATTAGATCTTTAAGAGACTTATTTAAATATAAATACTAATAATAGTAGTATTTTTAATTATACAGGTAATTTAAAGTTATCTTTAACCTTTTTTATTAATTATTCTAAGGTTAGCTTAATACCTATAATAAATTAAGGGTATTTAATAATAATAGGCTTTCTTAAAAGGTAAAGAATAAAAAACTACTCTTACCTTTTATAGCCTTTTAATACTAGTAATACTATTTATATAGATTATTAATTTAAAAGCCGTTTAAAATCTTATTTATTTAACCTTTTTTATTAAGGTTTAAGAGGTTTAAAATATAATTACTCTAATAGCTTAAAAATATAAGGTTAATTAAAGCTATTATAGCTATAAAATCTAGGGTTAATTAAAGCCCTTTTATATTAAGTAGATTAATTTAATAAGCTTTTACTAGTATCTTCTATTAGCTTATAATTTAAGCTTTAATTTTCGTATGATCAGCGCTCTTTAATACTAATTTATATTTTAATAAAACCTCTCTTTTATATTCCTATAATATAAACTATAATTAGGCTTATAATAGCTTTAATTATTTTAAAACGCTATCTTTAATGGCTATTATATTATAATAACTATTAATAATCTTTATAATAAATTATTAAGTAATTAGAAGGGCTTTTTAATACCGTTAATAAGCTTAAATATTAACCTAATAGTTATTTATAAGGAATTTAAGCCTTTTAAATTAAACCTTATTAAGGTCTATAATTATTATAGCCTTAAAGTTAATATTATTAGGTTAGGGTTTTTTTAAAGGGATAATAGCTACCTTATTAGGCTATTAAGGGTTAATTAAATACTAAATACCTTAATTAATAGCGTACTTTTTAATAATAAAAATCTATTAAAACTAGCTTTTTAAACCTATTAGGGTTACTAATAAAGGACCTTTAATATTTATAGCTAGGTTAATTAAGTCTTTTATTAAAGACCTTAAATATATTATAATTTAACGTTAAAATATCTTAAATTTAATAGTAAATTAAGCTTATAACTATTACGTTAATAGCTATAAAAGTAAATTAAATAGTGGAATTCTCCTTAAAATTAAAGCTATTTAAGTACGAAAAATAGGCCCTTATTTATAAATATTAAGGTCATTTAATAGGTCACCTAGAAAGTTATTAATTTAAGGGGTTCTACGGTATCCAGCTATTAAAGGTCCAGCTTTAATGGGGTGGTAGCGCGAGCCTTCTTTTGAGGCTTTTCGTACAATCGGAAAGCAGCTATTTGAGGCGTTTTGGGGCTTATCAGGGTCCCCGATGAATAGCAGCCTTTTTCCATTGAAAGGGGCCTTTGGCGTTGACATTACGACTGGTGGCAAAGGAGAGCACACGGTAGGCCATGCCAACGCGGCTTTCTTCAGAAATATACTGCGTCACTAGGCAATTCCGAGTAATGATTAAGCACCCTTGGTACCACCATCCGTTACTAGAGCTTCTTCCTTTCCGGAGTAAAAATGGATTCGGTCTTTCGGTCATCCCTCCTTATTCACAGATCTCACAACCCTCTGATTAATCGGTGTAAAGATGCGAAATTCCCCCACCCAAGGAACACACTGGACATTTGTCGAGGCACTCAAGAACATTCTCATTCTTCATCTCGCCATAGGCCCTAGCGAATAATTCTTCCCGCTTGGTTTGAATGGAACTTCTCCAAACAAGGATTAACGATGTGTGCCCTGAGATTCCAGGTTGGGTTGTAACGCAGTCAGGCAGTTCGACCTCGTCTTGAAGACCTGATCATCTCCTGTTGGCTTTCCTCTCGATGCGCGGTGGCTATGCGCGGATATGCCAGCCATGAGGCGCTCCCAAAGTCATACTCTGTTTCCTAACGCTCTGGCTGTGGGGTATCTTGCCTGTTCGTGTGTTGGAATATGTCAAACCTCTCAGAATCTTCGCACTTGCCCGTTAGTTCTGGCTCTCCAAAGGACATTGCGGGACGCCGTGTTCCGAGATGGATTCAGATTCAAACAGCCCTAGCTGGAGCTATTGACAGCAGAAATTCAGATGTGGCAAGGAGAAGTACTTGGATACTGTGGATCTCTTCATCGACAACCCCTACTGGGAATTTGTTGCCGGGATGAGGACAGGCCGCTTCAGGGTCTGCGAGCGTGTTGGCGCTACAAAGCAAACTCCCTTCATGTAGAATTGTATGTGTAATTGCAGACTTATCATGCACTGAAAAAACACCTACACTTCCAAGCTGGTGAGACTGTGCGTTATACCAACTTTCAGTATCGGCACCTTCTTGTCTCCTCCGTGGCGGACTTCATTCCTACATCGCCAATCCATTACCACTGTCCCCTTGGGCATTTGGCCCCAGCATCACGAGTGGGATCGTGACCCTCAACAATGTGCACTCACTTTATGCATAGATGGCTTTTTGTTCATTAATGCCAAGCCTATGTGTTGGATCGCATCTCGTATGGGCGTGGACGTCCCCCGAGCTGGGCCCTTGCCTATTAGCCCTTATACGAGCACCGTCACGAATCCCAGGGCCTTGGCTAATTATGCCGCTTATAGAAATAAAGCACTGGTGGAAAATAGACATAAAAGCCAAGCAATCTGCTTTCATCATGCCTCCGAAGGGGGGAGGTCCACGTTACTCAATGCCGTTTTTCTAGCCTGACCAGCAATTGAGCAGCTTCACGTAGATCTACATATCTTTATAAAGCTCGATCCGTGCCGAAAATAGATTACAAGGTTGATCCAGCAGGGTCATATGCCAGAAAACCCCGGTCGCCGCCACCGCCTCCCTTACCTCGCTTCTCTGTCCAGCTTCGGGCCGCTTGCGCAACCGTCGATAATGCTACGGAAGACGTGATAGCAGGGTCACGGAGTATACAGGAATGAAGGCTGTCCGGACCTCGTGCATCGAATTATCAAACATTTTCGCTGCTTATGCCCCCAACGCAATTCAGACCAAGGGTCTACCAGACGGAAAACGCATACTGAGGAGGACATCCAAATTTTCAAGGATACTCGAGTTGCCGATATGTCTTGGGCACAGCACCGACATCTTGCCAGAGCACTCCGAACCAGACGTCTTTCTACTCATATGGCCAAGTTTGCGGCGATACAGTCACAGCTACGCCTGACCCTTTTGATCCAGTGCCACCAACTCTCCGGTAACAACTGCGTGCACAAATGACAAGTCGGGTTACCACATCCGAAAGACCAAAGTTGCGAAAAATAAATCTCCCTCATACCGCCTTCCTACCGGCCTGTTGTGCATTGACAAAGCGACTAGATGTGGGTGCCGGTTCGGAGCCTATCTACCATGTTTATCCTCGAAGACTTGATCTTGAAGACCAGCGAGGATTGCGAGTAGAACCATGAGCAGGAGTTTGGTCCCGTGGGAGACACGAGCAGGGGCAGGCATCTCCACGCCTTTGTTCCGTGGAAGGAATTTGCCCCCAAAGCTAATCGTGTGTATTCAGTCTCCTCGCCACCATGCTAGGTTTTGTCGAGGCAAAAGGGCAAATTTAGACACGAACCGTTCCCCGGCATTTACAGGATCTAGGAAACCGCCGGGGCAACATCTACTACATCTACACTGCACCGACCGAAGGGGCGAAAAGGTTAGGGATTGACACGGCGATAAGTGTATGAGTATTCTTGCAGTATTTCCCGGCCATGACGACAATTGGCAACAGATTCCTAACATGTCAGCAGAACCATTTGATCAAGAACAAAGGAGGACATGGTGAGCTGTGCACGGCTTCTTTGCTCCAAACGTAACTGTCGCATGTCCAAGTCCGCCTCCATCTAGCAACAACGACACGACGAGGTTCACCTTTTCAGCCGTATTCAGCTTATATCCTTTACCAGCCATGGTTTTGCATGAGTCGCGTTTCACAGCTCATTTACCGTCCTCCCGTCACGGCCGAATACGATTATGGGCCTTGGGGAAGTCTTTCATGTCGTCAGCCTGTACGAGGTCTTCCGTCAGCCATTGTGCTTCCTACCAGGAACAGCCGGAAAGGGCCCACTGCAGATCTGTGACCGAAGACTTACACAACAGCCGTTGCTCGTCTTGTGCGGTCGGTTTGAAGGGCAGTCTTGCGCTGAGGACAAGGCCCGGCTAGCGACCCATGGATGAGGCATCAAGCCGGATTCCAAAATTTATATTTACAATACATGCACCACCGATGGCGGAGCATCTATTTGCGTCTATGTTGATTGCCACATCTTGGAGATGAAGGAAGGGTATAATTTGAGGCGCTGCTGCAGAGCGAGTAGGGATCAAGGCTTCTATATAGACCCTGCATTCTTTCACTCCACCAGACTTTTTCTTTTCACATTCTATGGCCCGATTTGGGGATTACTGTTGATTGGACGTCAACTGTCGAGAATAACAGATGAGCCATATCACGGGCGACTTGACCAAGTATTGCGCGCAGCTTGCTAGCTCGACTCAAGTCCGAGCATGATGATGGCCCGAATAACTTGGCTCCTGCAGGTTTACCACTCCAACTACTAGATGCGAATATTGCGACATGAATGCCGTTGAGAAGATCCTGTACAGCATCCGCTGCCAATTGTGTCCGGGCCATTGTACGCGCCACCCGTCCTCCATATCCCCCGATCAATTTGTAACATACTTTTCGAATGCGTATACCTCTTACCAACGTGCACCAGAATACTGAGCTTGAGATTATCAGTGGCCCTATGGCAACAACTCAGCAGGGTATCAACCATGAAAAACCGCATTGCGCTTGGCCCTGTAAAGTGCTCGCCCAAGCCAGCTGATGCCAGTTCCATCGGCTACATCATCTGCTTTAACGATACGGTGAGACACTCGTCTTCCCTATCGCGGCCATGCGCCACTTTACTTCTTACTATCGACTACGGGAGCTCCAGACGGAACCACCAGAGAACTTGGCTTTGGCACTCGTTCAGCCATGTGCCTCGTGTCTGGATGCCACTCCTTGCTCCGCTCCGATTGCGCAGCCGTAAACCGAGCTAGACACGTTCACCATCTTGTCTCGGTGACAGTGAAATGGAGCCTTGAAGGCCCCAAAATCCATAGCTTCATGTCTACAAGCCAGTTCTGTCATGACTGAGATTGTCGTTTTACACGCTGTTTAACAAGCTGTCACACGGTTACAAGAGGGCTACGATGACGGGACATGGAGCAGAAGGCACTCACCGACTTCTTGTATTTATAGAGACCTTCGGTCCCTAGACGCCTTGAGGAAAACAAGGACCTTTGATACCAAATACTGTTATTATTAGATGAATCGAGCTATTGACTCCAAGCCCTCGCAGACCCCTTGGCACAAAGCACTAGCACCCGTGCCATCAAATTGCTAGTCTACCCCGGCTGCAACTTTGTTAAGCTGCAGCGCGCAAGGTACAACAAGCGTCACACGTGTGGCATCTGCTACAGATCCGCCATGCTGGGGACCGCTAGCTCCGGGGTGCATTCGCGTGTACCTGGAAGAACTGCCGCATGACAATTGCCCCGGTGCCGGGCGGTGATGTAAGATGACGGTGCCCGTGGACTGCGGTCGGTGCAACGTCCAAGCCAGTTGCGTCTTCTACATCCGGTAACATAGCCCCCCCGAAGAGATTCCCGGACAAGTACCACAAATGGTTCGAATAAGAGTCAGAATCGGGAACTAGAAATGTCGCACAGAGCCCATACGAGGACTGTTTATTACCAGTCAGTAACTTATAATACCGTGGAAAACCTAGGCATCTTGTCGCGTGATGGCGCTCTTTAAAGTCGTGAAGGTTCAAAGGTTTTTGAGACATCAATTTCTTTCCAAGGTTTGCTAATGGCGGTGAAATGTCGTATCCTTGGACTGACGAACTCTCACTAGCACTGAGAAGTCGCTAGGGTCAAAGATCAGCTATTCGTCATGTTATGAGACGCATCGTTGTTTCTTTTTGTCTTCTTCGGAATTCCTTGTTCTTCTTCTATATTCCAAGCGAGCCCTGTCATTTATATCAGATTTCACAGCCACTGATAAGATCCATGCTTCTGCCAGACATTTGTCATGGTAACCGATGGCTCAAAAAAACAGAGGACTAGCTACAGCCTTCATTCCTCGTTTGTCACAAGGTCCATGGCGTGGTCGGTCAATGCCGCTTCATGGCCAGGTACAATGGCCAACACACCCTTTTCGTCTCGCACGAACATGGCCATTTCTTTTTTGAAGACTATTCCGTCGGTTCTTGTAATTCTACACATTATCTTGCTCATTCTTGTAGATTCTAGTAGTACAGTTTTAATTGAACAGATCAGAGTATCCGATTCACCACCGTGAAACAAAGACATTAATTCACACCAGCCACGTCTTGCCATAAACCACTTCCGGTGGTCTATGATAGCTCGTCCAATATCTTCTTCAGCGAGGCCGGCGGGATCGCAGCCAGCGAGTAGTGCTCGTACTTGGCAGCCGTCGCAGCTCTAGCCTTCTTGCCCCAAATCATCATCGGGACCGGAATCAGAAACACCACTGCGGCCATGGCAGTGACTATAATAAAGGCATTCAGGACGCCCATGTTGCGGATCGACGGGATCATTGCAACGCCAATCACGACGGCAATCAGGTTCCGAATAAAGACGATTCCAACGAGGGCATCGCCAATCATCTACACCACCCTTGTCAGCATTCTCGGCACCAACTCGCTGCAGTCTTGCATCTACATACGTTGTGGTAGCAGTCGGTAATGTACGCCAGAGCCACGTCCAGGGAAATACTAAAGCCAAGTCCGAATACAGCGGAACTAAATCCAATAAGAAACAAAGGAGCTACCTAGAAGAAACAGTAATTGTCAGCATGTATTGTAAAAAAGAAAAAAAAACTCGCAAAACTCGCAAAGAGGAGAAGACGGGGTTCGGTTGGCCCTCACCTTGGCAACGGCAATGCCAAAGATCAGAATCCCGGCACATGTCAATATAGCCCCGGGGATGGCGAGCCACAAACGCATCTCGGGATGGTATATTCCGCCGTTCTTACGCGCCAGGTGGACCATCCAGCGATCGCTCAAGGCTGCGACGACGACGCTGCCAAGGGTATGCCCGACAAAGGGGGCCAGCCCAAGCAGACCCATGTCGAACGAGTCCAAGTTGTACGGCGCGTCCGGCATCTTGAGCGCAGAGACGTGCTGATGGACCAGCAGCCAGGCCATGACGGAGCCGTAGGTGATGGCCGCGTACGCGACGGCAGGGAAGCTGACGAGAATGACAAACGGGGAGGTGAAGCGCTCCTTGATGGGTCTCTTGGTCCTGGTGATGAGAGCGAACCTCTGTTTCCACGTCTTGGGGGGCGCCGGGAGCCCGACGACAGTCGTGGCGGGCATCGTCATGGTCCGGTTGATGTCGACGAGGTCCCCGTGTTCCGAGGCCCAGGAGACGGGCCTGTTGAAGAAGACCTCTTCGTCGCTGAGCTCAATGTCCTTGCCGGGCGGGGAGGGGACAAAGGTCGACTCCTCCAGAAAGAAGAGCATCAGGACAAAGGTGAAGGCGAGGACGGCGGCCGTCCACCGGAACGCCCATCGCCACCCCTGCGCGTCGACGATGAAGCCCGCCACGACGGGTCCCAGGAAAGTGCCGGAGCCCTGGGCGAACAGGAACAGGCCGTTCATGGTGGCGAACTGGTGCACGAAGAACAAGTCGGCGACGGTCATGGGCACGAGGGTTTGGCTGACAGACGCGGCGGCGCCGGTGACGACGCTGCTTACGAAGAATTCGGGCTTGGTGCGCACGCTTGCGATCCACAAGGCCGCAAAAGCTTGTGTCAGGGTGCTCGTGAGATACATTGGGCGTCGGCCGTAGCGGTACGCCAGGGGAATAAGTAGGATGCCAGCCAGGCCGAGGCCGACGAAGCTGAGAGATCGCTCGAGGGCGATTTCGTCACCGCTCACGCCAAGATCGGCCCGGAGACCCGCGTAGGTGATGTGTGCTTCTTCAGTGAGAAGAAATGTCGCAGAGGTGTACCAGATGACGATTCCAAAGTGCAGAGTTTTGCGACGGGTCGACCAGTTCTGGTTCTGCATGTTAGTTTGAGCAACTCGGGGCCGCGTTGCGGCGTGGGAACAGCACACACCAGGGGATCATCGTAGTCATCTGTCGGCTTTGGGTGCAGGATAATCTTGTTGTCCGGACCTGTAGTGTCCTTGTGAGCTTTTTTCGATATTTATCTAGAATCGTACATACCCGTCAATCGGATAGTGCCCGGAGGCATCTTGTTGGCCATTTCGGCAAAAAAAAAAAGAAAAAAAAAAAACAGGAGAGAGAGGGGGGGGAGAACCAGCTCCGTTGGCTGGTTGTTTCCGGAAAGACAGATTACACGGTATTACAATAGTTTTACATGGTAGTTGGAAAAGACTGATAAAAAGGAGCGTCTGAGATGGTTGGACACCACCGTTTGTGGGTTTGATGCTTAAGCCAAGATATGGGGGGCGGGCTTCAGCTTTAAAAAGGCTCATCGTCCAGATTGCTCGGCTCCACCTCCTCCAAGGCTATCGTCACGGCTGTCGCATCAGTGATCCTTGGGTCCGTACTGGCACTGTCGTTTCATTTTGAACGCCACTGGAAGCAGATGTGAAACAGCCGACACTCTCTCACAAACTCGACATGGCAACCCCGTTCCCGGAACACGGGCGGCATGCACTGTGGAAAGCAGGTATAAAACCTTCTTCCATCCCCTGGCCGTAGCAGATGCAGTTCGGATGCTGGTAGTCTGGGTGGACACGTGTATGCTTGGAGAATGTTGTGATGGCGACAGCAACCCTGGCGATATCGGGGACGGCATAACATCTGCCATCCGGGGATGGACATGTACCGCTCTCTATTGCGATAGTAATAGAATGCGGCATAAATTGGCCAAGAGCCACAGCCACAGCTACAGCCGCAGCCGCCAGACACAAGGCTAATAAGCAAGTGGCCTTCAACCACGGTCCTTGACTCCTTGAACGGTTGTCAGCCCGTCGAATCGCCCAACGTTTCTAGAAGGATGCGGCAGCGGTAAGCAACAAAGACAGGTTGAAGCCATCGCCAAGAAGCCCCCAGATTCCACCAGGTGAAACGTCCTGGTCTCATCTAGCCGCAGACCTTGGAACAGAGTTTACCCTTAAAACAAGTCATCTAACCTCTCGATTCCTGTGGGTCGCAACCCTCCAGGTCCACTCGGCTTTTCAAATAATACCAGACTCAAGCGTCGACTTGGCTGGGCTTGCTTATGATACACTCCAGTTCGACCCGGCTTCGGAAAAAAAATACCCAAGTCGTCACCTTGCGCAACTATCTAGCTGTCAGTTGTGCTTTTGTTGTTCTCTGGTAGGCGGTAGGAAGGCGCAGTAGCCACCGCGGTTGGTATGCAAGCCGTCGCTGCCTCCTCCTCGACAAAGTCCCGGCGCGAGGCTCGACCATGTTACTACCAGGATCAAATACAGGTACTAAATCGACCACGTCTAGAATGCTAGTGTGTCACTAAAATTCATCTTGATACCGCTATGAGCAAATGCGGTACTATCCGCGGCTGGCAATCTCTCTTGCTTTAAGCCCCAAGCTTCGTGGGCGCGCGTTCGAAAGTAACAATGCAGCTGTAACACTTGTCCAAAATCCCGTAAATCATTATTAAAATAAACAGGCGTGGCCTCTATCTATGACAGATATTTCAGTAGACATGTCTCTACGCAAGTATCAAGTCGAAATACGGTCCGGTTGTTGTGAAATCTTGACGAGATTAGTTCAATTTCAATATAGTACTTAGTCAGTGCGTTCTACTGCATCATATTGTTGCGGTAGCCCTGAAGCGTTGTAGTTCGGCGCTCCATCCACAACCGAGGTCCTTGACGCTGGCTTCTCAGCTAGCCCATCGACGAGGCAATTAGTTTCCCCAAGACCATATTTCATGTCACACTACGGAGTACTAGCTAGCTTCTTTACTTGTCCAATATTTCTGGAATGCAGGCCGTTGGACTGAGGCCGGGGAAAATAGTTGAAGCTTGAACGCTGGACTGGCCTAATTGGTCCATGACTCGTTAACAGACGGACTCGAAAATCAAAAACTATATACAACGCTAGGCGTCCAAGGTGCAACGGTCCAAGCTCGGTATATTGACAAAGAGCTAGGCGACCACACGAGCCATCTAAACGCTAAAGTAGCAAGAAAAACAGAGTCCCAAGAAAAGGAGAGCCCAGCGAGTAATTTCGCCTGTGGGTCGATTCGGCCGGCAGGTTGAGACAGCAGTCAGTCAGCCCGACGCACAAGGCATAAAGATAAAGATGGAGAGAGATTTTCTACCGACTGTTCAAACCGCAAGCCATCAATGGGGGTTATTCACGGATCACAATGCCATGCTGCTGTTTGGCCTCTCCGTCTTGTCGGCGGCCCATGACCCGCGGGCCAATCAGACGGCGAATTCAACACAAGCAAAGACAAGCATGACCAGACTTGCATTTGTAGATCTTCATGCCATCTCGGGCCGGTGTGTTTATCCCATAGCGCTTACTAGTTCGAATACAAGCGGGGTTTAAATGCGTCTGGAGCCTAGAGTACGCGCTTCATCCACAACTTCATGCTTATTCTATCTGATGCCATCCCTGCGGACATCCCACCCAAGCCGCAGATGGGTGAATACTGTGCTGGCTTATTAATGGTTCTTGGCCGCAAGATTATGGTGGGGGGAGGAGTAGACCGCACAACACCAGGCACGTCAGTCGCATGAAGCATCATCTGCTAATGCAAAGGATCGTGCCGCAGTGTGCCATGGTTCAAAGAAGAAGAAAGGGAAAAAAAATTAGCGAGTGAAAAGACAGAAAAAGAGGACCGTCGGCCCCAGGCACCCCAGGTGGTCTACTTACACACCGCAGCATCATGGGTGAGTACATGTAACAATGCCTTTGGTCCTCCATCGTGTTTATCAAATCAGTGCAGCAGGCAGCGTGTGGGGAGGGAATGAGGGAACCGCGGGATGTCCCGTTATGGAGGGTTTCAAGGAACTCTCATGATAACCCTAACCCTGCCATACGAATGCACTAGGTATCATGTCCACTCTCTCAACATTGGATATAATCATATTCAGGAGCATCAGACATACAGTCATCCGCACTCTATTTTTTCTTCTACCCGTCTAGATCCACGAATCAAAAAGCACGCATTGTCAGAATCTGCCATTCCCCAATACCGCATTCAACACGAGGGCTGAAGAACGGATGGCTCTGCGACTGGACCGATTCAGCGAATGGCGCCGTCAGCATCAAACTCTCCATGTAGGTCTTGCAACCAACAAGCTTTTTGCACAAGACGTGTCCCCTGACCTCGAAAAGAGGCTGTTCACCATGGCACCCTTCCTTGCTTCTTTTCTTTCTTTGCACAAGTAGTGACGACGGAGCAAAACCAACACTCATGGCGTTCAAGATTGCCATTGTCGGCACCGGCCCAGCAGGTAAGCCAAGTAATCCCGCCGCATCAAATCTTGACCCGCTGACAGCTGGCAAAGGATGCATGCTAGGGCGGCTGCTTCACCAGGCCGACGTGTCCGTGACCATTTTCGAGGCGGAACCCGCGCCGGATGACCGATCCCAGGGCGGATCGCTCGATCTTCACTCCAAGACGGGGCTCGCGGCGATCCGAGACGCCGGCCTGTGGGAGCAGTTCGTCCAGTGGGCAAGGTACGACAGCCAGGCGCTCGCCGTCGTGGACCGGAATGCAAAGGCGTGGTTCAGCCTCGCCTCGCCTCGCGCCGTCATGTCCAAGCCGGAGATCGACCGCGTCCACCTGCGCCGCGTCCTGTACCAGTCGCTTCCGCAGGGCACGATCCGCTGGGGCCATCGGCTCGAACGGGTCGACGGGGACACGCTCGTGTTCCCAGGCTCCCGCGTCTCGGGATTCCACCTCGTCGTGGGCGCCGACGGGGCATGGAGCAGGGTCCGGCCAGCAGTCACGTCCATCACGCCGGTATACTCGGGCGTGGGCGGGCATCAGCTCAAGATCCCCGACGCCGAGGCCACGGCGCCCGAGGTGCACAAGCTGGTGGACAGGGGCACGGTATTCGCGCTGGACGAGGGCAAGGAGCTTGGCCTGCAGCAGCTCGGAGACGGCGCCATCACGGTCAGCTTTTGGACGGTCCGCCGCGAGGACTGGAGGGAGGCGAGCCCGCGTGTCGTGAGCGGCGGCGAGGCCGCTCGGCGGGCTATCCTCGACGACATGGAGGGCTGGCATGGCACGCTGCGCGGCGCGGTGGACAAGGCCACGGCCGCCTGCCAGGCACGGTCGCTGTACATGCTGCCCGTGGGCACGAGGTGGCAGCACAGGGAGGGGGTGACGCTGGTTGGGGATGCGGCGCACCTGATGCTTCATTGCGCCGGCGAGGGCGTCAACTTGGCGCTGCAGGATGCGAGGACGCTCGCCCGCGCCATTATACGCGCATCAAGGGAGGGCGGGCCGGACGCCCTGGATGGCTGTGTTGCCGAGTTCGAGGAGGACATGTTCAAGCGCGCCAGGAAAGCGCAGGAGATGACGGACAAGATGAGAATCGCAAGCTTCTACACCCCCTGTGCTCCGAGGGGAAGCATGCCGGGCTGGGTTCTGGCCAGAGCCAAGTATGACGTGCACCCGTTGGTGTACCCTCTGGCGTTTGCGTGGTTCCACGTATTTTACCTGTTATACAAGTTATTCAACCCGCATCATGATCCGGGAGTAGTCGGTACATGAGGAAAAAAAGACGGCTGGGGGTTTCGACCCCAGGCCAGGACGGCTGCGCCCATATCAATTACGTAGCGAAACACCACCAGACCGCCGCCTCTCCTCCACCACCACCACACCAGCACTTGGTTTCCTCACGACCACACCGTCCCCCCGTCCTCCCGTCATCCCGCCCTCCCGCCGCCAAAATGCCCAGCCCACCCCGCATCCAGGTCAACAGCCTCTCGTACACATTCCCCGACTACTCGACGGGCGTGCGCAACATCACGCTCGACCTGCCGCCCCGGTCGCGCACGCTCCTCATCGGGGCCAACGGCGCGGGCAAGACGACGCTCCTCCGCCTCCTCGCCGGCAAGCGGCTCGCGCCCTCCAACGCCATCACCATCTGCGGCGTCGACCCCTTCAAGGAGTCCCTCGAGGGCGTCACCTACCTCGGCCTCGAGTGGGTGCTCAACCCCATTGTGCGCAACGACATTGGCGTCCCCGAGCTGCTGCGCTCCGTCGGCGGCGACGCCTTCCCCTCGCGCCGCGACGAGCTCGTCGCCATGCTCGACATCGACACCGCCTGGCGCATGCACGCCGTGTCCGACGGCGAGCGCCGCCGCGTCCAGCTGGCCATGGGCCTCCTGCGGCCCTGGACCGTGCTCTTCCTCGACGAGATCACCGTCGACCTCGACGTCCTCAGCCGCGCCGACTTCCTGGCCTGGCTCAAGCGCGAGACGGAGTCGCGCGAGTGCACCATTGTCTACGCCACCCACATCCTCGACAACCTGGCCGGCTGGCCCACGCACCTGGTCCACATGCACCTGGGCGCCGTCAAGGAGTGGGACGAGGCCGACCGCCTGCTGCAGAGCATCGACGGCGCCGTCGGCCGCTCGGGAAACAGCCGCCTGGGCGAGCTGGTGCTGGCCTGGCTCAAGGACGACCTCCGCGCCAGGGGCCCGCGGAGCCAGCTCCATCTCGGCTCCGAGGGCAAGACGTACGGCTTTGGCGGCGTCAAAGTCGCCGGCTACGGCGACGAGTCCAAGCAGACCGAGGCGTAGGGGGCGCCTGTCGCATATATATATATATATATATATAAGAGGGTTAAGAGAAAAATCGAGAGCCTCCTCAACCAGAGGCCGGATGCGTACCCTCACTATCGCATCAATTTGCATTCCATTAGCGCTGTTTTAACACGGTTTTGAAATCAAGAATACTGAGGGGAGCGTACCACGGAGGACCGGCGGCACTCAACTGCATTGTATCGGCGCATAGACATCAGCTTGGTTTAACATGGCCTCACGCATTTTCAACGGTGAGCGGCGTTTGGAATTGGGGGGGTTTTCCAGAAACGCGGCACGACTCAACTTGCCGGTTGCAGAGCATACAGATGTCTTTTTCTTGGTTTTTTTTCTTGGTTTTTTTTTTTCGTACATGCCATACACCGATACCCATCTTGTCAACCCGGGATCTACATCACGTCCCCTCAACTAGGGACACACAAATACATCATTTTTACATATCCTACATGAACCCAAACACCCTTTGCTGTCATGTCCATGTCGTGCCCACGTCGTGTCCTCGTCGTCAATGTAATAAAAATAAAATGACATAAAAACTACGGCTGTATCGGCGTCCCCTGAATGCTCAACCTACCATCAATGGACCTCTTAAGCACCGTCATGGCATTCTTCAACAGCTCCGGGATGCCAGGGAACCCACTGTCCGCCAGGCTCTTCAGGACCTCGATCCGGTAGTCCTGCCAGCTCAACTTCATTCCGCCTGCATTCGCCAGCCTCGTCAGGGTGCTCTGCGTCACTGGCCCGCCGTGCCGCACCCTAATCTCGCTATCATGCTCCATCGCGTCGTCCTCCAGGTCCCGGACACGTTCTATGCTCTGGTAACACAGCACGGGCGAGTGGGAGAGCGAAAAGAGCGAGGTGAGAGGCAGCGCGCGGTCGACGGACACGGCATACGCCGCGAGGGCGTTGACCGTGGCGGCAGACAGAGTGCACGCCTGCGCGTTGGTGTCGGTGTCGTTGAAGGCGCGGTTCCTCCAGAACAAGTTACATATGTCCATGATGTAGCCGTTGAAGAGGTTGACAAAGGGCCGGTCGTAGGTGTGCGAGTCGATCCGGGGCGCGGCATCTGCGGCTGGAGCTCGGGGCCGGGTGGCCACGGCTGTTTCGATGCCCCTTTTGTAGCAGGCCAGGATAAAGCAGATTCGGGACACGGTGGCGAGCGAGTTGTTGAAGAGGAAGGTGTATATTAGCGGGGAAGGGGGCAGCTCAATGCGCATGTAGCGCTTGAGCTTCGAGTCGGTGATCACACGTGTGGTTTGCTCGTAAAAGTCGAGGATGGAGGCGTCGGTTGTGACGGATGGTGACGTTTGTAAAAGCGTGAGAGCGAGCGTGTTTGTGTGCAGGATGAGCGAGGCGATTGTCGCGCTGGCGTGATCGGGGATGGTGTCGCTTGCTTGCAAGATGGCCGTCCAGTGTCTGAGCAGATTCGTGTACATTTGCAAAAGGCCTTGTTGAGAATTAGGAGCAAAATATTGTACAGCTGCCTCGAGAGGCTGGAATATGAGTCGGTGTAGTTCTACGCAATGTCAGTCGTATTCGCCTAACATCCAAATCAAATTGTGCAGATACATACCTCCAAAGTCGTGCAATGGCGTAAAGCCAAGAATGTCAAACAAAACATCTCGCTTCCCCTCGCCCCCCCAAATGTTGAAAAACTGACTGAAGAAGCTCAGAAGCAGAGGCGGAATCGTCTTGGTCTGTACCACAAACTCCCTCACCACCTCGAGCACCTCCCACAACGTTGCTTCATCCGCGTCTCCCGCCATTACTTCTTGGAATACTGCGCTGAGCCAGTTCGATATTCGCTGATAAGATTCAGGATTTGGCCTCAAAATAAGTAGCTTTTGTAAAAGAGGATCAGCCAGTACGGCAACAAGTTGATTCGGAAGCTCCAACTTGTCCATTTTTGCGACAAAGCTGGAAACATCTTCCACTTCTTCGAGAGTGACGGAATCCTGGCCTCATGTCAGCAACAGCTCGTTCCGCAGCGCGGTTGACCAGAGCGTTCTCTGACCTCTGTCGCATGAGATGTCAGCACAATGGGCACGGCCTTGTTCCTCTGGGCCCGATTGACAGGTCTGTTGACCCTGAATCCGCTCTGAGGCCCCGTCGGTCTCTGTTCCGCAGCGCGTTGACGGTGGGCGTCTTGAATCTCAGCCAGCCTGGAGCGCCACAAGAGATCGGGGTGCTGTGTTCATCAGCACACACGCGCACATCCCCTTGTCCATCCAAAAAAAGAAAACCTACCTTGAAGGCAGAGGCTTTGCCTCGAACGGCCTCACCCACAATAATTTCGGGATAATAGTCCTTAAACACCCTCAACAAGCCCACCAATGGCGGGTCATTGCCAGTCTGTCTCGATAAATTCAACCTTGGTCAAGTTAGTAACCACGTCTCCGCCCACGTCCATGCCACAATCACTCACAAAGCTTGAATCCTGAATGGTCTTACATGCTTCCTCCTCGTAATCAACGCTAATAAATGCGCCAGCTGCGGCCTTGAAAGAAAGCAAGGAAAGTCAGCAAAGCCAGTTGTCCACCCTGCAGTCTGGAGCGTCGTGAAGCCGAGTATACGCACCGAATAGCAGCAGTATCAAGCAAATTAAACAAAACCGAATACGCTTGCGCCAAAACAGCTGGCGTCTCCAGCACATGATACACCATCACCAGCCATTTCAGCAGCGCAGCCTGCAGGCTCAGCGGTGCCTTGAGCGCGCCATGTCCTAGTGCCGATACCACATGGAGCACAACATTGGGGGACACCCGCTCAGCTGGGTACAGGTTCCGAACCACGGATGCTAAACTGGCTTGATCGAGATAACTAGGAATGGTAACTAGGTCGATCAGCCGGTCGAGGACCGCAGGGACAATGCCTTCTTCATACGCAAGAGTAGAGAAGGACGCGACAGTGGATTTGATGTTTATGGCACGAGCTTTGGCGGGGAGTTTTGAAGCTGGTGCTTGGTGAGCTTCGGATCAAGATTATATGTCGGAGTGGGGGATATTGTGAAATGGCTTACCGTTGACCATGTCTTCAACAAGGTTATCAATGCTGTCGTCCGCCATTGTAACGTCACCGACAGGATGCTCCGGCCCAAAAATGGTTGGACATAGCCGCCGCAGAAGCCGACTCAACTTTCCCGCTTCCTTGAAGAGCTAAAATAATTTACTTCGTCGTGAGTTGACGTGAGACTAGTTGGGTCAATATTCCGATGAAATTTAGACGCGTTGAGTGATTGGATGTTCTCAGCGCGTGTTGCTGCCGGGACCGTGCTGTGATTTAACGGTGGCGTGTGGGGCGAGTGGGGCCTGAGGAACGGACTCCAGGATATTTGAAAGAACCGAGTCAAATAAAGTGCTGCTCAGCAAGGACACCACAATCGTGAGAACACCCATGTCGGTCAAAATTACAATGATATAGAATGCCTATAATTTAGAGCAGCTTTCGGTATGTCCCTACAGCCCTTCTACCTCGTCCCTGCTCGACGGTCCTCTGTCTTTTCATTCGCTTCCCTTGTTAAAGCCGGGGAATAACTATACTGAAATGGGGTATGCCAAAAATAAGAAAAACATCAACCTTCAGCCGAATTACAAATGTCGGAAAAAAACTTTTGATTCGAAATGTGACCCCCATCCCTATGATTGACGCCTCTAAAAGAAAAAGACCATGAAAACAGTTCATCATACATAGATCATTCGCCTCTGACATGGTTCAACGTTCAAAAGACAAATGTCCTTCAAGCCCATTTCGAAAAGTCGACAGACTCTACTAGCGGGTTTACTCCATTTGCATTCCCCACTTCAGTGTCGTGTGTAGGGGCGGTCGAGAGCGTCGAGGACCGGTGGGACGTCTGTTCGCTGGTGCTGGTGAAGAAAGTGGCCACGCTGGTGCGACGCAAGCTGCTGAAGCTATCCCGCACGCTACTGCTTGAGCGCGAGGACTCAGAAGGTTGATTCTGTGAGGACGAGGTCGGCGGCGGCGATGGGACCAAGTTTGTCGTAGTCTTTGGTCCATATCTCTCTCGGAGACGCTTAATCTCCCTGAGCCGACCACTCCAAGAACTGATGTGCTCGCCACCCTCTCTGGCGTTCCAGACATGGGAGAACACCGAGGCATTCAGAGCAAGAAGGCGGATGAAACCAGGCAGCGCATTCAAAGATACCATCTTCGTCTCCGATGCCGGCGATATTTCTGGGAAGCCAGGCTTGCTCAGAACCTGAACCCTGTAGAATGGTTGTCCAGACGTAGCCCCAGGCCTATCCGTCGTCCGTGTTGCGATAAAAGACGCCCGAGATGCAGGCGTTATCACAATGTTAACATAATTAAATTGGCTCGGGAACGTATCAAACATGAAAGGTTTGCCTGAGTCGTTGAAAATTATGTTGACAAAGTCGTTGCCAATATGTCGCTTCTTAAGAGTGCACTGTGGGTCGCGCTCTAGGTTTGTAGGCATTTGAGTCGTGACGTGGAAAACAATCTCCGTCACCCTGTCACGCCAGCAAAAAGTGTATTGGCCATCTGAGTCGTATTCTCGATCCAATCCCTGCGTGTTAAAGGTTGCACCTTTCAGCTTTGTCAGCGTTCCAAGATTGTTCAGGAACTCGGTGTAGTCACTGCTGCCAGAAACATTGGCAAGAATATCGGCCTCGTTCTCCTGCCCCTCCCCAATGTATATAACGCCAACCTTATGACTGTCCACGCTGGAGCTTCGGTCGAATACCCTGATTGCACGGTCAACGGCATCGTCATCCGGCAACGGAATAGGTCGTGCGGACTCAAAGCTCTGGGGCACAGGTGACATGAGTTGAACCAGTACATGACTGGGGAGAATAGAATTGCTGGTTGGCTGGCCTTCTCGGCTCACGTCGACTTGGTTCTCGACCTGGTGTGGTGGTGGCGCTGCGTAGGTTTCTCGGATCGTATACGCCGACGTCCCGGAAGGCTGTCGCTTGATAATTTGCGCCCACCCCGATACTGTCGCCTGTTTCACTGTCACAATACTGTTTCCAATGATCCATTGCTTCTTCACAATGGGTCCGAACCGATCCTCAGTAAAGTATGGATCTTCGCAAGACTCGTCCACATCGGCATACGTGACCCTCTGCATGAAGTCGATCGAGGTAAGAGCTTGCTCGTCGGCATTTGTCCAGTGCTGTCAGGATCAGAAAACAGCTTCTTGACAATCCACGAGACATGCGTGGCGCGGTCCTGAAGTTTGAGAGCCAGGAACCAGAATAAAATCACATGGTACGCCAAAGCATGGACATATTGAGGAAGCTCCTCGGAGGGAGGACCAGTCTGCGCGGGCTCTCCAGTAGCAACACCAGACATGCCAGCTGCATTAGGTTCACCGTTGTGGCTGCCGCGATGTAATTGTCGTTTGTCCCTTGCATACTCCAGGTAACGGAAGCAGATTGCGAATACAATTCTGTACTCATCTTCTCTAAAGTTGACGTATACATTGTGTAGCCGACTCAGACAGGCGAGAAACTCCAGAATATGAACTGACACGTTAGGCTGCGTGATGCTTGCCGCCATTTGATTGAGCATTTGTACAAGGGATTTGCTAGTAGAAAGTGGAAGCTCGTGACAGCATATCGACAAGGCGTGAATGCAGTATTTTGCGGTACGTTCCCAGGTGCCGATACCGAGAATGAATGTCTTTACAATTTCATCCTCGTCACCCTTGCCAAAGTGTTCGTGGTAGCTTAGGATCATTGTCAGGCTGTGGAATAGACATATAGCAACATCAGCCCGTCGCAGACCAGATGCGAACGGAGGTTCCTGGAAGCCATTCATTCGGATTTGATCGCAAATTATTCGACGTAATTCTTGAATCTGTGGAATTGCACCTCTGAATATGGCATGATTGCTGAGTTGTGACGGCAGATGGACGAGGGCGAAGCTGTAGATCTCCCATTCACTACCTTGTAGTATATCTAGCACGGCATCAAGCCAGTTTGTCATATTAAGCACTGATGGTTTGCGCTGCTGCAGTACATTCGATGCAGCTTCATCTGCATCTTCGCTCTCGTCGCTGGATTCAGTCGCTGTCGAATGAGACACGAGCACGGGACTGATGAGATTAGGGATTTGTTCTGGCAGGGCCTGCGGATCTGGGCATCTCCAAAGCTGGTGGTATCTCGCAGTAATGTTCTTGGCCCCGCTTGGTGTTCGTACTGGATGACCTCTCTCTTGATGCTGAGACTGACTTAGAGACACCCCTCGCGACGACCGGGACTGATTACCATGATCGCTTCTTGACAAACGAAGAGACTGAGCTGCTTCTTCAGCCTGCTTCTTGGCAAATGAGGCGTCTGTGCGGTACATGGCAGTTGCCAGAGAAATATTGTCAAGGTCGTCCGTGACAAAGACTCTGTTGGCCCAATCGGCGCGCAGTCGAAACAAAAGCTTCATCGCCGTTAGCCTGGCGTCAGATTCGCAGTGATTCGTTTTAGCAATGCCAACCAGGGCATTGTACAACTTCACACTCTTGCAGCTATGTGAATTCATGAGTCGCAGAAACATTCTGACGTAACCTCTTGTAACAACATGTGAAGGAGACTGTGACTGTCTGAGACCGGGCGTAGGTGCGTCTATCATTGTTGGAGAAATTGTAGCTGACAGGACAGAAGGTGATATGGGAGACTTGAGCCTATCGCCTACGACTATGGCTCTCAAAGCATCAATCACAAAGTCAAAAAGCTCCATGTCACATGACACAACAACGGAAACCATTAGTGACATGACGGCATCGAGAACCAAAACGTCACCTTCTTCAGCAATGTTTTGCAGTATGCTCTTGGCCATCCTCGGAATGAAATTCTGCTCTGCGCCATCACCGACAAGGTTGACAATCTCGTACGCGTCCATCATGGCCTGGAGGGCCCTAAGTCGTGTGTCGGAGCTTCGACTGCGGTTACTGAAGAAGGCTTTCAACACCAGATTCAGGTTTTCTTCCCATCTCAAATCAGATGGAGAGCAGCACCGAAATTCTTGAAAGTAATCCAGAACAGTCTTGGCTGTTTCATCCGGGAGTAGATTGTGAACGTCGGTAAAAAATTTAACAATGGTTTGTCGGGGTACAAAGTCGCGAGATTTCTCCTTGATGACAGTGTCTAGACGTCGGACGAGCTTCAGGAGCTCGCGGTCAACCACAGCTTCCAGAGATTCGTCATTGGCCTGAATGCCTTGTGGTCCGTCAGTGCCTTCATGAACACGTCGGTAACACTCAGCCGCAACGTCAAGAGAAGTCGACCAATCTTCGTCCACGATGAGACGGTGGATGCTGCCGAGTCCGTCGTCGAACAGGGAATTAATCAGTTGCAAGGCCGCAGCGTAAACTCGTAAAGATTTTGTGGCCTTGAGCGTATTCGACAGTCCATCAACGAGTAGTGCATACGGAACCGGTGGATAGCCCTTTTCAGTCGTCTTCGACAGCAGCTTCTGGAGTACTGCCAAACTCCCCCGAATTTCTCTACTCGAGTCTTTTTCATTAACGCCAGGTTGCAAATTTCTGAGTATGTCAAGCATAATTCGAACCGTGGCTTGGCCATTGTGTGACTTGCACAGATTAGCAATTGTGTGCCACGAGTTCTTTTGCAAGTTGGGAACCAAGCAGTAGATTGAGCTGAGAACTTGAACGCAGTCCTTCAGTTTGCTCTGTGGGATAGAGCCAAAGGTCACAATTGCATCTAGAACATTGATACAGGAGCGCAAGTCATCCTCCTGGCTTGTATTCATGCAGATTGTGAGTATGGTGTCAATTAGATCGGTAACGGCCGGCTCGTCAGCCGTGTTGAAGCTGAACTTGATGACATCCAGGAGAAACAAAAACAGCTGCGCAAAGTTCTTGTCTTCGCCTAACGCTGCAGTCTTGCCCCTGGAAGAGCCGCCGGCACCGCGGCCAGAATGAGAGTTTTTCCTGGCGATGCGGGCTGCATTGTATGCGTTTTGCAGCCAAATCGTCAGAAGAGGTAATAAATCGTAGTCGAAACCATCCAGCACACGACCATGGCTTGTCAGGTCGACTAGAGCTGCTAGTTGCAGATGGAAGTCTTCGGGGTTGGCAGATGCGGACAGAGTCTGAAAGTACTCTTTCCGCTCCAAATCGGTCGAAGATGCATGTTTCGCGCATTCCGTCAATAACTCCCAGCCAGCAGCTCTCGTCGAGGGTGGGTTGTTTGGATCGATGAGATCCTTTGCGGCGTACCAGATATCCAGAATCGGGTTGAGTGGATATTCAGTGATGGCGTACTTTAAGGTATTCGCGGCAGAGATTCTCTCGCTGGGGCTGCCGTTTTTAAGCTGCTCAAATGCATCCATATGGTTGGTGGACAGCCCATGGGAGTTTGTTGGGATGGCATTGATGAGCTCGGCTCGAGGTAAGGCAGCCGACGGGTTCGAAGGAGGAGGCGGGGCTTTGATCGCCTTGGAATTTGTTAAGCTACGAAGGACTGTAGCCAGGCCGCCGGGGCGAGTCGAATCTGGAGAAGTAGGATCATCTTCTGGCTGCGGGGACATGTGCTCGTCTGCCGAGAGGAGAGGTGGAGGAAATGTTGGGACTGTGTCACAAGTTAGCAAGTCAGGCACAACAACCAGGCAAATCAGTCCAGCTCTTCGCTCTTCGTGGCAGGCGGACAACCACCTTGCGATAGCTCCACGCTTCAGCAAGCTCGGGCGAAAAACTCAACATTGCCGGTAAGGGCAGAGGCCATCGTGGATGGGCGTATATTACATACCTGGAGGTCAGTCCAGACGATCTTTTGGCATAAAACTGCATTCAAGCCCGAGGCGGCAGTTATACACGGCGTAGGGAGCGCGAGCCGCACCAAGAACCGAGGAAAGCAGTATAGGACGAAGAACGAGCCGTGGATAGGAACTGCGCCAAGCTGAGGTCGGGGACGGGGACGAGGAAGGACGAAACTCGACAAGATATGCTTCGAGGCTGACCAAAAACCGGTTTCAAGTCGAATACAGAATCAACCTTGCCAAGACAAACATTGGCGAGGATTTAGGCGAAACTGGACAGGGTTCGAGCAGGAAATGTCGATGAGTCCGGAAGTAGTGGTGATGCGATGCAGTTGCTTTTTGGATCCTCTACCCTTTACCCACTACGAAGCGACGCACTCGGGAGTCAGGGTTGGCACTTAACAGGGAGTACGGAGTTACTAGTACCTGCGATTGTGAGCAGAAGCCGTACGGCTTGGCAGGAACAGTACATGCAGTGTGGCTTGCTCAGGAAGGGAGGATGGGGAGAGCCCCACCTTGACGGTTACTGCATTGAAGCTCAGTGAAGATTCTGCGCCCGCTGACCTCATCTGCAGCCAGAGCACCTAGCTGGGGCTGGGGGCTGGGTATCTAAGCTAAGGTAGCCTGGTAGAGAGAGAGCTGGGCGGCTGGGCAATCGCACCGCCCAATGACGTTTGATAATACCAGCCAGGCATCTCTCTGGTCTCAAGGTTTCAATACTGAGCTTGAAATCCGCTAGACCCCGTGGATACAGGTCAACTGGCTGGTACTAGTTGACACGCATGCACCGGTGGACCGTGCATCGTAAAGCCTTGGATGCCAACCGAATCGTATGTTCAGCTGACACTCGACAGGCTGACGACGGTGGCTTTAGACAGCTCCGCGTTGTAAAAATGTCTGGTCGAGTTCGTTCAGAACCTGAGTCTCGAGTCTACAGCCACTGCTGTGCCACTTTTCACCTAGCACGATGACTTGAATGTTGCCCAAAGCTTGTTTTAGCGGATTGGTTATGGGCATTTCTGACGACATACAGAGCATCCCATAATGTCTTTCTGACCTCGAGAAGATTGAACCATAGGGTAGGGAGCGAGCAGTCAAGTATTGCTTCGCACCCGACCTTTCCCATTCGGGGGTTTAGCGCCGAGATGTGCTTTTTGTGGAGGGTCCGACAAGCTTTGGTTCCTGTTCCAAGTTCACTGACAGCTTGATAATTTCGTAGCCCGACAAATGTTTGATGTCGTGGTCAACATGTCAACTGTGCTCTAATCGTTATTTATGCTATCATATAACTAGGGAGTTGGTGTTGTGGGCTTGATCTTGACAGAGCCACCAAGATCTGCAAGACGCTAAGTAAAACAGTTGCGGGACGAGCCTGTTATACAACCTCGGAAATAAAAAGTCATCAAAAGCATATACGAGGGAAGATATGGAATTTGTCTCCCTATCCACGGGTTTCTAGTTGAAAATGGCACGGCCGGCACAGCTTCGTTCAGGTCTACTCCGTATCGTTGATCTGATCCGAGCTCCCCACACGCAACCCGTGGTTGAACCCTGGCCAACCCGTCGCCATGGAAAGGCGAACAGCTGCGCAACGCCAAAAAGTCCTCCACATCACATCTCTTGACTTCCACCAAACACCACTGCCTCTCTCCATCTCCGAACGTCACAACCACAGTGCAGCTCTCTTCCACGAGGTCTCACCATGGCGGCCGACATTGGTCAAATCTCTCAGCTGCTGAATGCAACCCTTGATCCTTCCCAGCACCGTAAAGGTACGGCAGATTCCTCCGTCCTGACTTTTTCCTCTGCTTTGCTGTTGCCCCACTCCTCAGTTCTAATAAAGAAAACGCATCTACAGCCGAGAATGCTCTCAAGCAAGAGGCCGCCAAGCCCCAATACTCGCTCACCTTGCTGAACATTGTCAATTCCGACTCTCTTCCCTCCAATACCCGACTCGCTGCTTCCTTGGCCTTCAAGAACTTCATTCGTTCCAACTACGTGGTGCGTGCCCGTACCGGCTCCCCCCACCTCGACGCTCGATCGAAATACTAAGGCTGTACACGTTTCTAGGATGAGGAAGGCAACTACAAAATTTCACAGGATGAGGTCCAGATAATAAAGGAGCGCCTGATTGGTTTGATGATTTCGAGCCCGCCAAATGTTCAGAAGCAGCTTGGCGAAGCAATCAGCGTCATTGCAGACTCCGACTTTTGGAGGCGGTGGGACACGCTTACCCAAGTACGATCTGTCCATGTCACCATATTCCGGGAGCTTTTTCTGAGCTGAATGATTAGGAACTGGTTAGTCGGTTTTCTACCACGGACCCCAAGGTCAATGTCGGCGTCCTCGAAGTCGCTCATTCGATTTTTAACCGATGGCGCCCTCTGAATCGATCCAACGAGTTGTATATCGAAATCAACCACGTTATCACCACGTTCGGCCAGCCTTTTGTTCAGTTGCTGGTGGTAAGTTGTTGGAGTAGCACAGTCTCTGCGTCGTGGGATGCTGACACATCACCTAGACTACTGACAGCAAAATCGCCGCGCATGCCAACGACAAAGATGCCCTCAGGGGGTGGTTCGAGACCCTCGACATGCAAATCAAGATCCTGCATGATATGTCCTCGCACGATCTTCCCCCGATTTTCGAAGAGAACCTTGCGAGTATCTCTGAGCTTCTCCACAAATACCTGACCTACAACAACCCACTGCTCGAGACGGATGATGACGATGAGGCGAGCATTGTCGACACAGTCAAGGCAGGGATTTGCGAGTTGCTGGAGCTTTATACTATCAAGTATGACGAGGACTTCTCAAAATACTGCTCACCTTTTATTACGAGCGCGTGGAATCTACTATCGACAGTTGGGCCTCAAACCAAGTATGACAACCTCGTGAGCAAGAGCTTGCACTTCTTGACCGCGGTCGCTGGTACAGCTGAGCACGCCGCCGTTTTTAATAATGAGAATGTTTTGTCTCAGATTGTTGAAAAAGTCATCTTGCCTAATGTTGCCCTGAGGGAATCAGACGTTGAAATGTTTGAAGACGAACCCATCGAGTTTATTCGACGAGATCTAGAGGGTTCAGATACAGACTCAAGACGCCGGTCTTCCACGGATTTCTTGCGAAAACTGCAAGAAAAATTTGAGACTCCCGTCACAACCGCGGTGTCCAAGTATATCACCCACTATCTTGACCAGGGCAAGACAGACTGGAAGGCCAAGGACACGGCCGTCTATCTGTTCTTGTCTATTGCTGCCAAGGGAGCTGTCACCGCCGCACAGGGGGTCAAGACTGTGAACCCACTTGTCAATGTTGTCGAGTTCTTTGAACAGCATATTGCGGCAGATCTCATGGCGAGCGAGGGGGTGGAGCCCATCTCCAAAGTTGATGCGATTAAATACCTCTACACATTCCGCAGTCAACTGTCCAAGGAACAGTGGAAGCTCGCTTTACCGCCGTTGATCCAAAACATGAACTCGTCCAACTACGTTGTCTACACATACGCTGCAATTGCCGTTGAACGTGTCTTATTCCTGGCCGATGATGTCGGCAATCAAATGTTCCCCCGAACCGACATTGAGCCCTTTGCAAAGGACCTCCTCAACCACTTGTTCAAGCTGATTGAGCGCGAGACCAATGCCGCCAAGTTGCAAGAAAACGAGTTCTTGATGCGCTGCGTGATGAGAATTCTCATTGTCATCAAGGATGGTGCCGCGCCAATGCTAGATAACGTCTTGACCCACCTTATTCTCATCACCAACGTCATGAAGCACAACCCTAGCAACCCCAGATTCTACTATTACCACTTCGAGGCTATGGGTGCATTGGTACGATACTGCTCTGGAACCAATACTGCGGTTTTCAATCAGAAGCTGTGGGAGCCATTTAATCTGATCCTCACTGAAGATGTTACCGAGTTCATTCCTTACATTTTCCAAATTCTGGCCCAGCTTCTCGAGTCAAGTCCCGCAGGCGCTGTTTCTGAGAACTTCAAGAATCTTCTGGGCCCTCTTCTGGCTGCGCCTTTGTGGGAGACCCGTGGCAACGTTCCTGCTTGCGTTCGTCTGTTATCTGCTGTCATTCCCAAGGCATCAAGCTTGATTATTCAGAACAATCAGCTGGAAGCTGTTCTTGGCATTTTTCAAAAACTGCTTGCATTCAAGAAGTCTGAAGTCCAGGCTTTTGACATCTTGGATGCCATTGTCAACTCTTTTGAGCCGTAAGTGTTGCCCAAGAACAATTTCTAGTCCACTATAAGTTACGTTAGCTAACTCGGCGTCATAGCTCTGCGCTGGACAAATACTTTGGCACAATTCTACAGCTTCTGTACACCAAGCTGCAGGGATCTCCTGCCGACTCGTTCAAGATCCGTTTCGCCCGCTTCTACCATTTGGTCAGTGCCAGACTTGAAGCCGGCTATGGTGCGGACTACTTCATCAAGCAATCAGACCAGTTGGATGCGGCTGCATTTGCTCAAGTGTATCCACCATTTGTGCTTGCTGAGACAGAAAAGCTCGCCAAGCCTGTTGACCGCAAAACGGCAGTCGTGTCACTGACCAAGACACTGTGCGACTCGCAGGTGTTTGGGCAGAAGTTTATGAAAGGCTGGGCGAACAGCTGTCGTATTCTGTTGTCCCTGCTCGCAAATCCGCCCGCCGTTGCCGCTGGCCGAGGCGATGAGATCATTACCGAGAGTTCAGTCGATGATATTGGTTTCGGAATGACATATACTGCTCTCAACACGTGTCGACCCCTGGCTCGCGACGACTTTCCTGATGTTCAAAACGTAACCACGTGGGTCAAGCAGTACATGGCTGAAGCTAGCCAGCGACACGGTGGGGCTATCGAAGGTTTCATCACCCAGAGGCTTCCCCCAGAACAGCAGGAGGCCATTGCCCAGTATATTCGCTGAGTGGTCCCGGGGCGTTTGATGGGGTTATTACAACGGAGAGGAATATATATGAAACAGTACAAGATGTGACTAGTCGGAGGTGTCACGTGAAATGAGCCCGGGTATTTGAGCATTGAACATTGAGCATTGAGCGGGTGAGCTGATAAAACAGGTTTATGTTCACCGCGTGGGATAAGTGGAGGTGGCAATTACCAGAAAGAGCTGCTCGGTACATACCTAGGTAGGTAGGCACAGTTGGGTCATGAGATGACTGGAAAAGGATGCCGTAGAATTGAGCAATATGATCAAACATGGCCAAGTCGGCGTATATATTATTAGGTGCTGGAATCATACAACCATCCCACTTATGCCCACTACGCAATTCCATGTCCCACATTTCGGAAATGACGGTGTAGTTCACGACATATGCGTAATCCTCGTGCAATAGCAGGGGCTCTTAAGACCCCGGAAGAATCACAGTGCGGGAAGTACGAGTAAGCGACACTGACGTCAAGCTAACAGTCCCAGTTGACAAACTGGTTCCGCATGAAAATGAGAACGTAGTGTGTGGTACTCATATCTACTAACTACACCTGAGTGAAACGAGACCCTAAAATAGTGGGGCGTGGCACGAGTACCATTGGCGGAAGTAAAATACATGCTTCTTTCTTCTCCCGTCACACATGACAATATGTATAAGAACTGAAAAAATAAAGGCCCAGGATGAATGCACATGGTATCGTAAATCTCGCTAAATCATTAGGCCGCCGCCCAGCCACCAAAATACGCCGGTGCGCAGATGCGCAGATGTCGGGTGAAGGAGACGGACGAGTGGCAAGTGTTGTGGCTATTTCCGCTTTGTATAAAGTTCTGGGAAAAGGGGGGGGATATATAAATATGCCAGGCGCTTAAACGCGTTGCCCTTTGTGCAAAGGGATGAATGCCTTGTCGTTAATGGAATGGACGTGAATCGAGTGCCGTCATGAGGGGTCGTGATGATATGGGAATGCTATTTTGATGCAGTTTTGGCATCCAAAGTTTCGTACACGCGCTGCAGAATTGCGAAGAATTGAATTATGTAGAAGGTGGTTGGTGGCCAGGAGCACCAAGCGCAGATGTGGCCGTGATTGTAGTGCCAGTGCAGTAGCGTGGAGAGAGTAGCCTGGCCGTGGAGTAGAGGGTCCTCGCTCTATACAAAGCCTCCTTCGGTCCCTACCATGCCAACGCTACTTCGCCATCCGCACCGTCTATCCTGGTCCTCGCGGTCCCTAGGTCGCGGTGGAAGAGGTCCTGTCCCGCGGAGGGTAAGGTTGGTGCGCGGTGCGGACGAGCACGGCTGGGTGTCGACCTCGCTGCTGACATGGCTGCTCCCTCCGCTCGCGTTCGTCTGGACGAGCAGTAAGCTGCTGGTGCTAGATAACCTCTTGGCAAACTCGGTGAAACTCAACCTTTTGGCACTCGAGTTGGAGTGTCGCTTTTCTGCCATTGTGCTAGAACGGTGGTGTCCACTGTCCTGGCCCTTCGCGGACGAGGGTAAATCCGGTGCTGCTGTGGCTGTGGGTATCGGATGAGGTGTGGTTTGTGCTCGAGAGGCTTTGGGCCTGCTCTTGGCGTGGGCCGTGTGTGGGCGCGAGGGTGGCGCGATAATAGTGGATGTTCGAGCGGAATCTGCATGAAAACTGAGATGGTTCCTCGACATGCCCGGGCGATGAGACTTTGGGTTCAGAGTACCGCCATCGTGGCGGCCTGTGATGTACGCCAAGGCCCGCTGAGCAGAAGGCGACATGAGTGGTGCGCCATGTTGCTCATTCTGGTGCTGTTTCTGGGAGTGGCCGTTGCTCTCAGAGTCAGAATCGTCTGAGGCAGGGTCTAGCCCATTGTCATCCGAGGTATCGCCATGATCAAACGCACTTGTCATGGTTATAGTGTCCCGCTTTCGCCGCTTCTCCTCGGCATCACGCATTAGGGCATCAAACCTCGCAATGGAGCTGAGCTTTTCCTGACCGGGAACATAGGATCCGGCACCGGGGATGTGTCCCAGCTGAAAGGCTCTGTCCAAAATGGTCTCTCCAGGGCATGGAGGAGACGCTTCATCGAGGATAGAAAGCTGCCGGCCTTGTGAGCTCATGCTATCTCTGCCTCGGGAGGGAGAGCTGATCATGGATGACCTTCCCTGGGCGGAGGTCCATCCATCGATGAACTGACCCTGATAGTCTCCATCTGGGCCCGACGATACAATATCGCCGGGCCTAATGGTAGTATAATGCTGTTCAGGAATGGCATACTGCACCTTCTGAGACGGATGGTTGTTGCTAGAAGGGGATGAAATATCGCTTCGTTTCGATCGTAGGCTAGGGGAGCCCGAGCTGAAGGTGATGACGCGATCCAAGGGCCCGGTGGAATGGGTGGCCGTAGAGCTTTTGTGCTGAAGACGGCGGCTGCCACTTCCTGGTCGAGGGGAGAAATCCGGATTATCGTTGGATCGTGTTTGGAATGGTGACGTGAAAACCGGGGACACAGGGCTCTCTGTCGTGCTGGACGAACCCTTCTTGGACATGATGAACTGACACCATTCGTGAAGAGTGGGATGGTGGTCATCGGGAGGGGTGCGAAACCACAGCGTCGTCACTCCTGCGTCTTTATTCGAAGAAACAAAACCCGCAGCGCGGCTTGACCGTCTCTTTCGCTGATTGTCGGAAACTGTAACCACAAGAGTTGGTAACACAGGTCCCTGCTTGCGATGGGAGACAAGTTGGACTTGGCAATCGGAAACACAGCTAAGCGGCCATTGCTGGATCGGCTCCCAGTCCTCCTAGACATGAACGCTGTCAGTGGGGTGCTTTGCGACGTGGCAGTAGCTGTTGAGGAGCACTGAGCTCTACCTTGGTCTTGTAAACGAAAATACACAATTTGTCGACGGCATTCTTGTGCACGGATTTTGAAATGACGGTGCTGACGCGGCCTATGCTGCCATTTTGCGTGAAGCCGTAGCTGCCTTGCCGGTCTCTGCTGGTGGATTGGCGAGACCCAACCGCAACATATCTTGTCTATATAAAGGCATGATTAATTGGAGTGACGAGGAGGGAAAAGAATAAAAGGATGCTGATGCTGCTCCCAAACTAAACGGAATCAAATCAAACAGAGACTCGAGCATGATTGTTGTGCTGCTCACCTTCCATGATTGCCTGCCCAAGATCTGGCTCCGGTCCGGAGGAACCTGGAGGTAGCCGGCGAGGCTATCCATGGCCAACGAGATACAAAATTGCTGACCAGAAATAGGAGAAAGATGCGGAGTTAAGGCCGGGTTCCCGGTGAAGGTCGCATTCTGAGAATACAGAGATGGGGGCCGCAGTAGAAAAGAGGCCTTGCTGCTGTTGTTGGCGTTTATGTTCTGAAGGTATTGTCGACTCCTCGACTCCTTTCCTTGGTGGATACTCAAGTATTGCCTCCTCTCGCACCTTGGCCAGTGTTTAGCGGGCAACTAGAAAAACCCGAAGTTTGCTAGATTGAACTAAACTGCAAAGAGGGTCTAAACCAGAAAAGGTACGTCCGAGATGCCAGAAAGAACATGGGAATAAGGGGGAACAAATATTGTTTTTACGCCCAACACGCAGAACTGCGTAAAAAGTGGACAAGAAGAGTATAAGTAAGGAGCAGCGGAAACTAGAGCAGCAGGTAAATGGATCGCCTAGGCTATTATGGGTCCTGAAGTTTGGCACGGAGTATGATGGTGTTTAACTAAGTCGACGGCCAGTTGCTAGTCGCTAGTCACTAGTCACTTTTGTCTCTTGGTCTTGGTATTAAACACCTTGAACCAAGGGCGATCCCGCATTGGGCTTTCCGGCGGGTGGATGACGAACGATGAGGTGTGGAAGCAACTTTCGATGGGAGAAACCGGGATGAGGCATGGGTTGGTGCCAGATGCACAGGTCCATGCCCCGGCCATCCGCCTCCATCTGCCTCTATCCGCCTCCGTCATGGGGAGTTGGGGAGCCAAAGGCGCCATTTACACGCCGTGTCAATCATGGCTGCAAGCCGACTGCAAGCCCAGGTCGTGGCCGGGTCAAGGCCATCAAGCCCTTGAACCCTGTGGTCCATGTCCAGGCACCTTGGAATGTCCAGGCGAAATTAACATCAAACCAGACAAGAACACAATGGTGTTCAAGCGTGGCAAAGGCCCCAAACCCTTGTCCCATGCATCCGCCAACCCGCTTCAATGCCAGCGATCTCCTTCAGTCCCCGAGTCGTCCGCACTTCGTCCTCCATGCACACAGTGCCGTCGCCATCAGCCATCAGGTGTCGGTGTTGTGCAGCCCCAATCCCACCATTTGCCCTGGATGGATTTGGTCTGTGCGTCCAGCCGTCGGTCGAGGAGCGAAAGAGGGGGGGGGGGGGGGCGCGCGAGGTTTGAGGTCCAAGTTCAAAGGGTTGATGTTACATCCCAATCAACCTCAGGTCGTTGGGACAAGTCTGGTTTGCAGTTTGCATCGCGAACCTGAAGCAAGCGCTTACTAAGTGTTCGTACTTCAATTCAGGTCAACTGGTTGGATGCTTGGTTTTGGTGGCCATGTCTCTGGCAGGTGGGAAGGCACGACCGGGTTACAACTTGTTCCCGCGTCGGGAACAACGGAGTGCCCGACTCAACAGGACCTGTCCAAGTGCAAAGTCAAAAAAAGTACGCCAGCCTTCGATTTCTTGACACAACTCTGTGCATGCACCAGACTTCAATAGGCTAGAATGCGTACACAACTCTTTTCTCAAATTCCCTATTTCTAAACCCGCATCGCATCTGCAGCCAAGTGTCCAATCCGCCACCCCGTCCTATTGAAGCCTTCCTGAGAACTCAAAGTCTCAGACATCTTGTCGCCAAGGCACTCGCTTCTGGCCGCGTGTTTCGGATCGTGGTACAGCCCGCGAGGCCAGCCAAGGGGAGAAATAACGAGAAAAGAAAAATCCTCCCCCAATCCCTCGGCTCTTATCAAGCGGCATATGAATGCACAGACGGCATATCTACCAACAAGGACAAACTGGCATGGGCACGCACATCCTTTCCCCCACGAAATTGTCGTACAGGATGAGAAGCAAAGTAGTTTCCCCTAGCATACTCCGTACCGAAGAATGTTGGCGTCTCATGCGAAAGCCTTCGGAATTGAGCTCTGGGGCTTAATGTTACAAGATGCATATCCGCTTTCATGCAATACTGTGCCAATACCCTCAGACGCCACATTGCTGCAAGCATTGTTCAATTTGCTACTCGCAGGGTACAATTTTGCTGACGCAAGCTCTGATGGGCAGAGATACAAGTAGGATGAACAAGCCGAGTACACGGTCCTTCGATCCGAGCTCGACTGCTATGCAATTATTGCTGTAGCCCTTGCACTGACCATGGTGACGGGCCGGCCAGGGACCCGGGACACACAGACACGAGTACTACAACCTACGGAGTTAGCTAACTTCAAGTTAATATCCACAAAGCCACATGAGCACTCTTCAGCTGAATGCGTGCCGCTGTACTATTGGCAGGCGATAACAGTCGTCCCGTGACTGGCGTTCTCAAGACGGGAAGCAACTAACTACATTTACAAATAATAGGTCCCTAAATAGCCTTCCTACCTGATCCTGATGGATATTTGCCTTCGCATCGCGGGATCAATAAATGAGAGCGACAACTCATAGTGTGACGCCGATTAGGCCATGGTTATTCCGCTGACCAGCCTGCCTGGGTACCCTTGCCCTTTGCGCAGGACAACCGTGGCGTCGCACGCTAACGCATGCAAAACAATTGCATCCGTTTACATCTAATATGCGTGGAACTGCACTCTAACATCGCCGGACGACACGTATATTATGTATCCAGTCGTGTGTGCAGTATCGCGCGTGCTGACATGCAATCCGTGGGAGATGCACGAAGCGGGAATGAATCCCTAGCCGGCCACTTTGCTATGCCTGATATCGCGAAGGATTCGGGATGCATTCATGAAACAGGAGAACGGTGTGTTTTGGCGAATGGGGAGGCGCTCCGAGACCAAGGTCAATGGTACAGCTCATCATGTCTATTCATGACAACCAGCAAGAAGCCACTCTTGGCTCTTGTCACCATTTCGTCACTAGTCCGCTGGCTGGACGGTGGACGGTACGAAACGTTCATACCAACAGAATTATGAACTTTGTTTCAGCATAGCTAGTGAAGGGCTGTTCTCTGGCTCGATTCTCCTCGCGATAGCGCAGATATCCTAAGCAACTCAAAGTCCTCGTCTGATATGTCTCTTCGGGGCAAGAGACCGTCGACATGGCACAGAGACCACCCGCCCTTGGGTTGAACTTACAAGATTGGGGGGTCATCCGGGGCAGAAAAGTACCTGCTCCCTGCACAAATGCACTTGATGATACCATTTAATACTGTCTGGCGTTGGCTGGCGTTGTACTGGGGCCAAGGCCAGAAACATCAAGTCTCAAGCATGGCGTCTGTCATCTTGATGTTCTGGAAAGCAACCCTCTGTTCGGGTCCGCCTGGTTTTCCAAATCATTATTCCCCCAATCATAGGGTACTTTGTACCCCGTTTGCCGCCACACCATGCGGGTCATTGTGGTGGCCACTTGAACGGATATGCCGGTCTTCTTATCCCGTACGTACACACCACCTCTGCCGATCATCACAATGTAGCTGACGACTGTGGCGTAAGCCAACGGTCAAGACGTTCGGCCCGGTCGTTGTGTCAACGGGCGCCAGGGGAGTCGATATCTACCAAAGTATTGGAACGGGCCAATGGATAGCGCAGTGTTCACGATGCGCGCAGGAACGAAAAGGCAAAAACCTCGGTGCGGGATGCAAGTAACTATATTCTGCCACTTTGGCCCCTACCCGAGGGCACTAAAGCATCTGGGCGAGCTACGGAGTAAACAGAGGAGGAAATATGTTGACTTGGTCGATTGAGAAGCCAATGCGCAATTCTCAATCTGCGGCAATGTTGTATCTTGGGCGGTTCTATGTTGCTGGTCGCTAATCAAAAGGGTCAAAGCCGAATGCAATCGCAGGTCCGTCGATGTTTTGGTTGGCCGATGGCTCCGTCTTCTGTTTCCGCAAGATATCTGAAACTGCGGGTCAACTCGTGGTACTGCTGAGCTTCGAGTGCTGCTTTCATTGCTGCGAGGCCATGACTACGACCGCATTTTCCACCGGAAGACATTGAGCTCTCAACTGGCTCAGCTCCCCTTCTCCATGATAAGAGACGGTCAAGACGGGCGACCGCGGCATGAAGGCAGATTCCATGCAACCAACGAACTTCTGCTCCGGCTCTCCCATTCTTTGAAGTCAAATGTTATTTTGCAATACCTTCTCCGACGCTATGGGTCTCTTCGGATCCGGCAGGGACCAGGTTGGTTGGTTTCCGCAATGGTCTTGACGCTGTGCTCGCGTGATAAGCGCAGTTTACGTTGGTCCATGACTGCCAGGCGAGATGAAGGGGAAGAAGAGTGGCGACTGCTCGCAGAGGTCATCATTTACAGCGTATTCCGGCAATGTACTCGGTACAGAGCTCATGCAGCAACCTCCGTGTTACCGATCAAGGCCAGCGGTCAGAACGAGGTCTTGGCCGCATGCGGTTCTAGTCGGTGAAACTTTATTGTGACGTGCCAAGTCACTGCGGCTACTGTTACTACTACTGCTACTACAACTTCAACAACAACAACTACTACTACCGCCGCCGCCGCCGCCGCCGTCATCACCCCGCATGCACTTATAATCATATGTTCTGACGCTGGAATACTTCCACAGAGTACGGTCGAGGCTTCAAATTTCCATTGCCCGGACTGTCATCATTTGCGCCTCTTCTTCAACCCCTGCATCATTGCGCATGCGGGCCGTTTAGTGGAACAAAAGCAATCCAGGGGTTCTAGAAGAACAGGGGGCACGTCTGCGCTAGTCATGTCATATTCATTCGCCTTTTCAACTGGGCGGTGAAATGCTTGGGACTGATTGTGCATTTCAAGGCATGTTGGAAATGGTGGAAAATGGTGGAGATGCTGCAGACGAGTGACAAATGCCCCATGTCTCTAGTCATACTTGCCCCAGACCGTTCTTCTTTTTTAAAAAAAAGGACCGTAGGAATCTCTTGGCGTGCTCTGAACTCGCGAACGATGGGGGGACCAGAGCCTACCAATACTTTGCTTTCAAGCCCCTCAATACGGGCCTGGTTCCCTTTCTCCTTGGTCGTCGACCTGGTCCAAGTCCCCGAGGCTGAAAGCAAGGGCCAACTATCTCTGGACCATCGGTATGGGCGGCCCAATAGCTTGGTTGAGGCGCCAGCCTTTTGCATATTGTGTACGGATCATCTCGGATATATTGAAGTACGTATTGGCTGGCGAGGTGTCTTTCATGCGTATTTTTGGCGCTGCAGTAGGGACTGACTGATGTCTCCTCCATTCGGACATGTCGTCGGACGACATGGATCTTGACAAGCCGGCTGCCCGAGTGAGAGCAAGCAGGTTGGCAGCTTTCATCAGATGACAACTCGAGACGTTGTGGTTGATTCGCTTGCATGCAGGTACGACGGGCCTTGGCGGTCAAGATCCTCCTCCTGGTTTTGGCCCGGAACCTTGAATGCAATGCGATCGGTGCTGTCACCAGGAACAACCGGCAAATACAAAAATCCCTCCAATAGCTGGGCAGTTTAGCGGATCAAATTAGGGTCCGGACCTCCATCCCATCCCGCATGACTGGAACTCTGGTTGGAGTACGCGGAGTACCGGAGCCGTGGCCAACTTGGTAGCCCTGGACCTGTGCTCCGCGTCGTACAGAGAGAAGCCATTTCCAACCTGGCAACTTTTGACAAGATCGACTGACTATTTGACAGCTGGAGGGATCACGGGCCAGAAGCTAAAAACGGAAATAACCTCTACATTCCAATGGCAACCTCGGCAAAGGGCGACATGGCAGGAAACTCAGGCGCCATCGCTTGTCCTCCACCGGACCGTCGCTGGCCTCGGCCTTGTGGTACGCATTGTTTTCAGCGTTTCCAACATCGGATCTCACCGCCGCTAGCATCCGCAACAACCCGCCTCCATTTCGTCAACGAATCGTACAAACAAGCAAACTAGTCCACGCCTCAAGCCGGCCACATCTCCAGAGAGGGCAAGTCCTGACACGCACAAGGACGCGCCGATGTGACACTACGCCACACCACCCGTGCCAAGTTTCAAATGTTGCGTCGATCCGGCACAAGTCTGGTCCGCTGTGGCAGACGCCAAGGAACCTTTTTATCAGCCTCAAAAGAGACACAGACCCTAGGATAAAATTAAAAAAAAAAAAAAAAAATTATTGTAGCCGACAAGCTCTTTCGATGTGCTCGGGCTCACCGTTCCATGCATGTGCCCGCCCACGCCCCCTTCAATGCCGACCTGGACCACCATACCCTGAACGGTGTCATTGCCTCGACAAAGCGTCCCTGTGATAACGCCTTACCCAAACATGCTTGCCTGAACCTGGGATATGTTGCTTCCAAAAGGGTTGCTGCACACGCACGACAAGGTTTCCCTTGATCTTGCATCTGCGCCCAACTCTAATGTTGCGTGTACCCCGGATTTTGTGATCCCTTTTGATCGGGAACGCATTGCCCCCTTGGAATATCACTCGCCTCACCGACAAAAGAAGCAGGACGTGTTTCGCAACCAGTGGTATCGGAGCCCGCCATGCAAGTTCACACGGTATATTTAGAATCGCTTATTTTTTTTTCTCTGCGTTTTGTCTTTCAGAACTGGAGATGTGATGCACCAAGTCAAGGGCTGTCCCAGTCTACATGTAACCTTGCACAAAAAAACAGCCCTCCTTCCATCCGGCAACCCAATCCTGCAGGTATTCGCTCCGACAGATGAGACATGGCTCTCTCCTTCTTCGCACCCCCCGCCCAACGCTACAACGCCGGAAAAAGGTGAAGCGAACCGAACCGGACAAAGACGAAAGAGAGCGGAGTGGTGACCAATAAGATAAAAATAGAAATAAAAGGCGATCAAGAAGACAAGTCCCTTCTTATGGAATCAAATGGCCAACAAAAAAAAAATTGTAGACTGATCCAGGCTGGAGCCACGAAAAGCCATAGTTCAACGAAACCGACCAAATATGATGATGAAAATGCGTACCGGCCCCCCGTCCTGTGTGCATTTCTCTATTGTCGTCATGGTAAAGTGTCTAAACCAAGAAGAATGTGGAGTAAAAAGATGTAACAAAATAGAACAACTCGTAGTATATCCGCCTACTTGAAGGGGACCGCTGAATGACCAAGTCTAGGGTCAATGTCCACTAGCCCTCCCTGCCTAGAACGGCACGGGTTCATTTTGATGGTGTTTCCACCCCGTCAATCCGGGTATCCTAGACCTGATATCCACGCCTCTCTTGCGGTTTGCCCATCTACGACTCTTGTTAGCTTCTCAAAGATATTCAAAATTTGTGGCAAAGTGTTAGTTTTGGCTCGACTTACATTCGCACTTTTCCGTCATCATTACATGAGGCGAGCATGTATGGATCGGCCGGGTTCCAAACCACACAGTTGCACCGCTTGCCGGAAAAACTGGACAACCTCTCGACAGCAGCCCCTATATTCTTGTGCCAGATGACCACTTTTCCGTCTTCGCTGCCGCTCATGACAAAGCTCTCGTTGGCTCCGCCGAAGGAAGCGCGGATGACGCACTGGTCCGTCATATGGCCAAGGAATTTCTGTACCGTAGCTCTCGTGAACAAGTCGACGAGCTGCGCCTCGCTGTCCCCTTTGTTGACAAGCAGCTGCCGGGAATCTTGGCTGATGGCTAGAGATATCGGCTGGGCACCCAAATCCAGTTCATACTCCAGTGCTCTTGTTATTCCGTTGTACACGTACATGTTGGTAAAGTTGTCCGCCGCTACAAGCCACCGTCCGTCGGGAGACCCAGCAATGGCCTGCACACGATGCTTCTTGTCCCACTGGACCAACTCTTCGCCCTCACTGTTGAATGTACAAATGCTCCGTTTGTTATCGAGGGTGCCGAGGACAAAGGATTTGCTGTCACTCGCCCAGATGCACCCACTGACAGGTTCGTCGAACCGTTTCAGTTTCTTGATTAATTGACCATTCTATGCTCTTATTAGTTGCCGCTGAGAATGGGTGACATTGGTGAAATGGGCTCTTACCTTAGTATCCCATAATCGCGCAAAATGGTCCTGCGAACAGGTCACCATCATCGAGTCATCCGGACTCCACGCAATACTTGCTACGCCGGAATGGTGATCTTTTTGAACCTGCATGCTGAGGGCGTGTACAACTTGGAATGACCACGTCTCCCATATAAAGACACTGTCACTGGATCCACAGGCGGCAAGCTGCGACCCGTCGTGAGAAAATTGCACCTCCCACACCTCTCCTCGCATTTCGATGAGCTCCAGCACGATATCTCTGGGGAAGACTCGCCTGTCACAGTGATGATCCGCGTACAGCGAAGGCGACGATGCCGCGGTGTGGAAAAGGCAGGAGTTGATCTGACTCTGCTTGACCTGGTGCAGGAGAACAGCTAGGCGATTTTCGGGAAGCATGACAGATGGCGAGATACACCCTAGCAAGCGGGATTAGCGTCTACATATCACAACCAGGTAATAGCTTGTAACATTTTTGGGCACTCACTTGATAGCTCTGACAACAGCCTCTTGCGTGACTGTCCCCCTGCTCCATCCCAGTTTGCCTTGGCCATCAGGTCCTCTGTTGAAAGACACATTAGGAGGCTGGAAAGAAAATGCACTTTTGCGGTGTCGTGGTCTAGCGGCGTTAATTCTACCCTCAGAACCTGGAGTGCCCGAGTTGTGTCTCTGGTTTCCAAAAGCTCCAGAAACTTTTGCTGACGCATGGCAAATCTCATAACATTTCGGTCCGAGCCTGGAGCGAGTACAAGCCCATTTCCATCACCGCCATCCTCGCCAGCCTGTCCTGCCACAGTAGCTCCCGTCAGCAAATCTTCCGCTTCAACCCATGAGCCTTCCAACACAGCTGACCGAAAGGCTGCTACCGTGGGATTTTCCAGTTTGAACCCGCTCTCCTCGCTCACACTCTCGGCAGCCGCTTGATAACCCATGTCTGACAATGCTTGGATCAAAATTCGAGTCACCTCCTCTCTGTTATGTCCGAAATATGATGAGGGTCGGACGAGCGACGTAGAGGCTTTGTCTCCATTTGCTGAGCCATTGGCAGCTAGAGACGCTGCTTTGTGTGTCCCGTTAGTCGCACCACTGGGCAAGACAGTCCTCTGAGAAGCAACACCAGTCGATCCATTTGAGCGAGCGGCGCCGCTCCCATTAGACTGTAGGACGGAATTGCCGTCTGACGCCATGTCTTCGCCCACTCGCCGCCTCCTTTTTGGACGACGACGACCAGGTGATGAATATGTGTCGGATAGAGCAGCCTCGTTGTCGGCAGAGGCAGGGTCGTTGGGATCTTGTATCGGAGAAGAGCCAGACGGGCGTCGTCGCCTACCGAGGACCTGCGATACCGAGCCGGAAGGCGGATCCGGTCTTGGAGTGGAAGATTCTATGTTCACAGTCGAAGCCGGAGCTGGTTGGGCGGATCGGCCAGGGCGACCAAGCGGCGAGGAGGGGTTGGGTGCTGAGCCGACGCTGCTGGCAGATTGTCGATAGCTAGGCGGAGTGGATGGGTCGTCAGAGGGGACAATGGGGTGAAGGGAACGAGCGTCGGAGGGTTGGTCCACGTCGACCGTTCCGCGGGCAAGCCGCGGTGGCAGTTTGAGTCGATTTTGTCTGTAAATTGGCTAGACACCGGTCACGGAGAGAGTCGAGGACGGGAGAGGCGGCGATGGTGACTGTCTGGGCTGGAGACGGGACCAGACCAGATGCGTGTGTGTATCGTGAGTGAAGTAGTCGATAATGAGGACTTTTGGCCTAGTTACAGTCGAGCCAAATAGGAATGACTACCTAGATAGGTAGACGTTGATTGCCCAAAGCTCTTTGTCGTTTTGATAAGGCGCCGTGAGGGACAGCAACACCTCGGTGGTCGACCAGCATGTGACGGGCAATGTATCGGGCGCTAGAGAGCAGATGTTGACGACATGGGATCGGCGGCGGTGAGGGTGAAGGCTGGGATAGAATATGCGTCGGGCTGGTTCGCTGTTTGAAAGGGCTGAGCAACGCTGGACAAGGTTGAGGCCACCAGCTTGGTCGGTTTGGGTGGCATAAGAAGACGGTCGTGGAGGAGTGAAGTCAAAAGAGGGTCCAGGCATATGTCTGGAGAAGCAGGTTCAATGTTGAACTCAAGCCAAGTCTGGTCAACTGGTGCGTTGAGGGTGGGGAGAGACCACTGGGCCACAGCGGTCCGGGTGATGGCGAATAGCGGAGCCTGTGCCTCCGTCGCCGGCACTTGAGGCGCTGTGGCGGGGCCTGGTGGCCATTTGATGGGCGAATGCCCAGTCCGTCGTCAACTGGTGAATCGATTGATGGCTTTGGGCCATAAAGTGGGCCTCTGGAAAGCGAGATTGGAGCTGGCCATGCGCCACCCACATCCAACCATGGAGCATCGTCACCAGGCTTAAGACTTGCCACGCACACCAGAACGTATTCTGGCCGTGATTGCTGGCTCGGATGGGGCATCTGCAGCGCAGTACGTAGGCACCTACGGAGTACGGACTAACGATTCTCGGGTGGTCCGTAGTGCTGGGTCCTTCAAGCTCTAGGGTAGGGCATCAGCCCGACTCGCTACGGGCATCTTTCTGCCATCGACGTGGACTTCTTGCACTTTGCACATCAGTTAGGGTCTGTTGAAGGGCCAAGCACGACATCATTTACCAATTAACCATGAACGACCTGCAGAAGTCTTTGGCCCCGGTGGCCTTGGGCAGGGCTCTATTGATGCGATGTATATTGAGCCAAGTTTTGAGGGCAGGGAGTATGACGCTATGTTTCGGGTCTACGGGCTAAGTAGATGCGTTTTGTACGGCAGAGCTTTACGGACGTACTAATGCGCCCGAATCTGGGTGGAGCAAAGCCCTCATATTCACGACGATATCCTGATACTTGCCGAGGACTGGCTCCCACTAACCGGGTTATCACCTCGGATGAAATGGGGAAGGTTTCTCCGAGACAAGGCTTTATATCATAAGAGGGCAACTAGATGATTGTGTATGATGGTGTCGAGTCTTGTTGATATATCAATGCCGTATTGGCCAGAGGCGAGTCATGGAAAGCCCAACGTAAGAACACGGAAAAATTGCTTAGCATATAAGCACACCAGTTTCAGGTCTAGAATCCCTCCTGGGAATCGAATCATTCTGATGTTACAAAATCCTTCCACAGTCAGTCCTTGAAACTCGACGAGGCCGGCGACCTCTCCGATCATGCTGAACTTTGTGACGCCAGCTTAGGTATCGCTGATATTTAGAAATCCCGACTGTAGCTGCCGTTGAATGCGGCCCTTCAGGTGCGATGGAGCCAATCTGAGAATTGGACAGAGATGAATGCGGCTTCTTTGCTACTGCATGGTTCCAATTGCGATCACTATTTCCTCCGATTAGGTGAAAGGCAGAGAGCCTTTAAACATGCTACTTCACCAGTCTACCACTCTTTCCCCAAAATGGCAGAGAGGGTTAAACAGAACCAGTTATCCCAACGCTCGAATCGGTGTACTTGCGCCTCTGATATACTCTCCTCTTGAAGGATAATTCGACAATAGAGCGGCAGCTTGATAATTACTCGAGGCCAACCATATTTTCCGAGTATTTCAAGGACTGTTCTGGGTAAAATGGAGATTTGGGTCGTTGAGCCTTTTAGTTTTGGTTGAGGCGTCGGCTTGTCATGATATTGTTTTCCCGGTGAGCCATGGAGCAAAAGATGCAGCATGGCCCGCGGCCGGCTATCCTCAACATCAAGCCCAACTGTGCCCGTTTGGCTCCTGCATGTACGTGATGAACGCACTCGAGGACCTCGAAGAGGTGTGCGAAGTGACTATCCTGGCTGTTCCAACGCTCAACAATAAAGAACAGGCCGACTTAACTGCGGCTTCGAAGCTGTCCCACTAAACGAGTATGAAAAAGAGTACTGGAAAGATGCGTCAAGGTAACAGAACTCAGCTTAAAGGGGCTACGAAATGCGAGTTGCGGAACGACCGTTGAAAGGTGTGCTTTGTGCTTGGACAGGTATTGTCAGGGTTGTGCATGAACCATCATTTACTACGGTAAGGAGCGCATCGCAATTCATTACCAAGTAAAACTCATCTTCACACAATAGGAACGGCTCACGATGAGCCAACGACTGCTTTATTCGCCTTGTCTGTCCCGTCGACTTACTCGACGGATTGTGGTTGAAAAAAGCTCGACCCAACGCGGTTTGACCCATCGAGGATTGTGGAAGCTAGCAAAGGTCCCGATTGGCATCTTCCATACTCGCATGAATATGGGTTTGATGACAAAGTGGGAGTGGACAGCGGTAAGGAGAGATCAGGGCAGTTCAGGTGCGCCTTACATCTTCCCGCGAGGGAGTTGGGATAGACGGCGACGAGGCCGCCGTTCAAGCGACTTGGCCCCTTACATTCTCCACCAGAACGCTACCCGTAGCTCTCATTCAGAGTGATGTGCGGATAGGGAAGTTCAATGCTATCCAGTCCTCCGGTACGTGGCTGTTGGGATGACTGAGCCTGCTTCCGGAAACCATCTTCGCTAGCTCGTCAAGATTGGACAACTCTAGCAAGTCAAACGATGTTGGCTGGGACGTTACCAAGACTTTGATGATGTCCTCGCATGAACCATGCTCCCTCATCAATGGACGAACCATCATCCTTATGCTCCATGAAGCCATTCCCGTGAATGCAACGTCGCCGTTGAGAGGATCCGTCCGTGGAGGAATAGCTTGGTAAGTCGCACGGAGGATCCCTTTGACCCCCCAACACGGGCCAAGGCTATACAGGTAAGCATATAGAACTGCATCTCCCTTGTTCTTTATAGCCACTTTCACACTGCTGTTGTGCCGCACCTCTATCTGTTCCCCTGGACCGAACGCCGTGCTGTCCCTGATTATGTGCACATCGAATGATGTTCGGAATGCAGCCGTAGGCGTCGGATTAACCAAGTCCTTGGCTATCCTAAACCGGGCCAAGTGTTGTAGCACATCGCAGACACGACGAATATCCGTCTGGTCTCGCGGCATGGCCGGTACGTTGATGAGCTTCCGACCAGAGTCGTCCAGGATCTCGTACTCGTCGGTATTGCCCAGGACGACTTGGAGGGCCGGAACTTGATGGTTGTCCATGTTGGTACTTAGAGACCGTTCTTTCAGCGCTGCTAGCAGTTCATCGTGCCGCGGAAGATGGGCTGCCAGTCGAATGGGGAAATCGGCGAAATACGCGCAAGCCAATGGTTCCGCGACCCATCCCGTCTGAACATTGCCAGGGCCCCGGCGCGGACGACCTTGGCTATGAACCGGTCCTCAGCACGGCGATGGCCTCCTGGACGATACACAGTAAACCGGTCGCCGTTGCGGAGACCGTGGGCCTGCCCGGCCAGTAACTGGAGGCTTCCTTCATGTTCCATGATGCAGATGGACCTCTCGCCGCAGAGCAGACTCACTTGACCAAAGAAGCCCTGGTCCGCGTTTCCATAGAGGACAGGATGTTGCGCCACGCAGGATTCCCGGAACCTAGCACATAGATGACGGTGTATGTGCTTGTGTCTCCTCCCAAGTCCGTGGTCAGACAAGGTTTGGCACAAGAAGTAGGACAGAGCACCGTATTTGACTCCTTTCGCTGATGCCTCGGAGCCAGTTGTGGCCTTCTCGTGAGGTCCGCAAGCGGCGAGTATGGTGTACCGGTCCGGTTCCAGCAACCAGTTGTCGTGCATAGACGCAGCGCGGTTCGTGGAACGAGTGTCACTTCCTGTGAGGCCATCTTCCGGACACGGTGAAGGCGTTGAGGCCGCCTCGAGGCCGCACGGAAGGTATCGAACACTGCAGTCGCTCTTGCGGTAGACGGCCGCCGAGAAACAGCAGTCCAGGACAAGGGTAATGACCAATTCCTTGTCTATCATGTTCTTGAGAAGGCGGGCCAGTTGCGGTCCGCGGAGACATGGCGGTGAGCTTTGATCTTCCTCAAGGAGAACCAAGGCCAAATCTCCGGTTGACTTGTTCGAGAAGTCCCAGCATGGTGGTAGTCTGGTCCCGTGGCCAGAGTAGTGAATGTAAACGAAGTCTCCAGACTTTGCTTGAGACGTGATCCTTTCAAAAGCTAAAGTCACATTGCGTATTGATGGCCAGCATTCCGGGTCTTCAAGGGGCATGGCCATCTCTGGATCAGGGCTCTTACTTGCCGTCAAAATCTGCATGTCGACGGAGCTCAGTTTATCCTCGAGGCATTTCCTGATCATCTGAACATCTCGTACGCAGCTCGTCAGGGGTCCGGCTGGGTAAGCATCGATGCCGATGAGGATGGCGTAGTGGCTTGCTGCTGCTGCATGCTGGTCGCCCATGATGGTAGAGAGCGCTGGCGCAGCAACAATTACAGACCGTGTCTTCCTACTGTGGAAAAGGTGCGGGAAATGGGGCTACTTGGCCGTTTCACATCATGAGACTCAAGACCAAGGATGCTATATAATCGGGCGGGATTCAAATCAGGACATGCACCACGGTTGGGCAGAAATGCGATGAGAACGGGGCTGTCAAGATGCCTTTGGGTGTTTTCTTTGCAAGCACAGGCGAACCATGCCCCTGCTGACGTGGAATGCTTCTATTGAGTAGGTCGGAGGCTGTCACTGTTTCTCCCTCATGCAGCCTCGAGCCTCGCCATCGGTATCACCTCACCGTGCCCGACACTCTGGCCGTTTTCGAGGCTAAGCGTACACTCCTGCGCGGAGATGACCGTTGCCACGAGGTAAGGGCCATCTCGGGATCCATCAGAAAGCAAGAGGTAGACTTGATCTCCAACGCGGAATCCCGGCTGCTATATGTGAGCTCGGTGAGTACCGGACAACCTCTTGGCTGGGACGACTTACCGAACGAGAACCCACAATATATGGGCGGTCTTCCTCGTCTGAAAGGACAAATTTTTCCTTTTTATTCCTAGTTTTACGTGTGAGTATCAGACAGGCCGAAGATGGACCAGCTACGTACTCTCCAGAGGACATGGTGATTCTTCCAGGACTGAGACTGTCAAAGGCTGATGTTGGCAAGGCAGTTTCGACGCTGCTGTCCAAATCGTTGGAGTGCTCCAGATGATATATACCCAAAGTATTTGCTGGAAGTAGGAAAAGCCATGCTAGGTCGGGTAGTCAGACTACCCCTCAGAGTCGGCCTGTTCGTGCCCGAGTTTGTGTAACCGTGGCTCTCTCGAGGACATATCGCCCGGCATGGCTGTGCATCTTCATGGACCAAGGTGGTAACCGCACTGCCCCCCTCTGCGTTCCCTTCCCTAAAACAGTGTATAAGCACGATGGGACGCACAAGACTTGTGTTGCAGTCGCTTTCCAGCTTTACCCAGCAAAATGCCATGAGGAAATGGCGGCTCTCCGATCCTATCTCCCCGTCTGGGAGCGCTCGGGATCCGCCGTCGCAGGTGCAACGTCGACGGCGCTCCGACAGATAACACGCCTAATCGAGGACTACAGGCCTGGATACCCCCGTTTCACGGCACTCATCTCGGCATATGATGGCTACTTTTTGTGCCGACGTTTTGACAAGCTTCGAGCTCGACTCCTTTTGCAAAAGCAGGACAAGCTGTCCATGCTCGAGGAGAAGCTTGAACAGGTGGATTGCGAAGAGACCTCTCCCCTTTTCCTTGGGAAAAATCGATGCGATGGGAATGCGCAACGGATAGCTCTACTATCGGAGATTGATACTCAGCTTGCTGATTATGGTAAGGCAAAACGCCTACAATGTACCACGGCCTCTGACGGAAAAAAAAAAAAAAATATAGACCAGTTCATCGAGAGAACGAGCCGGATACTACATTTCGGCCCTCCTCAGCCAAGAGACGTCGAGAGCCTGCAGAATTGGCTTCAAGGCACCGGCTGTCTGGCCCGAGAGGAGACTGCGTATCTAGGACACCGTCCTGAGCTGGTGTCCCTGGCTCCGGTGGGCGACAGCGCCATGGTGCAGCTTGAAGCATGGGTAGAGGACAAGATGATTCGGCTCTGGCCGAGTTTCCAAAAGGCAAGGACGGGCGTGAGGGCATCAGAGCAGGCTGACCATTGGCACAGAGCCGCGCTCGCAACGTTTCCAAGGACCCCAACGTCTACATCGATTCCGGCGCGCAGATTCAACACGCTGCAAGAGCACTGGTATTGCTCTTCACAACCATTCTGTTGCTGGGGCCGGTTGTGATCTGCAACATGGTCAGCACGACCTCGGGGCGTATCGTCGTGGTCGCAGCATCTACGGTTATTTTCCTCATTATACTCTCTGTACTGACCAAATCGAAGACGATGAAGCTCATTCTCCTAGGAGCGACGTAAGTTGTCCTTGTATCCCCCACATGACATGTCTTGGCTAACCTGGCCAATACCACCGACTAGATATGCTACTGTCATCATTGGGTCTGTCCGGTAGCAGTGTATTGCAACGTTGGCGTCAGTAGCGGACAGCAGTAGTGGTCACCAAGGGGCAGCCGCAGGGGGTCATGGGCAAGCCCGATTCCATCAAGGGAGTGCCGTGATCATGGTGAGAATGAGGCATCAAATAGTTGAGAGACAAGACTGCGGGGCAGATGGAGGTGTGGTAAGCATCAATGTCAACTTTTCGGCTCGGGCAGGACGCGTTGGGCATACATGTAGTGTAGAGGCCCAGCCTGATGTTTCAGTCGCGGAGCTATGAGGTGCTATTTGATGGCAGACGCAGCAGGTGTGCCCGTCTAACATATCGTGATGCGAATGGTGTAGCTGAGTGAGACATGCTGTTGTAAGAAGGCACATATGATCCAATTCTTGCTTTGCATCTCGGCGCATTGGTTGCCTTGCACATCGGTGATGTGGACAGCTTTGAAGCTTACATATTGGCGACATGGACACCGTCAAAAGCAGCCAAAGGATGTCGGGAAACGAGACATTCAACTTGGATATTCTCCCCTCAAGAAACCTACTCTTTAAAGCTACCACGGTCAATACCTCGAATCTTAGCACGGCTTGAAGTCAAGAATACAATCTCACCAAAATATGAATTGTATACAGTAGGTATTTCTCAACTAACCGTGACAAGATTTATAAAAGGCTAACCTGGTTCATGGTAGCGGTTCTCCTGCGTGCCTTCCATGCCGCCATCAGAACGCGGAGCAACGTGTAAATGCCAAAGCTGGCAAAATTGTGCAAGCAGTTGGTAAAGGGATTGCTTCGGCCATTACCAAACGTACAGGGTATAATGGGCCAAGTTTCAGCGGCACCGGGAATACGCAGAAGGGCTGGGGGAAATAGTCCATGCCTCAAGCTTGCGTCTAGACTTCGCCCTGGGAGGAGGGCAAGCAATTCGTCCTGAGAAGTCTCATGAGAAGTAGTTAGGCTACCTGTTTGCTCCTGCAGCCCGGTCAATATCACCTGAATACTTGGAGCGAAACGTTATACTCGGGCAATATATTCTTCGTGCTCGTGATCGTCAACTCATAGACAGGCCACCACCAACTTCCCGATTTCCACACGGCGGCAAAAAGGCTCATTTGTCTTGTTTGCGTCGTCTCGCGCGGCTCCAAACACCAGGCGCGTGAGAAATCACGATGAGCTGTGCCGTGGCGTTCCTATGTTGGCACACCCCAGACACCGCCTGGTCGAGAGTGTGTTCTATGTTCGCTGTCACGGCAGCCCTGCGCTCCTGCTGTGAATAATGATGCTTCAACGGCCGTCCCGCAGAAACAGGCAGGTCAGATATCGCGCCTTGCGAACCGATTGGCGGCCAGCAGTCCAAGCTGGGCGGCATTGCCTCCCAATGTCGGGAAAAGTTCCCAGGTGCCAGCCATGTCATCTTTGAGCCATGTCACGCATCTCGGCTGACACATATCGAGCAGACGCCCCAATTAGTGTGCCATTGGTAGGGTCACGCTGTAATCAGGCAGCAATTTGTCTTACATGGCTATGCCACTAATATTGGCCCCCTCGGTCGAAAGCCCTTGCTGTTCCTCGTATTGGAGCCAGAGATGACGGCGTACGTGACTTACTTTGACGTCTCCGAGGCGAACCACAGAAACAAAGTGACCACAGAAACAAAGTGGTCAAGTTAAACAACTCTGGTGCCTCGCGTGGCACCTTGGACGAACCAGAACTGGTGCCAGCAGGTGACGCGGAGGCAGCGACTCAGGACAACGGCCTCCTGTAGCTTTCAGCAGTCAGTCACAGATGAACTAACAGGGTGTCACAATTGGTCTTTGTGATAAACATTAGACTTAGGACGCAATCTACCTTGCATCGCCGCGTCAGCTGGAAAATCGTTGCACCCGTCAATCGAGAGCCTCAATCTCTCCTCACGTCAGACACAGAGACCAGACGTTTCTACTGGCAGCAGAAGAGGTACAGAGGCCTCAACTGTTCCTTGTCGTTTTGGCCAAATCGCTTCAGCAATGGCCTTTCCCCGATGAACAAGAAAAACAAGGCAAAGGCCGCATTATATCCTGATTTCTAGACGATGGCGGATCTCGCCGCAGACCTCCCTCTGCTTCGAGAAACTGTCGACAATGTATTGGCAGAGAACGATCCAACACGAGTAGAGTGGCTTTACTATATTGGATCAGAATACTACGACCGATTTGGCCAGAGTGACTCCATGGCAGACCTAAACATGGCTCTCCAACATTTTCAAGAAGCTCTAAGTATAACGCCAGAAGACTATGAGGACCGGGCAGAACGACTCGAGACTCTCGGATTAATACACCAAGACCGATTCTTCCAAGAGGGAGAAGAAGCAGATCTAGATAAAGGCTTCCAATATCTTCAAGAAGCTGTCAATATAACGCCAGAAGACGATCCGGAACGAGCAGGTCGGCTTCATCATCTTGGATTAGGCTACCAAGACCGATATGAACGATGGAGAGGTGAAGCAGATCTAGACATGGCCCTCCATTATTTTCAACAAGCGGTTAATATCATGCCAGAAGACCATGCAGACCCTGCAGACTGGCTTGAAACTCTTGGGATAGCATACTTGTGCCGATTTTGGCGAAGAAAATATAAAGCAGATCTATGCGCAGCTCTCCAATATCTTGAAGAAGCTGCTAAGATGACGCCAGAGAACGACCCAGACCGAGCAGAGCGGCTTCATAGCCTTGGATTGGGATATCAAGGCCGATTTCACCTAACAAGAGATGTGGTAAACATAAATATAGCCCTCCAGTATCTGAAAGAAGCTATTGATAGTACACCGGAAAATGATCCACAACGAGCAGAACGGCTTCACAGTCTTGGATCAGTATACCTAGACCTACATCACCAAAATCAAGATAAGACAGATCTAAACGAAGCTATTCAATGTTTTGAAGCTGCTATCGATATAACGTCAGAGGATGATCCATCTCGGGCACGCCGGCATTTTTCTCTCGCCGGAGGGTACCATGACAGATTCCTGAGCATAGGGGGAGACATAGGAGCGGAGCCAGATAGAGACTTGGCCATTCAGCAATACAAGGATGGCCTCTACCACGTGCCCTCTCATATCGAGGATCGGTTGAGGTGCAGTGCCGAGTTACTTACATTGTGCCTTGTATCCGGAGACTGGGAATTGGCCTCCCGAGCCGCCTCTGACGCAGTATCTCTCATACCTCTCCTCACACCTCGCTTTCTTGAGAACTCGGACAAGCAATACTTGCTCACCGTCACTGAAGTTAGTGGCCTCGCTTCCAATGCGGCCGCAATCGCCTTGACGATGGGGAAATCACCATATGAGGCCGTGCAGCTTCTTGAACTTGGCCGAGGGGTGATTATAGGTTCCCTAAACGAAATGCGCGCCGACATCTCTGAGCTTGTGCAGAAACATGCTCAGCTGGCGGAAGAATACGTTGAGCTTCGGGACCAACTCAATACTTCAACCCGCCCGGTCGACCAACTCGGCCTGGGGACAGCGGCAAGGCTCCAAGTCAGCCGACGCCACGGTGCGGGCCAGAAGCTGGACAAGACGATCCAGGCCATCCGGAAACTGCCCGGCTTTGACCGATTTCTCATGGCCCCGTCCGAAGACGAACTCAAAGAAGCCGCCGCCTCAGGACCGGTCGTCATCGTCAACGCCAGCTTTCACCGGACCGATGCGTTGATCATCGAGAAACACCAAATCAGGTCTATAAAGCTCCTCCATGTAAGCGACCTCGTCATTGAAAACCGTGCAGCGGCCTTGGCGGAACCAGAGTCGCTGGACACGCATTTGCTAGAGTGGCTGTGGGACAGGATCGCCAAGCCAGTCCTCGACGCGCTGGGATTCACCCAGACGCCTGACGATGGTTGCTTGCCCCGGATGTGGTGGATTCTCACCGGGCCCCTGGCCAAGTTTCCCATCCACGCAGCAGGCTATCATTCCCGCGGCACCGACACTGTCCTGGACCGCGTCATCTCATCCTACAGCTCCTCCGTCAGGGCGCTCGTGCAAAGCCGTCAGGAAAGCGCCACTCTCCCAAAGGAACGAGGGAAAGGCAAAGCTGTGCTGGTCAGTATGGAAACGACACCGGGCCATAACCATCTTCCATTTGTGCCACTGGAGATGGCCAAGCTCGAGCGCCTTTGCAGCTCCCTGCGGTTGCAAGTATGCAAGCCTCGGCCCTGCCGACAAGACGTCCTGGCCGCCCTGAACGACTGCGACATATTCCACTTTGCCGGCCACGGAAAGACCGACCCGGACGATCCGTCGAGAAGCTCTTTACTTCTGCGCGGCGGGCCGCTCGCAGTAGCAGACCTGTTCGAAACCAACCTCCACAACCGCAAGCCGTTCCTTGCCTACCTCTCCGCCTGCGGAACCGGTCAAATCAACAATGACAATCTCATGAACGAGGCGCTTCATCTGATGGCCGCATATCAAACTGCTGGTTTCCGGCACGTTATTGGGACCCTGTGGGAGGTCAACGACAAGTCTTGTGTCGAGGCGGCAAACATGACGTATGAGTGGGTGCAGCAACGAAACATGGCCGACGACTCTGTCAGTGAGGGCCTTCACCACGCAACCATCAAACTTCGTGAGTCGTGGGTTTCGGACAACGCAGCCAGAGCAGCTAGAGGCGCTCCGACCGTGACGGAACGGGCGCGTTCAGGCCAAGGTACAGTCAGATATCCGAGAGACGCGGAATTATGTGAGGAGGCGCCGCTGTACTGGGTCCCATATGTCCATTTCGGCGCCTAGCATCGCGGATACTGTCAGGCTCATGTCGTCTTGTCGACTAGAGCTACTGCTAACCGCCGTATAAGAAACTTGATATTGCACGTCTAGATATTGTACAAGTAGTATATCTAGTAACACTATATATCAGCTGTATTAAGCTAAAGAACCGTGATATACTGTATAGTTCGGTCAAGCGAATATAAAAGTGGCCGAGTGAGTGAATAGTGAATACCAAACGTGGGCAAGCTTCCATTTTACCTCTTTAATCTCATATATAATACAGGTATTATTAAGCTTTTAATCAAGTAAAGGGAAAATACGTAATCAATTGAAAAAAAAGAAGGATTATAGTGTTTACAGAATTGCATTTGCAGCATCGCGAAGCTTAATTTAACAAGCAGCTTCAACGGGCTTCAATTTAACAAGAAGCTTTAAAGAGCTCGAATTCATAGTAATAATCCCCGGAAGTGTCTCCGAAGGGCCCCTAAAAGGCACCTGGGGATAAACTGCAGTCTCTAGCTCTCTCCGCTTTGCTTATCCCTAGGGCAATTTTCTCATTGACATCAGGGTCTTATACATGATCCCAGTAAGCGAGAATCCAAATGCTTTATCTAGAAGGGAACGAGGTATCTGGGTAGTTTTAGCTCAATCGAATTGGGAGTCTAAACCTAGTGTAGGGCTTAAGCCCAAATCCGCTCCATGAGTAGTATGCGGTTTTGTTCACTATATAGACTCATTTACTATATTCCCGTGCCCCAGACAACTATTTATAGAGATGGTGTGTTTTGAAAAGGCACAGGAAGCTTTGAATTTAATTGGCCTGGCATTCTCACCCCTGAATTGTTGCGAAAATAGCACCATTCAACCCTTCCCCTTGTTTTCGGTTGATATTCTCCCCGCCAGACGGACGCGAGCTTCCCAAGAGTTGTGACTCCAATTTCAACCCCCCCATTCGGGGACGTTGGATTCCAATATTATGTGGGGACCTTGATTGTTGTCTTCGGGAGATGCTCGTCGACGGTTGGTGAATTGTCACAGCACAGACTTGTGCGTTTCGAACCTTGGGCTGTGCTCCGGACCACACGGTATCATGTTTTCTTTGGCTATGAGAATTTTCACAGGCTTGCTGTCGCTTGGTAGTCTTTTCGAATTAACCAAAAAAAAAAAAGAGTACAGGATCCGGACTATGAAACGCAGTGCCTGGGGCGACCAAACGTCATCTTCTTTTCGGAGAATGGAGCGAGTTTCCCGGCTGCTGTGGCTTGTTGGACCCATGCGTGGCATGCTGTGATGCTACGGATGGGAGCTATGGAATGGAATGGGTGGTCGCGCTTAGGGATAATGCCGATGAGTCTCAAAATTAACAAGACACGAATAGGATACTCGACATGACGTTTTGCGGCCCATGATGGTCTCCAGCCAGGTACGGTAGCACTTGATTGCACCGCGACTGAGCTGCCATTAGAGAACCTCTATGGGTGGAGCATTGATGGAGAGCACGTACACGCAGACGATATATCTCGGCAGTTCTTAATGTTCTGGCGAGGCAAAATGGCGCGTGGCGAGCAGTCGACGGAACCCCATTGTCCGGATGTGAAGATGGAGTGATCCGAGGCCAGACAGGAAATCCTTTGCAAACACCCGCAGGTGATGACGCAGTTTGCACAGACCGCTCTCGGCATTGCCAAACGTACACTACTCGAACAAGCTACATTTCGTGATCAAGCACGTCGTCTCGGACAGGCTACTTTTAATTGTAAGTCTTCCTCTTGACGGTCCGGCACGCCTTGGCATAATAAGCGATAAATTCAATCCAGGTGTTGTGCCCCCCAAATCCCCTCCCGAAAAAAAAGACTATGAGATGGCTATACCCCAAGGGGAAAGCGGCCCAAAGATCTGTCAGATGCACACGCTCTCGGGATACCAAACCCCGAAGCAAGAGAGTTGGGCCCATAGCATAAGATTCGGTCGAACTTTTTACACGTCGTCGGTACTAATGTACCTTGACTGACAATGGGCCAGCAGGAATTGCACACTGACAGGTATAACCACCGGGTGCGCAGAGTCAGAGCGACTGCCCGGCGAGTCAGCGCATAAGTCCTGGCTAGGATGAGGCGATCGCTACGTCCCAAATAGGCAGGACGTGGCCGTGTGCAGTTGCCCAATCAGTGACATGTAGACGAGTCTGGTTAGACCATCTGCATGCCAGACCAGACCGTTGACCTTTTGCCCACGAGCATTGCCGCCGTATAGACTATTACATCACCAAGGCACAAGTTTTTATGCCTTGGAAAATGACTCGAGCTGCCATCCTTGGCCTCGGATGGGCCTGATTGGATGCAACATCCCTGGAAAAATAGCTTCTTCCCGGATCGACGTCGAGGCAGTCTACGATGCGTTCAAAAGGCCCAGGCTGAGCATCAATTCTGCCCATCGCCAAGACTCAACAAATCCGGGGGGGCCCTTGGATCCAAGCTCCCACATGATATAAACCCCAACTCTGAGGGCTACCATCTCAGTCGACCGAGGAGGGGGGGCTTCCTTTCCCACCACGGTTTCACCAGGCGGATGCAAGGGCGACTGATACATGGGCACCCGGGTGCCCAAATAGACTAGCGCACCCAGGTGCCCAAATTATGTCAGCACTCCTCTAGCGCTGGGACAGACCCGCAAGACCCGGCTGGAAGATCATTTCAACTAGTTACTCTCTCCAGTTTAATCTACAACTTGACAACAATGCAATCCTCCGTCGCGCTATTCGCTGAGTGCAAAGCTTGTTGCTCATTACTGTCTACCTCTATTCTCTTCCATATTTCTTTCATTCCTCTTCTCTTGTTAGCCAAAGGATGATCACCCATCTCCCGAGCGACCTGGGCTTCAATCCGCTCATCTTCCTGGTTGCTCCAGTCTAGATACGCCATCATTTCCTCTTTCGTCCATTCTCTGGACCCTGTCGCAGTGACGCGATGCTTCGACATTTGTTTGTAGTCCAAGCACCACTCGTAACTCCGCTTGTCGTATCTTTGTGGGAGCCCCATCGCTTTGCGATATTGCTGGTTGGTCTTGATGCTGCCAGCAGGTTGCGCAGCGTACCACGCATTTCTAGCAGCTACATATCTCTCATAAATGGCACCCGGGGAATCGTACCGCGGCTCTTCCAAGGTGACACCAGACAAAGACTGGACTTGCTCAACCGTTGGCCCTTCAACGGTCAACATTGGCGGACTGCCGGGCGCGTTGTTTGATGTGGCAAGCGACCCCAAGTCAGTCGACGTATTAAATCTCATGAGAGGAGATGAACGGATGGGTGGCATGCGTGCTGCAAAGGAAGAGGGTTGATCAATCTCTGCCAAGGCATCCGCCACTGCATTTGAACATTGCGACTGCTGGGTCGTTGGCACGATTTCCGGGGGGGCCTTAGAGACACCCGCAGGAGCCATTTCCGCCGTGGCACCTGAAAATGTGACTGAACTTCGAGCTTCCGGCAGAGGTACTACCGGCGACCCCTTGAACTTCAGCGGACAGGACCTCGAGGTCATAATGTGGCCTACCACGTGGCATGCGCTGCAAGTGGGAGCCTTTCTGTTACCCTGGATTCTCTCGAAACCGGATGGTTCGCGTCTTGTGCTCGTTAAGGGTTGAGTCCTATTTAGTTGGTTTGCAGCCCGGCGAGGTTCCAGAACAGGTTTTGGCAGTGCCACCCCTCGCTTTAAGTGCCAATGTGGGTGAAAATGCTCTAACAGAAGACCCTGAGCTTCTTCTTCCAGCTTCTCGAGGGTGTGGGAGCACGGCAACCCATGTGACGAAGTGAAAGTCTGACTACATAGAATCTGACGTGGCTCTTGTAGACATAACTGCCGTTGCCCCTGGACTTTGCGCAAAGCATCATGCGAAACCCTACCTCGTACTGCTTCGAACATGAGCCCGGATACATCTAGAGGTGTGCGTAACTGTTGCGAAGCTCGAATATGTTTAAGTTCCTTGAGTTGGTTTGCGATGGCATGCTTCATGGCTTGCCAAACGTCGAAAAGGTCCAAATTCGATTTCTTAATGTGTGCTTTCATCAGTGAATGGATACCCTCGGCCCTGGGAACGTTCCATTAGCGTCTTGTCAATTGCATATAGTATAAGCCACCTGCCTCGAGGTGGCCACATTGCCGAAATGCAAGTGCATATCCACCCATGCTTTAATGATCATCTCTTTGTACGGCTCGAGCCAATACATCTTGATATACCCTACACACTCTGGATATTTTTCGCCATACTTCAGTTCAAACTTGGCCAGGCGCTCGTCAAATATCTTTTCACTTGGTGAAGCAACAATCGAGTGCCAGGAGGTGTAGAATTCTTCCCATGTGTCATTTTCTGCCCGCTCTGAGGTTTCGTTTTCTTTCTGCACAAAAAAGGGCCGGCAGCGCTGGAGGACCGCTTTGTTGACATGCCAGAGGCAGAGGAGCGCTTTGGTCGTTGGAAACCAATGTGCAGCAGCGTTCATTGCAGCTAGGCATCGATCAGTCAAGACAACTGACGGAAGTTCACGCTGGTAAAGTGACCTGAGATGTTGTAACGCCCAAGAGTAATCCTCTTCCGATTCACCGGATAGAAATGCAAATGCGATACAGAACGACCGCTGGCTAGAATCTACTCCGACCATGTCGAGTAGCGGCATACCGTGTTTATTCGTCTTGTAGGTACAATCCAGCAATAATACGTCCGGGTTGCATTGTAAATACGCCACAGAGTCAGGATGGGCAAAGAAGATAGCCGTCAGTCGATTGTCTACATCCAAGCGGACGCGACACCAAAAGCCCTCGTTATCTAATTGGTCGACTAGGGCTTGAATGCTGCTCTGGCCTTCGCGAAGATCTCTCCTGGTTGCCGCAATCCGGTTGTATATATCCCGCTGAGTTGCAAGTGTTTCTGAGTGGTTATGGAGGTAGGTCCTTATTTCTCGAGGGGCAGTTCCAGACTTCACGAGTTTGGAGACGATCGCCGCATCTTTTCCCACAAGCTTGCGGTGGGCAGGGTGTGCAGAAGGATCATCGCTGGGCGCGTGATTATGTTTAGCACATTCGATGTCTGGTCGATGGCTCAAGACCCATGTACTACCATCTAGCGATTGCTTGGCTAGAACTGAAAACTTGCAGCCAGTTCTTCGGCTCGAAGTGCGTCGCACTCGATCAGTAGAAGGGCTTGGAGGAGGTTTATTCCTATCACAAGCGAATATTACTCTGACTCTGCCATTTGGTGTCTTGAGGGATTTCCCTGTTGTAAATGCGTACCCTCGAGGTTTCGCCCAAGAATTGATAGCATCAAGTAAGGACTCGCGTGATTCATATGTGCCTTCGGGTGGAAGAACGTCGTCAGGGAATGCTGCCTGATCCATGTTTCATCAATCTGATTGGCGCTGCAATGTGCAGTGGCTGCAGGAACATGCTGGGGCACAGGTTCTGTCCCAGCGCTAGAGGAGTGCTGACATAATTTGGGCACCTGGGTGCGCTAGTCTATTTGGGCACCCGGGTGCCCATGTATCAGTCGCCGGATGCAAGTCCATCCGCAGCACGATATACCGGGGAGGAGGGCTGTGCTCGCCCGGCCGTTTTTGCTGGTTTCAAACCCCATGTGCCAGAGTACACTTGACCCGAAAGGGCACATGCAGCCTTTGACGGACCAGCTTGATATATATGCCCGCCGACCGCGAGTTTGACAAGAACAAGACTGCCTTTTTCTATCCCCTTTCGAGATACCATCTCGGTGAATCTAGTTGGTCCGCAACAGCCGCTTTTCTGTATTGACCCAATTCTGCATTTTCGGGGGATGCTGCTTCGGCAAGCATCGTGAACAATCAATCGTCTTGAAAGGCAACGACGAGGCCATGAGCCGGTTACAACACGCTCGGCGAGAAGCGCCCTCGTCGACTCGCGCCTCAAAATTCACGGTCACGGGCGCCAGGATTTCCCATTTCATGGACCAAGTTCAGCGCAGGGTGCCGTCGCTGTCGCCGGCCCGCGTGCTCGGCAGCATCTACGGCAGCAGCAGGGCCGCCTCGTCGGCATCACGGCCCAAGGCCTTGGACCCGAGCGCCGGTCCGGATTCCCCCGCTTCGGTCAAGTACTCGTCCTGCCAGCCGTTTGCGACCTGCCAAGTCGTCGAGTCTTGGCTGGTCACGGCAGAAGAGCGGAAGCGGGCTGGAAAGATGGCGCGCAAGAACAGAAAGTTTTCGCTGGTCAAGGATGCCGACCAGCTATGGTGATGGATGGACTGGGGTTTTTTGCATGAAGAGAGACGGGGCTTTTGGATTTAGCGATACCATGTAATAGACTACTTTTGGCCAATGGCAACTTTTATCATGACCACTGAACTTGGTTGCAACGCCATATACACTTGTTGCAGGGAAGTTCGCGGCTCGGGTGACGAGACTCGTGATGGAGCCGGTGCTATCATTGTTTTCGTAATAAATCTGAAAACAGCCCAGGGTTGCAACTTGCGGGTGATGCCTGACATCCGCCGTTCTGGTGCCGCCGGGCCCATGCGCAGCACATGGCCTCGCGCGGAGAGATCGGCGATCTACACGGGGACGAATTGCCGTTGTTGGCTCGTGTATTCCGTTGACAGTCTCCATTTTATACTGAGGCTTTACTTTGTAACTGGGGCGTAGCTAGGGTATTATCCAAGGCTTTATATAATATTCTACTAAATCTATGCCGCTTCATTTTAGGTTTCTGCGCTAGTTTCTTGATATGAATCTATAATAGACTTGTCGCTCCTGGTTAAAACTTGCCACCCGGGCAGCAAAACGGGTGCGTGTTTCATCAACAGGGGCACTGTTATTGTTGGAAATACAACAGCAATTTACACAGCGGTAAGAGAGGTCATTGGGGAGGCTTTTGGGGGCTTCAATTGAACGAGCTCCATGATATTGACAATGGATGCATTAAATATTACCTTAAAAATGTAGAGCGAGAAGCTACAGTCGTCAACTTATTGCTTGCCAACATGCCGTATTCACTGTACTCGGCCACCAATTTTTATCCCGCTCTGCCTAAAGCACAAGCCTAACACGTGCAGCTTTACAATTTCCACAGCTCGTCCAAGCCATACGGCAAAAAGTGTTCCAAGTCATCAAACACCATTTGCTGCGATACACCATGTGAGTCGTCCCCCGACGGAAACAACGGCACAAAGGGCATCTGAACGGCGTCCGTCGACGCCCCTTGGGCTCCAACCAATCCACCTTCGTGAAATGACATGCTATTGACTTGAGGCTGACCGGGCGGCGGGTTAGTCCCTACATAGTTTGCTCCAGCAGCGCCCGAGTCCTCTGTGCCGAAAGTCTCCTCCCCGTTTGCCGCGCCGTGAAGGTTCTTGGCCACCAAGTTCCTCAGTTCAGTCTCTATCATATCTATTCGCGGCTTCAGGATGTCATTACTGCCCCAAAAAGAAGTGTACCTCTGTATAGTAAGCTCCAGCAGGTCATAGTTTGAAGCGGCCAGTGCTTCAGCACGGCTGGACGGCCCAACAACCTTGCATGCTATTTGCGACGCGGCTGCAAACCACAACGTGTTGGTAAAGAGCGGATTGACGTATTTTATATGATTGTGTGAGCTGTTGCGGATGACGGCGACGACATTTTCGGCAGCCGTCATGTAGTTGGACCACGATGGTGAGTCGCTGGATCTGGACGCAGTAGTCGCGTGAGCTCGGGCTGCAGCTGCTATCTTGGTGCAAACATTGTGATGGTCACTCATGAAGTGCACAAGCTGGGTTATGAGGTAAATGGAGTAAATGTCGGCGTGAAATTGTCGACAGTTGATGTCTCGAGGACATGCCTTGGTACGGAAGTCCAACGCTTGTCCTTCGTAGACGAGCTCCCGGGGCATTGAGGATGTCGTGCAATAGAGAGCATTGGCAATAATGGCCAGGCTGTCCTTCTTGGATCCGAATGATGACGATTCACTCACTGGTAGAGGGCTGTACACAAGTGGCTGCGCATCATACACGAGGGAGTTGACGACTATGTACCACGCCTTTGCGCTGGTGTTGGCGACTCGAGATAAGTTTTTCCAACGTTGACCTGGGTCTGGCATCAAGAGGCAACTTTGCTTGTAGACCCCCTCGAACCAACATTCGTCTGGGACTGGAAGGAATGTGAAATTCTGTGTCCAGTCAATTGCTAATGGTAGTCGGCGAATCGTGCTGGCGAACACGTCCATCTCCCATAGAGCCCACCAAGCCCTGCGACGTTCCTCCAACAATGACCATCGCTTCAGATCGCCCTGTGCCTTCTCGCCGCCCGAGTCCTCGGAGTGGATATCCAGCAAATGTAATTTCAAATCATAGCCAAGTCGGATCGCTTGGCCTAAATATCTCCAAGATTTAGATCGTATACTCTTGCAGATGTTGTAGAAGACATCGAGAATGGTGGCTTGCAGGAGGTGCAAGGGAGGTGTTGTGTCTTCATATGCGTCCAAGGCGTCTTGTAATCGCCTCGAGGCAATAGCTGCAAAGTATGAAGGTGATGGGCATTGAGCAATCCGACTGGGGTCCCTGTCAGAGGGATGGAACCTCGCAGAGAATGCAAATATTGTCGCCACCAAGGCCTCGGCTTCTATAGGAGACCGCATCAAGGCAAACTTGGCCTCAATTCCATGAGGTTTAAACAGTGTAAAGGTTGTCATGTTGCTGAAATATGCCTTTATTCTGGTCATGCTTAGCTGATGCAGTCTTTATCATCATGAACACCAGCCAGACTTACAGATACGTGTACACATTCCTAGAGATTCCTAGACCTTTGCATACTGTATCCACCGTTATTCCTGGAACGATAGCAGGTTGATCTCTGCCATCGTGTGATTGAGACGGTGTTGGAGGCCAAGTTTGAGTCTCGTGAGATGGGTACATCATTCTGTCAAAGTCTCGTGCAGGAGAAACTGCTCGGCGGTTGGGCTGGTTACGTTTTGAACTGGAGACTGAGTTTGGACCAAGTAAATCGGAGTTATCAGCGGGCCATGATGATAGGCGGCGAGCATGCCTGGATCGTAAATCATAGTGTTGATGTGAAGACGCCGAGTTGGGGTCGATTCCCTGTATCTCCGGGGAACGGTCCGCAGTGCCAGATGTCGTCGTGTTCACCGACGACGAGTTGACGGCAGCTGATGGCCAGCCGGCGGTGGGGATAACTCGCCTTTTCTTTTGCGTACTTCCTTGGGCATGGTCAGATCAATGTTGGCCCGCGTCTATTATTTCTACTGACCAAGTTTTGGGCCAGGGCGCTTCGGCCTAGTCGGATACTCGCAAGTTTCTTCATACTTGACACAGAGAGAACAACTAGGCAAACCCCGATTACTACAGCAAGACAAATAAGCAGCTTGATCGAAACACACATGTTGGGGCACGAGTCACACTAACCACTTGACCTTTCTCCTAGAATAGGGAGATGACGTGATTAGCACACGGGCCATATAAAAGCATTATGAGTAAAATACTACGCCACCCCTTGCACGTTAGAGCTGTGGGTGCAAGGGGTACGATCATCCGAAGGCTGGGAGTCCTTGGGCCAAGCAACTATTAAGCCATTACATTTAGCTAGCTATCTAGTTATGCAGAGCCGTGGTCTGACCTATATGGATTCCGTGTAAGGACCTGTCGTCTTCTATGCCGCTCATCCCTCATCTTCATCTTCATACCCTCTGGTGGAGACTCGTAAAACAGGTGACCACGATCAAAGGGCGCATCCAGCATCAAGCCCTGGAGCGTTTTTACGCGAGAGACAGCTACGTAGCTTAAACCAGTCTGAAAGTCCCGACAGGAGAGATCTGTCACGATGACATCTTCAGTGATGCTCTGCGACTTGTGAACCGTAATGGCGTAGCATACGATCAGGGGAAACTGCGTGCGAGTGCAGAGAGTGCTTCCGATGAGGAAGTCCCTGTCTACTGGGAGAATCGGGACAATCTTTCTGCCATCAGCGGTGGTCAGGAACACAGGTCCACTGTACTTGTCAAACTCCATCATGATAACACAGGGAGGGTCTTGGACTGGGTCAGCCCCCGGTGCCCAGCCGATATCGTAAACGGTACCGCGAGCGCCGTTGCAGAGACCAACTGGCTGCCAAAGGTTAGATGTCAGCATCAGACGGGCGCCAATGCATATAGGGATCTGCTTCGCAAGGTTGCCCGCCTTGTCATCAGGCGCCGCAGCCGCGCCAAGGCCGACATTCTTAGCCTTGACCTGAATGACTGGCCGGCCGAGGCGGTCGAGGTGGTAGTGGTTATATTCGTTCACCCTATCTTTCGTGGCGTATACTCGCAAGGCGTTGGCGAACCTGGCGACCTCCAGATCATCTAGCTTCGCCTGTACTCGACCGGAAAGGAGTTTCCAGGACTCGACTGACAGTTGGAGGAGCCGCAATTCCTCGAGAGCTGTGCGAAACGCCTTCTGATCGTCGCCCCGTTGCCGTTGGACAACCTTCAAGAAGACTGATTTATCGAAGCGTCTATATGCGTTCCTGCCTTTGATCTCCACTCCCTGCACCTCTTTATCGTAATAGAGCGGCTTCTGTAGCACGGGTGGAAGCTGGAAGAAGTCGCCAACCAGAAGGATGTTAAGACTACCAAAGAACTCCTCATTCCTACTCGGGAACGCCTCGCGCAGGCGGTCATCGATCCAAGAAAGCTGTCGCAGTCCCAGCATGCTCTTCTCATCGATGATCAGGTAGTTGATGTCCTTCAGCTTCTTCTGGAGCTGGGCCATGTCAGTGGGCGAGAGGGGCTTGAAGTCCTTGTTGATTGGAAGGTGTAACAGGGAGTGCAAAGTAGTGCCCGATATCTGATTTCCCGCGACGCCAGTGGGCGCGGCACGCCAAACAGGTGTCCCTCTCCCGGCAGCAGCGGCTTGGAGGTGCGCGGAGAGCAAATTAATGAGGTATGACTTCCCGGTACCACCTCCACCATCCACATGGAGCAGCAACTGAGAGGGTTCCTGATTCAGGAAGTGGTCCATCACGGTATCGTATACTAAGCGCTGATCCCGGTTTAGGGAATCTCGAGCTTCCAAGGGCTGATGATCCACATCAAGGTCAAGGCGGTTTGCCGCCTTGCGTTGCTTCCAGTAGTCGCCCTTGAGAATACCGTCATCAGTATACCGTCCAACGTGAGGGGTCCAATCATAATTGATGTCGATGTCTCGGCGGCCGAGCATGTCGATATCCTCTTCCTCCAGCGGGCGGTCGGGAAGCATGCGGGCGAGTTCATGCCAGTCTTCATCCACAATGGGCTCTTCATGGACCTCAAGCTCAAATTCGTCGTCCTCAGCCCTCAATTCATTTGTATCTGGCTCCCCATAATGATCGTCCGCATGGGTGTCACGGTGCTGCTCTCTGCAAAACCTGTACGCAGCCGCGAAGGAATCGAACCGCTGCCCGCCCACGGTGAGCAACTCCTCTGGAGAGCGATGCGGATGAGCCATCATCAATTTAACACGGCAGAAGTCACCAAACTGGGGAGATGCCTCCACGGACCTGTATCGAGGAAAGTAAGACAGGACTCTCTTCTTCGCGTTGGCAGCGAGTCTCCTCCACGTCTTGAGATTATACGATTGCAGGTACTCGAGGTAAGTTGCATCCTCGTGCTGGTCATTTCTCTCGAGATACCTCCTGTAGCTGCCGACGGTCTCGTTGACATCTTCATCCACGCGATACGAACGTGCATGTTGCTCCAAAGGACGGCAGTCGACAGAGACCACCATCCGCGTGCCTTCCTGCAGAGGAATGTTAAGGAGAAGATGGGAAATCTCCTGCGCCGAGTAATCTCTCTCGGCAATCAGCTTATTCATCAGGCGAGAGGAGAAGGATAATAGCGGCTGAAGGTGTGCCGTGTGCGGCAAAACCTGGTCTGCAAGCTTACAGTAAGGCTCAGTCTTCTTCTCAGATTTGCTGCAATACTTGGCAGCGTACGTAATAACCGCCTGTAGGCTGGTGCAAGGAGATATGTCGATATTGGCTAGCCAGCCTAGTATAATGGCGGGATTGAAGTGATTCATGAGGTTGTCATTCCGCGCCGCCTCGAAGACATAGTACGACTTGCCTTCCTTCCTGATCACTGCGGCCAGCTCCCGCAAGGCACGAGGAAAGTCAAAACGACACTCCCGCTCTGGATTGGCCGCATTGGCCGCCTCGATATCTGCAGCAGCGCCTTCCATATCCCTCGCCAGATCAACGGTTCTCTTCCTTACGCGTAAGCAGTATGTGGTATTGCATCTGTGGCGCTGGCAGCGGTTGACGATTTGTGAGAGACGCAGGAATGTCAGTTCTGTACTCAGTGGATCTACGCTCAGGGGGTTACCCTCACCCTGGGGCATAGTCCTAGTCGGCTCAGGATTAATGGCAGTGATGTGGAATCCCCACGTGCGTGCAAAAACATCACGAGCGGCTTCATCCACCATGTCGACTCTTGGGCAATTCTCCATCCAGTACAGGCCATGGTTGTGCGGACTGCCACGCCCTTGCCATTCATACCGATCCCAGTAATCCGTAATGTTGAACTTCTTGCTTAACACGATATCTCGAAAGAAACAGTATCGGCGGTAGAAATGGAAAGCAGCAATGTGAGGATTCTGACGCAAAAGTTGGCGCGAGAGACCCATCCTCTCGGACTCGGACGCAGCCAGCCATTCATCATATCGGGGCATGTGCTGGTAGAGACTCCGCCAGTGTAAATCTGCCGGGCTGAATGTGATGAATGCACCAGGACATCCAAGGTTGTAGGCATAGGCCTCGAGGTCCTGCCTCTTCCTGTTCCAGAAGGGGCGCGTGCCGCGAATAGGTACCGCATGTCTTGTGATTGAGTTGATTAGCACCTGCGCCTCAGGGTCCTCGCTGTGCTCCAGTGCCTGAACAAGCTGCTCCCGTGTGAGCGGTTCATGACTACCATCGTGTTGCTTCACGAAGAATTTGGACCGTGCACGGGCCTGTGACCGCATCAGAGTATTGAAGGCGACGAAGCGGAAGGTCGGGTGGCGTGCAAAACGCCCGTCATGCCAGCGCATCGCGTGCTCGATGTAGTCCTTGTAGTCGATTGACCGTAGCCGAGGCTCAACAAAGTCGGCTCTCCCGTCAGGAAAGAGGCAGGGAAAAGCTAAGGAGAGTAGGGCATGAGAGCGATTGAACTCATTAATGGGTGTGCGCCGTATATTCGGAAGCTGCAGCTCGTGCTGCACCTGCTCCTGGAAGCTTGTGGAAAGCCTTGGTTCAGCTTCTGGTTCTCCGGCAAGAATAGACCGCAGAGCATCGAGCTCCGTGTCCTTGGCCAAAAGGTCCGGCACCGCAGCCTCGTCCTCCAGGTCCGGTTCTGCCTCCTCATCTTCCTCGGGTCCAACTTCGGCAGCCTCCACCTGGCTCTGGGGGATGTCGTCCAGGACATTGCCATCTTGAGGCAATTGACTCAGCCGCTCTTCGTCGATGACGATGCATCGATAGCCAGGATGATGGCGCCGGAGGTAGTTAAGCCATATGGCAACTGGCTGGCGGCGTACACGGAACTGGCGGGTGAATTGCCGGCTAAGGTTTGCATGGGACGACGTATTGGAAGGACGGAGTAATACAGTGTTCAACTCCCGCGGCAAAAGCGGGAGTTGGTTGTACACCAAGCCAACCTCGCGGAGAAAGTGAACAACATGTCCCCGATATTTGTACTGCTGGCCCCGCACAAGCATAATATTCACGTGGACGTGAACACGGCCTATTAAAGACTCTTCAGTAGGTGTAAGCTGAGGCAATTGAGTCGGTACGGAGCCAAAATCCAACTGGTTGTCCACAGAGAAGAAGTACGGCTCTTCAGGGCCGCGTTTATCATCCTTTCGACAGCAACGCGCACAAATGCCATCAGAATCGATCTTCATCTGGAACCAACGCTCTTGACATCGACCACAAAATTGCATTTGGTCATTGTCCAGCTTTGTCCAGAACTCACGGAGGATTGCTTTATCACGACAGGTCAAGGCGCAAGCGTCCAGGTCCCCATTCCACACCGGATCTTGTGCGTGAAATACGGCCGATTCTTCAGGTGGAATCATCACTGGACTCCGGTACCGTCGTGGCGGCCCCGACGATCGAGTTTGCCTTTGAGATTTTTTTGGCCGCCCTCCTGTACCAGGGGCAGGACCACGGCGAGCACGGCGACGAGGCCCTGACTTTCTGGAAGGCTGCCGCGAGCAATAGCGAAGAGGGCTTTCGTCCAAGGCATTGCTATTATCGTTCCCGTCTTCGTCCCCTAGATCGGAATCAGACTCTACCCCTAGGTGTTCGAGGTACTTCCGTGGTCGAGCAGGTGAAAGCAGCAAGTTGAAATAGTCCTCGACGTCAACATCAGATTCAGAGAACTGTCCCCTGTCATCCGCTTCCTTGGTCATTCCATCCCCATCTGGGAGCTCATTTGCCTGTAGTCGATCTTGACTCCCAGCTACGTTCCGTGGTTAGCTTGAACAAACTGCCGGGACCACAGCACAAGGATACCTTCTCCAGGACCATCAGAACCTTCAAAGACGCCGAGTTGAGAGATTGTGGGAGTTAGTGACACAGCCTCCCCTGCACGGCGTCGTGAACGATGGTCGCGCCGAATAGTGGCCTGCTTGGCCCTGGCGCCGGCCTTGGAGGCATCATCTTGCGAGTCCTTCCCGCCCTTGTGGAACCTAACAGCCAGGTAAGAGTAGTCCACACCAGTCGTGCTGCTTCGGACAGTAGATGGATCAGAATGTGAGGCGACAGGATCGGTCGAGGGCGGCACAGGCGGTGAGGGAGCTAGAGCCCGGAAGAGCCGCGAGCTCGCTTGGGTTGGTGGGATCGGCGTCCCCAGCACTATCTGCGGCTGGCTGCCTGGCTCTCCGAACAAACTCCTAGCTGTATGTTGTTGCCGTAGCTTCTCTGGCGATGTAGGTTGGGTTCCAGATCTCTGGTTAGGAGGCGATAGGCCAGCGTCTCTGTCGGTTCTTTTCGGGGCAGATCTCTCAGCTGAGGTAGGACGGACAGCCAGCTTTCTCAATGCAAGGACGGCACCTTTGGACCTGGCACGCTTGATCAGGTTAGGGAGGCATATATAGTATATCAATGGTGTCAGTTACCTCGGAATTGCGGTGGTCCCGGCATTCCAGACAGGTTGTAGTTGGATTGGCAGATTTCCTCCTGCTAACGAAATTACTTGGTGATTTTGTTCGGTCGCAAGACGGGCAATGGACTGCCAATTCAGATCTAGGACTAATATTACCCCTAGAATCATAATCCATACCCAACCATGCGGTACATCTGTTTCAATAATGGAAGAAAGGCTGCTGGCCAAGCAAACGAACAGATCGCTGGGCAAATTTAGCGATTGTAAACGATTGTAAACGATTGTAAACGATTGTAAACAGAGAAGTAAACAAAGAAGCACCGACAGACGGTGGCTGTCCTTTACCCACTTTTCTAGAGCCACCAACCAATCCAGCCTTCTTTCGCGATTTCCCATACAAAATTTGGACCAATAGAAACTTATTTGTCAAGCCTGCACCAAACCCTCATTATTCGGAAAACTTATGGATTAATGTAGAGTCAGCCTTCGGCTGAATGACGTACCTTTTGCATGTGTAGCAAGATAAGCTAGATAATAGCTGGCCATGAGACTCCATTTCCCCCTAGCAACACGGTATAATCTCGCCGATGCGGAGCGAACTTTTGATATCGGGCGGATTCCGAATCCCTAGGCAACCACAGAAAATCAAAGGGTTTGGATAAGCGTGGCCCAATCGCAATATTGGGTGACGGTTCGGCTATAGTCCCGATTGAAGTGTGGACTAACTTGATTCTATTGTGATATTTCGGACGGATTTCGTTGAACGCCATAGTCGAACACGGATAAAAGGGGTCAAGTGCAACATTCTGTGAATTGCTCGATGTCGGGGCGCGGTCGATTTCGGGTACGAGCGCGGTGGCCCCACTTGCATGTGGCTTTTCTCGGTTAGATGATGCCCTACGGAGTACTCCGTACTTGCGCGAGACTACTCCGTATCCCTTTGAGTGTGCGCAGGTGCCTGTTATGTATATACTCCACTTTTCTCTAGTACTTGCTAAGTACATCGTTTATAACAGGGTAGCCACTTATATGCTTGTAACTTTTAGTATATAAGGCACTTTATTTACCATATATATTCTTAGGTGACTTAAGTATCTTTTAATCTCATGTCTTTAATTGGTTAACATCCTTAGTCGTTACCAAAATGGCACCTGCGCACACTCAAAGGGATAGCCTGGGCGAATTATGATTGGCAACCTCGCAGCATCGAAGTTTATTCTGATACCCCGCATGACCGGGTCCACGGCCTCGGAGAATTACATAATTTCGAGATGAATGCCATTGTGAATCCCAACTTGCCTTGTTAGATAAGGCTGCTTCTGTTGATTGAATCAGCAGACCATGTAAATGCTGTTTGTCGTAAAGTCGTACATGTAGTTTGTAAGTCTGGGAAGCGGTGTAAATAACGACAAATGACATGAAATGACAGCGGATATATCCGAGCGCGTCCTTTTTGTCACATGAGGCCTTCTGCGGGATAGAGAAAGAACAAGAACACCAAGAACAATACCTTGGCAAACAAAAAGAGCTAAGTTAATGTCACAAAATCCAGCCGTGGGCTGAATGATGGCAAAATTGGTCCTTGATTGAATCTATCTAGCTGCGGAACTGAGGCTCCTTTTCAGTATTTGAGGTGAGCTAGCTAGCTTCGTATTCTCGCTTAAAAGCTAACTCGGACCGAATGGCTTGCAAGGACCAAATGATGACCCGGCGACTCACTCGTTGACGGTTGAAAAACAAGTCTCATAACTTGACAACTGCAAGCGCCTGCAACTAGTTGACAAACAGCTCTCCGTATCCGTCCCCGTCGCCTCGGCTCGTGTCCGCAATGGTAGGTGCCTTGTAGGGAAATCCGTCTGCGGATTCGCCCTCGAAATGGGGATACGGCTTCTCTCGCCATGTCTGCTGGATCCTGCGGGCGCTGGACAAGAACCTGGCGCGGGTAGCCTGATAATGCTTGGCTACGATTTCTCCATGTCGCTTGACAAACTTTCCATCCACCATGACGTCCAAGACGTCGCCTGCATTCGCGTGGAGAATCACCGCCGCGACAGGGTCTACCCATCCCACCATTGACAGAGACTTGCGTGCGTTCCAAACCACAACATCTGCCTTGGCGCCGACTTGGATGACACCCAGGTCGGGTCTTCGCAGCGCAAGCCCTCCCGCGCGAGTGGCCAGCTTGAATGCCTGGTCGACACTCATTGGGTTCCGAGACGGCAAGCCCCAGTCCTGCAAAACACCCCACGAAAAGTAGTATCTCACCGACTGCAGCCACAGACGGGCCTGGGTGAGAATATCGCCAGAGTATGTAAAGTGTGTATCGACACCGAGAGCAGCCTGGTCTTGAAGTACGTAGGAGTGCGGGTGAGTGTGGCCATAGTGCATCTCTGACTCGGGGGTAATGGAGACGTATTGGTTTGTAGAACGGAGAAGCTCCGCACCTTGCGCCGTAATAAAACTTGCGTGCGAGAAGACAATGGGAATCGTGCCGTTGAGCATATCAAACCGTTGAACATCTTCGGGCAGGTTGTTATTGCCCCAAGGACCACTAAGGCAGTGTGTTGTTACCACCGAGACATTATACTGGTGAGCGAGGTTAACAATCTGCTGAACCACGGCGACATCCGGGTCGGGACCCCAAAAGTCAAAGGCAATGCCGAGTTCTGTCGTTGTATTGTCAAGGACGTTACTCTCAGCGATCTCGCGAAAGTTGGGTATCTGCTCTGGGATAGTATAGTTGAGGCTGGGGATGTTATGAAACGCGTAAGACCAGAAAACACGAGCTCCGCTTTCTACACTTGCGTTTAGGCCAGCATAGGCCGTCGCGTTTGACCATGTGTGGTGGGCATGGTCCAGAAGAGTCGTCACGCCGCCGTCCAAGGCTTCATAGAGCCCCATCAGCTGGCCCAAGTAGACGTCTTCCGGCCGGTAGCTGGATGCGGCGGCAAACTCGCCGTACCGAGAGAAGTATTCAAGAAGCGTGGTGTTGGATCCAATAGTCTTGTATGCCGTCTGCCAGCTATGGCGATGGGTATCAATGAACCCTGGCGTGATGATCTGGCCGGTGACATCTATCTTGACTGTGTCTGCTGGCACCTCGTAGGGTTGTTGTGAATGATCATGAATGGCAGCAATGCGGTCATTCACCACGAGAAGGGAGCCGTTTCTGATCACCTTGAGGGATTCATTGTCACTGTCAAATGCAATAATGGTACCGCCCCAGAAGAGTGTTGACGCAGCCTGGGCGACTGTGCCAGCAAGGACAACAGCGAGGGCCAGTGTAATACGCATGATAGCGCAGGTCATCGATGGTATGAGATACGCAAGCAGTAGCACTAAAAGAATTTTGAAGAGGAGATTTGGTTGTCGGAAATTGGGAAAGTCGGTCATCTGCCATACATTTTATGCTATCCCATAATCCGGGCTCGAGGAGAGACAGACAGTGTTGATTGGCCCAGCATTGCCACAAACAATCCTTGCGTACACCGAGATTACAGAGAATCCAGAGCATTGGTAATTGTCCACCGAGAATAAGCAAAGCTCGTCCATCAAAAACACAATTACTAACGACGTGGTAATCCGCAGTTGGCCCTTTCGGCGCCGAAGTTGAGCTTTGTTGCAGGAATAATGTCAACGGTCTGATTTCGGAAGTGGAACTTGGGGGCGCGAAAATGAACCGGATGCACAAATAGCGTCAATTGGTCGGATCTTGAAAGTGGATCCAGACCGAGACGGAGACTAGGGAGTTGCCGATGTTGCTATCAAGTTGCATCAAGGTTGAGTGGAAGCAAGCAATGGGAATAAGGTCTATGCGCAGGCCAAGCCGTCACTGCGCTCAGTCTGCGGGGTAGCAGGCACCAAGTCGATCTCAATCTGTCTCTTTATGCGTGCACCAGTCCTTTGTTTAACTAATGACGCATTCTGTATCTCTTACAGAAACGAGATGTGGCAGAGACTCACAAGCATGGCCAAGGCTCTTGGTTTCCAACGCCTATTTTTAGTCTTTTTGCATCTAATACAACGGTATATTTAGTTTAAGCCCGAGCTTCCCGAAAAGTATCATATCAATATGGGTTCTCTCATAGCCGTCCATATCAACCTTGTCATCCCACGCCCCCCAATTCCTTTGCGGCCGGAAACGTCAAGGCGCTTTTTATCTCTTGTACAACATGTCTCGAGCGTCGAGCAAGCCTGAGCCGTTTGCCATTGTTGGCATGGCCCCTCGACTTGCTCAGAGTGCCGATCAAGGACAGAAGCTCTGGGAACTGTGCATATGTGCGACGAATACATGGTCGAAATGTCCTGCAGGCCGTTTGAATAAGCAAATATCTTATCACCCTCAGCCAGAGTAACATAGAACAGTAGTTTATGACCAATTCATGATGCGGCGCGACTCCGCTGCTCTAGAGTGCATGCTTGGGTTGTGTCTCGGTACTGATAGAGTAAATCCATAGCCACGGAGGATATTTCCTTGAAGAAGACATGTCGTTGTGGGATGCATACTTTTTCAACTTGACATCTGATATGGCCAAGGTGAGTTTCGGACATTCTCCCCGTGCTGTTCCATCTAGGCCCGGATAATGTAGACGGGATTGACCTACAGCTCACAATTCAGAAAAAAGTACACAGCTAGTGAATACAAATGCGCTTCGAAATTTTGAGATTTTTTCGCGTAACCGATCTGGGCGAAGAGTGACGCTTACATTGCACGGGCAAACTTGGCACCTCTGACCAGCCAAAGGTTGCCATTCTCGCGTGAGACACGAGTGTCCTCACTGCAGTCAAGCCAATGGGGAAGGAAGATTGTGCCTAAATTTGGATCAGATTTCCGGAATCTTGCAAGTTTAAGAACCGGGCCTAGGCTTGCGGTAGGAGTAGTAACCGTGCCTGACATTACGAACCGTGATGCCATATCCAGGTCAATCGCAGAGTTTGTTCCATCTAATCACTCTCGACACTTGCTTTAGGGCGGCTTGGAACACTTTGGCGGACGAGTTATTGTCCAATTTCGGGCTCTCCGTTCCCAGATTTTCCCGCAGCCTGTAAATTGACAACGCGCCAAGACCCTGAGGCCGGGAGCACGTCTACAAAGTGTGATTGAACTAACCAGCGTGATCCAGCTGCGGTTTGAAGCTTGCCGCTTGGTCTATGAGGAGGGCGACACCGCATGCAAACCCGTCATGATCATCACTGGCCTCAAGGTTCAGTCACTGTTCCGCAAACGGGCATTTGGTGTCATTGAAATACCATGGCTTTAAAGAAGGTGTGGAAGCCCGACCTCGATTACATATCCGAATACGAGATACTGACTCAGGTTTCTGGCACCCCTAATCCATCGAGGACCGAGTATACACGGACCTACAGAAGGCCACGATTATTCTTATTCATGATGCTCTAAGCCAGTTGCCACCACATAACGGCCACCGACTCACCCCGTATCATCTAGAACTCGAGAGCCGAGAGCAACTTGTTTGTGCTAGAGAATCGGCTTGCTATTTTCGGGTATCCGAATGACCTCGGTGTGTTTGTTGGTCCACGCAAGAGCTTGGAAGATGTCGTGATACCATGAGTCTGGCGGAGAAGAAGGCTTGTGTTACCGCCGTACGTGCACCGCCTCACTTTTGCAGTCAAGCCTCTCAGCGGTACTCTGCTCTGTCAATCAAGCAAGTCAAGTAGTGTTGCTACAATAACCAGCGAGAACAGATCCAATGCACTGGTCGCTTTTGAGTTCTTACCCCCTAGTATGCGTGATGTCAAGCCACTGAGCATCATGTTCTACGAAAAACTGTGATTGTGTACCATGCCCACCAGAGTTTGATGAAACGCTGTGAATTTAAAAAAGCAAACGGCTTTGCTGGCGTGTCACGACAGGCGGGGAGTGTTAATCAAACGAAGCCGTTTGGTCCCGCGATGAAGATGCATTGCTGCCCAAGATTATGTTGCTGGACAAACGGCGTGAAATCCTGAAGCATAATAATCACCTCCGACTCCGATCTCTTCTTTTTTTGCCAGTTTATCCAAGTACTCCACAAGAAACCCTCTTTTCAATTCAAAAATGGACGTTCAAGATGTTTCACACGACAGCCATTTTGCTGCTCTCATGAGACAGGCAGAACATGCAGCGAGCAGAGCAAGTCGAAGAAAAGGAGAGGCCGTGCAGAATCATCCCCACCGAGACTGGTTGATTTCGGAGTTCATGATGAAGCTACACCTATCGTTGGGTCCAGCAGGGCCCGGGCAACATACTATAGCCACGTCACAAATTCCAGCGCCATACACCCCTTGCTGTCTCTCACTCAACGAGCTTCGACCGATAAATATATCCGACATGAAGCTTGAAACACTTCACCGCGGCACTAGGATTGCTGTTCGCGTCTGCACACCACCACAGCGTATGACAGCCATCATGGCAATTGTTGAAGATGAAGAGGCTACGGCTTTATTGCTCCAGCTCTATCATCAGCCAGACGAGCTTGCGGTACCTGCCGCGGAGATGCTACAGCCTGGAACCGTCTTGATCCTCAAAGAGCCCTTCTTCAAATGCCGCACTGACGGCGCGTATTCGCTAAGGGTCGATCACGTCAGCGACATCATTTGGTTGAAGGGAACCGAGGAGCATATTCCATCTCAATGGAGGAAAGCGAAATCGACTTCGAATGACAGTACAAGCGTTCGGTTTGAAGGCAATCAAGCAGTGGAGAAGAGTAATTGGGCTGGAGCACAACTCTTGTAAGTGCACTTGTTGTAATGTATTCATGAGGAGACGTCTCACCAACGCGCTTTTAGATACACTTCCGCCATTGAAACTGCGGTAACAGCTGAAGATGAGCGGCTAGCGCATCTTAACCGCTCACTTGCAAACCTTAGGCTGGGACGCCTAGAAAGTGCCTTGTCAGATGCTGTCCGGGGTGGTAGTGATAGTCGACAGGCGTCAGAAAAGGGCATCTTTCGTGAGGCGAGAGCACTGTATGAGCTGGGATTTTTCGACCGTTGCCTGCAAAAGCTGCATCAACTCCTAGAGTCGCATCCTCGTAACAGCGCCGCCGAACAGGAGCTGAGACGTGTCGAGACAAGGCTGCTCGAGCAACAGGGTGGCCGGTATGTATTTGACCAGATGTATAAGCAAGCCAAGAAAACGCCTCCCCTTGTCGATTGTGCCTCGTATGCTGCAGTCGTGGAAGTGCGCAAGTCGCCTGGACGGGGTTATGGGCTTTTTACCAATACGGCGGTCTCTGTTGGTGAGCTTCTACTCTGCGAAAAAGCATTCGCGTACAGCTACGCCGACGACGAAACAACAGAGCGGTGTCAAATCCTGATGAACCTGAGCACCAAGATGATGACAGTGGGCGGTCAAGCTCGCCTCCTCAATCAAGTAATACAAAAGTTGTATCACAATCCGCGGTTGTCGGCTGAATTTAGAGAACTACATCACGGGGACTACAAGCCGGTTCCAGTCTGTGAAATTGACGGGATTCCCGTCGTTGATTCGTAAGTCTCCATTGCCTCATTTTCCCCTGGAGAGGTAAAAAACGCGGCTAGTTGCTCATTTCTAGTAGATTTTTCGTGGAAAAAGTCATATCTCTGAACTCTTTCGGTGCACCAAGGACTAGCCGGTCGTCGTTCTCCAAATTTTTAAAAAAGACAACCACGGGGGAAAGCCAAGAAAGGAGTCATACAACGTGTGGCATTTGGCTACTGGCTTCCCGCATCAACCACTCCTGCGTCGGCAACTGTCTTCGCTCTTTTATCGGGGACATGCAGATTGTTCGTGCGACTCGGAACCTCGAGGCTGGTACGGAGATTACCTTTCCATACAGAGTGCCAGTCCCTCATGAATCATATGAAACGGCTCATAAGGGTCTCAGCAACTGGGGTTTCTCTTGCACTTGCGAGCTATGCGAAGACAGGCGAAAGACAACTAGAGGGGCCCTGAAACAACGCACAAAACTCGTGAAGGAACTCGAAAAAGTCCTCGGTGGCCCGGTGATGACCGACATTTCTCGAGCCAAGTTGCTTCTCGAGAAGCTTGAGAAAACTTACCCACCAACAGACGGTGCCCACCTTCGGCTGGAACTTTGGAACCCGTACTTCGCCTTGGGCGCTCATCTGCTCTTGGTCGACAGGCCCAGTGATGCGGTTGAGATGATTGCAAAGGGTTTCGAAGCGTTAGATTTTAGGATGACCGCGTCCTCGCAGCGACTGGATATCGAGAAATGGGGTGTTGTTAACGACTTTGTGCCGTGTGCGTTTGCAAACTTGTTCAAGGCATACATCGAAATTGCACCTGAGCTCTGCAAACCTGCCGAGGAGTACGCCGAAATTGCCTATAGCATAGTGGTGGGCGAGAGCGAAACCATCTGTGATGCTTTTCCGGAGCTTGCATAGCTATCTTAAATCTTCCCCATATTTGTAAATCAGGGGTGTTAAATATAAACTAGTCTGATAAACGTATTCAGACGAAAAAATGGAGGGAAACCTCGAGATGTGACACAAGTGAACCGTCCTTACCTCACCGAGCTGCCCAAAACTCGCAGATCACCCAATTTATAACCAACTACCAACATCTCCATCACTTAGTTCCATCTATCTTGTAAATCAACTTATAGACAGTCACTATAGGCCTCGAAATTGGCTTTGACATGGTCCTGCATTGTCAACCCGCATTCGGCCGAGAATCCGCGAGCCGGGCAATTCACGTATTCATTATAGTTTCTTAGCACTGAAGCTCGTTTTGGAACACATCTTTATGTCACGGCTATAAAGATGTAGAATTAGACAGAACCGTGGTCTATCCTATGGGGATTCTGAGTTTGACCTTGCCCATACCATCGGGGAAATATTGATCAAATTAGTGACTACGGTCAACTGACGCATCCGACATTGGGCCCGTGGGCCGTGATCGTTTTTACAATAGGGGCAGCTACGCCCCAGTGGGACTGGTTTGGAGGCCTCATCTGAAAGTTCCGTCAGGAGGCGCCGAATTTCCCGATATCCTCTGACGCGAGCGATTCGGATTAGAGCGATGCATTCAAGGCTGGAGAAATAATTCTATCCCGATTTTCAAAGCTATGGATCGCATTGAATGTGGACTTGGTCCTTGATTGCATCTATCTATCGAGGGAATTGAGGCCTTTGTAATAGTCGAAAATAGAAGACATCAAAAAGGCCACCTTTTAATTGAAACGCCCTAACTGAAGGTTTTCAGCTAGCTAGTCTAGCCGGGCTTCCTAGATTATGTGGCCCTGCTAGATTACGCATTCAATGATCTAGATTAAATATCCGTTGATAAATTCACTCCGCGCGATAGTTGAGGAATTTTGTGAATGCAAAGTTTTCATACATTTAGGAGGCGGGTGCCGTTCTCCCTATCCAGACGTTGGTCCACGCATATTCTGGTCGGCTGACTTTTTTATTTACAAGACCCCCCGTATATGTTGAGTACTATTCTAGCTCATGAATTCAGATACGTGGGGATGTGCTCTTTGATTCTGAGACCAGCCGCCTCACGGGGCTGATAGACTTTGACTTTGAGCTATCGCTTCCCAAGGCCACCTGTACTCTCTCTCACAACGTCATTTTCTAGTGATATCGCCATATGAACATGACGATGACGTTACATTCATGAGGATGCAGCTGCTAGATGGTTGGAACAAAGAACGAAGTCTCCGCTATACCAAAACGCGAGGTGGTGGACTGGCGATTAGGTCGTGTTTTGTGAGCGATTTGCTCGGTCGGATCTTAAAGGCATGGCCGAGCTATCAGCGAGATGCTGCTGAGACTTCAGTGCGGCCTTGGTCGCCATATTTTTTGTAAGATAGCGATTCTGAATCACTTCTTTGTCAGAGGAGAGCCTCTCATAACCCTACTGTTTCCCTGCCCAAACAATTCCGCCCAACGAAATTGAGATCCAAGCCACTAGGCAGCGCATGTAACGCGGCGGCTGCCTAAACCTTGCAAGCCGGGCATGCTTACCATATTTTTAGGGAAATCAATTCCGGTGGCCACATCATTTGGTGACGTTTCTCCGGCCGTTATCTCTAGGCTGCCGAATAGATTCGGGCTGTCCTTGACTACTTTCAACTTTTCAAGCTTTTCAGACACCAGCGCCGTCCTCGGTCAAACGCAAGTCACGTGGCGCACTTCGGGCGCGATTCCGTTGCCCCGCCACATGTGGCTTGACCGGGCCATTGTTGGGTTGGGGGCTGGGAGGTTTTGGGTACCTGCGCACATGGAGGCAGATGGTGGCGTACCACGCAGGGCGGCAAGTACCCAGTACATCTCTGGAGCATGGGCAAACTGGGTCAACTGTTCAGTCCACTGGCCTGGCCCAACCCGTGGCACCGTCGACCCCCGCTAGGGCAGCGACGCAACACTTTTTTAGTGCCTCCCTGCCCTTGTCAGGCTCGTGGCCTCGAGAAGCACATGTCGCCCTGTCAGTCCTCCTTATCCAGCTTCATAAACACCTTGCATTTTCCAGCACAAAGCCATCTCCAACCACGTGCGCCGTCCGCTCTGTTGATCGAGTACACCGTATCGCGACACAAAAACACCCAACGGCATCGTATTACTTCTGGCCCTCTTCCTCGAGCGGGTTTCGGAACAACTGGTCACAAGTCATCGTGGTGACGTTTCCCCTCCACCGCATCGTCGGACCGCCACTTCAACAACAGCGTCTGTTTCTCCCACCGTCCAACACCACCACATCGCAACCCCCTACGAGGCTACCACCGACAGCCGTAAGCTGTAGTGAGGCGACCTAAAAAGAAGCGATCATGAGTGGCAATCTCGCGACCCCGGGTGGCATCTCGGATCCTGCCCTCATCCAGTGAGCCCCCACCGCCGTTGGGCCCTGTGTTAGGGGATACAATGTAGTTGCTAACCTTTGGGCTCAGACTCGTCAATAAACTCCAAGATGTCTTTGCCACTGTCGGCGTCAACAATCCCATCGACTTGCCTCAGATTGTCGTAGTGGGCAGCCAGTCTAGCGGCAAGAGTTCGGTGTTGGAGAATATTGTGGGAAGAGACTTGTACGTTGCCCCTTTTGTGGCATAGATGGATATCAATCAAGAGCTAACTAACCGCCTCTATCACAGCCTGCCTCGAGGTTCTGGCATCGTTACGCGGCGTCCATTAGTATTGCAGCTCATCAACCGCCCAGCCCAGACAAACGGTGTCAAGCCCGACGAGATTTCTACAGCCAACGACAAGGCCGCCAACGCCGACGAGTGGGGGGAGTTTTTGCACATTCCTGGCCAGAAGTATCACGACTTTGGCAAGATCAGAGAGGAGATTGCCCGTGAGACGGAGGCAAAGGTTGGCAAGAACGCTGGCATCTCGGCTGCCCCCATCAACTTGCGTATTTACTCTCCCAATGTTCTTACCCTAACGCTGGTCGATTTACCGGGTCTGACCAAGGTGCCCGTCGGAGACCAACCCCGCGATATCGAGCGACAGATTCGAGAGATGGTTCTGAAGTATATTGGAAAGTCGAATGCCATCATTTTGGCTGTTACAGCAGCCAACATTGACCTGGCTAATTCAGATGGTCTCAAGCTCGCCCGTGAAGTTGATCCCGAGGGCCAGCGCACCATTGGCGTCTTGACAAAGGTCGATTTGATGGATGAAGGAACCGATGTAATCGATATTCTCTCGAATCGTGTCATCCCATTGCGTCTGGGTTACGTCCCCGTGGTTAACCGAGGCCAACGAGACATCGATAATAAAAAGGCCATCAACGTTGCTCTTGACGCCGAAAAAGCGTTTTTCGAAAACCACAAGGCTTACCGCAACAAGAGCTCGTACTGCGGAACTCCCTACCTGGCACGCAAGTTGAACATGATTCTCATGATGCACATCAAACAGACACTGCCCGATATTAAGGCAAGAATTTCTAGCTCTCTACAAAAGTACACCAACGAGCTGGAGAGTCTGGGACCCTCTATGCTTGGAAACAGTGCCAATGTTGTCCTTAACATTATTACCGAATTCACAAACGAGTGGCGGACAGTTCTAGACGGCAATAACACTGAGCTTTCCAGCACAGAGTTGTCGGGTGGTGCTCGTATCAGCTTCGTCTTCCACGAGCTGTACGCGAACGGTGTCAAGGCTGTGGATCCATTTGACGTCGTCAAGGACGTGGATATCCGGACTATTCTCTACAACTCTTCTGGTTCATCCCCGGCCCTGTTCGTCGGTACCACTGCGTTTGAACTCATTGTCAAGCAACAAATCAAGCGCCTCGAGGATCCTAGCTTAAAGTGTGTCTCCCTCGCCTATGACGAACTGGTTCGAATCTTGTCGCAGCTTCTGGGCAAGCAGTTGTACCGACGATACCCTCAGCTCAAGGAGAAAATGCATGGCGTTGTCATTGCCTTTTTCAAGAAGGCTATGGAGCCGACCAACAAGCTGGTGCGCGATCTTGTCGCCATGGAGTCGTGCTACATCAATACTGGTCACCCTGATTTCTTGAACGGCCACCGCGTAAGTCTACGAGCTCTGTCTTTATGTGGAAGTTCTTCTCTAACCCTCCTACTTTAGGCCATGGCGATTGTCAACGAGCGATACAACCCCTCTAAGCCTGTCCAGGTCGACCCCAAGACTGGCAAGCCTCTGCCACAGTCTAGCACACCTGCTCGGGCCGGTAGTCCCACGGTCCCCGAGGTGGATGGCACTGGCAATGCCGGTTTCTTTGGAAGCTTCTTTGCTGCCAAAAACAAGAAGAAGGCGGCAGCTATGGAAGCTCCTCCGCCCACACTGAAAGCCTCTGGCAACCTTTCTGAGCGAGAGAATATTGAAGTGGAAGTCATCAGTAAGTCCTTTCTGGACCACTTGCGCCGAACAGAAACTGATCCCGTTTGACAGAGCTGCTCATTTCCTCCTATTATAACATTGTTAAGCGCACCATGATTGACATGGTTCCCAAGGCTATTATGCTTAATCTCGTGCAGTATGTACACCAGCTTTTTTTTTCTCCACTTTTGTTGTAGGTACTGACTCGCAATGTACAGGTTTACCAAGGATGAAATGCAGCGGGAACTGCTCGAGAACATGTACCGAACCGATACGCTTGATGAATTGCTGAAAGAGAGCGACTTCACAATCCGAAGACGGAAGGAATGCCAGCAGATGGTTGAATCTCTGGGCAAAGCCAGTGAAATCGTCAGCCAGGTCCAATAAAGTCGACCAACCCCGGGCAGACCAGATACTTGTGTTATTGCACTTTGCTTGGCGCCGATGGAAAACGTAATGGACAGGCATTGAAGCGTTACTATTTCTCGACGTCAAGGACAAGCCCTCGATTCGACGCTCATTATTTCTTTTTCGATACCATGGGTGGGTTTATAAGGCTTAGAGTAGATCAGATAGTGTGATTCGCGGATTCCCATTGGAGAGCTCAAGGCAGAGTATTGTCCCCGTCGCCTTCTGTCACTGAGAATGAATCATTGATGTTGCCATTTTTTTGGTTGGATCTGGTCATTGCAGGTGGGATACAGAAGGCGGATCTTATTTTGGGGAGCAACGTATGTATGTTGTGCGTGGCGCTTTGCGTCTCGCGTTTGTGAGTAAAGGATGTATGGACTAGACGGAGCATTTTGACTCGTTTATTAATAGCAAATCAATGTGTTCTATATTGGGGGACTGGTGTCTCGAACCACGCCAGTGAATGATGTCACGAAGCAAAGTGTATTGGTTATACATTGTTTGTTTGGCTGTATCTGTTGCTCCATTCCCCCCAAATCCTACAGCTTCGACCCCCCTTTGGTCAGGATATACGCACCCTTGTGCACGTCGTATTCTCTCCCCTTCTTCCACCCAAGCCACCTCTCCAACGCCTGTTCGCCACCGTCCCCCGGCGCCAGCGGCTGGCCTTCATACCCGTCCCCAGGAACACCCGCTCCTTGGCCGTGCGTGGCCGGGTCAGATTGCCCCGCTGGCCGTTGCTTTATGGCCAAGCACGGCGTGCTGCGCAACGTCACGGACGGGCGCTGGTCCCCCTCCCTGGCAGGATCGCTTTCCAGCTCATGGTACTCCAGCACGGGGGCGGCACACGCGTCGGTCCCGTCAAAGACGGCCTCCCACTCGGCGCGCGTCCTCTGCCTAAAGGTCCTTTCGAAGAGCGCCCGCATGGCCGGCCACTCGTCAAAGTCGAACCGCTTCTCCTCCAGCCCCCGGCCCGCCAGGCCCATCCCCTCGACGAGCCGGCTGAAGAAGTGCGGCTCCAGGGCGCCCACCGAGTAGTACCCGCCGTCCTTGGTCTCGTACGTCTCGTAGTACGGGCACCCGCCGTCCAGGAGGTTCCTGCCGCGGCCGCGGGCGCCGACGCCCGACTTGAGGCCCAGGCGCGGGAACGTGGCGAGGTACGCGGACCCGTCGACCATGTTGGCCTCGACGACCTGGCCCCTCCCCGTGGTCTGGCGCGCGAGCAGCGCCAGCAGGACGCCCTGGAAGAGGTTGGCGCCGCCGCCGGCAAAGTCGGCGAGGATGTTGGCCGGCGGGTGGGGCGTGTCGCCCGCGCGCCCGAGCAGGCTGAGGGCGCCCGAGACGGCAATGTAGTTGATGTCGTGGCCGGCCATGGCGGCGTAGCGGCCGTCGCGGCGGAACCCCGTCAGCCGGCCGTACACGAGGCGCGGGTTGATGCCGAGGAGGACCGGGGGCCCGAGGCCGAGCTTCTCCAGGACGCCGGGGCGGAAGGGGTCGATGAGGACGTCGGCGCCGCGCGCGACGAGCTCCTTGATGAAGGCTGTGCCGGAGGGGGACTTGAGGTCGACCGAGATGGAGGCCTTGTGGCGCGTGAGCGCGTCGGCGGTGGGGAGGGAGCGGGCGTCGGAGGCGCGGTCGACGCGGATGACGGAGGCGCCTGCGTCGGCGAGGAGCATGCCTGCGAAGGGCCCGGGTGCCAGGCCGGCGAATTCGAGGACGGTGATGCCCGTCAGGGGCGGAGGGCCGATTTCCGCCATGTTGGGGGGTTGGTGTTGAGGCTTTGGGAGAGCTGAGATTGGACGGGGGCGCTTGGATGTGCCGTTGTTTAAAGGCCAACGAGCGGATGGTTCAGGGCATTGTATGGATTTGGGAGCGCATTTGTTCTTATTTGGTAATGGTGGTGAAGCTTGAATGACGTTGGCGGCACGGGCTGCAATTCAGCCGAGGCTCCGATCGTGGCGGGAACCGAATCGCGGAGGCGGAGGCGGGGGTGGAGCTGCGTGATGGCGGGGGCGACCAGCAAACGCCATTATACCGAGTCGAAGCGACCGACGACGAGGTTCACACAGGAGAGATGGAGACCAGGATCGTTAAGGTGGCGGCAGAGAGGCGGCAATCTCCTTTGAGGGTCGCTTCAAGCCAGCGCTGCTGCTGCGACCGTTTACAAGAAACACTAGACCCCCCTTATTCTTGACGGCTATATTAAACCATCTTGTTGATAATTTTTTTACTTTCTAACATTCAGCGCTTCCTGAACTTTTACTTTACTCTTTAACACCGCGAACGCGAATAGCGCTATAGTCTTGGTTACTTCTTACAGCGGTTTACCCTCTTTATCCTAGTTTAAGTATTACCACAAGGTCTTGGTAATAAATACCCTTTACATGTCATCTTCAAGATAATCATCTAAATAGTTATCACTTGATATAATAAATAAACGATATTATACCCGCTTATATTCTCATTAATAATTATTTTATTATTTTATTTAATCTAAATATTTATTTCTGGTCGCTAAATAATATTATAATAGGGTCAAACCCAAGTATCTCCTCGCTTATCCGCAGAAACCCTAGAAATGTGATGACAAACTATAGCCCAGCGTCCTCCCTGTTAATGTCAAATTGTTCACCCCACTCAAGCCTGTCCAATTGTCATACCCTTGAATTTGACCGGCCATAATCAACAAGCTGGGCATTGTGACTTGCGTGCCCCGAAATTGACTGGGACGGTCAAGCGACGGAGGTATTAGGTTAACGAATGCCAAACCTTTCATACCGGTTTATTTTGAACCACAAAGCTTCATCACTGTCCATGATGGAGCGTTCCATGCAAGTCGGGTGTGTACGATCAGGGTTCAAGGTTTCCCGGCCGAGCCAGAGCAAATCGGTTATATAGCTCTTGTCATGAACGTCTGGCCCAATGATTCAGGCCAAGACAAAGAAAATGCAAGGCAGCTGGAATGGTCTCCTGAAGAAGCTGCATGCTACAGGCCATGCCTGGGCATTCTGCCGCGGGATGTGTTGCGATCGAGGTCGGATCGAGGTCGACAGCTGTGCACGGTTGCTTAGGTAAGGTGGCACGCACAATGGGTTGCGACGCGTCTCACTACCTGGCACCTAGTAGTCTTCCTCCTGCATCTCCTCACGTCTACTCCGTGCAAAAATGGCTATCCAATTTTGTGGCCCATGTGGAAATACTCTTGATATCTCTCCGAATCCAATCATTGAGTGCGATTGTTGCGGATCGATAAACAAGAGTATGCTAGTCGCCTCCGCTTCAGTTCTCGTGGTGTACTAATGGGTCTGCCTAGACAAATTACTCGAAACGGCAACGGCCTCATCGACCAACGACTTCCCTTCCGAACTTCGTCGCAAACGAGGAACGACACAGCAAGTACAGCCCATGTCAGCTACCGACACTTGGTCCACAACAGCGGAAACATGCCGAAAGTGTGGCGCCAAGGAAGTCCGATATACGTCGCTGCAATTAAGAAGCGCTGATGAGGGAACGACGTTGTTCTACTTTTGTCCGCAATGCTCAGAAAGGTTTGTTTAGCTCTTTGCCTCTAGTTGCAGTCACTCACAAAGGTATAGGTGGAATGAAGATAATTAAGCTGCAGACCTAGAGATGTGCGAGCATTGTGTGGCCAGCTTTTCGTCTAGCGGCTGTCTCTAGTGATGATTTGACAAGGCTACCGGCCGTGCAACAAAGCTGCGCTGCTATCCACTGGCTTTATTATCTGCTGGTAACCTTGGACCTTGGCTCACTACCTGTACGAATTGAAATGTGCGTGGCAGGACAATGTCAATTGCAAAGCGAAATACGAGAATCCTAGCACTCGTCGCCTTGTGTTGAAGCTAGACGAATGAGTGTGTACAAGAAGACATGACCAACACGTGTCAGGTAAAATCACTTCTTTGCCTTCTCTGCCTCTTCCTTCATCCTGGCTTGACATCTGTGGCAATAACCACTTATCTTCCACGGAACGTTACCCTCAGTGCTGCAAAGATATAAACCCTCATCTAACTTGGGAATGCAATCAATCCTCTCCATTGTTTCGTACTTGTGTCCACATGTGTCGAAAACAAGTTCCTTGTACTGGCACATGTTGTCTGTCCCGAAGGCGTCAAGTAAGCAAAATGGATTGACAAGAGGTGCAGATGGGATGCTGACCTGCGGGGGAATATTAAAACGCCAAGTTGCAAACCGTGAAAAAAAAGTATGTGTGAGATTTGATGGTGTATGGTGATTGCGATCTGCTGAAGGTCTGACTTGAATTTATCATGGTCCAGGACGGATGGCCAGCTTTATAGCCGACGGAACGAGCGCGACAGTCTTGGAGCGAGAATCCTCGGGAGACAACTTCTCGAGAAGTGCCTTGACTGAATCAAGCTGTCCATATTAATAGAATACCGTGTGTATTAATACCGTTGGTTCAGAACCTGCAGAGCACAGGGTCGTTCACGTTGGGCGCTTAACTGTGACATGCTTTTGACCACCAACGGCGAGATGCCGACCCTTGGCTTGGTCGGCGTGATGAGTGAGTTCTCTTACTAGATCTCGCCGCTCCGAGTTATACGATGACCCGATATGCTACCTAGTTTATGGTCATGACCGTGAATTCTAGCTCCCAGAAGCCATATGGAAACTGATACGCCAAGCACTTGCCATACTGTGAGAAGGATGCAAGAGGAGAGCGCAGCCTCCAGGCAACTGTGGTGTCGCGGAAGGAGGAGGCTGACGTACGTAGCCCGATTTGAAGTGGCATAAATTGGTTGGTTCGGGGGTTGACCACAATGATTCCGCCTTGGCCAACATCAGGCAACAGCAGGCAGACGTAGATAGAGAGGAGGAACGCATTTGGGAAGCTGAGGAGTATCGCCTTTCAAGGTAATTGGGAGGTATAGGGCGTTACGCCCGGAGATGGGCCACGCGCGGCCTGGAGGCCCGCGTGTGATCAAACAAACCCCTGCCCTAGCCCCAGGAGGTAGTGTAGGTCGCAGAATGGGCCGGCTGCATGAACCACCCCGAGTAGAATATTCACCGTTGAAGCGTCGAGAGAATTCGCGTTTAATTCCCTTGATTATACTTGCAGTATGGATTATCTAGGCAGCGTATACTTTCGTGCTCTATAGATGAACCCTTGAATCACTTTTCATTATAATTTATATATAAGTTTAGGTTTATACTTTTCACTTTTTAATTAATTATACTTACTATACTCCGTATTTTAAATCTTATACTATTAATAACTATTTTTTATACTATTCATTTAAAATTTTAATATTAATTAACTCTTACCCTTTTTTATCTTAATATTCTCTCTTAATAACAAGTAAAGCTAAATAGCTTAGCCAAAGCATACACAATCGCAGCACATGAAATAGAATACAAGCTGCCGCATTGCCACGTTTGGGCCCATGACGATGAGCGAGCCGCAAAGGCCAAAGCCGTCTTCGATTCGGAATTACATCGCAGCAGCTATAGCACAGTATCCCCGGCGCAGTAGAAAGACTACCAACAGCATCCGTGCCCACTTGAACTCCGAGCCCAAATGGAACATCGTCAATGGACAAACAAATTATTTCAGTAGTTACTTCTTGTTTGTTCTGTCCGAGTGCCCCCATTAGTCGGTTGATAGGTACACGTGCCCGGGCAGCCCCGCCTGATGAACCGTGTCTTTGATTCCTCAGGCACCTGAAGCTGTCACAACAGTGAACTCGATCTTGACTTCATTCCAAGATAAAGTACGCTGATGGCTTGACAGTGCCCGGAACCGGCTACAGCCCCCGACACCAAAAGAATCAAAACCGCTCATAATCAGTCAACAGAGCCTGGTGTTGAATCCCAAGCCGCGCCACGGGTGGTTCCTTTTCCCGACAGGGTATGTTCAAAATCTCAGACTTGCAAAGAAACGGTCTAACCACATTCTAGCCTGCCGTCTTGGAACAACGAAACGGCGAGATTGAATTTCGCGTCGTCAACAACGACGGCACTAGAGAGAGCGTCGTTGTGCCAACTGGTCTTAAATGCTTATTTCAGAAGCAGCTTCCGAAAATGCCCAAGGACTACATCGCGCGCCTTGTCTACGACCGAACTCACCTATCCATAGCAATCATCAAAAAGCCACTCGAGGTCATTGGCGGGATATCATACCGGCCGTTTAAAAGCCGCAAATTCGCCGAGATTGTCTTTTGCGCCGTCTCATCCGACCAGCGGGTGAAAGGGTAGGGGCGCACCTCATGGCCCATTTAAAGGACTATGTTAGAGCCACGTACCCGGTTATGCATTTTATTAACATACGCCGATAATTACGCCACTGGGTATTTCCAGAAGTAGGGCTTCACCGAGGAGATTACTCTCGACAAGGCGCTTCGGATGGGGTACATCAAGGACTACGAAGGAGGGACGCTTATGCAGTGCTCCATGCTCCCCCGGATACGGTACCTCGAGGTGGGCCGTGTGCTTCTCAAGCAGAAGGAGGTTGTGCAGGCCAAGATTCGGATGATTAGCAAGAGTCATGTGGCTCACCGGCCGCCGCCGCAATGGGCCAGCGGTATAAGCCCGGTTGACCCCCTTTCTATCCCTGCTATCCGGGCGACGGGTTGGTGTCCGGACATGGACGCGTTGGCGAGGGAGCCGGGCCATGAACCGCATTTTGATGAATTGCGGCGGGTTTTGTATCAGGTACAAAAGAGGACGAAGTGCCTGACTATTGTAATGTTATTGAAACGCCGATGGACTTGTCGACCATGGAAGAGAGACTTGTGCGTGATTCTTACCATGCCCCACGGGATTTTTTCAACGATCTTAAGCTTGTGTTTAGCAACTGCCGGCGGTATAATGACGCAACGACCGTGTATAATAAGTGCGCGGTTAGGCTGGAGAAGTATATGTGGAGTCTAATTAAAGAGGTTCCCGAATGGTTTGACCTACTTGAGGAGTAATTGGGTATCTGTTTTCCATCCCGTCTCGGGAGGATTTTTCTATTTCTCGTTGGGAAAAGGGCTCGGCATGGTTGAACTTTCCGTGTTGCGTCGTCTGATATTGGGATGGATGAATAGGAATTATTACGGGACAAACGGTACGATAAGAAGAAGTTTTACCACCCGAATCCCAGCATCCAAAAGTCTCTACCTCTGCCAGTTTCCTGAGCTTGCGCCGCATCAACCTGAGTAGCTCGCCAGATGTGGCCGACTTCAGACGCACTACGAGGGCATATACGGGGAATAAAGTTTCCCAAGGAACCTGCCTTGTCATATCAGCTGCCGTCTACGACCTATTCCTAACGCTGTGGCTAACTGTTGTGACTGAGCGTCGTGACATGCACACTATCAAGTTTATCCCTTGAGAATCCCGGTATGAAGGGCCAAAAGGGCACACTTATTTCTCTCGTACCGACTAATCTATTTTCTCTATAAACATGAACTCAAAATGTACCTAGCTTTAGAACCAACATGGCAAGAACAGCTTAGATGATCCAAACCTAGTTTGAACCCTAACCTACTCTCATTCTGAAGCCAATATCCCCACCCTTTGCAACAGCCGTTTTATTGTCCGAGTGTCGAGGCCTCCGTGCCGAATTTGGTGGCAGTAACGCCCCTGTCCACTATCGCCGCTTTTTCCTACACGTACAGAATAGTTGTTGGATTCGAAGCGCAATCCGGCATCAAATACTTTCATTCATGGCAGACAATGATAGCACAATTCTTGCACCTTGTCTCCGGGCGCGGCCTGCGTACCATGTTGCATATACTTCTAGTGTTACCAGTCCAAAGGAGCAACTGCCTTCTTATTCCTGGGACCCCGCTTCAGACGCCTCGCCCTGTTCCTCCATCTTCTCCTTCTCTCTCGTCTCAATAGTCGTCTGCTTCTCCCACATGGCGTGGTACTTTCCTCGGAGCGCCAGTAGCTCCTCATGAGTGCCGCGCTCGACGACCTTGCCCTTGTCAAGAACAACAATCTGGTCAGAGTTGGTAATGGTAGAAAGGCGATGTCTGTGGTAGAGAGAAAAATTATTAGCTCCCGTCTAAGCAAAGTGATACAGGTGGCTTACGCAATGGTTATTGTGGTTCGCCCGGACGTGACGCGCTCGAGAGCATCCTGGATCTCTCTCTCAGTATTGGAGTCCAGCGACGCAGTAGCCTCGTCTAGGAGCAAAATAGGCGCATCTTTAAGAATCGCGCGTGCAATGGCAATCTAAGAGATGCATTTTTTGTCAGCCAACTAGAAACGAGGTGAGTCGTGCAAGGGAGGAGTAGGAGATCTTACGCGCTGGCGTTCTCCGCCGGACAGTTTGAGACCACGCTCTCCAACCTTGGTTTCGTATCCGTCGGGGAAGTTGAGGATGCTATCATGGATATTGGCGGCCTTGCATGCTTCGTGGACATCGGCCTCGGTGGCATTTGGAGAGGCGTACAATAAGTTGTACATGATTGTCGCGTTAAACAGCACAGTATCCTGCGGCACAACGCCAATGTTTCTGCGGAGAGAGTCAGTCTTGAGATCCCTCAGATCGTGGCCATCAACAGTGATGGCGCCGCCGGTGACATCGTAAAAACGGAATAGAAGTTTCAAGCAGGTTGATTTGCCGCCGCCAGACGCCCCAACGAGGGCCGTCTTGGTACCTGGGGCAACGGTGAAACTGACACCGTCGAGAACGGGCTCCCCTTTCTTCACTGGATACGAAAACTTGACATCCTTAAAGGCAACTTCTCCTCTTGCGGCAGATAGAGCGACGGCGTCTGGCTTTTCCACAATGCCCGACGTTTCTTTGAACTATGGCATGTCAGAAGCGGAGAATTGAATTGGATGTTAGGCGATGACTGGGATGATGACTAACTAGGTCAAGGAGCCGCTCGGCCTCAATGAGATTGTTTTGAAGCATGGTGTAGTACGTGCCAAAGAAGTTGAGAGGCCCCTGAAGCTGGACAAAATAGTTGATCAAGCTGACAAACCCACCGACCGTCTGCTCGCCAATTGAGATTTTGTATGCCGACACGGCGACCAGAAGCGCGGTGCCGAGGGTGAATATGGAACTCTGGACGATGTTGAGACCGTTGAGCGACCACTGCACCAAGCGCTCGGCCCGTTGGAAAACGAGCACATGGTCCTTGAATCTTTGGGTTTCGCGAGGGATGGCGCAGTTATGCTGTACTGTCTCGTAGGCAATAATGGCATCGGTCCTGATGGCTTCCATTTCGCGCGTCTTGGTGGTCATGTCTCTTCTTTGCCTGGCACGATATTTGACTAGGTAAAGGGTGAGAAAGATGTAAGACCACATGATGAAGAAGACGATGACTGTGTAAAAGGCGTCATATTTGACAAAAAAGACGACGCCTGCAAAAAATATGTCAAAGATCATGGGAAACACCTGAAAGCAAAAAACCTCGAGAAAGGTGTTGGTGGCCGCGCCGCGGCTGAGCGCGCTGGTGACCTCGCCGACCTTTTTGTTCAGGTGGAACTCCAAGGACAAGCCAAGTACGTGTTCAAATGCCGCGGTTGATAGTCGACGAAAGAGAGACTGGGACACGGGGATCCAGAGGACGGACCGCAGGGCACCGATGGCTCCTTGGTTTCCCTGCAGATAGCGGTAGGCGACGAAAAGGATAATATCCTTGTAGGGTATGCCGCCTCTGCCGAGGGCGTCGACAAGGTTTCCCAACTGCAATGGAGCCAGGACGTTGACGATGCGCTGGCATATCAACAAGCAAATACACACAGCAACGACGGCTTGGTAGAGTACGGAATCCCTGGGCCTGGTGGGAGTTAGCTTGAGTTTGATACAACGATGCTGATTCAACGACGGGCGTACCAGAGATACGGAAACAGGACTCGGAAACTGGCCACGTAAGTGAGCCAGCTCATGCCGGCCGTCTGTGGCGTTTTGGTCGCATCTGACGCGGGCTTGGAAACTGGGACCGTGGCATAATTGCCGGACGATCCGCTGCCATTCTCCAGTAGGGACTGGCGTTCCTCTGGCAGAGATTTCGGCCCTGATGGTCTCAGCTGATATTCTCTGAAGATGAGAACTGCCGCCATTAGGACAAAGACTGCGACTCTGGACGCCCCTAGAGCATTCAATGCATCGACAAAGGTCTTGGACACAGCCAAAGATGTCTGTGCAGAAGATAGGACGGCAGCAACGACGACCTCCATCAAGGCGCCGGTGATCCAGGCCGAGCAATGCGCAGCAGTTGGGTTCCAGGGCCCTTGTGGATCGGGAAGCATTCCGGCCAGGAAGTAAAGCAGAACAGCGACGTAGGAGGCCTATGGTTCACGTTAACCAGCCATTGGGGCATGCGCATCTCGTGCGAGCACTCACCAGATATGCGCTGAAAGGAAACGCGGTCGTACCGGGAGCCTCCCCATGGTCAGCAAGCGCATCTTTCGCTGCCAAAGAGATGCTGGCAAGCAACAAGGCAGATTGCACAAGCTGGAGGCTCCATATCAGCCAGGCACATGTGTGTCGAGTGCGCTCCGACCGCTTTGGCTCATGGTCGGATGGGCTGGGATTCGCGATGAGTGCCGCCTCTCGACGCCAATTGAGGTAGAACAAAAGACATTGCGCTCCAATCAAGGTGAGGATGAGGAGGGACGGATAAAGGTAGAACAGTGTCTGCAGCGCCAGATCCGCTCTCGCCATTGATGCGACGAAGACGAGCTATCGCGGGATGAGAATTTGGCAGCAGCATTAGGTCATCTATAACCATCAATGATGTCGGTTGCGACTGGAGTGACTAATCAGAGCTGTCAATGTTTTGGCAGGGGCCCACCAGTGACTGACATGTGATGCACCCACATCCCCTGTAATAGAGCCTCGGGTTAGGGTTATATCTTGGTATTTCTAGATATGTATATCAAGTTATCAAGTTAATTCTTTTATAACCAGGTTACGGCCAGATACAGTGCTACTAGATGCCCTCCATCTAGCCCGTTTTTTTTTTATTTTTCTTACATAACTTACAAAGTTAATGACCAGGTTAAAGTATATCTTTTAGTTACGTATATTTCTTTGATAGCGCTTATTAGAATTTAGGAATCTCTGGAAGTTTCATTTCCAACACTCTACCCATACCAAGTATCTTGGGCTATGTTGTATAAGTATAAAACCGATGGGGCCTCCCATATTGCAAGCGTTTGTCACACTCGTCTTTAAAGTTAGCTTTAACAGGCCTCGCGGGCGTCTCCTCGTATTCACAATGGCACACAGTTTCAAAACGACGGCTAAGCAAAGAAAGGTCTAGAGACATGATTGGCACTGAGAGACGCGTCATAAGTTGAAGCGAATTTGTCTACCAGAATGCAGTATTTCAATCACGCACTTGATATACTCTTCCTCTGCAACATGTCCCGCATTACACAACGTCTTTAGTTTCTTGGTCGTCTTTTTTACATTGTCAAGGCATTTCCGAAAGTTATTATACCGCGGATTCGATTCAATAGCGAGCGAGAAAATACTTCGTGCATGTTCTAGAATCGCAGAGGAAACATATTAATATACGTGTGAGAATAGTATTTGCCAACCTCTAGAGGAGGTCTACAGCGTGTATGTAAAACTCAGCAAGGGTCCGCTTCTGTCACACTGTTACACGAGGGCTACGATCACGGGACTAGGGCATAAGGTACTCCCCCATTTCTTGTATAAGTAGAGATCTTTGGTCATGTCGGCCTTGAGGAAACCAAGGACCTTCAAGACCAAAGACTGTTGCTAGATGAATTGAGCTATTTCTCTAAGCCCTTACTGAGCCCTTGTCACAATTCCCATCAAAGCCAGTACCACCTCCTTACAGATCGAAATGACCCCGACACCAGAGGTACTTCCCCAAGGGGCTGCCAGACGAACCGCTCCCCCTGTTTTAGCCAAACATATATGATTATCCCAGGTTGGCAAGACGGTCAGAATCGATCTCACGCTGCGTTGGATATTCCAAAGTTTGCGTTTCTGACGTCCCCAGACAATGACGTCCTGGAAGCCCTACGATTTTCGCCCAATCGACAAGAGATTGGCGGGCTGCCCCTCTTTCTCTCCGAAATACAGACAGTCAAAATGGATGCTGATGTATGGATCTCTGGAGAGTCGTTTTTCGAACGGGGAGAGCCGGTGCCCTTGACTTGGCCGATTCCATGGCCCACGGTGATAGCTGACGGCTTCTTGGAGTGATCCTCTGAGATAATAAAGGAAACTGATGTTCAAAAGGGCGTCCCGGTGGCTGGTATCATGGTTTCTTGAGTCTGTCCCATGGTGGGAACTTCTTGCTGAACAGGTAGCAGCAGTTATAACATTGACGACAATTGCGAAAAGGTGCCTCGTAGTGTCGAAAAGCGCCTTTGAAGCAAAGGCGGCTGGTGCGGAGAGGCCTTCCTCTACACGATGTTGACCTTGTCGTCAGGGCGACGTCTGGGACGGCAGCCCGTGCCCGTCTGACACCATCTACAAGATGATTAGTGAGGGCACCGCCGGCACCGACGACGGCGACGGGCTGGCCAACTGTATCAACGAGGCGGGCACCGGCGACGTCTAGGTATATGGAGCGTGGTTGCTTAGCAGGGCCAGCTGCGAATCTGTATATATTCAGAGGGGGGTATATATTTGTACATGTTTTGGTATATATGTGAAAAACACGAATATGAGCAACGACATGTAGTTACGCTTCACATGTTATCTGAGAGGTTTTATTTGCCCTGTTGTGTTTACTTCTCTAGATGGTTAATTCTCCGTTGAATGGCTGTACTCGAGGAAGTTGGTTGCTGTCCAATAGTAAAACTCTTTAAATTTTTGGAAACCCCAATCAGAGGGACGTACAGTTTCTTGGATGAGAGCTGATGAAGATGTAGTGATTTTAATATGGTAGCATATACCACCCCTTGCGTAAACATGGCACCACATTCCATTATGGTATACGCCAAGCGTACAACATCGTAGATCTCGTCTCTACCGTTGTGATTCATGGACTGAGCGCGGAGCCTCCACATGTCTATCGACAGCTGGGCAATCAACTGTGCCATACGTCTGCGCGAGACATGTGCCTCGCTGTGTGAACTACAACCTATATAGCGCGGACATCCGAGGCTTTAAAAGGAGACAGGCGTCGATACAATGCGCCAGGTGACGGTTTCTGACTCCCCGATCTGGAAACAACTGATGCTATTTTTGGCGGCAACCATCCTCAGGCGGGCCTCCATGTACTCCTTAATGAATTTGCAAGTCACGCACAGTGAGCGACTTGGACATCTGCAGCCCCTTCTAGTTCGAATCTATCAAGATTGTTTATTCTCTCCAGCCCCATGTATCAACGCCAAAGGCCCCTTTCAATGGAAAATGGCTGCTATTCATCGGGGACCCAATAAGCCCTAAAACGCCTTAAATAGCTGCTTTCCGATTGTACGAAAAGCCTTAAAAGAAGGCTCACGCTACCACTCTATTAAAGCTGGACCTTTAATAGCTGGATACCGTAGAACCCCTTAAATTAATAACTTTTTAGGTGACCTATTAGACGACCTTAATATCTATAAATAAGGGCCTGTTTTTCGTACTTAAATAGCTTTAATTAAGGATAATTCCACTATTTAATTTACTTTTATAGCTATTAACTTAATAATTATAAGATTAATTTACTATTAAATTTAAGATATTTTAACGTTAAATTATAATATATTTAAGGTCTTTAAAGACTTAATTAACCTAGCTATAAATATTAAAGGTTCTTTATTAATAACTCTAATAGGTTTAAGTAATTAATTTTAGTGGATTTTTATCGTTAAAAAGTATACTATTAATTAGGGTATTTAGTATTTAATTAACCCTTAATAGCCTAATAAGATAACTATTATCCCTTTTAAAAAACCTTAACCTAGTAATATTAACTTTAAGGCTATAATAATTATAAACCTTAATAAGATTTAATTTAAGAGGCTTAAATTCCTTATAAATAATTATTAGGTTAATATTTAAGCCTATTAAAGGCATTAAAAAGCTCTTTTAATTACTTAATAATTTATTATAAAGACTATTAATAATTATTATAATATAATAGCTATTAAAGATAACGTTTTAAGATAATTAAAGCTACTATAAGCTTAATTATAGCTTATATTATAGGAATATAAAAGAGAGGTTTTATTAAAATATAAATTAGTATTAAAGAGCGCTAATCGTACGAAAATTAAGGCTTAAATTATAAGCTAATAGAAGGTACTAGTAAAAGTTTATTAAATTAACCTACCTAATATAAAAGAGCTTTAATTAACCTTAAATTTTATAGCTATAATAGCTTTAATTAGCCTTATATTTTTAAGCTATTAGAATATTTATATTTTAAACCTCTTAAACCTTAATAAGAAAGGTTAAATAAATAAGGTTTTAAATAGCTTTTAAATTAATAATCTATATAAATAATATTATTAGTATTAAAAGGCTATAAAAGATAAGAGCGGTTTTTTATTCTTTACCTTTTAAGAAAGCCTATTATTATTAAAGACTTTAAATAAATTATAGGCACCTAGCTAACCTAAAAACAATTAATATAAAAGGTTAAAGATAGCTTTAAATTACCTTTATAATTAAAAATACTATTATTATTAATATTTATACCTAAATAAGCCTCTTAAAGATTTAATATAAAAGCCTAACACTAAAATTAAAGCTTAAATTTAATAAAAGCTATTAAACCTATCTATTAAGGTAAAAGTTAATTAAGCTTATTAATAAGCTTTTAATTAAATTAATTAAAAGTAATAGGGAAACCTAAAAATAAAAGGTATCGCGTTTTTAAGCTAACTTTAATAATAATAATAAGGTGTTCTTTAAATTAAAGGCCCTTAATAATAATAATAATAAGGTGTTCTTTAAAATAAAGGCTCTTATTAATAAAATCTTATATAAGATAAAGGCCTTTTACGAGCGCTAGGGTAATTTAGGCCTTAAATAGCATTAAATTAGAGAAGCTAATAAATGCTTTTTACGAGCACTAATTAAAGAAGCTAATAAACGCTTTTTATAAGCATTAAAAGCCTAAAAAAATTAATGCATAAAAAAGCCTATAAAGGTCTAGATATTAGAGAGCTTAAAAGGTTAAAAAATAAGGGTAGCTTAAAGGGCTTAAAAACGCTAAAAACGCTAAAGACGCTTAAATTAATGAAAAAGGCTATAATTAATAAAAGCATAGGTTAAATTACGTGAAGTAAGTAGCCGCGTTATTTATCTAATTAATCTATAAGAATATTTACCCTTTAAGAGACTCTTTTATCCTAGATTTTAAGTTAAATATATATATTTATAATAACCTTAATTAATTTACTAACTATTAAGTCCTTTAATAGCTTAAAGAAGCCTTTATAAGCGATATAAAGCTTTAAATTAAAGGCTATAAAAAGGTCTCTTTATAAATATAAATAGAGCTCTTTTAGCTAAAGTAAGTAGCTTTTATTTTAATCTTTCACATAAATATAGTCTTATTAAATAGCTTTTTAAAAAAGAGCTATAATTAAAACCTAGCTATAAGAGTTATATTAAAGGATAATAAGATTATCTTTAATATAAGGTATTACTTTAAGTAGCTTATTATTAAATTCAATAAAATTCATTAAATTAAAAGCTTTTAATTTAATTTAACGTTACCTTAACCCTAAAAAATAGCCTTTATTAACCTTTAATACTAATAATTAGGTTACTTAAACGTAAATAACCTTAAATATTTAATCTAATAAACTATTAGGTTAAAGATTTAAGGCCTTATATAAATTAATTATAAAGCTTATTTTAAGGTTAAAGTTAAAAGGGTTATCTCTTATAAAAGCCTATAAATAATAAGTTTAAGACTCTTTTAAAGGATTTACATTAATATCTTTTAATTTAAGCCTAGCTATAATAATAAGTTAATAGCTTTAATAGTTAAAGACGAATTCTTAGGCCTTTTAATAGTCTTTAAGCTTAAAAATACCACTTAAAATACCCTATTATTAGCCCTTTAATTATTTAAAGCTTAAATTTAAAGGTAGTATTAATTAAGCATTTATTAAATCTATTAGAATAATAATAAAAGTCTTTAAACGGCTTATAAGGCTTAAATTAATTATAAAGGTATTATTAATAAGCTTATATTACTATATATACCCGCTTAAAACGGCCCTATTAAAAGGTATAAAAGTATTTTAGGGTTAAAAGCTTATATAATATAGCTAATAGCTATTACGGACTAGCTATATTATACCGCTATAAGTATACGTCTTTAAAAAGTAAGAATAAACTTAAGAAGAAAGAGAAAGAGAAAGAAAGGTTTCCCCCTTCTTACCCCTCTTTATATCCCTACCTAGCCTATAAATTATTTAAGTTAGGTTTAAGTTACCTTTATAATAGATTTAGCTTAGGCTTAAGCTAGTAATATACCCCCTTACTTACTTAAGGCTCTCTTAGTATTTAGCTAATAGCTATATAAGGCGCGTTATACTCTCTTCTTACCCTTATATTTATTTATTTTTATTCCTTTATAAGAGTAAGGTAAACTAGGTATAAAATAAATCTCTTATAATATCTTTTTCTTATTCTTTATAACCCTTTATTTTTACTCTTTTCTTAGAATAATTTTAAACCTTATTACGCGCGTTTACTTATAAAATTTATTTATTAAGCTTTTAAATTAATTTCTTTATTCTTACGTTAATTTAAAAGAAGAAAAATAATAATATAATTAATATTATTAGCGCTCTTTTACCCTCTTTTACCTTACGCTTTAAGCGCTATTTAAGTAACTTTATTATAAAAGGTAACTCTAATAAGAATAAGATTTTTAATAGTAAGAAGCTTATTAACCCTTATACGTAGTATTAAAATTAACTTTTAAATACTAGCTATTATAAATACGCTTTTAGTCTTAATATAATATATTAACCTTATTATAATACTTATTAATAATATAATTAAAAGTTATATATTTACGCGGTAAATTCTAAGCTTTATTATTAGTAAAAGAAAGTTAAGCGTATTACTACTTATAATAATTATATTACTATTAAGGCTATTAAAAAGAGCGCTAATATTAAGGTCTTTTAAGTTAAGTTCTTATATAAGTTCTTCTTTATAGCGAAAAAATTCTAGTTTATACTTACTTATACTTATATTAATTTTAATTTAATTTAAACGATTAACTCTCCTATTAAGTTTAATTAAAACTTATTATTTTTAGCCTAATAAGCTATTATTCTTAGTATATCTCTTATATTAATTATTTATTATAAAGAGGCTATTATTTACTAGAATTCTAGCTATTAAGCGATAATTATAGATTTTTATTATAATTAAGCTAGTATTACTTAAGCCTTTAATTAGCTTATTAATAACTAGTATATTAATTATAAAGAATATATCGTGTAAATAGCTGTAACGGTGGCTTAGGTTCTAAGGCATAGTAGGTCTGTTTCTTAGGAAGTAAGTTAGGTTAAATGCTATAAAGTAACTTTTAAGTAGTATTATAATAAGGCTATTAAGAGTATAACTCTTAATAGTAAAACTATTACTTAAATTAATTAATAGAGATCTAGACTACCTAATTATAGAAATACCCTCTCCTTAAGTACTTATTTATCTCTTTATTATAGCCCTAAATTATTTAAATCGCCTAATAATTCTAATAATCCCGTCTTATTAGATTATTTATATAATTTAATAAGCTATTACGTAACTTAATATCCTTATTAGTTAATAGCTATATTAACTCTTACTAGTATAGCCTAGCTTCTCGTGTCTCGTATAGTAACGTTTATAATATAATACCTCTCCTTTATTAGTCTTATTCTTAAGGCTATTAAAGTAGGTTAATTAGGGGTTTTTAGGTAATTCTATCTTCTTTATTCTTCTTATATATTATTATATTAACTAATTGTATCTTAAGACCTCCCGTTTAATCCCGTAAACTTTCTCGTAAAATAAACGAGTAAAACGCTCTTTTTAAGTTAATAATTAGGAACCTAGTTAATATACTCGCTTATTTCTTTTACTAAGATTAAGGCCTTTAGAATTATAAGGTATTTAACGTGAACTTATCCTATTATTATAAGTGTATTCGTTTAAATAGGTCTTACTATAATATAAATCCTTTTACCTTATAGTAATTACGTTATATTAGTACTTAATACTAGAAAGCTAAGTTTAAATTAAAAGCTACTAAGAAAGAACTTAAAAAGGCGAGCGTTAAGGTATATTACTTACGAAAATAAAAGAAATTATAGCTTAAGAAAATAATACGTGTAATTACACGTAATATTAATAACGTTAAAGAGTTAAAGCGTGTAAAATATAAGAAAGTAAAACGGCTTTAAAAGACTATAAGGGTCCTTTTTACTTCTTTTAAGAATTTAAATTCTACTTTAATTCGTTTCTTAAATACTAAGTTTAATATTAAGTTATTAGATAATATTTAAAAGATTAATTAAGATATGTTTCTTAGAAATAAAACTATTTAAGTAACGTTAAGTAATTCGTAAGGTTTTTAGCTAGTTTTTAGGTGTTTTTAGAGTTTAAATATCCCTTTTATTTAATAAGATAATAGTAATTCTTTATATTCTCTTATGCTTTAAGTATTCGTTTAACTTTATATTTATTAGTATCTTTTATTATAATATTTATAATAATTATAGATTTATTTAATGCTTTCTCTAGTAGTAATATATAAAATATAAGATAGATTTTTATTTTATTTAATAATAATAGTTTATAGTTAGTATTTAAGATTTTTCGTTTAATAAGAAATAGTTTAATCTTCTTTTAATTAAGTTTATTATTAGGTTACTTAGTTTTAATGTTTTTATAAATAAGATATACTTTATATCCCTTCTTTAAAATTAATACTAGTAATCTCTTTTTATTCGCGTAGTATTTTATTTAGTTCTATAAAAATATCTATTTCTATTATAAGTATTTCTATATTTCTATTATAATTACTATATACGTTATAGCTATTAACGCGTTTATATTTTATGTTATATATGTTTTAATAATAGGGTTAAATCCGTAATTTACCTTAAATAATAATATCTTTATATTATTAATCTTAAAGCTATTATAAGCCTATTATACTAATAGTAGCTATTTTACCTAATTATTCTATTAATAGTTAATATAACTTCGTAGATATTATTCGAGTATTTAGTTTAAGATTTTTATTTATTTATTTAATTATAGGTGAAATACTATTAATAAGCTTTATTTAATCTTTATAGTTTCTATAAGGTATTTTTAAAAGTTTAAGGTAAATAATTTATCGCGATTTAATATTAGCTTTATTAGTAATTTATATTATATAATAATTATTTTAAAGAATATATACACTAAGTTCTTAGTATTACTTAATTTCTTATATAAAATATAATAGGCGTATTTTATAAGTTTATTTATAATAACTAGAATACTATTATAAGTTACTTTTATTATAGGTTCTTTTAACTTTAATAGTTTAATAATAAAGTTTATTATAATAGTTTACTATACTCTTTTAGGTAGTAATATTAATTATAATTCTTTATATCATACGTATTATACTAATTTCGCTTTATTATATACGTTACATTTTCTAATAACTTCTTATATTATTTTTTTACTTTCTAAAAAGTTATATAATCTTCTTAGCTTATTAATTACTTTTCTTATACCTTAATATTCGTATAATAAATACTTATATATTTCCTTAATAAGCTATTCTTAAAGTATACTAGAAATATACTACTATTTATTATATAAGAAGGTCTTACCTTTCTTAAATAAATGTGTTTTTATTTCTTAATTATTTAAATAACTATTATTATTAATATATAATATAATCTGATATATTTATATTTTATTTAGCTTAACTTATTATATTATATTAATTTCTTAGGTATTTAATATAAGGTTTTTATTCTTAATAGCGTGTAATAAGGGTGTATTACTTACTTACTTATTTAATTTTAAATTCTCTCTTTAATTAAGCGCGTTTACTCTTTTATTTTTAAATTCTTTATAGTATATAATTTTAAAGTTATAATTTATAAGAGTTTTATATTATTTAATCTATCGTTTATTTAAATTCTTTATAATTAAAAATAATATAAGATTCTTATAATTAATATAAACCTTAATTTAATACTTTACTTTTATAAGATAGTATCTTTATTCTTTAAAGCACTTAATAATAGCTATAAGTTCTTTATTATAAATCTTATAATTAAGTTTAGGTTTATAAAGTTTCTTTAAGAAGAATATAATTAAATATAGTTTTTCTTAATTATCTTATTATTTAAGCTATTTACCTAGCGTAAAGTTTAAAGCGTTTATTTTAAGCTTATAAGGTTTATTTTAATTAAGTGCTTTTAATATAAGTTCTAATATAATTAAATCTTTTATCTTTTAAAATACTATAGCTTTTAGTTTATTCTATTAAAAGCTAACTTCTTTCTTTATTAAGTTTATAAGAGGTTATAAAATATCTTTATATTCGCTTAAGAACTTATAATAAAAGTTTATAAATATTATAAATCCTTTAACTTCTTTTAAATTCTTTAATATAAGCTATTTCTTAATAGTTTTAATCTTATTTAAGCTTATTTATATTTCTTTAAATATAAGCACGTACCTTAAAAAGTGTATAGTATTCTAGTAGAACTAATATTTTAAGGCTTTAATTAAAAGTTTATTATTCTATAAAGTTTATAGTATCTTATATATATATTATTTATATTTCTTAAGGGTATTTAAATAAATAAGAATATTATCAAAGTATATAATTATAAATACTTCTAGTTATTTTTATAAGATTATATTAATTATTCTTTAAAAGGTTATTAGTATATTAATAAGCCTAAAAGGTATTACTAGATATTTATAGTATTCTTTATTAGTTTAAAATACTATTATTTACTTATAGCCTTCTTTTATTTATATAAGGTTATAAGCCCCTTTTAAGTTAAGTATAATAAACTATTTAGCTTTTCTAACTTTATCTTTAATTTTTATTATAAGTAATAATAGGTATTAATTCTTAATTATAATCTTATTTAAGTGTTAGTAATTAATATATAATTATAGTTTTTTATTCTTCTTTAATACTTATAGAATTAGGTATTCTACTAGAAACTTTAATAGTCTTATATATCCCTTTTATAATATATTCTTTAAATACTTCTTAAGTGCTTTATCTTACTTAAGGTTTTAAGAATAAATTTTATTAAACGTTAATTTAATATTAAGCTAAAGTTTAATCTTATAGTTCTAGCGTAAATACTTTAGTAGTTTTATTTTTAACTCTTTATTAAATAGCTTACTATACTTTAAGTATTTCTTAGGAATCTTTATTATCTTAGCTTTTAGCTCTTCAATAATTATATATATTTGTAGAGGCCTATTATAGTTTAAATAAGGTGCTCTTTATAAGTTACTCTTAGCTTTATAATTATATTCTAGTAAATTCTATTAAAGTTAACTAGTTCTTTAATTAACTCGTAAATTACTCGCTTATAATTAAGGTATCTTTAATATAATATTATGTTTTAAGATTACTATAATATTTAATGTAATTTAATGTTTTATACCTTATATATTAATAAGAAGCTACGTTACTTTTATATTAATTACTTTTTAGTTATACTTTACTATAATTTCTTTTATAATTATAAGTTAATAGGGCTTAATTTTAGGTATTTAAGGTAATTATAATTTATTAACGAGATTTAATAAGATAAAATTTCCTTATACTCTACTATTAATTATTACTTAAATCTTTTATTCTATTATAATTATATTAATTATAAGGTGTATTATACTATTAATATTTATAATATATAAAGACTTATTAGATCTCCGTTAAGAAATTAGTCTTAATAATAATAACAGCTATTATTTCCTAATTTATTATTCCTCTTCTCTTATTATTTAACGCGTATCTTTAAGCGTTATTATCGGTAATTATTCTTTAACGTATTATTAGAGCTTTCTTAGTAATCGCTTAATTTACTATTTATATTAATTAAACTTAAGTTAAGTAAGTTACTTATAGTTATATAATTCCCTTTCTTCTTATATTATAGGGTTATAGCTTAGGTAATATAAGCGTTATTTTTAGTATAATATAACTTCCCGTTTAATATCTTTAAATTAGTTTATTATAATTTTAATTATATTATAAGAGTTATTCTTCTTCCCTTTTATTCTTATAAAAACTATTTATTATCTTACTTATTATTAAGGTATATATAGTAATTATTATTATAATAAAAGGTTTAATTAAGAAGTTTATATTTAATTTTAGGTTTATCTTTCTTAATTAAATAATTCTCTTCTTCTTAAATTTATTCTAGTAAAGGTTTACTTTTTAGTAAGAGTATTTAATATTCCTAAAAGTTATTAGGTATTAATTAGGTTTTAAATTCCTAATCTTTATTTAAACTAATATTATTTATTAATGTAAGGCTTTCTTTATTACTTATTATATTAAGATTTCGCGTAGGTAAGTTTTCTTAGTTTATAGTATAAAGCTTTTTACCTTTAAAAATTAGCTTTTATAGTTTCTTTAAGGCTTAATATTTATTTATAAAGTATTTAGTCTTACTATAATTATAATAAGTTCTCCCCCTTTTCTTATTTATAGCGTTAAGTTTTATAGGTTTAGCGTAATACCTATATACTATTAATATTTAACGTAGCTTACTACTATTAGGTTTATTAAACCTAGTATATAATTTAAATTTTCTGTAACTTTTTTTATAACGTTACTTATATAAGCGGTTATTTACCTTAATAATTATTTTAATAAAGTTATTAAATAACTTAAGATAATCTTTTTAATAAATATTATTCTTTACTTTTTCTTTAAGTCCTTAATAAAAGACTTTTATTTTAGGTTTAATATTTTAATTAAGTTTTACTATAATACGCTTAAACTCCCTAATATAATAAGCTATAAATCTAGTTTACTTAAGTTAAGTAAGCTATTATATAGCTTTCTTATACTTATTAGGGTTTTTAAATATAATAAGAAGTTATTCTTTAAAGGTTTTATAATTAAAGAAGATATAAATAACTTTTACTTTAACTTTAACGTTATATTTAAGATATACACGAAGGGTTAGCTTCTACTACTCTATTACCTTTTTAGTTAAGAGGTTATTAATATAAAGAATCTATAACTTAAGTATTATATAAATTTTTTTATTAACTTATAGGTAAGCTTAAGCTTATATAAGAAAGTTTCTTATATTACCCTTATAACTATTATATAATTTAAGCTTAGGGAATTTTAGTATATTATTATTATTAATAAAGGATATAAGTGTAAGATTTTAAACTACTATAAGTTTCTCTTCTTATACCTTAAGTTTTTCGTAGAGATTATTCTATTAATTAAGAAGCTATTAATTCTACTTCTTAAGCTTAATAATCTTATTATAAAGGTACTTTATTATCTTCCTAGAGTTAATAGTCTTTTCGCTTAAAGTAAATATCTTAAAAGTTATTACTACTCAAAGTTTTAAGGTAACTTATTAAATAGAATTAATTAAAATGTAATAATAGCTTAGGTTTTAAGGTATAATAGGTTTATTTCTTAAAAAGTAAGTTAAGTTAAATGCTATAAAGTAGCTTTTAAGTAGTATTATAATAAGGCTATTAAGAGTATAACTCTTAATAGTAAAACTATTACTTAAATTAATTAATAGAGATTTAAATTATTTAACTATAGAAATACCCTCTTTTTAAGTACTCGTTTATCTCTCTATTATAGCCCTAGATTATTTAAATCGCCTAATAATTCTAATAATCCCGTCTCATTAGATTATTTATATAATCTAATAAGCTATTACGTGACCTAATGTTCTTATTAGTTAGCGGCTATGCCTACCCTTACCAGTGTGGCCTAGCTTCCCGCGTCTCGTGCAGTAACGTTCGTAATAATAGCTTATCTTAAAAGGGTAATTAAATCTATTAGCTTATCTCTTATTAGTTATAATTAACGTTTTATTTACGCCTTTAATATTACTCTATTAAGATTTCCTTTTATTCTCTTTAACCTTATTACTTATTATTAGCTTCTTAAATAATCTCTTAATAATTCTAATAAGCTTATTTTAATTAAGAATCTTCACTTTATTAGTTCTATTATACTATTAGCTACTTTTATTTTCTACTTAATTACACTCTTACCTCCTATAACTTAATAGTTAATTACCTTTACTTTCCGCTTAAATATACCTTTACCTCTTATAATTAGGTAATTAACCGCGCTTATCTTAAAGCTATAATATTCCTTTAAGGGAAAAGGGTTTAATATTAATTAAAACTAATATTTTAATAATTCTTTATTAATAAATAAAAGTAAGAATAAGCGTAAGAGAAAGGCCTTTAATTATTCTTAAAATACCTTTAATTAAGCTTTATTTTATAGCCTTTTCTTTTATAAGATTAGCTCTTATACTTATAATATATTATTCTATTAAAGTTTCTTATTACACGCTAATAGTACTAATACTAATAGTTTTACTCTTATTAATATTACTTTAAGCCCTTAATTTAATTTTAATTTACGCGTCTTTTATTAAAGGTTTACTTACTTATTAAGTATATTAATTCTATTAATTTATTTTATTTAAGCTCTTTTTTATTCGCTTAATTTAAGGCTAAAGACTTTAATAGCTCCCTCTTAATATTACTTCTTTTTACTTTAATAGAAGTCTCTATTACTTTTTATTAGTAGTTTATTTTATCTTATATTTTAATTAATAAGAATTATTTCTCTTTATTATTATTAATTTATAGTAATTTAAACGCTACTTTACATAAACGTCTTATATTTAAGCTAGCTATATATTAGCTCTTTTAATTATATTAATTACCCGTTAAATAAGGTGTTTTTTTTTTTTATATTCTTTAATTATAATATTTATAAGTAAGTAATTTAAAAAAATTCACTAGCCTCTTATAATTCCTTTACTTATATAACTTAAGGCTCTTAAATTATGTTACTATTTTTATTACTCTTATCTTAATTTATTATAAGCCCTTATTTTTTTTTTTTTTTTTTAATATTACTACGATTATAATAAGTTAAGCGTGGTATAAAGGTAATATAAGGCTATTATTTTACCTTACGTTTCCCTATTAGTTTTTAAAATGCTTTAATACTATTATCTTTTATACGTTTTTAATAGCTTTTAAATTAGCTATATATAACCTATTTATTTTACGTAAGCTTTTTACTTTTTACCTCTTTTTAATACGTTTTTTACTATAAGAATTTCCTTTACCTTAAATTCTTTTATTAATTAATTACTTATCTTATTATTTATTTACGTTAACTTAAAGCTTAATTTAAAGTCTTATAACTCTTAAAATAAAAGTAAGTTATAAGCTATATATTCTAAGAGATTAACGTGAAATATTAGGTAAATATTACCTAAAACGTTTCACTTTATTATAAGTAATATTAATATATTTATAACCTTATATTTTATTATAATTTAATTTAGCTTTTTACTTAATTAATTTATTTTAATATTTTATAGGTTTAATTAAATATTATCTTTAATCTTAAACTTTTTTATTAGGTACTATTATTTACTTATTAAGTTTTAAGTATATTATTAGGTAAATATAATTATAGCTTAAGCTAGGTTTATTTCTTCTTATAAGTAGTTAATAAATACTATTACCCTTTTTTTTATTAAGGTTTTTAATTCTTATATATAAGGTAACTTTTAAATTATAATTATATTAAATTTATATAAGGCTTTATTTAAGCTTATTTTAATTATAATTAAGTCTTAATTATTTAAGGCTAACTAATAAGCTATAAGATATTTTATTTAATTAAATTACTTAAATAAGATTATAACTTAAAGAATTACTTATACCTTTTAATTTACGCGTTTTATACTATTATTTATTTATAGGTAATATATTATAAAGAGAAGCTAGATTATTTCTATAAGTTTATAAAGTGTTATTTAAAATTTATTAAGCTAATTTAACTTATAATTTATAATAATTTATTTTAAAAATCTATAAAACTATTATTAGTATTACTTAAAACGTTTCGCGTATATTTTAGCTCTTATTAATATTATAGCTTTTAATTACACGTATTTAAATAATTAATCTATAATAATTATTAAATATTTAGCGTTCCCCTTTTTACGAGTAAAAAGGTCTATTATAAAGTTAATTAAGATTTATAATTAATACTTATTTATAATTAAAATTAGCTATAAGAGTCCTTATTAAAGCTACTTACTTTTATATCCCTTATAATAATAATAGTTACGTATAAATCACGTAATATCTTAAGATATCTCTTTCTAGTAATAGTTCTATTAAAGTAACTTAAAGATACCGTTTTTTTTAAGGTAATCTACTATTAAGAAGTTATACACGCGTTATATAAGTGTTATTATAAGTAGCTCTTACTTTAAGGCCTAAGTGTAGCCTTAAAATAATAGCATTTTATATATAAAGAGGGTATAATCTATAATTTATTCCCGTGTATTTACCTTTTTAAAGAACCTTTAAGCATTCTCTTAAATAGCTTTAATTTAATATACTATTACCTTATTCTTACGTTAATCTTAATCTTATAAGCTTTAAAGGTAATAGTTATTAAATATCTTTATTTTTAATAAGAGATTAATAGTTCTATTAACCTTTTCTTTATTATTAGTAGTTAAAGTTAGGTTACCTAGTAATATAGGTAATATATTTATTAGTTAAATAATATTATTAAAGTGTAATAAGAAGGTATTTTAATTTTAATTCCTTTAAAAGAGTATATTAAAGCGTTATACTTATATTTTAGGTTTATAATAAAGGTAAAAGTTAAATAAGAAAAGTATCTTTACTTAATACACTTATCTTTTTAATATTTTCTTTAATAAGGTAAAGTATTTTAAGTTTTTATAATTTATAAGAATAATAAATAATTATATAATACTTTAAAGTTTTATTAATTAGGCTTTTAAGTAAGAGATAATAGCTAAGAGTTTTTTATTATAAATAATATAATTTCTTTTTAAGGCTATAAGCCTTATAAAGTAGTATACTATTAAGTAAAGAACTTTATTATTAAATTATAATAGGTATTCTTTAAGAGTATTAATTAAGTAATTTACCTTTATAATTATTTTCTTTATAAAATTCTATTACTTTAAGATTAAGTATAATATAAACGCTTTTTTTAAAGATTTAAAGGTAGTATTATACTTCTTTAATTACTTAAATTAAACGCTCTTTTTAAGTAACTTTAAGAGTAGGCTTATAAGGGATAAGAAATTTAATATAAAGTTCTAATAAAAGTTTATAAACCTTAAAAATTCTTAAACCTCTTTTTAACGCGTAAGAGGTTTTTAATTATATATTACCTTTATTTTCTTTAAGTTAAAATAAATCTCTTTACTCGCGTAAATAATAAACCTAAGATATTTTACCTTTTACACGTAAAAAGCGTATTTCTTAATATTTAAGTATAACCTTATTACGTAAAATTTTATTAATACCTTACGTACTTTTCGTATATAATCTTTTTATAAGCTACTTAAGTAAATTAAAATATTATTTAAATAAGCTATTATAAAATCCCCTAGTATTTTTTTTAAGGTATTATTAATATAATATTAAAATATTATAAGAGCGCTTATTAGCTTAAACGAGTATATTAATTACTTAAATAGCTTAAACCTAGTTTAAAATACTATTAAATACTTCTTCTTTAAGGTAACTTAAAGCTTATAAAATACTAAACGTATATTTAGCTTTATAAATTACCTAGTCTTAAAAAGAGACTATAATATTTCCTTAATTAATAAAAGTAAGTAATAGTTTTACTTTATAATCTTATTTAAGGTATAATAATTAACATAAAATTATTAGCTTTTATTAGGCTTTTTTATAAGTAAAATTAAAGCTATTATTAATAAGAAACTCGCGTAAATTTAACCCTTATTTATTAGATTTATAACCTATTTCTTAATCTTTAATAGGTATTTACGTGGTATATTATAAAGTAACGTGTTACGAACTAAGGGTACCTAAAGCAGTTAGCCGGCGTTATAGGCCGCTAGCATACAAATAAGAATAGGGCTAATAGAATCGCAGGTTACGTAAGGGGATCAAATAGAATTAGTCTAATTTAACTTAATAGATTAGAGGGGATTAACCTAATCTAGCACGGGGGATTAAATAGAATCTATTTAATCTAAAACTATAATAGAGAGATAAATAAATACTTGAGGAGAAAGTATTTTTATAGTTAAATAGTTTAATTCTCTATTAATTAATTTAAGTAATAGTCTTACTATTAAGAGTTATACTCTTAATAGCCTTATTATAATACTACTTAAAAGCTACTTTATAGTATTTAACTTAACTTACTTTTTAAGAAATAAACCTATTATACCTTAGAATTTAAGCTACTATTATATTTTAATTAATTTTATTTAATAAGTTACCTTAAAACTTTAAGTAGTAATAACTTTTAAGATATTTACTTTAAGCGAAAAGACTATTAACCCTAAGAAGATAATAAAGTACCTTTATAATAAAATTACTAAAATAAAGAAGTAGAATTAATAGCTTCTTAAACGATAAAATAACCTTTACAAAAAGATTGATAAGTAAGAAGAGAAACTTATAATAGTTTATAAAACTATACTTATAACCCTTATAAATACTTATAGTATACTAAAATTTCCTAAACTAAAACTATATAATAATTATAAGGGGAATATAAGGAACTTTCTTATATAAGCCTAAGCTTACCTTTAAGTTAATAAGAAAATTTATAAGACACTTAAATTATAGATTCTTTATATTAATAACCTTTTAACTAGAAAGGTAATAGAATAGTAAAAGCTAACCCTTCGCGTATATTTTAAGTATAGCGTTAAAGCTAAAGTAAAAGTTATTTATATTTTCTTTAATTATAAAACCTTTAAGAAATAACTTCTTATTATATTTAAAAATCCTAATAAGTATAAGAAAGCTATATAATAACTTACTTAACTTAAGTAAACTAAATCTATAGCTTATTATACTAGGAAATTTAAACGTATTATAATAAAGCTTAATTAAAATACTAAACCTAAAATAAAAGTTTTTTATTAAGAACTTAAAGAAGAAGTAAAGAATAATATTTATTAAGAAAATTATTTTAAGTTATTTAATAACTTTATTAAAATAGTTATTAAGGTAAATAACTATTTATATAAGTAATATTATGAAAAAGATTATAAGAAATTTAAATTATATACTAGGTTTAATAAATCTAATAATAATAAGCTACGTTAAATATTAATAGTATATAAGTATTATACTAAACTTATAGAACTTAACGCTATAAATAAGAAAAGAAAGAAGACTTATTATAATTATAGTAAGACTAAATACTTTATAAATAAATGTAAAGCCTTAAAGAAGCTATAAAAGCTAATTTTTAAAGGTAAAAAGCTTTATACTATAAACTAAGAAAACTTACTTACATAAAATCTTAGTATAATAAGTAATAAAGAAAGCTTTACGTTAATAAATAATATTAATTTAAATAAAGATTAGGAATTTAAAACTTAACTAATACCTAATAACTTTTAAAAATACTAAATACTCTTACTAAAAAGTAAACCTTTACTAGAATAAATCTAAGAAGAAGAGAATTATTTAATTAAGAAAGATAAACCTAAAATTAAATATAAACTCCTTAATTAAACCTTTTATTATAATAATAATTACTATATACACCTTAATAATAAGTAAAATAATAGATAGTTTTTATAAGAATAAAAGGGAAGGAGAATAACCCTTATAATATAATTAAAATTATAATAAATTAATTTAAAGATATTAAACGGGAAGTTATATTATACTAAAAATAATATATATATTACCTAAGCTATAACCTTATAATATAAGGAGAAAGGGAATTATATAATTATAAGTAACTTACTTAGCTTAAGTTTAATTAATATAAATAGTAAATTAAGTAATTACTAAGAAAGCTCTAATAATACGTTAGAGAATAATCGCTAATAATAGCGCCTAGAATAACGCGTTAAAGAATAATATAAGAATAGAATTAATAAATTAAAAAACGATAACTATTATTATAATTAAAACCGATTTCTTAATAGAGATTTAATAGGTCTTTATATACTATAAATATTAATAGTATAATATACCTTATAGTTAATATAATTATAATAGAATAAAAGATTTAAGTAATAATTAATAATAAAGTATAAGGAAATTTTATCTTACTAAATCTCGTTAATAAATTATAATTACCTTAAACACTTAAAGATAAGCCTTATTAACTTATAATTATAGAAGAAATTATAGTAAAGTATAATTAAGAAGTAATTAATATAAAAGTTACGTAGCTTTTAATTAATATATAAGGTATAAAACACTAAGTTACATTAAATATTATAGTAATCTTAAAACACGATATTATATTAGAAATACCCTAATTATAAGCGAGTAATCTACGAGTTAATTAAAGAACTAGCTAACTTTAATAGGATTTACTAGAATATAATTATAAAGTAAAGAGTAGCTTATAAAGGGTACCTTATTTAAACTATAATAGGCCTTTAAGAATATATATAATTATTAAAGAGCCTAAAGCTAAGATAATAAAGATTCCTAAGAAATACTTAAAGTATAGTAAGCTATTTAACGAAGAGCTAAAAATAGAACTATTAGAGTATTTATACTAGAACTATAAGATTAAACTCTAGCTTAATATTAAATTAATATTTAATAAAATTTATTCTTAAAACCTTAAGTAAAATAAAGTACTTAAGAAGTATTTAAAGAATATATTATAAAAGAGATATATAAGATTATTAAAGTCTCTAATAAAATACCTAATTTTATAGGTATTAAAGAAGAATAAAAAACTATAATTATATATTAATTACTAACACTTAAATAAGATTATAATTAAGAATTAATACCCGTTATTACTTATAACGAAAATTAAAGATAAAGTTAAAAAAGCTAAATAGTTTACTACACTTAACTTAAAAGAAGCTTATAACCTTATATAAATAAAAGAAGGCTATAAGTAAATAATAGTATTTTAAACTAGTAGAGAATATTACAAATATCTAGTAATACCTTTTAGGCTTATTAACGCACTAGTAACCTTTTAAAGAATAATTAATATAATCTTATAAAAATAACTAAGAGTATTTATAGTTATATACCTTAATAATATTCTTATTTACTTAAATACCCTTAAGAAATATAAATAATATATATATAAGGTATTATAAACTCTATAAGATAATAAACTCTTAATTAAAGCCTTAAAATATTAGTTCTATTAGAATACTATACACTTTCTAGGGTATATACTTACATATAAAGAAATATAAATAAGCTTAAATAAAATTAAACTATTAAGAAATAGCTTATATTAAAGAATCTAAAAGAAGTTAAAGAATTTATAGTATTTATAAACTTCTATTATAAGTTCTTAAGCGAATATAAAGACATTTTATAATCTCTTATAAACCTAATAAAAAAAGAAGTTAGCTTTTAATAGAATAAACTAAAAGCTATAGTATTCTAAAAGATAAAAGATTTAATTACATTAAAACTTATATTAAAAGCACTTAATTAAAATAAACCTTATAAGTTTAAAATAAACGCTTTAAACTTTATATTAGGTAAATAGCTTAAATAATAAGATAATTAAGAAAGATTACACTTAATTATATTCTTCTTAAAGAAACTCTATAAACTTAAACTTAATTATAGAATTTATAATAAAGAACTTATAGCTATTATTAAGTGCTTTAAAGAATAAAGATACTATCTTATAAGAGTAAAGTATTAAATTAAGGTTTATACTACCTATAAGAATCTTATATTATTTTTAACTATAAAGAATTTAAATAAATAATAAATTAAATAGTATAAAACCCTTATAAATTATAACTTTAAGATTATATATTATAAAGAATTTAAAAATAAAAGAGTAAACGCGCTTAATTAAAGAGAGAACTTAAAATCAAATAAGTAAGTAAGTAATATACCCTTATTACGTGCTATTAAAAATAAGAACCTTATATTAAATACCTAAGAAATTAATATAACCTAATAAGTTAAGTTAAATAAAATATAAATATATTAGATTATATTATATATTAATAATAATAGTTATTTAAATAATTAAGAAATGAAAATATATTTATTTAAGAAAGGTAAAACCTTTTTATATAATAAATAATAGTATATTCCTAGTATACTTTAAGAATAGCTTATTAAGAAAATATATAAGTACCTATTACACGAATATTAGGGTATAAGAAAAACGATTAGTAGGCTAAAAAGATTATATAACTTTTTAAAAAGTAAAAAAATAATATAAGAAGTTATTAAAAAGTATAATACGTATAATAAAGTAAAATTAGCGCAATACGTACTATATAAAGAATTATAATTAATATTACTTCCTAAAAGAGTATAATAAACTATTATAATAAACTTTTTAAACTATTAAAGTTAAAAGAACCTATAATAAAAGTAGCTTATAATAGTATTCTAATTATTATAAATAAACTTATAAAATACGCCTATTATATTCTATATAAGAAATTAAGTAATATTAAGAACTTAACGTATATATTCTTTAAAATAATTATTATATAATATAAATTACTAATAAAGCTTATATTAAATCGTAATAAATTATTTACCTTAAACTTTTAAAAATACCTTATAAAAACTATAAAGATTAAATAAAACTTATTAATAGTATTCCACCTATAATTAAATAAATAAATAAAAATCTTAAATTAAATACTTAAATAATATTTATAAAGCTATATTAACTACTAATAGAATAATTAGGTAGAATAGCTATTACTAGTATAATAGGCCTATAATAGCTCTAAAATTAATAATATAAAGATATTACTATTTAGGGTAAACTATAGATTTAACCCTATTATTAAGACATATATAATATAAAATGTAAATATACTAGTAGTAATAGCGTATATAGTAATAATAATAGAAATATAAAAATACTTATAATAGGAATAGATATTTTTATAGAACTAAATAAAGTATTACACGAATAAAAAGAGATTATTAGCGCTAATCCTAAAGAAGGGATATAAAGTATATCTTATTCGTAAAAACATTAAAATAAAACAACCTAGTAATAAACTTAACTAAAAGAAAATTAAACTATTTCTTATTAAACGAAAAATCTTAAATATTAACTATAAACTATTATTACTAAATAAAATAAGGATCTATTCTATATTTTATATATTACTACTAGAGAAAGCATTAAATAAATCTATAATTACTATAAATATTATAATAGAAAATACTAATAAATATAAAGTTAAACGAATACTTAAAGCATAAGAAAATACAAAGAATTATTATTATCTCGTTAAATAAAAGGGATATTTAAACTCTAAAAACACCTAGAAACTAGTTAAGAATCTTATAAACTACTTAATATTACTTAAATAGTTCTACTAGAAAATAAAAACTTATTAGAAATAAGGAAACCTAAGTTTACTAGAAACTTAGGTATTTAATTAAGTATATTAAACTTTAACTTTAGACACTTTTAGGCCTTTAACTCGTTTAAACTCTTTATACTATAAGCGATTATCTTTATAGCCTTTTATTATAAAAATTTCTTCTAATAATAAATCCTTTATAAACGAGCTATTACCCGCTTTAAATTCTTTTTAATTAAAGCACGTTCTCTATTAAGATAATCCTTTTCGTAAAGAATATAATTATAAGTATTTAAAGACGTTCCGCCTAGATTATAGCTAATATAACCACGTAAAGTATATTCGCTACACCTATCTTTCCCTTTAGCGATAATACACTCTTAATTGTTTTTTTAATATAAATCGTAGAAAGATATAATAAAGTTAAAGGTAAATATAAACTTAAAAAGACGTTTGTAATTAATCTTTTAGTTAAGGCGAGATTACTATTTTAAAACACGGTTAAAAGATATTATAAAAAGAATAATAAAGAGAAAAAAAAAAAAAAAAAAAAAAAAAGAGAAAAGAGGGAAAGAAAGAGAATACCTACTAGATAAAATAAAATAGCCTTAAGAATAAGACTAATAGGGGAGAAGTATTATATTATAAACTAAGGGTACTTAAAGCAGTTAGCTAGCGTTATAAGCCGCTAGTATATAAATAAGAATAGGGCTAACGGGATCGCAGGTTACGTGAGGGGATTAAATAAGATTAATTTAATTTAACTTAATAGATTAAAGGGGATTAACCTAATCTAACACGAGGGATTAAATAAAATCTATTTAATCTAGGATTATAATAGAGAGATAAATAAATACTTAAGGAGAAAGTATTCCTATAATTAAATAGTTTAGTTCTCTATTAATTAATCTAAGTAATAGTCTTACTATTAAGAGTTATACTCTTAATAGCCTTATTATAATACTACTTAAAAGCTACTTCGTAGCATTTAACCTAACTTACTTCCTAAGAAATAGACCTATTATGCCTTAGAACCTAAGCCACCGTTACATAACGCTTATAATAACTTAAAGTTAAATTCGTTTAAATACTTCTTTAATTATATATAATAGTTTAATTACTCTTAATATAAGAGAAGTTTATTTACTTTTTCTTAATTAAATAAGTCCTAGAAATCCTATAGCTTATTAAGAAGTTATAACGCTTATTCTTACTTTTAATTTATCTTAGCCTCTTATATATGTAAGATTATTATTATCTTACGTAAGCTTATAACTATAAGGTAGTACTTCTTCTTCTTTCTTTAAGCTTATTAAATAAGTCTTATAAATATTAACTTTAATATTACTATTATAGGATTTTATATCGCTTAATTATTAAATCCCTTAATTATTAGGTTACTTATAGCGCTTATTATAAGTTCTCTTTTAGTTAATTACACGTATATATTATAACGTATTATTTAAGGCGTCTCTAATATTACGTTTTAAATAAAACCTAATATTACGTAAACTACTACTAGGGATTTTTAGCTGTTTATATTTATTATAAATTATACTAGGTAAAAGATTATAAAGTGTAACTCTTATTATATTACTTTACGTTACTTAGTCTTTACTATTATACGTATTTATTATTATTACCTTAATAAAATTTACTTAAAGCTTACGCGTTATATAAACTTTTTACTTATTATTACGTAATAATTATAGCTTATATTTACTTAAGCGTTTATAAACTTTAAGAAGTTAATTAATGTAAGAATTAAAAGAGGTAATATATTTATTCTTAACTTAATATTCTTTAACTCTTATTTCTTAAATAAGACACTTCTTATTTTATAATTATTATTACGTTATAGCACTTTTATTAAGAGACTTATTATAAGAGCGTATTATTTTTTAATTACTTATTATTCTTATTTAAGCTATTAATTATATCTTCTATTATAACACCCCTTATATTAAACGTTTACAGCTATTATACGGGTAAAAGGGTATATTTAATTATATAATACCCTATTAATTTATAATAAATACACTTTCTTTTCTTCTTTTATTAATTAATTACCTCTTTTAAAACCTAATAAGCTCTTTTCTTTTAATTACTCTTAAAATAATCTTAACCTACGCTTTTCTTAGGTTTAGCCTAAAACCTTATCTTTATTACGTTTATTATTAGCGTGTTTTTATTTATTAGTTATTTTATTTTAAAGGTAATCTCTTTATTTTACTTATTTTAAAACTTCTCTTTTAATTATAAGAACTTAATATTAATAGCTATATTATAAAGCTAAATTATTATTATATTATACTTAAAGCATAATATTTTCTTACTTATAATTTCTTCTTATATACGCTTATTTAAGGCTTATTATAGTTTTATAAGCTTTATAAAACTAGCTTATAATATCTCTTTAATAAGCGTAAGCTTATTCTTAAATTAAATAAAAAAGTCTACGAATAACTTATTTTAATACTATTATATTTAATTTAGCTTAATAAGTGTAATTTTCTTCTAATAAGGGTTTAAATATATAAATAATAGGTATTCTAAGAATTATAATAGGTTATAACTCTTTACCTTATTTAATTTAAAAAAATAAAGCTATATAACTCTTAACTTTATTAAAGAGATTTTAGTAAATAAAAACCTATTAATTATAAGAACTATTAATAAATTATACGTCTTTAATTAACTTATATATTATAAGCTTCTTTTAAGCCTTAAACACGTTCTTATTACTATTAAAAGGGGTTTCTATTAAGATTAATTTTCGTTTTATTAAGGTATTATTATTAATAGATATTCTTATAATAAGTATAGCTTATATTATTTAGTTTTATAGGTTATAATATTATTTAAAGAGTTAATAAAGTCTTTTAACCTAGGTATTTATAATCTCTTATAATACTATAAAGTCAAATAAAATGCTTTTACCTAACGTAAAAGCGCTAGATATAAGTAAGTTTTATCTTATATTAAATGTTACTTTATTAAGGTTATTTATAGTAAAGTTTATTCTTTATTATAAATTAATTATATTATATTATTATAAGTATACGTCTTTAAAAAGTAAGAATAAACTTAAGAAGAAAGAGAAAGAGAAAGAAAGGTTTTCCTCTTTTTACCCCCCTTTATATCCCTATCTAGCCCGTAAATTATTTAGGTTAGGTCTAAGCTGCCTCCGTAACGGGTTCGGCCTAGGCCTAAGCTACTAGCTTAAGCCTATAATAATAGCTAATCTTTCTATTAAATTATAGCTTAAGATATAAAAAGCTACTACTTACCTTTATAATCTATTACTATAATAAGACACGAACTAAAAGACGCCCTTTTAATAGCTTTAATAGTAGCTTTAATGAAATAATTGCGATATAAGTTATTTAAATAAGCTTAATATTATATATTTAATCGCGTATAGTTATAAGGCCTATTTTATAACCTAAAAAGCTCTTTAAGGCATTTAAAAATAAGCTCTTAAAATAATAGCTCACGTAAAAATTAGCTACCTTATTAAATATAACTTAACTAATATCTTTTATATATAGATTCTATTAAAATTAAAAGTTAAATAAGTTAAAGATATAACCTTTAATAAAAAAACCTTCTATTAAGGCTAAATTTATTAAATTTAATTAAAGAAGCTATAATAGCTTAAATTTTTAACCTATATTAAGTCTAATAATAATAATAATACTAATAAGATATAATTTATTATTAAAGTTAACACTTAAGGCCTTTAAGCTAATTAAAAAGAAAGTTAATTATTTAAATTTAACATTTTTAAAGACCTTAAATTTAATATAAGTAACTCTTATTAAAACCTTTTAACGCTAGCTTTATTAGAGCCTTTTAATTAAGATAAAAGACCTTAATAGTTATAATAAATTTCTAATAAAGCTCTTAATAGCTTTTATAATAGCTTTTTAATTAAATAGCTTAAAAGGCTATATAAAAGAAGCCTATTACTTAAACCTTAATATTAAAAAGAGCTATAAAAGTACCCTTATAAGCTTAAATTTAAAAAGGCTACTTAAGCTAAATATAATACCCTAATTAATTAAGAGACCTTTTGACTTATTTAACTTAATTAAATAAAACGGCTATATTACTTATTACTATTAACCAGAGTATTAGAAGTAGTGTAGTTTTGTAGTTTTTAGTGAATTTTAGTGTAGTGTAGTGTAGTGTAGTTTTACTACACTATATTACATTTTAAAAATTAGTGTAATGTGTAGTATTAATTAATTTATAAGCTATTATTAGCTAATATAATTAGTAAGCTAAAATAGAGCTAAATTTACTTACTAATATTAGTATTAATAAGCAGGGATTAGCTAGCTTATATAAGCTAAAAACAGGGATTAAAAACTAATAAAAATAAAATAAAAGGGAATTATAAGGGAATTATATTAAGTAAATTAATTAAGTAAATTAATATTATTTTTATATTATTATTATAAGTAAAATATATAATATAATAAAATTAAAAATTTCTATTATTTATATATAAATATCTTATAAAATAATAATATTTATAGTATTACCCTATAACTTAAGTATAAAATATTAAATATTTAAGTTATAAGAAATATATTAAAGTTATAAATAATATATTTAAATACCTTAAAATTTTTCATATAAAATAATATTTTATACTTTCTTTTTATATATATTATTTCTTATATTATTATAGATTTTATATTTCTTACTTAACTTTTTTATTTTTAAATTTTATTATAAAAAAAAGTTTTACTAAAAAAGCTTATATAAGTATATTATATATTAAAGTAAAGCTAAAAATCACGTGATTTTAAATCTTATAAAATTAGCTTTATAGCGTTATTAATAAGTAAGTTATTAAGCTTTAAATCTCTTATTTTAAAAAAGTAAATCTTAATTTTTAGCTAAGATTTAACCTATTATAACTCACTTAATTTATAAGCTATACATATAAAAACTAGTGCATTGTAAAGAGCTAAATTAGCTCTATTTAAAGATATTAATTATAACCTTTTGAGTCTTATAATTAACGTTATATTTATAATTAAAATTTCCCTTTATAATTACACATTACACTATAAATGTAGTTATAGTGTAGTTAAACTACACTAAAACTATAAAAACTATACTATACTATAAACTAACTAAAAAACTACATGTAGTGTAGTTTTTTTGTTAATGCTCTGCTATTAACTTAGGTATTTAAATATAAATACAATAAATATAAATTTATTAATAAATTTAAGGCCTATTTATACGTATAAGATAACCTTTAATCACCTAATAATAAGGAGATTTACGCTATAACCTTAACTAAAAGGTTATTTTAAACCTTAATAGCTATTATAATTAAATTTAACCTTAAAGCTAGGTAGCTTAACGCGGTAAACGCCTTTATAAATAGCTTAATTAATAAAGAAGTCTACGTTAAATTTCCTAAAGGCTTTAAAAGGCTCGGTCAAATAATAAGACTATTATAAGCCTTATATAAGCTATAAAGGTTAGCCTTATTATAGTAATAATCCCTTAATAAGACCTTTAAGCTACTAGGTTTAACATCTTATTTAAAAGACTCTTATATCTTTAATAGCCTAATATTAATAGTCTTTTTTTACGTTAATAATATCGTTTTTTTATATTAATAGGTAGCTTTTAAAGCTATTAATTAAATGATTTAAAAGCTTAAATTAACCTATAATATAAAGAACCTTAATAAGCTATAATAGTTTCTAGGTATTTAAGTTCTTTAAGATAAAGCTACTTATAAGCTTTAGCTATATTAGAATTTTTATATTAAAAAATTAACTATAAAATTTAATATCTCTAAGAGAGATAGCTTTAAAGAAAGTTTAATACCTAAAATTAATTAAAATCTAATTTAAGTATTATAACTATTAATTAAATCTATTAATATTAATAGATAATTAGCTCTATTAATTATATTATAGTTATTAAAAGACCTAATATAGCTAAACTAATAGTTAAGCTAGCTAAATTCCTCTTTAATCTATTAAAAACCTACTAATAAATTACTAATTAAGTTATTAAGTACTTATATTTAATATAATACCTAGTAATTAAATTAAATAAAAGTTCTAATAACCTTAAGCTTTAAATAGCTTTTAATATTACCTTTATAAACGATTAATAAACCTAAAAGTTATTATAAGACTTAATAATTTAATTATTTAATAAACCTATTAATTAAACGGCTAGTAAGTAAAATATAATAATAATATTATTTATTAAAGCTAAATTATTAACTTTTATATATATAATTAAAGAGACTATTATAATATTTAAGCTTTTTTAATAGCTAAACCTATAATTAAATTATTTAAAGCCTATAATATAATATAATAATTTATAAATAATTTAGCTTATTAATAATAATCTTTTAAGGCTTAAAACTACTCTTTATTATATTAATATTTATAATAACTAGATTTAATAAGCCTATTAATAAGAGACCTTTAATATTAAATTCATTTAAAGCGCTAATAATTTAGCTAATAAATTAATAAAGATTTTAATAGGCTAATAATTTAACCGCTTTATTAAGTAATTAAAGCTTATTAATATTATTAGTATTATTAAAAGAGCTTAAATTAATTAATTTAGCTTACTTTAATAGCTATTAATAGCTTTAATAGCTAACTATTAACCTAATTTATAGGGGTATATTAATATTAAAGGCCTCTTTTAATAGAAAATAATTGCTATTTATTAGGGACCTTAATAAGCCTTAAAACGCCTTAAATAACTGCTTTTTAATTATACGAAAAGCCTTAAAAGAAGGCTCGCGCTACCACCTTATTAAAGCTAGACCTTTAATAGCTAAATACTATAAAACCCCTTAAATTAATAACTTTTTAGGTGACCTGTTAGACGACCTTAATATCTATAAATAAGGGCCTGTTTTCCGTACCTAAATAGCTTCAATCAAGGACAATTCCACTATTTAATCTGCTTCCATAGCTGTCAACCTGATACCATGCGTAGCAACATACAAGTTACCAACGGCTCATTTAAAAGGCCTATATACTTGGATAATTCATCAGCTACAGGGCCTTGTGTTTTGCAACCAACAGCTTGTCATCCGGCTGGCTAGAAATCAAAGCGATAGACGCGACCGACACCTTGACACAGCACTATTGGACCTGCAACCGGATCTTATCTACGGACCACCGCCAACGTCACCTTGATGCATAGCCGGTCCGCATTGTCAACCGCTGTCAACCAGTCAGTACGGGCATCCCAACGAACGACAAACAAGACGAGACGTACCAGTATTTCCTGGAGGCGAGTAGCGGAACTCCCACCTGTTCCCGGACGCAAGCCTCACGCATACATGCCCACCCGGCACGCCAGCCCGTTCTTTGAACACCAGCTCCGTCTGGACCGCGTCCGTGTCCGGATCGCAGCCGTGCGCGACATCATACACGGCGCGCGGGTCTCCGCGCTCCGTCATGAACATCTTGGTCGTGTTGTCAAAGGCAGTATACTGTCAGGGTGTTAGCCCCGAGCCTTTTGCTCGCATGGAATGTCTATCCAGACTTACTTCTCCGTTGATGACGGCCCGAATCGTCGTGCCATTGCTCAACTGCGTAATGACGCCATCGACAAGAGTCAGTTCGCTGGCGGGTGCGCCAGCCGGACTCAGATACAGGTGCTGGTCGCCGCCGCCGGCCGCCCACTGGTTCAACAAGCGGTTGTGTATCACGGGGAAGGACGCATTCTGGACCTGGATCGCGAAGCCCTCTGCGATATTATTAGGGAGCGCCCCCGGGGGAAGCACGCACGCGAGCGAGGCGGCGGCCGCCGCGACGGCGATCAGAGCACTGGAAAACAACATCTTGTCAATTGGGGAATGATGTACTCGAGAGGCAAGATCCGATGCGGCCTCGTGCTCGGGGGCAAGATATATAAGCTACAAGGCCGGCTTGAAGCGCTGTTGGTTTCCTTCTGTCCATGCAGCATTCCGCCCTTGGCCCGCGATACGAGGTGCAATGCCACCACGTAGGGGACAGGGTTTCTGCAGATAGCGGCAAGCAGTAGGGATGCATGGGCGGGGAGCGGTGATTCTGGAGCGACGCTCAGAGTGCCGGTGCTCCTGTTCTGTCGCGAAATGGCTCGCTATGGATTGACGGAACAGTAGAACGAGCCCTAGATTGAATCTTGGATTCGGGACTTGAGACGTATCGAGCTTCTAGTTGGTTGTTGATTTCGTTGGCAGTTGCTTTGGTCGGGCTTTGAACTTCCTTGTGAAGAATTAGCTCATGTAGCATTCAGCCGCACCCCGAGTTTACTCTATTGACAGGTTCATAGTCTGGCCCGTTTGCATGCGTCCAAGCGCTCATGGCGTGGTTTAAGAATGTGGGAAAGCAACAAGGACAGAAGTGCTTACAGTCACATGCATACATAAATGGCCCAGACTGCAGTATTGTTCCGGCGTTTCTGTAGCCAAACTTGCCATCCAACGGCAGCATAAAAGCATTCAACATTCGTACCCAAAACTGCAACATGCTCAATAAGGTTGGAAATAAAAGTCTTCTTTGATGCAGGCCTGTCTTTAAGAACCCAAATCGTCAAGCTGGACAGCTTGTCCGGAGTGACAGCCTGCCACAACCTGGCTCCCATGCCAGCATACGTATAAGGCCACAAGAGAGGCATTGCGACGATTCATGCGTAAACGGCCAAGCCTGCATGGGCAAAGTGAACCTGCTAAGCGAAGTCAGCATCGGGCCCGCGTCATACAGGCCATGTCGGACGGCAGGGATCAGATACGTTCATAAGCATACGTAACTTTCTTCTGGCCCTTTTGTTCTCAACTGAGTTGGTCTGGTGACTCTGGTCCATGGTCCCATGCATGGTGCTGATAGTTTCCTGCATTGTCCTTGCTGGAAGCGACGTGGGAGTGAGAACAAGACGTCAGTCTGTCGGTCCGAGACGACATGGCTCGTATGCATGTTGTAATACACTTAACCTCCCTTCACACATCTTCATAATACGTGTGGCCGCCGCATGATGAGGAGAGACAGACGGTAAATTGGCAGGGACGTGACACGTCTAGGAATGTAAGTGGGCCGTGGCTGTGCCGTCATGAACTATGTCATATGTGGCGTCCGGCTAGAGTGAAGCCTGGCGCGGCTGCATGTGGGGACATCTGGACTTCAAACTTCCAAATCCGCCTGGTTACTAATGACTTGACTCAATGTTAGCTTACATTACACACCCTACAACAACACGCGCCATTACGCAATTCGAAATCGCTAGTATAGCTAGACCTACCAAGCTTTGCAGTAGGATTTGCTAGATCTGTTAGCCTTACCTTGCAGAATTCGCGCCAAACTCTATCTTACAATGCCCGAGTATATAAACCATCGCTGGTGCCACCACCTGCTTCATTCCAGGCTGCCAAGGTGCGCAGTCCTGCTTTACCACGTGCCGTAAAGCTAGCACTTTGAATTCATCAAAATACTTAGCAGGCATCAAAATCTTATATGCATCATACGACACTCCTTAACCGAACCAGTTTCTTGTCAAGTAATTCTCGAGGTACGTAAAATTTCATCCCTTCATCGCTTTACCACACTACAGTCTGTGGCAGAACATATTGACTGACCAAGAAGTATAGTACAATGAAATCGACTCATGGTGCTTATCGAGTTCCTCTGATGAGCCATGGAGCAAAGTGATCCGGCAATTGCAGCCCTTGACCGAATCCCCCCGATACCCAGCATAGGAATGTGTCCTTTTGGCTCTCTCTCTCTCTCTCCGTCCCTCTCTCTGTAGCCTCCCGACAACCCAGACATTTTGCTTTCCCCTTCCCTCCAGCATCCGCTCATCCCACAGCCACGCAAGTCCGTCCATTTCTGCTTTGAAATGAGTTTGTCGTATGTGGCAAAAAAAGGTGCTGCACAAACAATGTGAGTTAAAAGACTTGAGCAGGCAATTTACCAAACCAAACTGACAGCAGATACACTTAGAACCTAACCGAGTGTGACGACGGCTTGTGTTTGGTCGCTTTGTTGATGGGGTATACGTGATGGCAATGCCCGAGTCGAATCGATGAATGACGCGATGGCACGAGGTGATTGTGTCTCGAATTTCTACCTTTGATTACTACAAGCGGCCAATGATGCTATCAGCGGGAGTAGGAAACTTGCCTGTGGTATTTCCTCGGCATCACCTTGACTCAAACCGGAGCTGATCTGAGGCCGTGGATTTCCCAAGGGGACTTTGAGAGCGGCAATGCTAACTCGAGGTCGAATCGATCAGTGGCGCGATTGTGCGAAGGTTTTTTTTTTTTTTCGGTTTTTTTTTTGGCCTCGAATTTCTACCTTTGATTACTACAAGAGGCCAATGATGTTATCAGCGGGAACAAGTATCTTACCTGTGGTATTTGCTTGGCGTCACCTTGACTCGAACCGGAGCTGAGCTGAGGCCTTCCCTAAGAATAATTTTTTGGGGAGTCAGCCGTGGCTGAGTGGGTTTTGTCAGGCTCGCAAGTGCTATTTCATCACTGCTCTAAACAGCTCAGAAAGTCGTAATCTTGCTCATTGCCCAACCCACCTTTTTATATATACGAACGTGCGTCGGACATGCTTGGCGTTGTCTCTACTCGAACCGGCGTTGACTTGAGGCGACCGAGGTCCCTGAGAGGATTGTTATGCGGTTAGCAAAGGTGAAGTGGGTTGAAGAGGCTTACGTCCGACGTACCTTTAAGGAAGCAAGTGCCAGCAACAAATGCCAATGATGAATCAAGACCACAGGAGTCCACAACAGGATAACAAGCTGTTATCCCATCAAAGAACTGAGGCATTCCGTCGTTGCAGCTTGCAGCTTACCTACAAGACATCGGAGCATTCAAGGTAAAAAGAACATACAAGGGATGGGTACCTCACCGGAGAAATGACTGGTCATGATGGTTGGCAGGGCTCAGGCGGTTGACACTGACGAGAGACACAAGTCGATGAAGGCAAGAGGCACAAGGCGATGAAGAAAAGAGGCACAAGGCGATGAAGAAAAGAAGTAAGGCGAAGTGGCATAGAGAGGTGATGCAAGAGATGAGGATGACCAACAAAAGTTCTCGAAATGTGCCGGCAAATGAAGATGAAAGGTAATGAAGGAAGAAAAGAAAGTTGAGAAGAAGTCTGGGGAGTAGAGGTTTGTATACTAGGACTAGCAGCTCTGCGTACCTTCCTACTTATCTTGAATGGTAGTTGCAGTAGATGAGGCCTTTGAAAAAGAGGTGTTGGAAAGAGCTATATGGATACGTCATTCACATGGTTACTAGGCACTTACTCTTCCTGCAACAGAAGTATCCGTCGCCTTCTCCCCGAATAAGCGAAACAGTCCCGGCTCGCTATCTCAGCGGCAGAAGGCGAGATTGAACTTTTCAGATAAACACGTCGGTGCTGTTGGAAAGAGCTATATGGGTACGTCATTCACCTGGTTACTAGACACTTGCTCTTTCTACAACAAAAGGATCTTTCCCCTACTCTAAGCGAAACTGCTCCGCTCGCTCTCTCAGCGGCAGAAGGCGGGCACGATTAGACTGTTCAGGTAAACGCATTCATGCCAGATTCCTAGTTATGCAGCAGTGCCATATACAGGGCGGGCAATAGACAATACAGGCTTCCTCCTGAGACTATGCTTTCCCCAACGCGGTCGAACCTCAGAGCGGCCTCTCACACACAAACTTGGCCCTCGTGGCAAGTTCACACCATACTGGCTCACTTGTACTGGCCGAACATGAGGAGGAGACATGGCACAAGCAACGTACATGATCATGATATCAATCTATCCCAAGATCTATCAAAAAAGCCAGCTGACAATCCAACACTGTCGGGAATCTCAAGCCACAATCGTAGAGTATCCTAACGCCATGAAGAAAACCCCCATATATCCCAACCCCATGCACGAACGAAATACATCAAAAAGGCCACCGTCATGATAAAGCAGCATAAAAGTCCCTCCGGACACTTAGGCCCACCAGTCACCCTGGTCGTGCATAGCCTGTGCAACCTTGACAAATCCAGCAATGTTGCTGCCGGCCACGAGAGAAGGCAGCTCGCCGTCCTTGGCCTCGACGTACTTCTTTGCCGTCTCGAGGCCGTTGGTGAAGGCGTTCTTCATGATGCTCTTGAGCTTGTCGTCGACCTCCTTGGCGGTCCAGGTGAGACGCTGTCAAAAACACGTTAGCCCTTTTCCCCCCCAGAGCGAGAGAGAGCATTTCAGCAATCCGACATACCTGAGAGTTCTGGGCCATCTCCAGTCCAGAGACGGCAACGCCGCCGCAGTTGGCAGCCTTGCCGGGCGCATACCAAATGGCCTCGCCGCCCTTCTTGCGTCGCTCAGCCTCAAACAAGTCAATTGCCTCCTGGGTGCAGCCCATGTTGGAGCCCTCGGCAACGGCGACGACTCCGCTGGCAATGAGAGACTCGGCCTCGTCCTTGCTGACCTCGTTCTGGGTCGCGCAGGGCAGTGCAACGTCCACGGCGCCCACGTGCGTCCACGGACGAGCGCCGTCAATGTACTTGTATCGGCCGGCGTGGTCAAAGTCGGACAGAGCGCGTCGCTGGACCTTGAGGCCGGCAATCTGATCAACGTGTTCCGCCGTGAAGGGCTTGTCGGCGGTGGCGACAAGCGAGCCCTTGGAGTCGGAGAGCGAGACGACAGTGGCGCCGAGTTCAATGCACTTGAGAGCGGCGTATTGGGCGACGTTGCCGGAGCCAGAGATGGCCACCTTCTTGCCGGCAAAAGTACCACGACCGGCGTACTCGAGCATGTGTTCCACATAGTAGATGAGACCGTAACCAGTGGCCTCTGGTTCAGACGGTTAGCAGACCATTGGAGAACCAGCAAGACAGGAATAGATAAGTTACTTACCGGGTCGGATAAGAGAGCCACCCCAGCTCAATCCCTTTCCAGTCAACACACCCTCCCAGCGGTTTCTGGCCTGTCGATACGCGCCGTACATGTAGCCAATCTCTCGGCCGGAAACGCCAATATCACCGGCGGGCACGTCGGTATCCGCGCCAATGTGCTTGGACAGCTCGCGCATGAAGGCCTGGCAGAAGCGACGGATTTCGCCATCAGACTTGCCCTTGGGGTCGAAGTCGGCACCGCCTTTGCCACCGCCCATGCTCACTGCGCAACCTGTTAGCAAAGCCCCGCTCGGATTTTTGGCGTTTGTAGCTGGCGGCCGTGTCACATACATCCAGTGAGGGCATTCTTGAAAATCTGCTCAAAACCAAGGAACTTGAGGCTGTACAGTGGTCAGCGTCTGCCCGCCCAAAACTCGCTCTACGAGGACTTTGACATACATGGACAGGTTGACAGTAGGGTGAAATCGCAAGCCACCCTTGTATGGACCCAGAGCCGAGTTGAACTGCACTCTGAAGCCCCGGTTCACCTGCAACTGGCCATTGTCATCCTCCCACACAACACGGAACTGAATCACACGCTCTGGGACGGCGGCAACGGCCAAGGCTGTGCGGTACTCGGGGTGCTCGCGGAAGAGGGTGCTGTCCTCGAGGGTGCTGGCGAGCTCTACTCAGACTGTCAGCAACTGATTCCATCAAGTTCTCGGCCATCTCACATCAAGTCAGTGGGTAAGTAAACACCTTTATAGGCTTGTTCAAACTCAGGCTCGGACGGCAAGTGGCTCGTGGCGGCAGCGGGAGCCTGAGTGCCGTTGCCGTTGCCGTTCAGATGGGGCATTGTGTCTACTTATTCTCAAAAAGGATGTTGTATTGAAGAGAAGTTGTTGATAAAGACGGGGACAAGGTACGAGGTCACGGATGCAAAGGTGGTCAGGAAAGGGAAAGGGAAGAAGGTTGAGTAATGAAACCCGCCAACGGGACATAGCTGAACCTTATATGTTCACGTCCAACCCCAGACCCTTCATAGCTCCGAGTAAGAATACGCTGGTATGGCTTTACACACCCTCCTCCTTCTTCTTCTGCCCCCCGCCCTCTTTCTCGGTGAATCGGAGCAAACAGCCACACACTTTTTTTCTGTGTTCCTTGGTGTCTTGAGCGTATCGGGCCGCATGGTCAAGGCATGGTCAAGGGTCCGCCAAGCTTTCCTGGATGAATATCCTTACAGGTGACCGACAACGGTGGGCGCATCTTCAGCAGCCATCTTGTCCATCAAAACCTGTATGAGACGTTGCCTTTTTTTTTTCCTTTGGCCCAATCCCAGCGCCCTCCGAAAGTCGCTCGTTTCAACTTGCCACTCCCGAAAGCCACGCTGGCGACAGACATGAAATTTGGCAGTGAAGGGGGACGGGGCGTTTCCCGAAAGCAATAAGCTTCTCGCTGCATGGGTGGCGCGCGACTCCATAGATAGATAGCCGCGGGCGTGGCTCCGCCCGTCTTATCAGTGACGTCTCCATTATCCCCATTTCTATAGCTCCATGGGTCCATAGGCTTCGGGTGCTCGGTATGGGAGGCCTGGTGATACTACATATTTCGTAGACGAGACGTAAGAGATGTGTGTGTGTGTGGCCAAGAAAAGGAGCGCAAATCATCACAAGCCAAATGGCCTGGTGCCCAGTCCCCGATGGCGATCAAGGGCTTCATCTCGCATGCAGGGAACCTGTTCCCGAGCGACCAGGCAGCCACTCTCGACATTCAGCCGCCATGATGGACAATGTAGAGAAATGTTGACTTCACCTTCACCGGACATTCGTGGTCGCAACGCGCCGTGTTACGCACCCGGACACCACCGCTGGCAACCATCTCATCAGCTCACCATCTGTCCACCACGCGTCCAGTCGTCAAGCTGGCAGCGCCATTTCATGCCAATGCCAATTGTAAACACCCGACAAGTCACGGCCATCTGAAATCGAAACTGGCAGACCTTTATCTTCGCGCCCCACGCCCCTGCATTGGTTGATTGGGCCTCTGCTGCACACCGGATTGGTCGCCTTACTTATTCCTATTGACAGATTCGATTGCGTCTCCAGATTGGGCTGCTTGGGCTGTGGCCAATGAGCACGCGGCCGACAAACAGATTAGTCTATCAAGGCAAAGGTGTCCGTTCAGCTTTGGCTGGCTGCGCGAAGTGAGAGTCGTGTCGGGTATGGTCTGTCTCCAGACGCCATGAGGCATCCTTGACGAAGCGAAATCCGGATGGAAGTGTCGACTGGGTCGCTGCGGTCCCCCCCACCTCGAGATTATTATTTCCTGAGGCAGCTTCGCCGACAACGGCCTTGGCCTCGGCCTCTCTCACTCTGACATGGGATCATGGCATCAGCTCGACTCGCTGACAGGACAACACACAACATGCCAGAGGCAGTTCCAGATTGCAATAATGCTGCACCGTACTCTTAATACTGACAGCAATGCACCTAGGCCTGCATCTCTAGGAGGTGCGCCTGGTTGTTTGCGTGGTTCATCTCCAGATCTGACCATGCACGTCGCCAAATGTGCCCCCACCCAGGGTCCAAGCCAAGCCCAATCCCAGGCCTCGGCACGCCATCCCATCATCCTGACCGCACCCAAAAAAAAAGGGAAAAAAAAAAACCGGTGCCATGAATCTGACGGTGCCCCTCTTTCACGAGTTATTTTCTTCATCCCAAAAAACCCACTACGTCACTCCCTTCTTCTTCCGACTTCTTCCCCCTACCCATCGGCTGAAACCACCGAGTCCACCGGACCATGCCTCGTATGCCCGAGACAAGCGACATCGGCCTAGACCGGACATGAGCTATCGCTTGCTTGTACTCGATTAAATTGAATAAATTTATTGTCCATCGTGGCCGCACCCGGCATACCCATGCTGGGTGATCGATTGCTTGTCGCCAATGACCCTGAGGTCCTGATCGCACTTGCGTCACCAACACCACCAGCACATCATGCAGACCACATCTGATCTTACTCGTCTCTTACAAAACTACTACAATTTGCCGACGCGGCACAACCTTTAATAATATATGTAACACATGTTTCGGCATCCCGAATGCCCTATCCCAGGCAATGTTCCGTACTCCTCAACGCCAAAATGTTACAACCAACCGAATAAAAAAATCCTACATTCTCACCACATGGCGGCCGGGTCCATGTCGAACCGCGACAGGTCCTTGCCTGCATCTTCCAGATCCTTCTTTGCCTTCATTCTCATGTAGAAAATTGGACAATCCTTACTGCTACAGATGACCTCACAATGCATGCTGCCCTGGCATCGCTGACACTGCGTCCATAGTCGGCCGAATCGAATCTCGAGATCCGAAATCTTGTCTAGACTCCTCTTGTACAGTTCACCCACCCTGGGCGCGCAATCAGAGCATACTGCCCCATTGCTCTCGTGCTTGCCTGTAAGCGGCTTTTTGCAGCCCATGCATGTCTGTGTCTTTTTCGCAAATTTCATCAGCCCACCCACCGTTGGTGCTGCCACAGAAATTGTTCTCGTGTGATCTCCCGTCAGCAGGGTCCTCGCCTTGGTTTCGCCCAGGATAGGCTCGAATATACGTCCCAAGGGTTTAGCTAGCTGGTTATCCAGGTAGTATTTGGTATCAATGGGCACGTTGTTCTCGAGGACATATAGGGGATCCTCTGATTTCTCGAAGTTCTTGGCACCAGCAGCTCCACGAACCATGACATAAGCAACGCGGTCTCCAAGAGCAGGAGCCGAACCAGCATCACGCTTCTTCATTCGGTGAGCTAGTTCCACATGTGCTTGTTTGGCAGCGTAGTCGTCTTTTGTCAGAGCCTTGGTGATGACAAGCTTTGACATATCCACTTTGTTTTGTAATAGGTTAGCAATTGTTTCTTTGACATATCTAGTGAATTGTTAGCTGGTTCCAATAATACTTGCTAAGGAAGTACTAACTCCTGCGCACCACTAACATCCCGATCAATTAGAATCATTCGGAGGACCTTTTCGATGACAGTCTGCACTAACAGACAGTTGTCTCGTCGAACGGTCTCGATACCCTTCGTGTCCATCTTGTCGTACTTCTCTGGCCTCGTCCAGTACAGTCCAGCGTACCGCTTCTTGTTGATCAGCAGGTATGGAAAGTACACTTTCTCGAATTCAAGCTTGATTGGTTTAATAAACTTGGAAGACACATAGTGCGACGCTTCCTCGCCTAGCTTCATTGCCTCAGCCAAGTCCTTCGTGCCAAACTTGACCATGACGGAATCAGTGTCACCGTAAATGACTTGAGCGTCGTGTGTGTATCCGTTGGCAATATTATACTTCTTCTCCACTTCATCCTTTGTCCTTTCAATCATTTGTCGGCCGAAACTAGTCGTACTGCTGGCAATCTCAAGGCAGGGAAGTTTTCCTGTCGTAGCGCCTGTTAATCCATAGACGGAGTTGGCACTGATCTTTAACGCGAGCTGGCGACCGTTTAATACAGCTTTCTTGAACGGATCCGTTTCCTGGGCCAACTCGCGCTTGGCCTGTTTACGAGCGGTCAACAGTTCTTCAAGAATTTGCGCTAAAAGCCCCTTGCGTTGTTTGGTTGTTACGAAAGTGTCTCCGTTGGGTGTGACGATGTAATCTTCGTCTTTCACCAAGCCAAATTTTTCAATCAGCTTCTTGTCTTTTACCAGTGTGGTATAACATAGATTGTGTGCCTGAATAATACTTGGGTATAGCGACGCGAAATCCAGGGTAGCAATAGGCACGTCGTAATAACCTCGGACAGGCTCAATAACGGTGGCACCTTCGTACTGCTCGTCCGAAGCATCAGACCTGATATTGGGTATCACCAGCTTTTGTTCTAAAGCCTTGCGGAATAGCTGGCTCACAAACTTGATTTGTTGGCCGCGGGACAGTAAAAAGTTAAAGGGTACACCCGTGACTCTTGCCATTTCGGTATAGTTTTCCAGACATGAAAGCTTGTCCATTAATCGTTGCGGAAGATAGGCATCCTTTAAACAGTAGAGGGCTAAACGTCGTCTTGATTCCGGAGTACCGTTGAAAAGTTCAGTAATCATAGTGTGGTGCACATCTTCCTTTTGTTCGCCCAGAAAATGCGCGCACACAGAGTTAAGGGTATAACTTCGAAGATGGTGATCTCGTTGAATCAATTGAAGTAGATCGAGCTGCAGTCGCCCGTTGGTGTTGGTGGCCTTGGTGTCTCGATTACCAATTTGCTTACTCGAGAAATTTGTCTCCTTGACCCTAGACGGAACGCTAGGAAGGCGAGACCAGTATTCAAAGCCACTGACTTTTAGATGCTTTGCTCTCTCCAATAAGTAAGGAAAATCGAAGTTGGCAATATTGTATCCAATAATAATGTCTGGATCGGCTCGGATTAGGAACTGCTGCCATTCGCTCAACATCTTGTCTTCCTTCTTATACTCTAGAATATGCGTAGCTACAATAGAGCTTGTTGTATCCAGGCAAAAGACATTACGAATAAATGGCTTTTTCTCTCCGTACTTTGTGACGACATTGGCGATTTGAATAACTGGGTCTTGATTGGCTTCTGGGAAGATACCTTTTCTGCCAGCGCACTCGATGTCGAAAGATAAGATACGAAGTGGAGCCATCTTGGCCCATTTGCCTTCAGGTTTATGAGCAATCAAGTCGAGATATGGGACTTCGGCTTCGATCTGGCAGTTGGATTGTCTGAGGTTTTCGGGGACTATCTTGTATCTGGTTGCTGGCGCTTCGACCCATGCCATGCCTTGGACCTAATGGCACTTGATTAGTTGTGCGTAAAAATTGCCGATATTTGCGTCAAATCTCACCTTGCAGTCCACCATGAATCTAAGGACATATTGGATATTGTCATATGTCCTGATGCCCTCTGTGACACCCCACATGCCTTTCCAGTTCGCATTTCCACCTTCTATAGTAGAGCGCACTCTATTTATAAATTTGGGGTCCGTGACTGTAATTTTGAGGTAAGCGTGCTGCTCGTTGCCCCAGAAGCCATAAATGTCTTCTCTGAAAAGCAGGGCGACCGAATGAATAGCGGGCTGATGCTGAGCAACCTGTGTCTCGAGGAAAGCCTTGTAATTACCGACATCGTGGGGTTGAAATAGAACCGGAGCACGGAGATAGAGGTAATGCTTAAAGTCGGTGACGTGCAGCATCACTGAGTAGCCTTCCTCTGAGACGCCGAATAACTTGACAGTTGCCTTGCCACCATGCAAGGTTCCTTCTTCGGCTTCAATAGACTGGAAACACAGGCTATCGCGCTGGGGCTCAAAGTCAGTAACTGGCGGGCGGTCCCATGCCTGGTCCTTCTCGGCATTGCTGCGCTTCAGGTCTGAGATATCTTGGCTCAGCTTCTCCAAGACCTCGGTCTCAAAGGCACTTTTTGGCTGACTCGACCCAAGCTTTGCTTTGGGATCTCTTTGGGATCCTGTGAATCTGGCCGCCGGTGATGACGAAAAGATATCGGTCCTACGCTTCTTGGCTGAGCCTGGCGTTGATGGCGGAATGTTCTGGCGGGTGCCTGCCTCGCCCAGCACCCGCTTCTGGGGCAGGACTGAGGTCATGATGAATGCAAGGGATGCCGTGAATGAGATGTAGCCAGATTACTTGAGCCTTCAGAGTAATGCCCTGGTAAGTTCTCTGACTGCACAGTCAGTCAATGGCAAAGTCGCATGCGGTTGGATTGCTGGAGAAGTATCCGTAGTATGGGTGCATTTTGATTGTCGACGAAAACGCGTCTCGAGACCGTGACGTGACGGACCCACGTCGAGTTTAATGGATTGGCACGTGACGTGGTGCGTCGTGAATGTGCCGCCGTGTCGGGGAAGCGCCAAGGAGGAAGTAGCCCCGTTGTCTCCCTGCTAGCTCCGCCATGTACCGAGTACGAGTTAGCGTGGTCAAGGTGACAGACAACACCAAGTACCGTACACATGGCCTAAGTCCTTCCCTGTCTGCCGTGGCAGCTCCTGCTCATCCCCGTCTGTCACCTGTCCACTATCAGCCAACACGGATCCCTTTGAATGTGCGAAGGTGCAGCTTTTGTAGCGGACCGGGGTATGGGCCAATAAGAAGCCAATTATTAAAAGGTACCTAACCACACTAAGAAATTATATGATGATAGAAGTACTAGTAATGCTGTGAGTTACAAAGAGCTACATCGCACATATTACAGCCGAACATAGCGTATGGGGCCTTTTTGACGCTAAAAAGATACCCGTTAGGTATCGCAGAAAAAATGGGGCCGATACCTGACTTGCACCTTAGCACAGCCAAAGGGATGGCCAAGCATCCAAGACCTTGCTCAGAACCCATGTCACGGATGCACAGGCTCGACAAGAGACAACAACGTTGGACGTGGTGCGCGCCAATCATGTCGGCCGGAGTCCCCTCGGAGTTTTGGAAGCGTTGTCGAATTCTTCATTCCCGATAATTGTCGCTCTCCCAGGCCTCCTCAACTCACAAAGCCAGCTCCGTCCGCATTCATGCCGCCCGCGCCCATGATCAGCTTTCAACCCCATTTGCTGCTCCTGGCCAACGACGAGTCACAAGCTCAGCCCGATGCCCCATATTCTCATGCCAATAAATTGACTCGGGCTCGATAAAACGCGCCCCAGACTGCGGACTCTTGTGAGTGCGAGGCTCCTCTTCGTAAACGTATAACCATGTTGTGTTCCCCGTCCGATGCTGCCTGACCTCACCATGTAATGTGATTCTGGTCTCGCCGAGACATGTCCTCTGAGGAAGCTGTCAACAATGAGATGGATCCTCAGACACAAAGCAGCCTTTTCCTCTTGCCCGTCGAGATACGTCGGCACACGTATTCTTTCATCGTCGAGGAGGGTGTTCACGTGTACCTTCGTAATGACCGCATTTGCATCTCGACATGCATAACTCCGCAGCCCAGCAACGACTACTTCTGCTTCGACCGCCAGTCATCGGGAGACCCTCCCCGTGATGTTTGGGCCCGTCGACTGGGTTCATCTTGGGCCTCACATTGGAGATGCGAGGAAGTTGCCCTTGGTTTGGACGTGGACCGGATTAATATTGCTACTGACCGCGATCCGACAAGGGCATTGATGCAGTCTTGCAAGAGAATGTAAATGATGCTGCAAGAGGACGGTCGTGCTGTTGGTCATCCACTGATCGATTTACAGATATGGCGAAGTTGCAGGCGTCATAGTTGAAAAGTCTGTTTTACACATCACCGAACTCGCTACCCTTGACCAGCTTTTGAAAGGAGACGACGACAAAACATGTTTGTTTACCGACAGTATACTGTTAAGCGCATTTACTGGCGTGAGAAGACTTCGTCTCGCCTTCCGCCTTCCGCTGCAAGTCTACAAGATGATTGAGCTGCAATGCAAGCAGCGAGAATTCCCGACTTGCCTACACAACAAGCTACCTTCCACCATATGGAAGAACATATGGCCAGCAATTGCTAAACTCCAGCACCTACGTTCAATGGAAGTCTACGTCGACCATGACTCTGAAGCATCCTGGACATTAGTCGATGAAGCCACCATACTCTCGCCTTTGCTCTCGCTCTGCCAGCATTCCCACTTTAGCACCATCATTCACATCCCGGCAGTACCGCTGCCACAGGACACGGAAGAGGACTTCGAATCCTCGACAGAGGGCCCACTATCTATGCTGGACATCAGAAGGTTCATAAGACAAAGATTTTTCCCTGAGCAAAGACAAGATGGTACCCATGGCATAGTCTACGAAGACGACGCCAACAACATGTTTCGCGACCCAGGCCCATCTGCCGACGAGCTGACTCGGACTGCTGAAATGACGATGCACCTCTGGCTGCATGGTGTTGAGCTTGACTATCTTGCCATGAGTAGGAGGCTTGGGTGGTAAGTGCTGACTGCCTTGGTAGTTATTCACATTTCGATGCTATGAGACAAGACTGCATTACTGGAGTTTTTCTTAGTTTTGGGAATCATTCCCGGGTACCTGATGGGAGGAGTTCTAATAAGGAGTAGAATGCAGAAAATACAGTACCCTCAACTCACATGAGGGATCCTCCACGTACGCCCACTGCTCCTATCCTAAGCCTTCTGTCAAGCCTGCTTGCTTCTCCTTGCTGTTCTCACCCCCCGCCCTCGGTACAGACCCGTCATACAACCTCTTAAACTGCGAGTCCCTCTTCAAAAGCCTCTTGGGCTCGTCATACTACAAGCCTACCCTATACAGGCCAGCACTCACTGCAACTTGTGCGCCATGACGATAATCGTCCATCCCTCAAACCACGTCCGCAGAACATCATATATGATCTCCTTTATTGCATTGTCCAAACGACCTAAAAACGTCAGTGCTGTCCGTCGCTTTAAAAAAAACCCACTAGACAAAGACGACCATCGCTGCTCGAAAACTATCCTTACCCGTCACAATATTGTCCTCTCAGACACAAAAAGCTGCGTCTCCTCCTGAGACAGAAACTTGCTGTGCATGGCGTTGTCCAACCCGCCCCTTGACTCAATCCTTTCCCGTAGCTGGACTATCTCTAGGGTCACGGCAATTTCTGCATCCATTATCGTGGCCGCGGGGGCGACGTTGATGCACACTGTGCCGACGAAATGTATGGTTCTTGGGGTAGGGTCACAATACGCGCGTGTATAGCCTTTTTAGGGAGTATAGATGTATCGATTCCATCAATGGCGATGGTTCCACTGTCCTGGGTAATCATCCGGATGAGTGACAGGATAAGTGAACTCTTACCGCTTCCATTTTGTTAGAGTTTGCTGGAGGATGGGTGGAGGTGTGTCTAAAGACTTGGCTTCCTGTTCGGCCGCAGATGGCGACTCTCTGATTCCTACTACGCTCATCGAGATGCTATGAAGAACAGGGCTGGAAGGTCTGTGTACCTACATGTGAATACCGGTCCTCTGCCGAGACAAACAGGCACCTACAAGTATGGAGCAGTTACTCTCTGAGACTCTATGGCGGCGCTAGACGGCCAATCCTCAGGCAAGCCAATGCCATCGTCGCCAGTCTCGTCTCCAGGCCTCGTATCCGCAATAAAGTCAATCTCCAACATCACCCGCGACGTAACGGTTGTGCTGAGTGTGCGGCTGAACGCGAGGATATTGCTCAGCGCGATACCCATATTCCCTGGTCCAATCTGCTCACACAATATACTAGTCAATGCAATGACAATGACGGCAAGTACAGCGATGATATGGATATCATGACGAATTCGGCGACACCAAGCGATACGCCTTGGACAAGGAGCACGTGAGGTAGAGTATATGTGGGATTGGGCTGTTCACATACCGACCGCAACGCCGAGAGCTGTTCCTGCAAGTTCCATGTCAGTCAACAGAAGGTCTTGGCTGAACCTGTTGACGGTGTTGTGAAATGGCACGGGGGCTCTTTTGTCTTTTCCATCAGCTACGATGCCCTCTCACTCTGACGTTGTCTAAAGCATGGCATCGTGAAGATATGCCCCGGACCTATTGATGATAACAACGAACAGCTGCCCGCAAAACTATACAGTTCTCTTCAATCTCCTTCTACGGATTGTTTGATGGCGCCGGTCTTGGAGAGGATATTGACCTGGTCGGCGCATAAACACGGCGGACTACAAGATTAGAAGGGTGTTGAGACATGACGCCGAGGTTTATTGGAAGGTCGGCGGCTTGCTCTCAGGGGAACAAACGACGATAGATAAGTTGCTTTTTCGGAGAAGTCCTTTTTTCCCAAGGAGGTTGTGGAACACGATGTCTCCTGTAGCCGCATCGACGGACGAGCTCTCGACCAGACGCGAGTAGGCCGCACGCGCAGTTGCCTGCAAACGTCAACATTTCCCAACTATTAACTATGTCTCATAAGGGGTCCTTACCAAACGGTGCTTTTGACCACCACTCACGGAATTCCCTTTGCTCTGTTCTCTGACCAGAGTTTCTCCAGACGGCCATGCCCGCACATTTATATCCAGAGCGCACGTCTTGAGAACACGATTCGTTCAACGCCACTGGACCAGCAATTATGCTGATTCATGGTTCTGAATCCCGAGTCCACGTCAACTTACCGTTGACCGATGCAATAATCTCCGGATCAAGAGGAACCACTATCAGCTTTGCGGACTCGACATCTTCGGAAACACGAGGCATGCTACCATTGCTCTCCGGTACCTGGCCAAGGCTCCCCTCACGCTGCGGTACTCTATTGTCCTCTCCCCTCTTGACGTTCAGAAATGTCTGGATTCTCCCAGACGGCGTAAATGAGCTCGCCAGCGTAGGGAGCGCAATAATAATCGACGTAAGCGGCGTCATGTCCAGCGTAAACAGCGAATAGTCCCTAAACAACTTTTCAAACGTCAAGCATGTCGTGTGCCCTTTTGAAGCGTCGATGCCGTACACCACAAACGCAAGTACCAAGAGAGGAACGCAGATGACTGTCTATCAATGAACCAGCAGTTCCCGACTTCCACCGCAGCTACCGGACCCTGGAACCAGCTCACATGGCATCAGAGGCCCGCCCATGGGCATACGAAATCTCTTGGGCGGCCTCAACTCGTGTTCTCGTAACTTGCAAACAATACCAAAGGACGCGTTGTTGAGGCCAAATATTTTCGGTCACTCTATCAAGTTTTGGGTTTTTTTTTTTATTTATTATTTTTTTTTACCTATGTAAATGATGGTGCACTACATCAACAGGCAACACAGTGCCCAAGCCAGAGAACCATCATGGACCACGTAATACACCATGAACACATCGCGATATATCAGATACTAGCAAGATTGGTGTTATCCAACGCTATCTCGCGACAGCCCTGGCTACTGACTACGTGGAAGTAAAACATATTTTATGCCAGCGACTCAGTCCAAAGCTCAAAATGGCCGTATAATACATACTGGCAAGGTCCGCGCTTATTAGCCCTCCACGAGTCCTCCCCCTTCTCTCTCCCATCATCACCTCCCCCGCAGAGAGGCCCTACTGTAGTTGCGTTGGCTCGCCGACGTCAACCTACAGTTGCAGCAGGGCCCTTGATGCCGGAAGATGCGAGGGAGGCGGTCGTCACACGGTCCTGGGACGCCTGTGCCCTGCCAATGAAGCCCATGAGCACCACCAACACGCTCACAACCGGTAACCGGCGGTCCAGCATACAAACCAAGTACAGGCACAGCCTCTGGCAACTTGGTAAACGCAGCCGTCACCCAACCACAACGTCAACAACCGTCCCCCGACACTCGTAAAGACTGACGCACGGAATGCACCGTCTCCGTAGCCGTGCTCATGGGCGCAGGGCCTTTTGGCCAACCACCCCGGCGAAAACTACCTCGCATCAAGGCGGACGTGCGGCAGACGAGCCACTCATTGAATGGATCAATGTACGTTATTGCCATGAGCCACTTCTTGTAATTCGACATAAAGATAAATATAAAGCCGAGGCCACGACAGGAATCCCCCACCCAAAAACCAAAGGAGTCTACGAGCACAGCCAAAACATACCCTTCACGATATAAATTCCCCAAGTAATCGGTACTCAAAAACGACAAAGCACGCAAACTCCAACCGACATGCCCACGGGAATCGAGTCCCGCCAGCAAAGAATACCACCCCTCAAACCAACTCGCCTCCCGCAACCACAGGGCGGGAACACTACACACGCATCGCATTCTAATACACAGCGCCGCAAGGCAGCACATGAACAGCGCTGGAAACCATGTTTTCATAGCCGGGATTCATCAGACAAGACAAGAGGGCTCCGCAGCAGCAAATCATGCACGGCAAATTCCCAAGCCGTGGCCCCCGAGATGGCCAGCCTAAATGTCAACATGCGCCGAATGCAGTCGACAGGGGAATCGTACGTTGACACGGCAGAATATGCAAAAGACGGAACTCGCCACAAGGCCGTGATGCCGGGACAAATGACGCCCTCGGCTCACAGGACTGAAGGACGGGTGGACGACAAAAGTTGAACTTCTGAACCTACAAGCCCACGATGCAAGTCGGCGTGGACCAGGCCTACATGTACCTACTAGGGGCGCAACCAAACGACGCGGCAAGACATACCATGCCCGTCAATCTCACTAGAATACACGTCAAAATTTAGTCGTTAATAAAATATCATTATATATGCAGAACCTAATGCTACACCAATCTCTCCTCCCTCGCATGAGTGCTTGCACCTTCATCAATCGGACCAAAACAACCTCAAACGCCGTCGCTGTGAGGAAAAGAAACTCAGTCTAACCTTGTCCAAACAAGATACCAGACTATCAGAAAAAGTGGCGGTTGGCACATGCAGAAAAGTATATCCCGTGTTCGTTGCAGACATGAAGATGCTTTGACTTAGGCGGTTGTCTTTTGAATCGTTCCAATGTCGCACCAGTTGCTAACGGGCTGAAAAAGGGAAGAAAAAAAAAAAGTTAGCCTGACATCGTTTGGGAATGGGAAGACGGTGCAAAAACTTACAAGACAACTGAGGTACTTGCACCAACTACAGCTATGGCTACCGTTGTAAAAGTTGTTGAGCAACACAATAAACACAATGATGACGGCAATGAGGAAGCCCGCCCGGACAAGCCACCAAGCCCACCACAGGGGTTTTCGGCCCTTGAAGAAACCAATTGGGCTCTTTAGGAAGCCGGGCGCGGTGTCGTCGCCGCTCGTGTTGACGGCCGAGTACGACGTGCTATCGCTGCCGTCAATCTTTCTGCGGAGCGCGTTGGGCGAGTGCAAAAGACAAACGCCTAGCGCGAGGCCCATCAGGAACCCGCCAATGTGCGAAAAATTATCCAATCCGGGCAAGAGTCCCAACACAAAGGAAATGACAATGTCTAGAATTATAAACATCAAATCCTTGACAGGGTTTCTTCGCTCCGTCCAAGAATAAAACAGATCCAGCAGGGTCAGAGCAATAACTCCAAACAGCGAGCCAGAAGCTCCGGTGGAAGCAATGCCGGGCGCGGCAAAGTTGCCGCCCATGACAAACCCGAATATACCAGCACTGAGGTAGACGAGGAAGAATCGCACCGACCCAATCGCCTGTTCCATCTCCTTGGCCAACGTCATCTGCAGCAGCATGTTGAAACCAATGTGGATAAGACCAGCATGCAGAAAAATGGGCACAATGAAGCGGAACCACTGGTTCGGCTGAGGGCTCTGGTTGGCATTGTTGAAAGTCGGGTTGGGCACGCCGCCGAAGCCACACACTTCGGAAAGGGGGCAGAACTGATCGCTTCGGGTTGCGTTGGGGCACAAGAACAAGACGGGGATGCTGGAGCCCTGAATTTCCTTGACGTTGTGCATGCAGGGGACGTATCGTGCGCCCATGTTGATGAGGACTTGGGTCGACGGGCCGATCATGGGGTTGAACTGTGGCTTGATCATGATAGGAGAGCCAGTCAACATGCCTAAAACGCCAGCATTCAGTCAGCGAGACACGGGAGGTGGCAAGGAAGCGGTCAACGCTTCCGGCATCAGCGTCTTACCATTCTTAATGATCTCGCCAATAAACACTGCCACCTGCACAACCGTAAAAACATAGCACACCCAGGGAATCCTCTTCTTGTCCGATCTCAACATGCCCAATTCGCCAACACGGACGTGCTTTCTCCTCTTTCGCCCTTCTCCCGCCATTCCCGCGTCTGGCGCATCATAAATATGATCGTTCATGTCATCATTCTTGCCGGCTCGGTCTTGCAATGGGATATCACCCTGAGCATGAGGTCCTACGGCCGCAGCCGCCGGGCCGTAGTAGGCCGTGTCGGGATACTGGCCTTGATGGCCATGTGGAAGAGTGCTGGTGCTGCCGACTGCGTAATTATCGTCAAAAACAGACGCAAACGGAGACTGTCCAGTTTGCTGACCATGTACGTGACTACTACTGCTGCCATCAGCACCGTATAGGGTCGGGGCTGCAGAGAGAGAATTATCGCTCTGGTAGGGCATGTGTGCCTGTTGTGCGTAGGGGTCAGGCGTTGAGCGGTAGCTCGGGGGCGGCCGCTGGCTGTTGTCGTAGTAGTAGGTGTTGGACGCCATCTTGGGCGACGCCGAAGTGTTTCTTTATATTTTTATATCTGTACTCTTGAAATTCGACGTCGATGGCGTATCGGAGAATGCTAGGAATAGTTGAATAGTTGGAAAAATCGAGCGGGCGGCGGCTGCAGCAGAAGATGATGAATGCCCAAGCCGAGGTGGTTCAGAGACGAGCGGTCAGGCAAGACCGAGTGATAAAATGAAACGAATAAAACGATAGGAAGCTCCTGGGCCTCGGTAACAGTAACCGTTGCGATGAGCGGTGCCGCGGAAAGCGATGGGGGTTGCAAATGCAAAACGACGTGTCGACGTGCGATGGTGATGGACGGTGGAAAACAAGCGCTGATTTAAGACGGCGTTTGGGAGTGGGCTCAAGGTTGCGCAGTCGACGAGGACGCTTGCTTACCTAGGTATGTGGAGTGGCTGTGTCTTACAATGTGCGGACAGAGTACGAGATACGGAGTACCGAGTGCCTCAGTAATGTGCACGTGAATGCGCAAGTACGGAGTACGTACTGAAGTATCCCGGTTCTCACCTGGGCAGCCAGGTACTTGCGCCTCGTACGGAGTACCAGTCGACCGATCGCCGTCCTTGCGTACGTCACTTGTGTCACCAGCGGCCCGCCCCAAGGATGCAAGTTGCGCAGCACCAGTCAACAGCAACTGAACTGGGCAGACACAAATTAAATCTAGTCAATGCGGAAAGAAAAAAAAAGTAAAAAATTCACGACAAGTATTATAAAGCTCAGTCTTCGACAAATGCCGTGGTTGATCCACTCCGCAACGGCAACGCCAAACAAAGCACCAGCCGCTGCCGAAGCGTCAAGCGTCGTGAACAGACTTTGCAAATCGCGTCTGATTCGCCGAGGCAAATTGCGGCGGTTCTTCAAGGCCACGCGCGTCGTCTCAGGGTCTGCTAGCTGCGGCCATTCGAAATCTTCGGAAGCCGTGCCGTCGTCCAAGCAGAAAAGCTGGCAACTGGACCCAACGACATGGAATGATAAAAAACGACGTCGGCAAATGGGCGAAAAATGCCAGCAGGCAAAAACACACAGCCTCTCTCTCCCCTCTGGCGCAGCATGGCATCCCATCTTCGCATTCCGACTTGGCGCAGATCCCGTGTTTGGTCATGACCAGGGGGCCAAGCTGCTCGCTGATCAAACGAGTACACGGCCTTCCTCTCGCGAAGCTGGCAAGGATCGACCCGTCAGTCTTTGTAAAGAGGCTTTCCATCTCGTCATTGTACTCCGTACGGAGTACGGTGGCGTTGAATAAAAAAACCAGGCCCTTTCAGCCTCTGGTATTCCATTCGTCTCATCAAGTCGTTTCCAAAAAGCAGCAACTTCTTTATTGACCGACCCTCTTTAATCGTCAAGCACCGTCGCGTCAAACTTAGCATTCGTTTCAAGTTGTCCGCGCCAAAGTGATGAACCCATCTCCCTCAGTACCTGGGTAGTTGGGTACTCACACATCTGCCCATGCCCAAATGCAACTCACGCCTACAAAAAACTTGGCATTTCCCCTCTTGTCTATCATCCGTCAAGTAGCCAGCACAACAGCTCAGCCAGCTTCAGCTCGTAAGGCAAACGTGGACGCCACGTAGTGTTACTAACTTTGGAACAACAGGATTCATGGCTGTGCACTTCGTCCAAGCCCCCGAGGCCGAACCACTCCACCATTCCATTGTCCATACCACCCACACTGTACCGAGTACCAAGCCAACCAAGCCTTGAAACCATCCTCACAGTGGGTATGCGCTGTTTATCATCCCGATAGGACACCAGCCCGAGATATCATCTTATGTCCATAACCTGCGGGCGCCTGGTGGCCAGCAGAAGTTGGAAAACCAAAAAAGCACATATGTGCACGGCACCTAATCTTAGAACTTTCCATTCAGCCTTCGTCCCATTGTCGTCGTCCTAGAACCCTCGCCACCCTCGTCCCAAACATGGAACAAAACCCCGTTACTCCCATTATCCATATGGCTCATTAGAGTTCAATCTATATGTACAAGGTGATGATACAAGGGCACAGCAATCTTCCTCGTCCGACCCCGTACTGATACCCAATATTCCATATTCACACACCAATCTCGAGGGCTCACATGTTTCCATCCACAAAACCCGCCCATCACTTCTTTTCCGACTCGTTGCTTGCCGTGGCATCCTCTTCCCCCTTGGCCGTCTTCTTCCCATAGTTCCCATTCCATACATCCGCAATCTGTTCCAGGATAATCCCACTCAGCCCCTTGCCCTCCTCGATGCTCTTCCGATGCTCCTCCGCACGCTTCTCCTGCCAGTCCTCCGACTCGCCTCCCATCCAGATATCCTTCACCATGCCAGCAGTCTTGTTCTTCTCTCGGAGTTGTCGTTGTTTCTCTGCGGCTTCCTTCTCTTTCTGCTCTCTCAGGAGCTGTTGTGTTTTCCTCGCGCCCTCGGGCAGGCTATTGTCAAAGACGTTGCCGACCCGGTTGCCGAATCGTCCGTATATTGACTGGCCGGTGTATTCGTAGGCGAGCTGGTTGGTGGCCAGGGAAAACGTTCCGGCCAGCACGAAGAACCGTATGTCCATCTTCCTTGGCGGTAAGAGCATAGCCAACGGCGTGATGATTGCTCCCGCAAGAGCGATATTGTGGATGATGGAACTTCGGGGCGGCAGAGCCGGCTCCGTCGGCCGCTCTTGCGACATGACTGCGGTGCTGCGATCGTGCCGATCGGAATCAGTATCGCGGTGTTTGTTGCAGCAGATATTCAGTGCCACTTCAAACGCCGACTTGAATCACTGCGCTGGACAGAGGTCGTCACGTCGTCAGGTGCTAACGCTCAAGGTTGTTGTGAAGCAACCAAGGCGCTCATTGATTGGAAACATTTTCTTGTGGGGCTCGAGGCCTTGATATTCGTAGTGGCACTTGGCTCCGCGGTTTGGCTTTTTTATTTTTTTTTTAGCCAACAGCCTTCGCCAACTTGCAGATGACATGTCAGAACATTTCCAGAACAAGGGGAGAATAGGGGACATGATTGGTGCTTCGTTCAACATCTGCCACATGGCGGTGACGAACCAACAAGTGGTTCACGGAGAATACTGCACCCCGATCTGAGATGGGATGCATAGCTGCTGTGTACCTGGGCACGCGGGTTGCAAAAAAGGCCGCACACCTGTGTGTGTGGTTGTGGGTGCGGGGTGTGCGGCCTTTTTTGCAACCCGCGTGCTGGGCACGGAGTGACTACTCCGTACTACGGATACAACGCATTGTATTATCCCTTTGACTGCGTTAAGGTGCGTTGGATGTAGCGGTCCCACTTTTTATGCGACACCTAAAAGGTACTCTGTACGGAGTACTCCGTACCTTTTGGTAATAAGGTCAGCCTTAAAAGGCCTCGTTGCGTTATGTGCGAGTGCGATAAGTGTGATGTTACTCTTGGCAACTTAAGAAATCATTAGGACTTTTATTATTACTCTGTTATTTCTTAGTAAAAAGATGCACCTTTTATTCTTAGGCTTCTTACTGGCTAGGACTCCACTTTAATACATCCAACACACCTTAACGCAGTCAAAGGGATAATATTGTATATCGTAGTTATTGTATACGGGCACACAGCGCACTAATCACCGGCATCACTGGGCCTCTGGGTTTCTGTATGTCATCTTTTCTCCCAGCTCACTTCCTGGGCTTCCGAGGAGCTGCAGGTCCGACCGCAAACTTTAAGGTAAATGGGTGGCGCCAAGCACGACCAATGGGTCCAACTTGTCGCTCAAAATGCTCTCTCTTGGACCATCCGCTGTTGGTCCCGTTGAATGACACCCTAGGAGACATAACGATCAAGCTCCAGATGCTACTGCTCTCCACAAAAATCGGCGACAGCACGATTACGGCCGCCGATGTCAGGCTTGTCGACATGGGCGTCGTTCTCGATGCGAAGCAAGCCAAGCCTCAAAGCTTCGCTTCACTGGAAGAGCCACCCGAGCTTTATTCGACCACTGGACCCTCAAATTCATGGTTCGGTTAGTACTAATATCTAACCACTTATGCATGACGGTCACGGTAGTTTGATGATACTAGTGGTATCTGGCGATCCGCTTGGCCTTTCGGGGTAAAGTCTAGCGGTCCGAGGCCGATGAGCAGTTGATGGGACCAGCCGTACCAGACTGGTGCAAGACGATGCACATATGCCTCCCATAAGCAAGTATGCTTCGTACGCTAGTGGAAACGTCTATTCCACTGTCCAGTTGATACAACACGAAATACAGGTGTCCTGGCAGCGCAAGGAGAATCGGGCCAGCTCTAAAAGAAGATCAGGATGGCTGCAAGAGACCTCAAGTCCAAAGCCAGTGGTTGAGAAGCGGTTTGATGTCCGGAAGTACAGAAGTAGTGGCCAACTATTCGACACATCCTGCAGCATCGCGTTGTTCCACTCATGAGGCTGCAGTTGATATGTACGATGGAGTGCAATATGCGAGGCCCAGTAATTCGGGCGCATTGGGTGCCTGCATATGGCCCCCTCTCCCGACTAAACGGAATCCTAGTCTTCTCTCCTTCTCTCTCTCTTTCTCTCCATGTGTGTGAGTGGTGAACTGGCAAACTGGGTCCAACAGTCCGGAATATGCCTGCAGCGTGGGACGCAAACTTTACAGTCCCTGTCTGAAGGCCCCTGTCAGAAATGGGTCATTTTCGCTCGGGTCTCAGGGACGATTGCATCGGGACAAGCCCTGACAACCTGACTCGAGTACATAATACTCCGTATTGTGCAGTTAGTCCCTCCATCATCTTGTTGAGTACTGATCAGGGACCACGAGTGTTGAGCAGGCTCGTCGGCATTTGCCAGGTCGGTTTTTGGCCTTGCTGGCTTCAGCACTGAGCCGAATGACTGAAGATGCATACTCTCTCCTGCATCTGGTTGAGACACTCGCAGGCATCAACATTGGTGCACTTTTGTGATGCGCGGCCCTCCGTCACATTCTCGTCTGTTTTGTTCGGTGGCCCGGGCGGGAAGGGCCTCGTCTAGCCGCACAAGGGAAATAGACAGAGCACTCCGTAGAAAGGGAGCATGACCCAATGTATGCCGTGAGGGTGATCGAGTATTCGTCAAGATCCGATGACCCAGGACGGGGAAATCTCCTTGCTCACATGTATGGAGTAGGCCAGGGTTGAGTTATCTGCAAAGTTATTGTGGTGTGGCCAAGACCATCTTGGTTCGACTGGCGCAGATCAAACCCTCGCAGCTTTGGCAGGATGGCCGGATAGAGTGATGCTGACCAGGTTGTCCAGACGTTGGGTGTTGAGTGGCAGACAATAGGCGAGCGAAGACGTGAGTGCCGAGGATCCCGCCGGGCAGCCTCGCAGCCGCAGCTCCCCAGTGCTGGCTCCTAGCGGGGTCAGGCCATTCAAGCTCTACAACCCTGAGCTAGCTACCTTTTGGTACTTGACCTGTATGTACATGTGCACCTTGCATTGGGGGAGCAGTGGAGGGCACATCGATGCACCATCATGCAGAGTCCTGTTCCGTAATACAGAGCACCCTGTCGCAAATTGACTGTAGCAAAGCAACGTCGCTGGTATTGCAGAGTAGATTGCCAGGCAGCCAACATTTCAACATTGTGAGAGACGTCTGGTGAGTGACGTCTAGTGAGCGAGTGATGAATTGGCAGTCTGGTAGTCTCCCCAGCTCCTTCCTTCCACGCGCTTGCACACTCAATAGGCAGCACTGAAGTTCTTCGGCTCCGTGGCTCCTACTGCGCCAGACCCGACTTATATCGTCCGGTCTGTGGTCGTACCTGCCGCTAGTGCTACTACTACTCCATTGACGACTGCAGCGCCTAAAACGGGCCCCAGTTCAAATGGCGCCTTCCTCGTCCAACTGGCTCGAGCGCCCCACCTGGCCCAAGTGTCAGTTCTGGCGCGCATGGCTGGGCTGGGCTTCGGTCTTTTACGCTCAGGACGGAGTGCCGAGCACATACATGCAATCTATATTATTGCTCCTTTACTAAATACTCCATGTCTGCAGACATTTGGATCTTCGCATCTCCAATCCTCAAATCCCCAGTCCCCCTTATGCACGCCGCCGACGCACGTCGACCTTTGCCGTCTTCGCCATCAATCTCGCTACTCCACCGCTGCCGTAGCATTCCGCTGTTGCATCTTCTATGCCGAGTGCTGTCGTTTGAGCTAACAGGGCCTACTACATACCTACGTAAATGTACTCCGTACAATTCGGCAGTTCTCAAGCTTGGACGTCCATCCCCGCAGATACTCGAAGAAGGCCAAGATTCTTGCAACGCTGACGATTCTTCCTGCTTTTGGCATTTTTTAACTTTTTTTTTTCTTTTTCTTTGCCAGTTTTTCTTTTGAAGCTTCCGCTCGGGGTCTGTGGCCTATGATATTGTCTATTTCCGCCATAACCCTACCAGGCGCATGACACCACCGCGTCCTTGTCGTCGAACAAGGCCGTGCTCGAGCTGAGGCCTGCTCCTCTCTTGTGCTGACGCCATTGGTACATTGCCTCGCCCTGTTCTAGGACTTATTCCTCTTGCGTTTCCCACTGCCGCGATATAACAAGTCTTCTGTTCTTGCGGTCTAGCTCTGGCGACATCATTGGCCTTCGTCCCAGTTTCCTGTCTACAGCCTGCCGTCGGCAGATTGATCTGCTAATCCAAAGCCGGGGGCCATACTCAACGCTGGCCTCTTTGTGTTGTGAGAGGCGGCCGCTTGGTCTCTGTGGCTGACGGTATAGTACATGGGCACCGCTCCTCGTACATCGTCACATATATTTTCTTGGCCCGCCCCAGTATACTTCACGTCATTTATCAACTCCCATTGCTTCCCCCCAACCTGACGTTGAGCAGGACCTCGGCCGCTCAGGAGCTTGAGCCTCAAGAGACGCAATCCAACAACACACTGACTCACCATGTCGTCCTCGCCAGAGTTGCAGCTCACGCCCACCAATTCACCTTCTATATCATGCATTTCCTCCGCCGTCTCTCCCAGCAGCTCCGCGTCCAAGGATGGGGCTCACATTGGCACTGATGGCCAGCCTGTGAAGCGTGGACGGCGAAGTAATCCGAAAGTCAAGACGGGCTGCTCCAACTGCAAGTAAGTGACAACCCTCGTCGCTCAGACTCCCCCACACAAGCCCTGCTTCATCACGCTAACTGTTGCCTACAGACAAAGACGCATCAAGTGCGATGAGCTACGACCAGCTTGTACTCAATGCGTGAGGAGCAATAAGATCTGTACGGGCTATCCCCCACCACCACGGAGTGCTAGGCCACTTGCCGATATTAGGATTGCACCGAAACCCATGTTGGCGATTCGGTCACAGGCGGCATCTGGAATTGCCTCTTCCAGCATTGTCAAACCAACAGTCCTACCGCCGCGCCGGGCCAATCGGCGCAAACGCCAATCAGTCGTCACACAGCATACCCTTTTGGCTGCCGCAACTCCACCTACGTTGTACCAGCCGTCGAATACCTTGGGGTTCCAGCAAGTCGAGGGCTTGTATTTCGAACTCTTCCGCGTCCAAACCTCCTCCGAACTATCGGGATACTTCAATTCCAATTTCTGGGCTCAGCAAGTTCTGCAGGAGTGCCACGCCGAGTCGGCCATCCGCCACTCAGTCGTTGCTCTCGGGGCTCTGTATAAAACTTTGGAGCAAACCTTCTACTTGGACACAATCAGTCCAGACAAGACAAAAATGCATATGGATTCTTTGGTGTCACATTGGCACGTTGCCATTAAGCAGTACTCTGATGCAATGAACTCAATGATGCTTCTCCATGGACAGAGCTTACGGTCGTTTAGAACCCGACTCATGGCTAGTATTCTTTTAGCATGCTTCGATTCTTTCATCGGGGACCACAAGCAGGCCATTGTTCAAATTCAGACAGGCCTTGGCCTTCTCGAACAACTCAAAACCCTTTATCCCAATCACCATACACCCGGTCCGGAAGGGTACATCGAAGATGATTTGCTCAATATTTTCACCCGGTTAGCGATACAAGCCAAATCATACGACATGGCATTTCACTTTCCCCAACCTTATGTCATACGTCTGACTCCACAACAACAATCCCGGGGGTCGTCTCCCGTCTCCTCAGATATGGGATCACCCGGATCGCCGCCTAGTATGATTGTTCCACCCCGGTTCGAGTCGTTGCTGGAGGCCCGCCTAGCTTCAGATAAGCTGTGTGAGAGGTTGCTCAAATTCATCGAACGGCTTCAAATCGCCAAAAACAACAAGAGCAACGTGCTACCAGAATCATGGAGGCAGTATGGCATAGACCTGAAGAGTGAGCTGGACTCTTGGGCGGTCGCGTTCGAGCACATATTTCAGTCTCGCTTTGATCCACGCGTCAGCCTCATTGAGAAGGCGGGGATATCCGCCCTGAAAATGATTCAGATCAACAGCAATGTTCTATTCTTGATGATGTTTTGCGATACGGAAGTAAAATTTGACGCATTTCTGCCGCATTTTAAAGCCGTTGTCGATCTTGGCTGGGAGGTGGTCAGCGCAGAAGAGTGCAGGGCTGCCGCGGAGGGAAAAGTGAAAACCGAGGACGACCAGAGCCAGTACGCAAACACCAAAGGTGCACTTAGAGCCGGCAAGCTGAACACGCCTCACATCAAGCCCAGCTTTTCCGCAGATCTCGGCATCGTACCGCCCCTGTTTGTCGTGGCAACCAAGTGCCGCGAACCCAGGCTTCGACGCCAAGCTATTCAGTTGCTGCGCAGCAGCGCGAGGAGAGAGGGCATGTGGGACAGTGAGTTGGCAGCTAATATTGGCCGTTGGGTCATGCAGATTGAAGAGTCTTACGGCGATCTCTCGATGGGATGGGATGAATCCGTGCTGCCGTCGGAGCCGATTCCAGAAGAAAAGAGAGTCATGGTGAAGTCTGCTGATTTCGATCTTCGAGCTCGATTCGCCGAGCTTAGGGTGGGCACGCGAGCAGTGCATGAGGGATCTCATGACGACAGGGTACGAACTACCAGAATTATGTGGTAGCCTTTCCACCTCGGTTTGGTGGCTTTTGGCGGGGAAATAGTGCCTAGGATTCGAGGCGTTGTTTGGATGGCAAAGTGTACGTTGAGAATTCAAGATATCCCAGGGCTTTAACAGGTGGTTCTTTTCTTGAAAAGTCAAGTAGACCTTTTTCTACTGGCACTGTACTTGAGTAGACGGTGCTCCGACCCAGTCGCAGTGTTAAGATTCAAATTTGATGGTTATATACCACCAGCAGCTCCAGTATCTTCACATTTTTGTGCACTGGGTTCAAACTTATCCGTAATTAGTAAAACAAGAATCAGTATTTTCCGTAATATCAGAGCTGTCCCAAGAATTTCCAGCAAACCCCATGACACAAGTAGCCCCAGCACCAAGGATAAAAAAACGCATTAAATGGGCGGCAACTCGTCCCTGCAAATGGGACATTGCAGCCTAAACCGCAGCCAGCTCTCCAAACACGCCGTATGAAAGATGTGTCTGCACGGAGTCACCATGTACATTCTCCGCGCGAAGACGCCCGACACGCTGGACTCCTCCTCGCCGGCTTTGACGACAGGCACCTCGAGCACCTCTCTGCAGATGGCACAATCTATATGCCTGACGCCCGTCTTTTCAGCCCCTGCCAGGGCCCTATCCAGGCTGTTTCGTTCCTCGGGGACAACCAGGCCAATGGGCAGGCCGCCTCCCTCGAGATTGTCCTCTCGCAGAACCGGGTGGTAGTCCCACGCGTCGGGGGTCCAGGACAAAGGCACGCCGAATCGAGGACCGACGATTTGCTGCGCGGCCAGGACGACGACTTGGATCCAGACCCAGCCCGCGAGGAACACAAATGCGGGTAAATCGGTGCTTGCGTAGAGAAAATTGTCTTCCTTGACCCAGAAGTAGGCAATGGGGAGGAGACGCAGGACAGACTGGCCGAGGACAAAGGGCCATGAGAGCGCGCGGCGGCAGTTGCGCAGAGTGTTGCGGTAGATTTGGGGCGTCCACATGGACAGGTAGATGAATGCGCAGGTATTGAGGAATACGGACCGCGGGCGGGGGTACCACGTTGACGAGGAGATGGCGAGGAAGGAGATGCAGAGAGAGAACAAGATGAATCTGCCGATGATGGCTTGGAAGGTTGGTGTTTCCGGGGTGGAAGGGCTGCTGCGGTTGGTAGTCGGAATGGCAGAGGCGGCCGAGGCAATTTCAGCGGATATATCTTGGTCCGACGGGATGATGATGGGTGTTTCGACGCGGTGAGAGGCCGTCACTGGTCCCGGGAGTAGACCTGGTGTGGGAGTTGCGGCGATGGAGTTGGCGGAACTGTCTTGTGCGGTTGTGGTGGACGAGGGGGACTGGTCGCGACGGCCTCTGCTCTCGGGGAGTTGAACCTCGTATATCTTTGCCAGGAAACTGCCTCCAATGGTCATGCTCAGGAACGAGGCAAACATTAGTGCCAGCGTGGGCAAGAAGGTGGCCGCTGCAGAGGACACCCATGTTGCTGCGGCGGTGAAGGTCATTCCGTCGACAATCAACATGGCGCTGATGGTGCCGAAGCTAATTCTGCCCATGGTGGATGGCGTGAAGGACTCCTTCATTTGGTCTCGGAGGAGGCGAACCTGGCCGAACACGACCAATGCGTAGAGCAACAGCCATGTCTTGATTAGATGCGTCTGCACTTCCTTCTTCATGCCGACGAGATGATCGGCTTCGCTGGGAGGGTAATCCGGCGGTCCTTTGGTCTCGAGAAAGAACGAACAGTCCGGCGAGTATATGACGGCGGACATTTTTAGCTTGGGTATCCGTGGGATGGGTGCGCCGACGGGATACTGGAGCTCCGACTCTATGGCGTTGATGGTGTCTTCCACGGCTCCTGGAACCGCGTCTTGGCCTTCGGTCGGTTTGGGAGGGATGGGCGGATGGATCTGGGCGTACATGATGTATTCGCAGTGCGGTGAGGGATAAGCCGTGTACATGGGGTTTTCAATGTCCGAGTTCCACGGCATCCGTTGATCGACGTAGACGTGCTTCTCTTTGCGGCGGATGACGCGCGCCAGCGTCTGGTTCAGCAACATCTGGCTCGACTGGAAGAAATCCGGACCAGGCGACAAGTGCGGCAGAGCGAAGATGCCTTCGAACTTCTCGCTCGTCGTTGTCATGAGGATGACGCCCTGCCGCGGCCAATGGACGCCCCAGAGCTTCATCTCCCAGTTCAAGCCCGAGCCAATGGTATCCTCGATGGTAGCTGTGCCTCTCAAGCTGCGGATGATGCCTCCTGACAACGGCGCCATGTCCATGGACAACTGCTCGTAATGAGTGAGCGTCTTATTCCCACTCAGACGCAGCATTATCCTGCCTGCATTGCCCGTCACGTTCCGCGCCCACTCGACCTTGTGCGCCATCCATTCGACGTCGGGCACGGTCCTGGACAAGTTGTAGCTGTCGAAGCCGCGGAAAACAGAGCCCGGCTTGCGAACCCAGTCCCCATGAACAGTTCCCGAGGCATTTGTCCACATTGCCTCTCCCTGCGCCACATCCCAAAGCTGATGGCCGTCAATGGGCGGGACAGCATGTCGGCTCAGCTTTAGACCCTTTTGTCTGAATGTTTCTAAATCGTCCCATGCGAACCCGTCTGTTTCCCTGAAGCCCGTAAGGTTCAAATGCTTTGCTTCGACGACATATCCATCGTCGGTGGTCTTGTTCTGGGGCGCAAAGTCCCCCCACCTTGTCGTGTTAAGCACGTTGAGGGCATCTCGGTACCGCGCGAGTCGATCAACAGCCAAGTCGGACAGGGCAAGAGATTGGTTTCGGTAGTCGCCTTCTGGGAATAGCATCCACACGAGAAAGAGGATGAAGAGGACGGCACCTGCTGGGCTCTGCGCTGGAGTAGGCATGTTGGTGGCCGATGTGGTCTCGGACGCAGCGCGGGAAGAAGGGTCGTGTGCTACGTCGCCACCATGATATACTGCGCGGCGGGAGGCACTACAAGCAGGATTGCGGTTCTGCAATGGCGGATTCAAGAGTGGATGAGGAAAAACTGAAACGTTTAAAGACTGAAAGGGTAGAAGATGTGCAACAGGCCGGACCGGTTAAAGTTTACGAGATGTGTTGGTGCTCAAGCCTCCTGGTCCAGGGACGTTATCGCTTACTCAAGTCGGCAAGTGCCGTAGCATGCGGACACCGTCAACTGGTGAAAGGAACAGCCGACAACCAACGTCGGCGGTGGATGATTCAAGTGCCCAACAATGCGTGAAGTGGAAGCTCTCGCGTTCGGTGATTGTCCGTGACAGAAGTGGCCCAGAATGCACTTGGGCACGCATACACTCGTGCGCTCGTATGTGGAAAGAGACATGGACTCCGTTCTTTCCATAACTGTACGGGAGTTGTACGGGGTGCCGATGGATGGATGAATTGACTGGTCGCGTCCGCCAAACCACTTTGAGCCCACCACGAGCCTAACGAGTAGCTCCACCACTAGACATCTGCATACACGCTCGCTCAACCACCATCAACGGCTCTCCAGACGTTGTCTACCGCCCGTCTTCAAACGCTCAATGACGCACACGAGGTCGCCTTTACCATAATCACCAACCCCCGCCATGTCCTCAGCAGACCCCGGATCCAGCGTCGACAAAGCCTCCGTACGCGGCGCCCTGCTCCCCCTCATCCCTCTCATCCCTCCCAAACAATACCCGCCCTCCCCTTCAGTCACTTCCAAAATCTCCCCTTTCCTGGCTCTGACAAATCTCGACCAGTCGCCAGATAACTCCAACGCCGATGTCTCAGCCGCCGTAGAGGAGTTGTTGAACACGCTGTCCAACAAATTCGCTAGCGTGTCGTCCGAGATATTTGCCAAAAGTGAGTCTCACACCAAACCTCCCTTTTGTACTCCCTACACACAATCACCTTTTTTTCCCGACCCGAAAATCCCCGCAAGACAAGAGCAGTTGCTGATTTGAGACATTGGCGGTGAAAATTGATAGTGGACGAAATGTCGCGCAGATTAGATAATTTAGAGGCGGCGCTGCTAGAGACCAAGGCAAATGAGAGCTCGGGCTTCGACAAAGTCTTGAGTGTCTACTTTATGCAAGGCTGATGAATAACATTGTACAATTTCCAAGTCCTTTTTTTTTTTTTTTTTTTTTTTTTTTTTTTTTAACTTTGTACGATAACCTTTTGACTATTCCATCTCTATGTACCAGTCAAGTCTGCTGGCGTGTACTACTTTACTTTCGTTGCACATATGACGTAAAATGTCCTCGAGCCTATGCTCCCAACATGTCCTCTATTTGGCCACAATTCATGGTCCAGTCGGTATATCCATCATTTACAGCTCATCCTTGAGCTCCTCAGCCTTGTCGGCGGCCTTCTCGGCGAAGCGGCGTAGAACATTGGTCTTGCTCTGAATCTCATCACGCTTAGACGGGGCCAGGCCACCCTTCTCCAAGATGCCCTCGAGTCTAGAGAGCTCCTTGGAGACATAATTGTCGCTCTTGCTCAGCTTGTCAAAGACACGGACGTAGTACTTGGCGTAGGCATACTTGGCATCGTCGTTGAACTTCTCCACGGCACTCTTAACCTCGCCGACAATATCCTCCAGCTTGGCGCCGCCGGTGAACTTGGCGACCAGCGCGTCAAGGGCGGCAATGGTTCCAGCAACACGGTCAAGACCCCCACCGACAACGCGGTGAGTTCCAGCCTTCTTGTTAATGAACTTGATGAAGTCGTCCTCAGAGCGAGCACCATCGTAGCTCTCGCCCTCCTCGCTTCCAGCAGGGAACCACTTGATGGTTGGGTAAGAGGAGACACCCTGTTTGGTGGCCACGGCCTTGCTGTTGGGAGCTTCGGCGTCAACCTTGGCAATGACGACATTGGCTTCATTGACAAAATCGGCAGCAAGGCTCTCCCACGTAGGTGCCAAGTTCTTGCAGTCTAAGCACATACTGTTAGCATTGAGCCGCATCATCCGATCACAATATGCATGCAGAGACAATCACTTACGTCCGCACCAAGGAGCAGTAAACGCAACCAGCACATTCTTCTCACTTCCAATGGTCTCCGCAAAGCTCTTATCAGTAAGCATCACAACCTCGCTAGGCATCTCCAGCTTCTTCTTAGCCTTGACTCCAGCCTTCTCCGTCAGGAACTGGGTCAGACTCTCTAGGTCTCGACCAGACTTGTACTCCTCGGGCTTCTCTGACTTTCCGTCAAAGTACTTGAGCGTAGGGAATCCCTGGATTCCAAAACGCTTGCCCAAGCCCCGCTCGGCATCGGCATCGACCTTGGCAATCTGTACCTTGTCCTTGGCGTGTTCAAAGGCGAGAGCGAGCTCTTCGTACACGGGAGCCAGGTTTTTGCAGTGGCCGCACCAGGGGGCAAAGAATTCAACAAGTGTAGGCTTGCCCGATTCAAGGACGACCTTGTCGAAGTTTGAGGGAGTAAGGTCCATGACGGCGGATCTGGCGGTCGCAACGGCAGCCGCGGCGGCGAGCACGAAGCTCTTGATGAGGACCATGTTGGGCGACTCTTAATCTATGATTGTAAGAATAAAAAATTAGCTTTTGGAGCGAATTTTGGACGATGAAGAATCGAATAGTTCTACTTTACAGCAATAAGTGATGGAACAAAGGTTTGCGTGGTTTAATGGCTGACAGTTGTTGTTGCTTAGAAACGAAATTGTGTCGAGATGGCCAGCTTGCAATGAGCTTCCCTTGCGGCGCTGAAACCCATGTTTAAGCACCTCCTTCTCCACGCAAGCTCCCCTGCCTCGCGGCAAGGTTGGGGTATGCAATCACGTGAAGATAAGACGAAGTTTACGACGCGCTTGTGGCACATTTCCTGGGGCAGGGCAGAACACTTATGACTGCCACCCGTTTGTAAAAAAACACGTTATGAACTGCAGTCTGTCAGAATATCCAGTCTGCACTAGAGATTGAAGGGCTTTGACTTAGGCTAACCTAAGCTACTGCATCCGCCCTGACTCAAAACAATTCACCCGCTTCATATGATGATTCCCAGTTCACGTCATCATGAATTCCAACACAGCACACTTATGTAACAAATATCGTGCGCTGTTGTTGAATTTATTGTGTTACTGAACCCGCCCTATATGCCTGTCTAAAGTACACGTATCAAGACAATGGGAAGAAGCAGAGTGGAGAGATCTCCAGGGCCATCCTGGGAATATACAAAGAGCTCTTTTCGCTCAGAAACATGAGAATTCGTACATCTTACAGTCAACTCGACCTCCTACCGTATCGCTTTTGAAATTTCCCACGGCACCTCCTCCCTTTAATTCTCATGTCAATAAAATCCACGTTCGCTTGTAATATTCCTTTTTTCTCTCCGTCGCTTCCCCTAGTCTGAGATGATGATGCTGCTGCTTTTACTTCATGATACGGGTACACAGACCAGTAGCAACAGTCTTACCGCCCTCACGAATGTTGAATCGCTGACCAACCTCGATGGCATTGGGGTTGGTCAGTGTCACAACCATCTCGACGTTGTCACCTGGCATGACCATCTTGCCCTGAGCATCTTCCGTTCCTTCAGGGAAAGTCAGGTCGACAGACTCGTCAGATGTTCGGAGGTAGAGCTGGGGACGGTAGTGCTCGTGGAAACCAGTGTGGCGGCCACCCTCTTCCTTGGTAAGAACATAGAGAGAGGCGAGGAACTGAGTGTGAGACTTGACCGTGCCAGGCTTGCAGACAACCATACCGCGACGGACATCCTCGCGGCGGACACCACGGATGAGGAGACCAGAGTTGTCACCAGCTTGCGACTGGTCGCAAGACTTCTTGAATGTTTCAATATCTGTAACCTTGGTCTTGATGATCTCCTTGCCCTTGCCGACGAGCTCGATTTCCTCATCACGCTTCAGGACACCACGCTCAACACGTCCAGAGACAACAGTACCACGGCCAGAAATAGAGAAGACATCCTCGACGGACATGAGGAAAGGCTTGTCCAGGCTACGCTCAGGGGTAGGGATCCACTCGTCAACAGCGGCCATGAGCTCGTCAATCTTGTTGTTGCCAATCTCAGGTTTCTGATTGTTCAAAGCGCAAAGAGCAGAGCCCATGATGACAGGGGTCTCATCACCCTCGAAGCCGTAAGTGCTGAGAAGCTCACGCATTTCCATCTCGACAAGTTCCAACATCTCGGGGTCATCAATGGTATCGACCTTGTTGACGAAGACGACAATCTTCTGGACGCCAACCTGTCGGGCAAGGAGCAAGTGTTCACGAGTCTGGGGCATCTGTCCGTCAGAGGCGGCGACAACGATAATAGCGCCATCCATGTTGGCAGCGCCAGTAATCATGTTCTTGATATAATCGGCGTGGCCAGGGCAGTCGACGTGGGAATAGTGACGTTTCTCGGTAGCGTACTCGATGTGCGCCGTCGAAATGGTAATACCACGCTTGCGCTCCTCAGGAGCCTTGTCAATGGCACCATACTCGAGAAAGTTGGCAAGGCCCTTCTCGGCCTGTCGCTTGGTGATGGCAGCAGAAAGGGTGGTCTAAAATAGCCGTTGGTTAGTTGTGCAATATTTCGCATGACTGGAACGTTCTCCTCTTACCTTGCCGTGATCGACGTGACCAATGGTGCCTGTGAATCAACATTAGACTCGGCTCATTTCCAAGAGAACATCTCACAGGCATACCAATGTTGACATGGGGCTTGCTTCGCTCAAAAACGGCGTATGATCGGTAGATGTTAAGAATGCCCGAGGCGGTTTGGGGCTTGATGGCCGTCTGAAGGGGGTTAACACGGCCACTACGCAAGCCGTGCCGCGCAGTCCGCAGGAACGGCGCAACAGATCTAAAAGCGACAGACATTGTGAAATAAACCGATAATTGAAACCAGAATACGCCGATTGAATAAGAGAATGAACGGAGGATTGGTGCAAAAGGAGGTGATTATGCTGGAGGGTACAATTGTACTGGATCTTTATGGAGACCCGCTTCGAAATTTTTGTGAGCTCCAATGGACTTGAGCTTGGAAAGGCCGGCGACAGGGGCCAGTCGTGCCTGCCGCTGCGCATGGCAGCCATCGCGTCACGTGAGGGTCCTGTTTTCTGGAGGAGCATTACTCTCAGTCGTCCGATTTCAAATCACTTTGAGACACGGCTTGATGACACTCGTGCCTATAACAAATCTACTGTAGAAGTTCTGATCACATTTCTATTCTATCCATCAAGAAGGCCTCGTAAAGTTCTCAGCTTCCGCCGCCTTCCAATATCGATACATGATCTTTCGCTTGTTATTATTCTAAATTCCAGATGCTTGTTTGTCGCGCCATGCTCGCCGGCTAACCTTGATCTGTAGCCACCAAGCAGTAGATGGATGAATACTCTTCATCATTCAAAATCTAACCCACAGTTTGAAACCCGTTTGAGATATTCGTGCTGCAACAATGCCAGTTGTTCCAACAATCATAAACGCACCAGCAAACGCTTTCAACCCAATCTCGCCGCCAGGGCCCTGAAGAATGGCACCGGCAATTGGAGCTGTGACCAAGCCACCAACAGCGCCAAATAATTGGCCAATGCCGTTCCGATAACCAACTTCTTCAATCGGCGAAATTCTTGCCACCAAGGCCCCCAACAGCGCAATATAGGCGCCAGAGAAGAGGCCAAACAACAGAGAGAAGGCAACCGTTGCGGCGTCATTTCCTCCACCCGGGATCCACAAAACTATTATGAAGATTCCGGCGCCATAGCAGGCTAGCGAGAAGACGTTGAAGAGTCCAAATCTATCTGCAAGGAGACCTGAGCCCGCACGGCCAATCAAACTAGTCAACCAAGTTAGAAACAAATCAGAGTCTCTGGTAGATGTAGGTGATTGTATCACAAACTCACCTTGCAGCGTTGTAAAACGCAATCAGGTTTTGAGCGAGGGAATCTCGCATTCCTTCCGCTTTGGCTACAGTAGGGATAAAGTTGATTGGTGTATACAGACCAAACGGGACCAAGGAAAGACCAATAAGCAACAGCAAAAAGGTTTTTTCATGAAATGGCCGTGCCAGAAGTTCTTTCGAAAGCGCCTGGCGGCCATTCACGTGTCGAGCCTTGATAGTTAAGTTGGCCACAATGAGAAGAGCCAAGATGATAAAGGCAGCACTACGCATGGCCCACCCATATCCAACAGTCTTGATGAGGTTACTGAGCATTATTGGGAACACGACACCTCCAAGACTGGACCCGGTGGCGAATATTCCAAACGCTGTGCCACGTCGCTTCTTAAACCAGCCGCTTACGGAGCCAATGGCGGCCAAGAAGCTGGCAGAAACACCAATGGCGCTGCAGAGTCCCTGGGAAAGCATGAACTGATAGTATTTGGACGATAGCGACGCCATCATAAGACCGAAGACGTGCAAAAAAGATCCAACGAGAAGCAAGGATCGTGGACCATAGTTGTCAAAGATTCTTCCTGTGAATGGCGACAAGAACGACATGAGAAAGATTTGCATGGACGGGATCCAAGCAATTTGACTTGCAGTATACTCCTTGAGAGGTCCAGTTTGGTAATACTCTTGGAAGGTACCAACACCTAAGAAGGGGAGTTAGCAATCTGCAGCTTGCAGTTTTTGGAATCATATCATTTAGAACATGGCAAAGCATCCAAGGGTATAGTGTCACTCACTGTTGATCCAACCATAGCTGCAAAACGAAACGCACCAGGCGCCTAGCACCACCAGCCAAGCCTCTAGGCCGCCATCGGGAAAGTCATCGTCATCGTCGGTCGAATCGCTGAGCTCTTGGTTCGCGGTCTCAACATCACGACGAGAGGCTTGACGAGAGACTTGACGCGAGACCTGTGCACCTGTTTCAGCAATCCATTCACCTTGTACCATGGCCGCATCTGACTCAGCCAGTTTTTGCGTACAGCGACTTGGCGTCGGCGCAAGGGCGTCTAGACCGGAATCTGAACCATCCAGAGTCTTTTCGAACTTTTCAGCCATCTTGTTCCAAGACGACCTACTCCCTGATGTCCGTTATGGTGCCAACGGGAAAGAAAAGACGGGGAGGAAGCCGGTTTTCGCCCGAAAGAGCGGAGAGGGGAGCGGTAACGACTTTTAACCAAGCGTTGAGCCGCGGAAACTTTTGCCGGCCGGCGGCTAGCATACCCAGGTTGTAATGGAGGTCCTGGACAAAATGTTAGTGGGTGTAGCACCTCGGCTCAATGGTTCAGCAAGGCAGGTGTAACTAATAGTAGCTACATATATTAGTTATAAAAACAAGGTACGGCTGTGTGGGGGTCCATTCTGTGCATTGAGATTCTGGTTCGTTGGGAAATCAAGGTCCTTCCGCAACATGGTCACCTCCGCCGCTAAACCTTCGCCGTTGAGTCACAGGCGCTTAGTACAAGGTCGAAAACCCCCACCTGTGGGAACGGAAGGAAAAAAAGGAAGAGTCTAGTCCTTAATACCGTCGCATTGCGCTGGCTCAGACGAGCAACAGAGGCTTTCTTTTAAGCGTTGGGACAATGAGTTTGTACGGAGCAGCATAATTCCCGGCATGTTCTCAAATTCCCAGTGCGACACCGTTGGCAGGCATTGATTGAGGGAACAATATCCCTCTGGGGTATAAAGGTGCATTGCTGATGGAAATTCAAGCTTGAGACGTTGAGCTTCGGGCCATTTACGTACAAGAAGACAAAGCCGCGTCGCGCTACCGAACTCCTTCAGGTTTGAGAGTTGATTACCACATCGAGGCTGCCTTCCAGCTGCCCCCCGGGGAGGCTGATGTCTCTGTGCTCAATCGGCCGGGAACACGGCCGCCCATGTGTGGTGCCCCACCGGCATCATCGGAGGAAGCCACCAATAGGCTTGCTGCACTAGCAAGACCTGGACACTCCGGACAAGAAAGTCTCTACGAGGAAAAAAAAATCCCGTTGGCAAGAAAATATCGCAAGCCTCATGTTTCCATGCTTAATTTCCGTCCTTTTCCCTTTCTCATAGTGTTTAAGCCGGGCCAAACTTTGCATCATCCGAGCATATCCATTGTCCATTGTCCTTGACTACCTTGGAAGTTACCAACATTGAAGGATCCACCTGCCACAAACAATTTTCTGTCGACTACATCTCACCTCCAGTCACAGGCCATCCCAAGCTGCACCGCTACTCTTGGCGCAGCGAACAGCTCACCTCGCGGCAAACTCAGCCATCATATTCCCATTTGGAGGCGTCAACCCTCTTCATCAGATCATTTCAGGCGCAACGCCATCATGGATCAACAAGAAAGGCCTGTTGATGCCGAGCAGCCGCCGGCGCTGAACCTCCTCGGCCAGATCATTGCGCGTCTCTCCGAGTACGGGCAGAATGCCACCAGCAACATCTCAGAAGGCCTCAACAGAATGACCTTGCAGTCTTGGATCCGCATCATCGTCGTTGCAGGCGGATACATGCTCCTCCGGCCATACTTCCTCAAGGCCGTCACCAAGGGCGCAGTAGAGAAGATGGAGAGGGATGACAGAAAAGCTCGTGGCGAGGACGACAAGCTGCCTCTCCCGGAACTCACGCCCAACGAATACCGTGGCATAAAAGAGAAGCTGTACGCAGATGACGACAATGCCGGGGGCGATGGTACCAGCTCAGATTGGGGTCAGAAGGCGCGCGTGCGGCAACGAAAGATGCTGAGGGAGCTGTTGGAGGAGGACGAGAGGCGAAGAGCTGCGCTGGACGAGGATGCTGATATTCAAGAGTTCCTGGAGGATTGAGAGGGGGGAGGGAAGGCTTGGCGTCCGGGCGAATAGAGGGTTATCCACGTGTAATATTATCAAGTCTGTACAATGAATTCATGGCCTTTGCATAAGATGAGGGGTGGTGCGAGGCGCGCGCGCATCTCGGCTGCTTGTTTTCTGGGCGCAGTTCATCTTGGCCAAGATTTTTATGTTGATCAGTGTGGAATCGTAGTCGGTTTACGGAGGCTGACTTTGCTCGCAGGAACACCGGTTTTTGTCATGCAGATGAAGCTGGAGTATGAACTGAGGGTATTTTGTGAACTTGGCGGGTGAACGCAGCCACTTTTCCCTTGAGCCATGTACTCTCCTGGAAGCAATTGAGCGTCAACTGTTGCTGAACAAATCTAGGTTTATAGCCACCCTGCTTGTGACATGAATTAACTACAGCCTCCACCGGTCAGCGCAGCGTAAAACGCATTTGTTGGTGAGAATTCGGTCCCGTCTCTAGGGTAGTGAGATGTGGCGTTGACTGGGATGTTTGGGCGTGTCAGCGACAACCAGGGCAAGGGGTAAGGCAGCCCAGAGGTTTAAGTGGGACAGTGGGCGGGCCGCCCGCTGAGGGGTCACACTGGTGCTTGCGTTCAACATCGGAGTCTGGTGCGCCACGGACCAGGCGCAGGCTGTTGCTCGGAGCACTGGGTAATACATCCCTTTGAGTGTGCGCAGGTGCCTGTTATGTATATACTCCACTTTTCTCTAGTACTTGCTAAGTACATCGTTCATAATAGGGTAACCACTTATATGCTTGTAACTTCTAGTATATAAGGCACTTTATTTACCATATATATTCTTAGGTGACTTAAGTATCTTTTAATCTCATGTCTTTAATTGGTTAACATCCTTGGTCGTTACCAAAATGGCACCTGCGCACACTCAAAGGGATACAGACTTCAACGCTTGACCCCGTCGGCTCCGTATCGTATTCAGTGTCCCGAACGCTCGTGTGTCGAGTGCTGGTCTGCAGCGAGTGGCCTGTTCAAATGTTGTGCGCCCCCAGATGGTCCCGGGCGCTGCGGGCGCTGCGAGTGCTTCAAATGGTCCGCCTTGGAATCTTCTTTGTCCAGCCCCTCCACGCCCGCTCCACCAACTATGTCATCGCTGCTCCTCCGTACATGGGGTTGCAGTGTGGTGGTCTGGGACCTCTTCCCCAACCCTGAGCCAGTCTCGCCAGTCATAAATCAGTTCTGCTTCCCATTTGGTACTCCCGCGACGACCTCAGTAGACCAACTTCTTTGTTGTATTCACCGCTGGCTCCTGTCTTCGTCCGAGTTCCTTGCCCCATTTTGCATTTCTTCACTCGCTCCTTCCATCTACTGGTCGCTCGTCCGCCCATTGCTGCCTTCCCTACTGGTCAAGCGGTGCAGCCTCCTTCACCGTCACTCACTGCTCGGTCGCTGGTTCGTCACTGGTCAACCTCCAAGTTCGTCCATTGGTCGCGTCTTCGGCTCTCCAACCGCGTTTGGCGACAAGACTGCAGGCATTGCTCCCCGTCGGCAGAGAACTAGCTACACTGGACCATTGTCCTTGAATATTGACTTAAAGACAGCTGCAATGCCTGGTGGAACCCGTGAGTAGAAATTCAGCATGGGAGACTCGCTCAATATCCAAAACATGCTCGAGACGGGCTACTTTACCACGGCCAGAACTCGCAGCACTGGCCCGTCAGTGCAACCCTCCTCATGGTGCAGTCATGTGTTTCATACGGCTTACGTGCTAACTGATCAATATAGCCCGGAAAACTCCTCTCGATCCCCCGGGCCCTCGCGTTATGCTCCCCCAGAAACCTTCCCTCCACCAGTGCCTGTACACGGTCAAGTCCCTAGAACTGTATACCTTGCACCTGCGCCGGAGCCGAAAAGATGGCGTACGCCGCCGCCTACCGTTGAAGACGAGACCGAGTCTCTTGCCAGGGAGTATGGCTCGCCTGCAGCGTCTGTGGTTGCTGAGGAGGAGCCACAGTGTAGAGGCCAAGTTGACCAGAAGTATGTATTGGAGGATGTTCATGAGCACAACCCCGAGAGACGTTTCGTAGTCGTTCCGGAATCTTTAAAGAGGCCAAACCCCTCTGCAAATGACAGGCCCAAGAAGGAAAACCGGGAGGAGACACAGGATCTAGGAGAACGCACGTCCTCTCAGCGATCTCCAAGACTAGAAGACAACTACGGCAAACAAAAAGATGCTGCCAGCAAATCACGGTATGGGCCAAACCGTCGGAAAAGCCAGCAAGACCTGCCGGCTATTGATACCGCACTGGATGGCCGCCACAGACCCGAATATCATCGAACCCGATCAGCGGCTACCGGCCATAAACCAGATTACTTCGATCCTCGCCAGTCTCGTCCCTACGGCGATTACTTACTATCTCCAGATGTCATTCAAAGTGGAACCAAAGGACGCGAGAAGAGGTATCATGGCATGAGTCAATCCTCCGGGGGGTACCATGAACGGTCACCATCCAGTTCGAGTCACAAGTTTGAGACAAGCCGCGGTTCAGACCGCGATTACTATGGCAAGGATCGTGCATCATCATCATCCGCAAGCCGATCCAATACGGATCTGAGCAGCCGGTCGAGGAAGAGAATGACGAATGATGTTGACCCCCGGTACCGTGACGAGTATTCGTACTCCAGAAGTGACAGACGAGATGCTTCCTCCTATGGATGCTCGGACAACCCCGGCCGCAAGCTTTCTCCTCGTTCCTCTAGAGAACCGAGTCGTTCTGGGGATGAATATTCTCGAAGTCCTCGCAGCTCCGGCTATTTGTCATCGAAACCAGTGGTAGTGCAAGAGGAAATGCCACTGCTCCACCAGGATCGGAAGGATGATGGTCCCGTACATGTGCGGTCTTCCTCTCGAACACCTACTATTCCGCCCATGGCTCAGGCCGCGACCGCAGCCACTGCCGCAGGTGTGCATATGATGGATGATGCCTCAAAAAATGCGTCAAGAGAACCAATCATAATGACGCCTCGGACCACCACCGACACACCGAGAGCCTCTAACTTTCAACTCCCATATCCCGAGGACGATCTTCCACCTGATGTGGGCCTCGGCATACAAGACGGTAACTTGGACGCAAGACACCCAAAGTTCGATGACATGGGGTCTGTGTCCATGCCGGAGCCACCGTCAACGGTTGCAACAACTACCCCAGGACGCTCCTTTGACTCGAATTACGATACTCCAACAACGCCGTCAACGGCCGCAGCAACGCCGCTGACCTGGCAACCGCCCATTTTTAATCCTAACAGGGAGGCAATTAAAGCTGAAAAACCAGTCGGCGCCTACAGACGGTATTCCGAAAGCCACGGGAACGACACAAGCGATAGCCTGCCCGAATGCCCACGCCAGAAACCTGTTGTAGGCATGGTAGATTGGCTCACCCTTCCCCATACCAATTTCAACATATGCCCTACATGCTACGACTCGGTGTTTTCTACAACAGAATATCGAACATTTTTCAAGCCAATACTTCGACCATCTGATGAACCAATTGCGTGCGATTTTGGGGTCTCACCTTGGTATAGAATAGCGTGGTTGTTGACTGTGAAGGACGGTATTCCTGATATGCGGCTATTACAGCAGCTTGCTACCATTAATTCCGCTCCCAACCGAGAGCCATGCCCTGGTACCAAAAAAGCAACTCGGACTTGGCTCACTGTCAAGGATCCTCATACACGACAACCAGTTACTGACTTCTCTGTCTGTTATCAATGTGCGCGATCAGTTGAGTTGTTACTGCCAAATCTCACTGGCGTCTTTGTACCAATTGACGCAAGACCGAAGCAAGATGTATGCTCTCTGCACTTTACGCCGGAACGGAAACAATTTGTTTTGTTTTTTGATGTCTTGGAAACCACATCTGACAAGGCCCTCGAGGCCAAACAGCTACCGAATGTGGATGATTTGGCGCGAGATCTATGGTGCTTGACTGTGGGTTCCAAGTGCCGTGAGGACAGTCCAGTGATAGATGGATATTGGCATACCATGCAGTTTCTGCCCCAGTTTACCGTGTGCAGCAATTGCTTCCATGACGTCGTGCAACCGAAACTGGGAGACGGAAACGTCGTTGCACGAAACTTTTATATGAAGGCGCAAAGATTGCCTTCGGCTACATGCCAACTTTACTCGACTCGAATGAGGGACATTTTTAGACGATCTTGCCGCAGGAATGATCCCAATTACTTGCAGGAAAAGGTGGTTCAAAGACGACGCATAGAGAAGGATATTTACGAGAGGTTGGTTAAACTGGACCGAGCTAATGTGAAGGCTTCGTGGAAGGAAGAACAAGTGGAGAAGCTTGTTGAGGAATGGAAGCGATGGGAGTAGCAGGAGAACAGGGAGCACGTCGTTGGGTTTACATATGTGCGAATCATCTGATGAACTTGATGACGATATAGCATACATTACGATATTACGACGATATGATGGCATAATAATGACAGCTAGTTTTTGAGATATACGAGCCTTTTGACCCATGAATTAATTTACACCTGCCCTCAGTGTGAATTGATGTGATTCCTAGACATGGACATGTAACTATACTGAAGTGGGTTGAGTGAGTGAGGGAAGGAGAACTGTAGGAATTGTACAGTGTCCCAAGGATAATTCACTGTATTTAATGTACTGGGTGTGATTGGGGAATGGGGGATATGTGGCCAATGAGAAGCAACAGTTCGTTCCTCGCTTAAGATACGTACCTTGATTTTTAGGGCCCGCCCACCAAATTTTAGCTAGGGCAAAAAATTCGCTCTGGTGAAATTTATCGTGAGCCCGCTCGAAGTGCACCCTCCTCCATCCATCAAATTTCACGCCGCCCGACGACCAAGGTAAGATTTGTCTTCCCGACTGCGACCATAAGCCGATATTTGGTGTTCTAACTCTGTTTTACTATTCACAGGTCCAAGTCCCCCCAAACCGTCACAATGGCTTCGCGACCTACCGTCTCTATCATCGGCAAAGATGGTGCTCCCACGGGAGCCACCCATCCCGTCCCTGCCGTCTTCACCAGCCCTATCCGACCGGATATCGTGCAGCGAGTTCACACCGGCATGGCCAAAAACAAGCGCCAGCCGTATGCTGTGAGCGAGAAGGCTGGTCACCAGACTTCTGCCGAGTCCTGGGGAACTGGTACGTGCCTTGTGGAAACCTTTGAAATTGCAGCATGGGCGGCATTTTTCCTGTCTGTAAGTGGATGGCCTTCTACTCAGAAGAGACAGAATAATTCTTTTCTGGTTTCTGAGCTGGTCTGAAACGAACAGATGGGATTGAGGCCACCCCGTTTGAGCATTTGTTTTCTCGAATTTGTCTTTTACTTTGGGCGGAAATGAGGATTACTAACTTGCCATAGGACGTGCTGTTGCTCGTATCCCCCGTGTCTCTGGTGGTGGTACTCACCGTGCCGGTCAGGCTGCCTTTGGTAACATGTGCCGATCCGGCCGCATGTTTGCCCCTACCAAGATCTGGCGCAAGTGGCATGTCAAGATCAACCAGGGCCAGAAGTACGTTGTTCTCCCTCTGCACACGCAGTCATTGTATTTTTCTTCGCAAACTAACAAAACCACCCTCCTTCCCAGGCGCTACGCTACCTGCTCCGCCCTGGCCGCCTCCGCCGCCGCCCCTCTCCTGATGGCCCGTGGCCACGAAATCATGACTGTCGCCGAGGTGCCCCTCGTCGTTGACAGCGCCCTCTTCGACGCCGCGGCCGTCTCCCGCACCGCCTCGGCCCTGGCCCTCCTCAAGGCCGTCGGCGCCGGCCCCGACGTTGAAAAGGCCAAGAACTCCAAGAAGCTGCGCGCCGGCAAGGGCAAGCTTCGCGGCCGCCGCCACCGCCAGCGCCGCGGACCCCTCGTCGTCTACAACCCCGAGGTGGACGGCAAGGAGCTCGTCAAGGCCTTCCGCAACATCCCCGGCGTCGAGACCTCGCCCGTCTCGGCCCTCAACCTCCTCCAGCTCGCCCCCGGCGGCCACCTGGGCCGCTTCATCGTCTGGACCTCGTCCGCCTTCAAGGCCCTCGACGACATCTACGGCTCCACCACCGAGGCCTCGGCCCACAAGCGCGACTTCTTCCTGCCCTCCAACGTCGTCTCCCAGGCCGACCTCACCCGTCTCATCAACTCTTCTGAAATCCAGAGCTCCCTCAACGCTCCCAAGGGCGAGGCCGTCACCCGCCGCTCCGCCGTGCAGAAGAAGAACCCTCTGCGCAACAAGCAGGTTATGCTGCGTCTGAACCCCTACGCCTCCGTGTTTGCAAAGGAGTCTCAGAAGAAGCAGTAACTGGCTCCTTCTGAGTGGCGGGGTGAAAGAAAAAAGAAGCAGGGCTGTCCTAACTGGGTGTGCAGCGGGACAGCAGGGGCGGGAGAATGAAATTGGGGGTGGTCTTTTTACATGGCTTTTGGTATTTATGTCGAGGCGTAATGGCTTCCGGAACGTCAGCTCTTGAATGAAATGAGATGATTGACTTTATATGCCTTCTTGCCAATGAAGTGAATGTCTTTGAGTAAATCACGGGTGGCTTGCTTGCCATTGGGCTGTTGATATCTAGTCATAAAAGACACCTGTTGCATTATCCGTCCGTGTCCGAAGTTGAGTGATGCATGCCCACGCAGCAGGTAAAGTTTGTACACGCCACGATTGTTGCTGTGATGAGGTGTAATCTTCAACAAAACGTTTCAAGCCTACATCTTCGGCTTGGACCTCCACGACCGTCGCAGCATCCCTGACGACATCCCTGATTATATAGATGCCCTCATTCCCTGGCACATCATCGTCAATGCCGACCTTGTCGCCCCGCCAGGCCCTAAACACCAGCCGCGTTCCTAAGCACGTAAAAGTTGGCCATGGTCACGAGAAACATATTTCGCACACTCCTTATTCCTCTTCAGTATCCGTAGCAAAACAAAATCTCACACACGCCCCATGCCGTTCTTACCCATAATCCTTGCAGCTCCAAATACACACCCGGTGCCAACTACCAGATACGGGCTCCTGGGAAAGTCCGAGTCTCAAGTATTGGTCCGTCTGCGATGAGGGAGCTCAAACTCGGGGCTTGCCAAAAGGAGATGGGAGCTTGAAGGACACATGTAACGCAGATTAGTCACAATGTAGCCCAGTCTGATGTGCCAGTTCGAGAAGCTATCTGTTGCGCTCGCCCCCCCTAGCGATGCGAATATTCGTAGAAACTGGGATCTGACACTTCAGCTGGGTTCTGCGGAAAGCTCTGAGCGCACTCTTGGCAAACCTACCCTAGACGCTATGGGATTTCTACCCAGGTGCCAGAAGCCAATGGGTAGCTCAATTGCCTGGGGAAACATCAGTGGAAGCTAAGAGGGGAACCACCATTCTTATAGTGAAAGGCGGGATGTATACCACGGGCAAAGGGACATACGGCCTCTTCATCTGCCGCGCTGTGCCGGTAACCAGTGGGGGAATGATTGGACTCGTGCCGAAAGTATACTGGCGGTAACATCTTCTCCGTTGGGCGGTGCTGTGTAAGATATCAGCGTGGGCAGTCGCCGTCTGTGCCGAGGGCATCGCAAGAGAAGAGCGCCGGGTTCGGGACGAATTGTAGCGTGCTCGTTGGCATGAAGACCTTGGTTGATAGTTTTGGAAGCTGCCACAACTGTCCCGCCGAGTTCCTCCAATTTTCTTTTAAAGAGAAGTGTAGAATCATGGAATGGAAGGAAACTCGCCTCAGAGTGGTGGCTCATATCCAGTAGCGGAGCTGCCGTCGACGGATCTCAAAAACAAACAGATATAGTGGAGTTTATATTTTCATATTTTGGCGTATAAACTGATATCAATATCTCCAGAGAATGGAGTTTTGCCTAACCGACGGGTGAATATTCGTCAAGCCAAGCTTAACATTGCGGGCGCATGCAAGACGCAACAAAATAACGAGAAGAATGCCTCACGTCGTATCATATAAGCTGTACGGAGTACAGGCTATCTATGCAGGCGTGGTTATGATGCCTGCCATGAGCGGAGGAACCGACGAGTGATGCGGTAGAATTATTCGGTGGTTGTCCAACAGCGCGCTTTGCCATACTGTGCACCATTAGACAACGTGTGTAGAGAAACTGGTCTTGTTCTACTACGCTTGAATAGGAGGTGTGAATCCGGCGATTTGTTATAGCACGGGACATTGGGTCCGGACATGGACGAGCACCGTGCCTGCTGCGTCCAACGTTGCCGAGAACAATGAATGCGACTTGGCGTTATTAGCCTGAGCTTGGCCTCAAGAATCCCTGCAGTGCAGCAGAAGCACAAGGTCATAGCTTGTGTAATTTGAAGCATCTAGAGAGACCCTTATCGAATATAGATGACGTCTGTGTAGCCAATTCAAGAGTGCGTGGGGTTCGTTTTACTCAATGGAACACGATAAGGCGAAGGTGCGTTAGTGGATCCGAGAAATAGGGGCGATCAAGCAAGGAATTCAATGCCATGAAATGATTGTGTCTGATTGTTGCTATTGTTCTATTGAGCGACTATCGAGAGTGTTTGGTGGCGTACGAGGTGGATCCGGACTCGCGTTGCCAACATCATGCATCCTGCTTCGAGGCCCCGAGGTACTCGCACACATGTAAATAAGCAACTCTAGATGACTGAGCGTGCTGGCGAAGTCAACGGCTTTCAAAGGACCTTCTAATTCGCAAAGAAAAGAATTCTAATACTAGTGCAAAATCCCAAGCTCAGGTTCTATCGTCTCCATCGGTTGGCAAACCCCTCTTCCATGCCTCAACAAATGCGGCCTGGAAGGCCAATCTGAGAACCCCGCGGATTGACGGCTCAGCTACGTTCCGAATGCTGTCTGGAACGGCATAATAGACCTGCATGCCAACGGGATCAATACCCGTTCGGTGCCCCCAGATAGCCCGGCCAACATGCATCCTCTTCGCAGTCTCCAAACGCGGCGACAATAAGAACGGGAGGCAGGGCATATAATATAAGGCTTTTCGGCGGCTTGAGGGCTGGCTCGCCGGATAGGACTTCCTGCAGATAGACCACTGGCCATGTGGCGATTGACGAATAGACCAAGTTGGGAAGCATGCCGGTTCCTAGCCATCGTCTTGGAATAAGTGCGTTTCGAATTACCATCTGGAGGAATAGTCGAAGAGTAAAGCAGAGCCACCATATCAACTTTCTTTCCAAGTCTGTGATCCCTGAGACCTGTGGCTGAGATGTGGTTGGTGACTCCATTGAGTAGGATGAATCTGGCGAAAACCGCTGTGTAGAGTGCGTAGAAACTTGACAAATGGTTGGACCAAGTGATGTTTGACGAGTGACGACTTTTCAGGTTTTTAAAAATCAACGGGTTATACTCCCTGGTACAATCAACATGATCGCCCTTTGGATGCCTAATGCATTGCTCATTGGCTTGTTGGTTGCGTTGGCTGACGGGATCAACGCACGGGGTGAAACTGACCAGCCACAGCCACGAGAATTGCTGATGCCGGTCTTGTCTAGCGATTACTTTGGTTGGACAGAAAGCAAACTGTGTCGGCCAAGCCAACACATCTTGCATCTCACTCCGTATGACATGGATATGGCCACCTGCGCCCAGGCCTGTAACAGAGGAAAAAGGCGCCAACCGCTGATGCTGCGGGTGATTACGCTTCTAATTATGTCGTCTTCATCCCTCATGGCTTGGCACTCGCCTCATCCCTCTCTGGGGTGAATTTGAACCCCAGCTCTTCCAAGGTCGTGGCCTTGCAGCCTTGGTCCTCGAATGCCCTCTTTGCTTCTAAGAAAATATTTCGAATCCAAAATTGCTTACGCCCCCACCGTGGCGGCTCCTTGCCCAATTTTGAGGCAGTCATAGCGTAGTCATGCAGCTCGTTCAAGTAGACGCCATCTTGGCCATTGGGCATGATATGCAGCTTGTCGCCAGCCTCCTCTGCCTCTTTGTTCCACCTCAGCATTTCGGGCTTGGGCGGCAGCTGCAGGTGGTTGGACCATATGGCTGAAAATACCGCTGCCTGGGCTTCCGAGATCGGAAATGGGACGATGCGCATATTCAGCGCGGAAAAAACAAGGGTAGGATGTTGGATGTAGAACATGTGCTTGTATAAGCCATGTATGCATGATCCATTCGTGATGAGATCCTTTTCAAGGTTGTTGAGGAACGGGAGACTATATCGGAATCCGGTGCAGAAGATGATGGCGTCAATATCCGTCTCCACGCGCCCGTCTTTGAGTCTCACGCCCTTCTCGTCAACCAGAAACTCTTCGATCCTCGCCAATCTCCCGACAGCCAGTGTGCTGCAGAAATTCCGGCCGTGTCTCGTGTCTAACTGACAGAATGGTTTGTCCCTTGGACACGCTGTTGATTTGGTAGGCAATGTCTAATCCCGACGGCCCGTTACCAACAATGACTGTCTTTTTATCTCTAAATGTATCCATAGAATGATAGTTCTTGGAGTGAATGATGATTGAGGGATGCGTCCGATGGAAGTCCCTTATATTTTTGATATCCGGGACGAAGGGAGTAGAGTAGTGTCCATTGGCCACGACGACAGCGTCAAAGACGTCTTCAAAAACTTGCCCATCGACGGTCGACTGAGCCGTCACCTGCCATTTATCTCGGCCATTCTCAGGCTGCAAAAGGACGCGTTTCACCTGAAAGCAAAACTTGATCAAGTCCCGCACATCCTGAGCGTATTTCACCAGGTAATGCTGTATATCGTGCCGGCTGGGATATATCCAAGACTCTTGCGGAAACTCCAAATCCGAGAACATCATGAGAGATTTGGGGATATTGGCATGCAGCTTGCTGTACATAGGCGATGGAAATATCGGGAACTTCTCATGCGGCACACGGGCTGGTTCATCTGGAGGGTAAAATGGACTTGTCTGGGGAATAGGATTCGGAGCTGGTACAACGGTGTCGTAGTTCCAGACACCACCGACCTCTGCCTGTTGCTCAAAGACTACTATTCGGTCATATGTACCTTGAGCTCGGAGGTATTTTGCAGCGGCCAGTCCACATGGACCAGCGCCGATGACGGCAATGCGCTTGACATTGAATGTGCTCGGGTATATCGAGCCCATTGTGTCGAGATGTGGGAGCGGGGAGTGGTGCTGATGAGAGCTCAAGGAACAACAACCGGTGGAAAGAAGAAGAAGGGGAGTGTCTATGCCAAAACCATCGGCTGAGGACTGGTGTGACTCTTCAAGTCGCACTGAGTAGATGAGTGTTGTCATGCCGCCATTGGATAACGGCGCCGACGTAACGTTAAATGCCGACTGCTTGTGGATTGTTCGAAAGGCGTGCTCCGCTCTTGCTATTAGTCCATCGCCCCATCGCCTAAGCCCACCCAGGCTCAGACTGCTAGTTTGCCAGTTGCCAATCAGCTGCTGACAGTTGACGGCCAATTGGCTTATGCCCCCAGTGCCCATGGCTTGAATGTCTGGACCCTCTGTTCACCGCCTGCCCTTTGAAGATTCATTTTGTTCTCACAAGCTTCTCAGCAGCCATTCAAGCTCCGAACTGGAGCTCCAAGTCCGCAAAACATCACTAATCACATCCACGCGACAACGACTCCCGCTCCCCTTCATTTGCATCACACAGCCCAAACGATGCAGTTGTTGACCCGGGCGATTAGCTCTTCAACTCGTTTTGCATGCTGTTAACACTCACATGACTGTCGTAGGTGCCTCAGATTCTGACCTTCGACATGGCAGATCGAGCGCCGTTGGACGCTCTTCGAGAATCCCTGGCTACACCAATAGCTCAATTAAATCCTGAAATCGCCGATGCAAAGTCCCGCGTTGTCGACGGAGTTGTTACCATTACTTGGCCATACAGTACCGTGACAAAATCGATCGCATTCATCCTCGCCGAGCATGATATCCTGATACGCCGTGACCGTGGACAAATTCGAGTCGAGCTGCGCGGTGCTTCTGGCCAAGCTTTTGCAGATGCGAATATTGGCGGTGGAGACCAACTTCGAATAAGCTTAAATGGTGCTCAATGGACCAATAACGATGCGAAGACCGGTTTGCCAGCCGGAACGCTCGAATGGCAACTGAACTTCACCAGTCGCCTATTGCTTTCTATTCGAAGAGTCGAATCAGCAGGTCCAGAGGTCATTGATGTCAATGCCTCAGAAGACCTTGTCGATGGTGTCTTGGAGCCTCGTCCGGATCCGCGTATGACTCCGCCACCGGGGTCTGTCGGTGTGGAAGACCACGAGGAGATTTCAACTCCTGTCGCACAATCATCTCACTCAACCGTCCTATTGAAACGGCTTGCCTCCGAAACCTTTGAACCAGAAGAGTATGCATCGCCAGCATTCCTAAAACGAGCCAGAGTTTCCTACGGATCTTTATTCGAAGGCGAATTAGACCTATTCGGAGAGGATAAGGAAAAGAATAAAAAGAGCAGACGAAAGTCCCGTTTCAGTATGGGCAATGCTGTCTGGAGGTATAGCAGTCGATCGCCGAGTCCCGAAACAAAAGAATTATCAGAACCGGAAAGTCTGGAAAACGGATCGACAGAAGAGATACGCGCGACCGCGGATTCTAGCCAAATTATCCCGACATCGCAGCGGTCTGCAATGGTTGATGAAGGGTGCCAAACTCAAGAATATGACTTCAGTTCTTCAATACACGTTCAGGTTTCGGCTGAAGCGCATTTTCCTGAGCTAGAGTTGACGGCATCACCAACAGCGGGGTTATTTGCTGAAAGGGGTCCAAGTCTGCATACTCCATCAAGAAACTTATTCAGTCGCTCGCAACTGCATGATGAAGTGTCTGATGTTGCGACGGAACCCCTCGGCTCTCATGTCGCTACTAGTCAACACGATCACAATTTCGGCCTTGGACTGTCGACGACTCATGCAGAAATGGTGCCAAGTGCCTTCGGGACCGTGTCAGCACCGCCAGAGCTGATAGGAAGTCATGAGCGCCTTCTCGAGACCACCGTTGCACCTAGCTACCCTGACTTTGCCACAGCGGACCAAGTTTATGCCGAGCCTATGATGCGCCATGACCAAAACTTGCATTTTCAAGAACATGATGTCCATTCAACAAACCACGGATACCAACATGTTTCTCAACGGCAGAGTCCGACTTGGCATTCCGAAGTTGTGTCTCCATATCCACCAGTCCCAAGCGAGCGTCAAGGTCCACAAGCTGCAGTAATAATAGATGGTTCTCCTCCACCAGAGGTTGAGGCCAGTCGTGGCACTGGTTTTCGTACATCACAAACACCCGCAGAAGATGACGAAGCACCTCAAGATCAGGAAGCCTCCCCAATAGTAGGACAAGCTTCAACCCTAGGACAAGAACAATCCGATTCTGAAGATGATGGAGGTGACATGAAGGGTGAAGACTACGACTTACGGAATCTACGCACACACCCGGGACGATGATGATGAATCTGTATCAGAAGAAGGCTCAGATGCCCCGGGCAGCGATGTCGAGGAGCAGGCCATAGATTCGGAAGAAGATGGCGATACTAGCGAGGACGAGGAGGATGAGGAAGCAAAATACGCGCGGATAACGCAGCATAGAGGCTTTCCAGAGAGGGAACAGGACGAATTTGCTGGATCAGAGAATGAGGAATTAGCAGATGTGGAAGAGGAAGAAGAGCAATTCTATGATGAGGAAGGCATGGATGAAGAGAACGAATACGACGAAGACGAAGAGGTAGACGAAGAATACGACGAGGAAGATTACGAAGAGGATGCAATTGACGAGCTATCAACTCCTAATAACCCAAGAGAGCCGGTTTGTATTGACCTGATATCCGATTCGGAAGATGAGGAAAGAGATGATGAACTCCCGAATGAAGAGCCCCAACACATAATACGAGGAGAACAGGACCAGCGTGAGGACCACACATCACCATATGAAGAGGAAGAAATTGAACAGGTTATCAAGGAGCCTACGACTGCGAGACATCCTGATGACAACGAGGTTGAGGAGGAGGGTGAAGAATCTGAGCCTATAGCAGATGAAGTCACCGAAAGTGAGGCGATTCAACCAAGCACGGCATCTCAAGATGCTGAGGTGGTGGGCGTTACAGAGAAGCAGGAAGCACATGATGAGATGGACGTTGACGAGGTGGCCTCGGAGCCATCCAATCAGAATGCCGTTGAAGAGACTGAAATGTCCGGTATTGTGGCTCAGCAAACCACAAAGGATGATACCCGAGAGATAGCGCGGCATGAGGAGCACGCCACCAGAACCTCACCTGTTGAAGATGCTGGAAACATACCCCATGAGGCGGACGTCTCTGAGGAGCAAACGGTAGCCCATGAGTCCTCCACTGACGGAGCCGATGTTAAGACGATGGAGCCCTTGCCAGCTGAAGATATTCAGGGACCAGCTGCTAAGCTAGGTGAGCCAGCTGTCGAACAGGAACCTGAACAACTAACAGACGAAACCGAAGCCGCAAAGAATGTTCAACTTTCTACACCTACGGAAACACAGGTTTTGGAGAAGACTACGGAACCCTTACCTGCTCAAGAAAAAGAAGGGGAAGAAGATTACAACGATTCCGCTGCCGCCGAGGACCAAATCATGAAGGAATACTGGGAGTATCAATCCCCCACCTACAAAGGTTCTACAGCACACGTCAAGACCGGCGCGGAAGCGGCAACTGAAGCACCTGAGCTAGCAGAACCAGAGGAATCCGACGTCCTGATCACAGTCGCGTCACTGCGTAGCCGCCACCGGTCTCACCAAAAGACCCTGTCTGCTGATTCTACAAGTTCAGCACCTAAGGATCCAAGTGTGCTCTTAGCTCAAGCCAGCAGCCAAACCCGCTCAGATGAAGTCGAGCCGGAGCCAGAGCCCGGCAAGGAACCAAGTTCGCCACGCATGCTGCGCATCATTCGGAGCACCAAGCCCGAGCATCCGGATCCAAGCATCCTCCTCGCCAAATCGTCGGCGGAGCCATCCAAAAGAGACGAAACACCCGGTCCAACAGTCCGGGTGACACGCAGCATGACGGGGCACTCTGAAGAACCTTCCTCCCCTATAGGAATCAGAACATCTAGGCGCGCCGCCACGCCCGAAACTCAAACCACCCATCGTGACGACCAAGTGCTCGTATCCCCCTCCATATCGGGCTCCTTCGTTGATGACGAGTCCCTCTCGGCCCTGAAGCGCCAACTGCAGAAGGACCTGCGCACAAAGCTTCCCGACCACGTCCCCCTTCGCTCCCTCCGCACATCCCTCAATAAGATAGTCGACGTCCTCGCCGTGGCCACATCCACGCCTCCGCAGCCGCACCGTCCTAAGCACGGTCCGAGGGACTACATGCTCGAACTGACACTTACCGACCCGTCTTCTGCGCCGTCTGGCGTCAGTGTAGCGCACATTTTCCGTCCGCACCAAGCCTCCCTGCCTGTCGTTCACAAGGGGGATGTCGTATTGCTACGTCGTGTCACGGTGGTGTCCATAAAGGGTCGTGGTTTTGGGGTCAGGGTCTGTGATGCCTCCGCGTGGGCCGTGTTTGAGATGGGTGACGATGAGATGCTCCCTCAGATTAAGGGACCGCCAGTGGAAGTTGCCGATGAGGAGGTTGAGTATGCGGGCGGGCTGAGGAAGTGGTGGGGAGTGCTGGACCAGGCGGCCAGAGGCAAGATTGATAAGGCTACGCAAAAGGTGGTGGGTTAATCCGATGAATAGTATCCCTGTGCCGGAGGAAACGAGTGTCTGGTCAAATGTTTTACGAAGTTATGATTCGGCTTAATGGAGAGAGGACGCTGTTGGCATGTGAAGCCCGCACATACGGAATCTGCAATTCAAGAAGATGATGCCTTGACGGATAATATTGGTCACTCGTGCATACAGCAGACTGGATCTTGCTACGTGTAATAATGAAAGACAGTCATTTCATTGTCTGGTCTATATAGTTGATTCATGTAGGGGGGTGGATATACGGGGCAAACAATGCACTGCAACAGTCATGCCGCCACGAATAACAATGGACAAGAGTAACACATGCTGTTGCTCATCTCACATGCTTCTTCACAAGAGGAGGTACATTGGGCCGTGACCACTCAAGTAAGTACCTGCTACATTGCCCGCGCGGGACCTAGATCCAGTAGTTCGAGATGCGAGCGGGCCGTGAGTCACCCACACGTGTAGAAAGGCACCACTTTGGAGGTTGGAGAATGCGGGGGGACCGTTTCCGACATCACTTCGTCTCGCGGCTAGCCGCTCAAGCTTGCCCCATTGCCCTCCGATGTGCGGAGGAGAAGTGACGACGTTTGGAACCTTGATGAAATGCTGAGGAGTGCCGCTATTACCCGGCGCAACTGCTCTGGCGTCGCGATTCCCCGTCTTGGTTGCGTCGGGGCGATCTGGTGTTGTGCTCATGGCTGAACGTCCCAGATCATGTTGCCGCTGTGAAAATAACAGTTGCTATTTGCTTAGCAGATTAAAGGAAGGCAAGCTTGCTTACGGAGAGTAATCATGCTGCGCCCAACGTCACGTGTCGTCACAAGGCAACCTGGCATCTTGGCCTCATCCACTATTTTCACATTTCTCTGGCTAGCTAGCTCTTTGTACGGAGTAAGCAATCTCATGTCCTCAGGGATGTTGCGAATCGGAGTATTCCACACATGGATCCAGGGGGTCGAGATGGCGCAAAAGTCAAAGTCAAGCTGTACCTACGAGAGAGGGGCTTTGAACCAAAAACAGCCTTAATTCGCCTCTCGTCTATCCCGCCGGGCTCACAGCCAAGTGCGATAGAACCGATGCGCTGTCAGCCGCAGGCAATTTTACAAACGTAGAACTAGATCCTGACAGAGGCACATAGGGACATGTCGGAAATGCCCAGCTGATGGACTTGTGTGGGGCCGAGGTTAGTTGCCGTTTCACTGTGATGAATGGAATAGACTGCTCAGGGACTCCGTAAAAGATGGTCGCCGTTTTTGTTACCGATGATGCCGAGAGGTGGAGGGCTTTGGGGGTTGGGCTAGACATTACGCCTGTCTATTATACGTCTTGGGCGTTCCCATCAGCCGTGGTGAACAGGATCAAGGTCGTTTTATTAGACGAAGCGATGGCCTTGAAAGCCGAGGCATTTATAGAGAGAAAATTGTCATATGGAATTTGTTGCGGCGAGTGTCCCCGTAAAGGATATTCATGGCTTCGATCTGAACATGCAATTGCTGTTCCCTGGAGTGTATATTGTCACCTCACAGCTCCATTATTGATTCCTCGGTTAGGCTCCTTTATAATGCAACACGAGCATTTCTGCTGCTGGTTCTTACTCCCGACAGCCGGTGTCGAGCCGCCAAGATCAAGGAATAAATGATAGCTCTCAGCAATTGACCTGGTTGACGTGAATCGACCAGCCTTGTATCGAAAGGACTACAATGCTTCCAACCACATCAAGCTAAAGGAGATGGGGCAAAGAGATTTGGGGCACGGATGATGATAATGCCTGGTCTAATTCGAAAGGCGGGAAATGCTGTGCAAAATCAAGGAGGACCCTGCAACCCAGATTCAGAGGCTTGGTGCTTGGCTGGGGCCTGCCCTGGTAGTGGGAGTTGTTGTGATGAAGAATGTTGCAAGTCAACGGAGACATGTGGACTGGATAGATATTGTACGACAGCACCCACTTCAACAACTACTACGGCCATCTCTTCAACAGGCACGATAACAGGTGTTGGCACAGCTACTACCTGGGAAGCTTCGTGTCATAGCAATAGCAATGAAGTCTTCCTAGCAGGATTGCCAGCGACGGTGGTGGCGGCGGCATTCTTGTAATGTTTGATGGATGGCCATGACAAGACCTTGCGATTTGGTCGATAGACCCAGAGACACACCAGTCATTGTAATACAAAGCCGCGGGCTTCTGTCTGTACGCAAAGCAGCTCTCGACGCAAATAGTGCTTTTGTGGTGTTGCGAGATCGCCTTCTGCTGTGGGACAGTAGTCTCAACAGCTGCCATAGAAGAGCGGAACGAACGCCTCCTCAACACGGAGACAAATTCGGTCGGCTAGTCAAACACGTGCAATCAGGATCGTCCCGCACGCTCTTTTCAGAGACTTGGAGAGTGACAATCAATCTGCCCATTCTCAACAAAGGGATCAGCGTCTTGCCAATGTCGAACGACAATCACATGGCGCAGTGGAAGCCGGTTCGGTGCTAGACTCGGTTATCCTCTACTCTAAAGTTCGAAGAAGACGGACTGTAACTTGCCGGATGCCAGCCATTGGATGCATGTGGGCAGACCAAGGTCGTTGGCGTGCATCTTAAACGGTGAACAATGTCATAGGTGGGACAAGCATGTGAAAAGACTGCCTAGGGAGTAGTATGTCCCAAAATGTCATTCGGTGTAACTGTAATTGGACCGGTCCTCAGCCGACAGCCCACGTTGTTGCGAGTGCCGAGCTTCCAACATCCATGCCAGCAAAAGAAAGCCATCTTCATTCAGAAACGGTGGTTGTGGTAAGTCAACGTTCTTCTTCGAAGGCTGGGCTTCGGTTTTTAAGGCGCAACAAGTTCTCCCGCCCGCTGCTAGATTCTCCGCTCGAAACCAAGGATTGTGACCATCAAAGCGAACCTACGAGGATGGGGCGCCAAGGGAACCATGTAGTGTTGTTGTACTGAAACTCTGGTGATGACCACGATGCTGTCCTGCGATGTTATGGTACGGTATATCGTGTTTTGCCTGTAGAATTGGGATGAGACGCGGTTGAAACGTATCGACGACATCGGGCAAGATGGCCCTGGGGTTTGCCAACACCTTTCTTGACACGGTCCGAAGAACTATCGATGACTAATGCGGGCCATGGCAAGCCATGATGCTTCAGACGATTTCACATTTATGCACTTCGCCGCCCCAAACTCAACCATCAATCAAACACATCAGAGACAATGCTACAGTGCCAATTTGCCAGGCTCAAATCCGTAAGGACGAAAGGAGAGCGAGACATATCTCGGAGGCCGGCACACTGCGACAAAACCTGCAACACGGACAGAGACACAGAGAGACCTGTACTTGGGTACTTGGTCGATGGCGTCGGTGACACAGAGACCCTTGTCAAGTCATCGGGGGAAATCGGAAGCTGGGCAGCGAATCGTTAGGAGACTCCACAGCATGGTACGGAGTAAACTTCAAGGAAGCTTGATCAGCTCCGGGCGCAGTACATGGTTGAAACCGAAGCCATTTGCGCAGAAGTCATTTAGGCCACGAGCACAGATAGAATAACGGTTTTTGTCCAACGGATATCCAAGAGTTTGTAAATGGAACCCCACGCGACAGTGAGACTGTCCAATCCAACAGTTGGCACCAAGAGCGCGCCACCCAGGTTGGCATGTCTTGGCTGTGGCACCCGGTAATGTCTTGGATTTGCAGTGGAGCTTCGAGCATGACAGTGGTCCCATTTTGGAGATTTCGTGACGTTGGAGTTGAGCCAAAGTGTCGTGGATTTTGGGCTTTTAGGTTGAAAGTGATGTGGCCAGCACTATGCACAGAATCTCGACGTAATTGGCACACTTTAGTCGAGCGCCCATACATCAGATACCTGTTTCCGGGTGTTTACTAGAAGTGGCGGCGATGGTTGGTTTGTGAGTCAACAACTGCCCGGCATCGAGTCTCACCTCGAGCGTGATGTGCATTTCCTTCTGGTCACTCTCGTACGCAAGCAATGAGACATGATGTGGCGTTTGTACGGACCAAGAAACAGCCCACTACTCCGTAAAAAGAATACAATTCCAGCTTGGGTTCCATCAGCAATCAGCAAAAAGAGCATGGACAAGGACACGAGCATGGAAATGATGGGATGAGCTCCGAACGGCCCAAGGTGGCTGCATGCAAATGTTTGGATATTATTGCGCGCGCCTCCGCCCCAACATACGAGCACAGAGTACACGGAACATGTACATGTACAACAAGTACAATGGATTGTGTAGGGCAGGAGCACAGGCCGCAGCTTCCTTCTCTGCACAATATGTTCAAGCATTAAAATACATACACATACTCCTCCGTATTAACCCCCAGTCTCATTTAAAGATGGCATGAAGTTGCCTGAACGCTCCTGCCTCGTTGCTCCACTTGCTGTGGAGGACCTGCTCACCACGTTTGCACAGCCCAATTACTCGTATGAGCTTGAGAAAACAGTTTCTCCCACATTGCACGCTCAGGACCTCCTCACCAGTGGAAGGTCGGTCTGGGGGAGGCTTCGGCGGTGGAGCCTGGCATCTGCGAGGGCTGTCGCTGCAAGCCTTGCCGTGAGTCGAGACCTAAAGCTAGTGGAAGCATCATGCTGAAATCCAACCAGGAGAGATGCTACCAAGCAGCAACGAGGGACAGCACAGTCACTGTTGTTGAACCAACACGTTTGGAACAGCTCAGCGCCGGCGGAGCAGACGTCAACGGACATGGCGAGGCATCACGCGACGACAAATCCTGGAGAGCCATGCAAACAAGCGGAAACAGTTGTCCAGCTCTTGTCTGGGCGCTGTCCGTATGACAGGGCGGGCCACGCGAGAGACTCGGCAAACAGCGAACCAAACTGCAGCTTGAATGACTGCAGGTTCCAACTTGCAGGGACGATTCTCAGTGGGGACGGGCGGGAGCAGCACCCCAGGTCAAGGTGCAGTAGCGGCCATTGCCAGGGGCAGTGAGCCATCGCGATTCCGGCGAGGCAGAACGACGCAAGGACCCGAAGTACACGGTAGTGGGCAAGTCGACTTTCATCTCACCGGGGTGCCATCCTCCGGCAACGGCCCCCGATCAGCCTGCCATTCTTCCAATGGACAGACGGTCAAGTCGAGCAAATCATCATCAACCTGACTACAGTCCGCGCCCAGGCTTGTTTCGAGCTGGCTTGCAGTCAACTCGGGTCAGGCCACACATGGAGGAGTAATAGCAACAGGGCATTTGTCTTGTCCAGAGTACTTCTGTTGTCATTCGTAGCTTATATCCGAGGCAAAAGACACAAAGCAGTTACAAATGGCCAAAGTCGTCGTGATAGGGCCCCAACAATTTCTGCTGGCAGCGACAACGGCACCAAGCCTAGCTCCAGTCAGTCACCCATCCATGAACATCAATTGGAGCCGTGGCCTTCCTTTGCCAGGCGTGCGGCCCAAATTAATTCCGTCGTGCCCTGCGTTGGGGCAATTTGACGGTATCATATCGATTAATTCGACTAAAGAAAATTGGGATTCAGATTCGCGCCGACGTGGCGCCGTCTGGTTGTCCTTTGGGGCCATTGCCAAACCTCACTCTTGACTATTTCCAATACTATTCTCCGTACATGCAAAGAAGCAGCTGGCAGGAGAAGTGTTTTTCAAGAGACTCAGAACGCAGCACAAACAGAGCAGCATACTTTCGATTTATGCTTTTCGTGGGGTTCTTTTTGCCCTTGCGCGCCGCCACTAGGGAGAAACCGCTTGCAAGGAGCCAACGACCTCGGAAACCTAGCGACTAATCATCATTAGACCTCGGATTCTCAGGCCGGCCGAGCAGTCTGTCAAGCTGCTCCGATTGCACCTCCGGCTGCTTCTACGTGAGGGCGAGCGTCCTGCTGGCCGTCTTGACAACTCGGGCTGTTATTCCTGTGGCTTCTTGGGCGCGCTTAAATTATCTGGAACCCCCAACTCTCACTCATCAGTTATCCATTCCCATTCACCACCCTTCCCCGTCGTCGTGGTCCGTCGTTCTCCGGCGCAACACGCCGCCGCCCTCCGTGGCTCAATCATTTATTTGCATCTCTGCCTCCACCATCACCAGATGTTGATGCCGCGGCATTAACGCTAATCTGGGCTCATTCCATTTTTATTTTTACCTATTTCAATACCTGTTATTCCTCGCCTCCCTGCCTCCCGCCATTTCTTCGTTCTGCCCGCTGACATCTCACTTTGTTGGCCGTCTCCACACCGGCAACGCACCACTTGGTCAACAAGCCCGAAGCTCCAAGGTACAAAGCATAAAGTACCTGGTACTTCTCACCCGAGAGTTTCGTGGGTTCCATTCCACCTCGAGTCCACCCATCCGCAAAACGCATCCTCGAGACCCTTTTTTACTTTTGCCTCTGTCAAGCGTCTTTGGTTTGGATTTTCGAGCCTCTCTTTCGAGTCTTGAAACCCAGCCCCTAGGCGCACTCATACTTGTCAGTCTAGTCCTCCGACAAGCCCCGGTCGATCCCGTTCCCGTCCCTCCCAGTTTGCACTTGCAATTCTTCTGCCCTTGTCACTCCTAGCCATCTCCATCTTCCCCTAGTTGCCTCACATGCATCGGCACCGTCTCTCGACCTTGGTCGCGTCCCCTTGGCCTCCTCTCCGTGGCGGACCGTCATCCCCCAGGCTTTTATTAAATCTCCCATCCCTCGCTGCTGCAGGTGTGCAAGACCCATCCATTTTGACGGCAAGATTCTCAGCTGCTTCCGCCGCCCTCCGCCAGCGTTGCCCTGCTTCTTCCGTATATTTTTCTTCATCAGCTCCCGCTGCTGCATCATTGTCTCCTGCTTCCTCAGCACCCTCTCCCACATCTGCGATTTCTTCTCCTCCTCTGACAGCAATGCCAATGCCGTCGCCTCAAGGCTCTGAAAGCTCAGACGTCTCTACGCCTCGTTCCTCCTCACCCTCATCGTCCATTGGCTCTGGCCGCTCTTCTCGTACATCTGTATCTAATAAGCGAATGTCAATTTCCGGCCGCAGACTCGCTCTCTTCAATCCCATGTCAAGTGTCGACGTCTCTGCTATCGAAGAAGCAATGAAGATGGCAGCTCTTGACCAGCACCGTGGCTATGCCAAGGACACCTATGGCGAAGTCCAGCAAGAACGGAACACGGAGTACTTGGCCAAGTCGCAGGCTGCCGGATATCAAATCATCCGTGAGCCTCTCTGGAATAAGGGTATGTTGTATCTCTCGCGTTCTCCATCACCGATCCTAGCCCGGGCGGTGAATCCAGTAGATACTTGCTTTTGTTCAATATATGCGCGCATTCGGATGGTCGCTCTTCGCATCGTGAAGTAGTCGGTGGGCAATTCCTCGAATGTCATCATACTAACAGTGCCCGCCCATTCGTCTTGCAGGTCTCTCATTTACCCCTGAGGAGCGTGCTAGCAAGAACCTCACCGGTCTCTTGCCGCATGCCATGGAGTCCCTGCAGACTCAGTGCGCCAGAGCGATGAAGATGATCCAGACTCGCCAGACCGGCATCGACAAGTATCTGTACCTTTCAAACCTGAAGGACCAGAACATTGACTTGTTCTACCGCCTTTTGATGGACAATATCCGCGAACTCATGCCCTTGGTCTACACACCTACCATAGGCGACGTCTGCCTGCAGTATTCCAGCATCTACACTCGCCCCGAGGCCCTGTATATTTCAATCAAGCAGCGCAAATCTATTCGAACCATGCTTAGGAATTGGCCCTGCGCTGATCCCGAAATTTGCGTCGTCACTGATGGGTCTCGTATCTTGGGCCTTGGAGACCTGGGTATGAATGGTGTGGGTATTTCGGTAAGCAGAAACAGAACAGCATTTTAGACCTACATCATGGCCCGCCCGAGCATACTGACCAAAACTCCCAACAGATTGGCAAACTAGCCTTGTACACTGCTGCCGCAGGCATTCACCCTGCCAAGACTTTGCCCATTGTCTTGGACTGTGGTACCAACAACGAGGCCAACTTGAAGGACCCCATGTACCTGGGTCTTAGACAGAATCGCCCCTCCTTAGAGGTCCAGCAGCAATTCATGGATGAGTTCATGGAAGCTGTGAAGGAAGTGTACCCCAACATGGTAGTCCAGTTTGAAGACTTTGAGAGTGAAAAGGCATTCAACTACCTGGATCGTTACAGAAACACACACCGAGCTTTCAATGACGATATCCAGGGTACCGGTGCCGTGGTTCTCGGCGGGTACGTTCACTTGAACATTGTATCTTTCCTCACAGCTCCCGGAAGCACATAGACTGACACATCAGTAGATACATCGGTGCTTGCAACTTGTCTGGCGTCCCCATTGAGGAGCAGCGTCTAGTCTTCATGGGCGCTGGCTCTGCTGGCGTGGGTGTTGCCAAGCAGCTTGTTGAGTACTACACTCGTAGAGGATTCTCAGAGGCCGAAGCCCGCGACAAGTTCTTCCTTGTTGACACCAAGGGCCTAGTCACCAAGGACCGAGGTGATAAACTAGCAGAGCATAAGAAATACTTTGCTCGCACTGACAACAATGGCCACCAATTCCGTACTCTGGAAGAGGTGATTGAATATGTCAAGCCCAGTGCCTTGATTGGTCTCGCTGCTACGTTTGGCATTTTCACCGAGTCCGTGGTCCGAGCCTTGAAGGCTTCGGTTGATGCCGGTGGCCTTGGCCGACGTCCTATCCTATTCCCCCTGAGTAATCCCCTAACAAAGGCAGAATGCACGTTTGAGCAAGCCGTACAATGGACCGATGGCTCGGTCATTTTCGCCTCTGGATCCCCATTCCAGTCAATCACCGTCAAGGTTGGTGGTGAAATTGGGGAAGTGACATACCACCCCAACCAGGGCAACAATGTCTATATCTTCCCTGGACTGGGTCTCGGTACCATCCTTGCCAAGGCCTCACGCGTCACGGACAACATGGTGTACACGTCGGCTGAGGCCCTGGCCGGCTCACTGAACTCTGAGGAAATCCACAAGGGCTTGATATATCCCAGGATTGAGCGGGTTCGCGAGGCCAGCGTCATTGTTGCCCGTGAGGTCATGAAGGCTGCGCGACGAGACGGTGTTTCAGAACTCCCCGAAGCCTACTGGCATGAGTGGGAGGAGTGGGGTGATGTTGCCTTGACTGCGTACATCAAGCAGCGCATCTACAACCCTTCCTGCTTCACTGAAGCTCGAGGTCGCCTGTGAGAGAGAAGGGAGGGGCGCGAGAGAAGGTAAAATATGGAAGTCGTGATGAGAGCAATGACATGTCGATAATATGAGTCTGGCAATGTAAGGGGGGAGGGCGGAGAGCTCGGTCAACGAGTTCCAGAGCCGGGGAACAGGTTTTCAATAATGGATATGAGTCTCCAAGGTGGCGTTTGTTTTTTCCTGTTTTGTTTGTCTTTGAGAAACCAGCCTGAGCGAAGACAACTGGGCGACTACCACTCAGCGATATATATGTATATATATACCTGAATGTATGTTTCCATGCTTGCACATACTAGACATTCGTTAGCCATAGTCTTCCATTAGCGTGTGCCTACCCTTGAGGCGGCGAGATAATTGAATCAACTGTCGAGAACATGTTGCATATGCCACTGTGCGTTTTCAAGTTGGTGTCGTGTCGACGTTCCCGTAGAAGAGTAGTATCAGGGTACCCCACACTTGGATTTTTGGCAAAGGGTCAGGCACAGTTACCACAAGTGGTGACAAAGTTTGTAATCCGTTGCCGGTAACTGGCCGATCTGGGTGAAGAAGTCCAGTGTGGATGCTCCGTCACCCAGTGGCCCAGACGGATGCGGGGAGGCGAGCGATCTCGTCGGTCAACCGGGACGGCTCCGCTCCTCCATACTTCAGGTCCCCCAGAATCCATGGTGAGGGCCGGGGAAGAGTGTGGGATACGGAAACATTTCTCCTGCCGCGGTGTTTCTTCCCAAGCCTTTGCGCGCCGCATATCCGGGGCTTTGTTTGACCACAGCGGGTGCCGGCTCAAAGACGAACAGTTGCAGGGTGGATCGTCACGCCCGTCTCGTTTGGAACACGTCTTGTTCCTAGGCGGCGAGAGGGAAGGAAATGTGATGGATGGGATAGGGGAGTCTTGGTGGCAGGGAACAAAAAGGGAATATCATACAACGTTTGGGGCTCGGAGGTAGCCTCGGCGGGCCGCTATCCCCCTCGGAGGGTCGGAAGGCCGAGGGGTTTATGTCGGGGACCGAGGCGGGCCAAGCGGTAGATTACCCTGGAGGTTTGGCAAGGAGGCGTCTGGGGACGGGCAGCACGGGGTCTGGGGAAAAGTCCGGAGAGGGCATGGGGAAAAGGGATGTGTTATATTTTCAAGACGTTCGTTTATTGGTTGGTTTTTGCTTGAGCTTCTAGACGTGGTGCTTTTTTTTTTTTTTGGATTTTGCTGTTTGATATGCACGATACGTGTTTTGCTTTCACGATTCATGGCATTCATGTGCTTCTGAACACTCTAGCTGACAAATTCAACGACTGGTCAGAGCCTGGGCTCTCGAATCGTGATGGGAGCTGAGCTGGTCCCATTGTCTGCACCACGTCAACTGCGCGAGTATGTATATTGCTTGGGATTGACCGGATCCGGGGTGGAGAGCTGTCTGAGCGGAACCTAAATGGCCGGCGATGATGAAGATCTATGGACACACACGCACACCGCAAACCGGAGGGTCAAAGCCCAGGACGACGGGACAATCGGCCACGCCATCTGGCGGCAGTGCGATGCTCCCCAGGGCCCGCGGATTACAAGGCCCAAGTCCGTGGACCATGGACCTCTCTTTTTTTCTTTCGTAAATATCAAAGATGCCCCGCCTCCCCCGTCCTCGACGCACGCCACTTTTGCGGTGACAAATACTCCTGGCTTGTGGAGTTTTGCTTCACTGCGCCTTACAGACGCTGCATTCGTGTAGAAACAGCGGTTGCAACAAGGTCAACGGAATGGCAATTTAGTCAGCAGGATCACCGGCCCGGATCCGCTCGATTGAAAACGGCATGACGAAAGGCCGGGGTGGCCGGAATGGAAGAGGGGGAAGAAAGCCCTGCAGACGCTGCCATGACATGCGATCTGCAAATACGGGACAGGCTGCTTTAAAGAGAGAAACAAAAAGGGTGAGAAGGGTGCTGCTCACGGGGGCAAGCCACAGGTTGCTTTCAGCTCACCACCTGGAAATAAAATGAGATGGCTGCTCCACTGGCCCGAAAAGTTTGCCGAAGACGGTTGCGTGTGAATCGGCTGCCCATGTAGACTCGCTGGGCGTTTTGCACTTGTGGTGTGCTGCCGCAGAGGCCGGCTGCTACACGTCACCGGGTGAGTGGAGATTTACGATGCCAAAGGGTGTCATTCACGGCCCTTTGGGTGCAGGAGCACGTCAATTTCTGGACGATTTCTGAGGGTGGCACGTCCCGGGGCTCCGGGTGTGTGCATGGAAGTGATGGGCTGAGGTGAGGTTTGACTTTTTCCCCGCGGGGCGGGATGCTGACCATCAGATCGGGAGCTGGGGTTGTCGGTCGAGGTGGTGATGTTATTGATGTTGAGGCTGAGCTGAGACATGATATCAAATGGGCGACATTCGCCATTGTTCTGGTGCTGCAACTGGCGCGCACATGAATACAAGCAAACAGGCAACCCCCGGTGACATCTTCGCCGGCGAGTGAAGTCGACTCCAAGTGACAAGAACCGGAGTCATGACACATGCAGCTTTCTTGATTCATCTTGGGTTGTTGTAGTGTAAGGGCCATGGGCAAGGCCAAGGCGACGACGCGTCAACCCCTTCCCCTACCCCGTACTCCGTACCCCAGATGCAGTTCCAGTTGACGTGTTCTGGGCGAAGCATTTGAAGCAAACCATTGAACTACTAATCTCTTTAGCTGTTGGAAGCCTTCATGCTGTGGGTGAGCCGCTGCCCCACACGTTGAGCAATACAACGTCTGGCGGTGCGTGATTGGTCTCGCGGATAAAACAGAGGCTGGTACTAGTAGTAGTAATGTGTACAGACTAGACTTATATAGTACATGGAGGCAACTTGGCATAGCTTGTAGATTTATAGGAGCGTGAGGGACTATTTATCCAACCTTATCCGATTGGCCCGCGACCCCACTAATGTGGTCCGCACAAGGCCTCAATGTTCGAACAGCTAAAGAACCACAGTGTGGCGCTGCCCTCGCCAGGCTTTTTAAGAAGACTTGGTTCAATGACAGATGTGCAGACGTCTCGAGCAAGGTTTTTGTTTGGAATACGTTAGATTTCACCATCTTTCGTGTGCAGGCCGCAGATTGGTCCACCAATAGTGCCAGACAATAACTACTACTTGATGCATGTACGCGCACCAGTTGACCCCTGCCGCTTGCCACGCCCTGTTGACATCTGGAAGAAGAACCAAAAGACCAGGCGCAAAAGTCTGCCGTCTCCCGTGACAGACGGACCACGGCAGGGGTGCGTGTTGGGGAAAAAACGGCCTGCAGCTTCGCCTTTTTGGCACATTGCGGGCGTGAGAAATTGTAGCACGGCCGCGGTTGGATCTACAGCGACGGGGGCGGCTGCAAAGCAAGCGCTCCTTGCGCGGGTCATCCAAGATACTTGGTTATTTTTTACTATTTTTATTTTTTTAATACAAAAAAGGAACACGTCAGTGACTCCGTGCTGGAGTTGCGACAGGCCCCTTGAAAGGGATAAAACATGGGGTACGAGGGGCCAACAGAGTTCAAGGCAAGTTCCGGACGTGGATCTGCAACCAAGCGACTGGTCCAACCGCGACTGGAGGATTTCACACCATGCGCTTAGGCTAGCGTTTCGTTGGAAACTGGTCGCGGGAGTTGGGCTGCGTTGGCTGCGGGGGGGCACGCTCGGTAGGTTGACGAGCACAGGACGCGGCAAGAAGCCATCGTGGTCCACGGACGGCGTTGGGGAGGGTCCTGCTCCGTAATGCCATGGCCACGGTGAAGACTGGACGCGGAAACCTTGCGCCCCTTGACTGCAGCTCACCGTGAGGAGAACCGGTGATCCACGCTCTTGGACGGAACGTGAAAGCGCCACTTCCACCGGATGCTGGAGGGCCTCGTCTGGTGGAGCAGCCCGTGATGATGACGGTAGCCGCTAGTTTTCATCAGCAGTGCTAGCACGCTGTCAATCAAGTGCAGCATTTTGCGGGCGAGAGCCAGAGGAGAGGGAGAGAGAGGGCAGCAATGACGCCCACTCTCCAGACAGGACGCAGACGAGTTCGAGTCGAGCCGAGTCGTCCCGTCATCCATCGGCAGGCCTTTGGCAGCGCAAAAGAGTACGGAGCCCTCGGGCACCACAAGTTGCCCAGGCACAGGCCAAGGTAAGAAAAAAAGGGCAGCCAATACCGATCAAGGTGAAGGGCGCAATGTCACGCAGCGTGCCATTCCATGGCGGATCCCCACACATCCCCCATATTCAACATGACCTCGAGTGCACGACGCCACATCCACTCCGGCCTCGCAGCCCAAAGGTCGGACGGGGCCTCGTCAAGGCGTGCGGTGCGGGCCTCCGGTACTGGAGGCGAGGCGCAATCCCACGTCAAGAACCAGCTACCATGGCCGTGAGTGAATTCGTCAGATATAATAGCTTTCCACGCCCCCCGGAGTCACGAAACCCACCCCCGGATTTATTTACCCGACCTTGTCAGAAAGGAGAGCTTCGTCCTTTTTTTTTCCTCCTCTTCTCTTCTGCTCTGCTTCGGCATCATCCTTCATCCTTTGGACCGCCTCCGCTCTTGGGATTTTTGTGTGTGTAGCTTGTCGACTCGAGGCCGTTTATACGGAGACTGCGCACCAGTTTACACTTTTCACTAGCAACCGTTCTAGCACCGAGCGGAAATTGGGCAGCGGCTACGGAAAATCGTCCATTGCGTCAGCAACTATCCCGCAACTTCTTTATCTTAGAAAGAAGGAAGAAGAGAAAAATCCGTTTCGAGACTCAATGAGAAGCTACGGCGATCAGCATCCCTGGAGCAGAAGAATAGCGCCAATTGAAAGACACATTCAGCATCTGACCTGCGTCACGGGCAATTTACATTCCAACGACATACATCCTTGACTGGAAGTGGAATACGTTTTTTCTCTCAAGCCTCATATTTATTCAATCAGCACGGCCGACAAATTTGCCGTATATTTTTTTTTTCTAGAACACCCATCGACAGGAGGACGTGGGAGACCCAAAAAGAAAACTACACAATGGCATCGGAATCAATAAATGGCGCCTCGCCGGCCTCGTCACAATCAGACTCGGGCGACAAGACCAACAGCAAGAAGAGAGCCGCGGGGGGCGACGAGTCCAACGGCCCTCAGAAAGTCACCAAGCGCAGAGCCGCCCGGGCTTGCGTGTCGTGTCGCGCGCGAAAGGTGCGCTGCGACGTGGTTGAGGGAGCACCCTGTGGCAATTGCCGCTGGGATAACGTCGAGGTGAGCTCTCAACTCTTTCTTTTTGGACGGCTGCATATTTTTTTTTTTGCCTTTTGTTGCCGTTTACCTTGTTTTTATTCTTGATGCTTATTTTTGGGCGCTTGACAAGCTAACCTCTTCTCAGTGCATCGTGCAGGAGAGCCGTCGGCGAAAGTAAGTGGAATTGGAGCCCCCGCTTGAATTTGATCCGATTGCCCGCTCCCGGCGCCCCCGGAAATGCCCCGTTCACCCGTGCTGCCTGCTTTATTTTTCTTGCAAATATGGCCACGTCCCCGCCTCATCCGCTTTTGCCATTGACTATCTGGGCTGCTTCCGTGCCATACTGCGAGGCAGTTGGTGGCCTTCTGGTCCGCCGTCTGCTGCGCTCCAGCGTCAGAGCTGAATTCCTTCCGAAATGTCCATCTTTCAAGCTGACACCGCGTCTTTTTATCAGAAAGAATCTCGTCACCCCCAGCGCCGGGGGCCCAGGCTCAGCCGAGGCACAGCTCCGTGCCACCACTGCCACCACCGCCGCCGCCGGCTCAACGTCCCTGGCCACGCCGCCGCTGTCCATGAGCAACCCTGACGTTTCGCACATGCACCGAACCGGCAGCGTGTCCGCCTTTTCGTCAAACAGTCCCGACGGAGCGACGCCCTTGTTGCCCAAGAACAGTGACGGCCACGTGCCGCATATGCTCTGTAAGTTTTTTGACGCAAAAACTTCTCCTTTTTTTTTTTTTTTGGGAATGGCCCCACGGGCAGAGCTCCCCTTTTCAGCCCTTGACCACCCGTTCGGTGTGGGCTGGCCTCCCTCACCTCCACTCACCTCGCCTCCCGATGGGCCCTCGTCGTTTTCACAAAAACATGGACCCATTGGTATGACGCCGCGGCGGATGCGCTCTTCCGGCGCCGACACTCCGCATTCAGAGGGCTCTCTCCAAGTTCAATGGCCCCACATTCCCCAAACTTGACCCTCGTGCCTCTCTGCCCCACATGATCATCACCACGAGTTCCTGCTTGACGACGGCTGTTTTCACATGTGAATTGGCTTGTGCAAAATCTTATTTTGGATCTGCTCGTGGCGTTGCCAAAGGCGGCGGGGGCACACATGAGAAGGACAAGGCGCTTGTGGAGTTGTGACTACCAAACACTTGACCACTTGACCCCTTGTAGACGCATTCAGCCAAGCCATCAATGACCCGGTAAGCTAACCGTGCCGACTTGACAGATCAACGATCCGGATATCGCCATGACAGCATCGTCAGCCAGGTACGGCATTCTTTTTGCTGTTCCAACACCCCCCGCCCACGCCGTTACTAACAAAGGGGTTCTAGACTTCGTCCTATGGAAACGGCCGCACGGCGCAGTTCCTAAACTCGCTCGAACTCCCCGATGCCGGATCCCAGCTTCCCGCGTTTGTGAGGCCGCTGCCTGCAAAGATCGCCCCCGAGGATGTGCAGTATCTCGCGCTCAAGGGCGCCTTGACGCTGCCCAACGTTTCGCTGCAGAACGCGCTGCTGCAGAGCTACATTGAGTACGTCTATCCGTACATGCCGCTCATCGACTTGCACCACTTCTTGAGCATTGTCGATCGCAGGGATGGCGTCAACGGCCAGACGAGCTTGCTGCTCTACCAGAGCATCATGTTTTCGGCGACGGCCTTTGTCGACATGAAGCATTTGAGGGAGGCGGGCTTTTCGTCAAGAAAGGCTGCTAGAAAGGCGTTTTTCCAAAAGACAAGGGTATGTTGTCTCTCTCTCTTTCTTTTTTTCTTTTCTTCTGTGAATTTTCCTCCCTTGAACAACAGATTCGTGACACGACGAGTATCGCATGTGCTGACCGACATTGTGCTAGCTCCTCTACGACTTTGACTATGAACAAGACCGCCTCGTGCTCGTCCAGTCCCTGATGCAAATGACATACTGGTACGAGACCCCCGACGACCAAAAGGACACCTGGCACTGGATGGGCGTTGCCATTTCCCTCGCCCACACCATCGGCCTGCACCGCAACCCCGGGTCAACGTCCATGTCCACGTCCAAGCAGCGCCTCTGGAAACGCATATGGTGGTCGTGCTTCATGCGAGATCGCCTCATTGCCCTCGGCATGCGCCGCCCGACCCGCATCAAGGACGAGGACTTTGACGTCCCCATGCTCGTGGAGAGCGATTTCGACATGCGGCCCCTCGCCGAGGGCGTCAGCGTCGTGCCCCCCGAATGCACCCTCATGCGAGACGTGGCCATGCAGCGCCAGCTGGCCGCCATGTGCATCTCCAAGGCGAAGCTGTGTCTCTGCATCAGCCACATGCTCAAGACGCAGTACTCGGTGCTCATCCGTGACAAGGTCAAGCCCGAGAACACGACAAACAGCACCATGATGCTGTTCCCCAACAAACAGATGGACAACGTGGACGGCGTCAACACCGTCGACCTCGAACTCAGCGCCTGGGCCGCCTCGCTCCCGGATGTCTGCCAGTACCGGCCCCTGAACCCCCTCGACGTCAAGGACGGCAGGTCGACCGTTGCCATCCAGCGAACCCTCCTGCACATGGTCTACCACACCACCGTCTCGGCCCTCCACCGCCCCCAGTTCCTGCCCTCGTCGCCCACCCAGGCGCCCACCACGTCTCGCCAGGTCCAGGAAATGTCCCGCCTGCGCGTCCGCGACGCCGCCGCCCAAATCACCCGCATGGCCGCCGAGCTGCAGTACCTCCGGCTGGAGAAGTTCCTCCCCACGACGGGCGTCACCGTCATCCTCCCCGCCATGATCATCCACCTCCTCGAGATGAAGTCGCCCTCCCCGCAGGCCCGGGACCGCGCCACCCGGGGCTTCCGCCAGTGCATGCGCGTCATGGAGAAGCTGCGCGAGATTTACGCGGCCGCCGACTACGCAACGGGCTTCCTCGACGCCGCCCTCCGCAAGGCCGCCATCGACATCAACGCCAACGCCGGCCACCAGGCCCTCTCGGCCATGAAGACGGATCTGCCCGCCGGGTTCGGCGCCCAGACCACGCCACCCCCGGACAACCTGCCGTACATGACGGCCTCGGAGTCCCTCTTTACCGAGAGGCCCAAGCCCCTCAGGACCATGCCCATGCCGCCCCCGGCCACCGTCAACGCCGCCGCCCTCGAGCTCTCGGCCAACTCCCCGCCCCAGACGGACTTTGACTCGGCGCAGCTCACGCCCAGCGCGAGCGGCCAGTCGGAAGCGCAGCTCGTCGACCTCGACACAATGGACCTCGACTTCATGCAGGGCCACGACGAGTTTGACTGGAACGCCGTCGCCGGCACCGACTTTGACGTCGACCAGTGGCTGCAGTTTCCCGACGTCGGCTCCAATCCCAATCCCAATCCCAACCCCAACCCTATTGGGGCGGACGACTTGGCCGTCGGGCTGTTTGACAATGCCAGCACGGCAAAGTTGATGGAGGAGACGCTGGATCTAACGGCGTTGGATAACGAAGGGGACACGAACATGGGCGTCGAGGCTGTGCAGCTAGAGGCTAGTGTTATGTAATTTTTTTTTTCTTTCTTCTTTCTTCTTATTTTTTTGGGACGGTTCGTTTTGCTTTGGTCATATAGGATGCATTCACGGCGCCAAGTGTACTATCGGTCAAAGGGAATGAGAAATGACTCTTGATGCAATCACTCCGTCTTGTGTCTGCCCGTGACGTTGTGTAGCTCCATCATTTGCCACGGTCTGGAGTTAATGAGTCTGATGACAAGCCGGTCTGCTCAACCGTACAGGGCAGCATGATGAACGTATATACAAGGGAGGTGGACTCTTAAGATGGGATTTAATATGACGTGCTGATGGGAGCAAAGATGGCTCCTTGGGCTGTCTGAAAAGGGAGAGTGAGACTTGCTTGTTGGGCCAGAAGGCTGGTGCTTGTGTGCGGAGTATTCAAGGAGGAGATTGCTAACTTGGGTTTGGACGAACTCTTGAGGTGTAGGAGAGTTGTGTTGTGGGTGTGCCTTTTGTGATTCAAAAGGCAGGCGTGTACTCCGTATTGTTCAGGTTCGGGACTTCGCATGGTTGGGATAGTGCGGGGGTATCTGATGTTGTTGATCTTGTAAATTGTACGCCAAATACCCTGTACATGCCTGGGTACCTACCTAGGTAGGTACCTAGAGGTAGGTATCGCAAATATGTTGCAGGCCTTTTGTACCAACGTATACCCTAGAGGCAGCGAAGGCTCCAACGATGTGTCTTGCGAGTATTAGGGCCAATAAGCAGTCTCGACTAATCGGTACTTTTATTATCGCTTTAATCTTACGGAGTACCAAAAAAGGAGTATCAATAATTCGATTACAGGGTTCTGCCGGGGGGTCCAGGGTCTTGTGGAGAGAGATACCTCTCTGGAGCCTTCGAGGATGAGTGGTGCTGGTTGCTAAGTACTCGGTGTGCTCTTTTTTGGTGATACCGTGTCTAACCTACTGATGTTAGTGTTTGGAACATTCGAGTGCACATTGTGAACCTCAGAGTGCCACGTCCATTACCCGTCTGTTGCAGCAGGACTCAGTTGGTACTTGTAATGGCTCATTCTCGTTCTGCCACAAGTCGACTGATCATTAATTAGTTAGCAGTCATTTAATATCTCTGTAATCACATGGTGCGGCATGTGTCCAAAGCTTCGTTATTGTGTCCCGAGCGTGGTTGAGTTGGCCAGGTTTCCAAGACCGGCTTCCACTTCATTGCATCAAGGCTCCTTGTGACAATCTGCTCCACCGTGTTTGAGCATCTCTCCGGGTTTATGCAGGCTAATGCCCATCAACACCGTTGCGTAGAGCATCATCCGTGTCGTACCAGCGTTAGGGCTCACAGGAATGCGGCAAAGGCGGGGCCCCTACGGAGTACGTACTTTAAAATGCGGCCCACGACAGATGTGTTGTAACTAACTTGTGTCTCAAGACGATTCCACGATGTGCTTCTTGGATGTGTGGCGTAAAACAAAAGGGGGGGCCGCAAGAATTCTAGAGGCTGGAGGAGTTTGAAAACGGCAGCGACGCTCCAATCTCGTCACTACTCCGTATTAATTTGCCAAACGTCTTTCTTGTTTTTTTTTTCCCCCTGCATCCTGCACGTCAATCTTCCATGCATGGAATTATTTTGCCTGCCAAACTCACCCCAATTGTGCGTGTGCGTCTCCGCGACCCGCCTGCGAACCCCTGATAGCCGAGATGGCGTGTTGAACCCCTGAGCCAAGTTACTCCAGATTGAAGACATCAAGTAGGCAGCACAATAAAAAAAAACGACGACGCTAGGTAGCTCTTGGACGGTTGGTCGGACAGCAGGAGGATCTGGGACCCAGGACCCTCTGTATTTCCGTCGATAGCGTCGAATCACTTGCATTGAAGCGTGTGGTTGCGGGCGGATGAGGGAAAATGGATTGAAGGACTGAGGCTTCATAATCGAACCGGAGGGCTTGCTGACCGGTGCGTATGGCTCGAGTGCAATCTACGGAGGAAAGCGCGGATGCAGGCGTCAATTTTCATTTCCGTCAACTGGCCTCTTTCCTTCTTGTCTTCTCGTCTCTCTCGTCTCCTAACATTCTTAACCCTTCGCTCCTTCCTTTCGTCGTTAACAACCCACATTCGCTCAACGTTCCTTTGCTTCTCCTTTTCGACTTATGCTTCGATTTCTCGACTTCGACTCAGCGGCAGTTTGTCCGCATTCACAATCACTCACTTGCTAATCTAATCCGTTCCTTAGTAGCACGCCACCCACACCCTCTTTTTTCACTCTCCCTTGGCTGCTGTTGTTCGTTTTCCTAATCCGTCTCTTTTCTACCAGTTTAGCCTACTTGTCCACCTTCTTCGTCCCATCTCCTCCAACCAGAACTGGACCGAAGGAGCAAGTCGACGAGCGAATCCAAGGCACCACCCAATCATTATCCATCCATCCCCCACCAGACGCGTCTGGCCATTTGCCTCCGGCCTCGTAAGCTTGGCGCCGCCTCATCCGAAGCCCAAAGCTACCCTTATAGCTGAATCGTCAGACGACAACAAAAGACTTTGGGCCTGGCAGCGCAGCGGCCCGATCGTCCTGCACGCACGCGCCTCCCGGCGGCTGTCAAGTTCCCGGCCCAGGTTTACTTGACGACCTGCTTCCCTTCTTACCCTCCCGTCAACCTTCGGGGCTAAGCAGGTGGCCGCCACCTGTCGGCGTTCGACTGGCATTTCTCTTCTGCGTTGCCCTTTTTTGTCTTGTATGCTTTGCGCTGGAGCATTGTACGGAAGCGTGTCTCACATTCTCTTCTGTGCTCCGCCTACTTGTTTCCTGCAAGCTGAACGAGAACACGCCCAGGCAGACGCACCACCTTTTTCATACCACCTGGCTGTGTACTATCAATTTTGCCTTGGCCGTCTTCAAAGAGCACTCGACTATGTGCATCGATACTTCAATTCGCATCAACATTCTCATCTTTCCAGGGTCATGAACTGACCATGCTGCCATTGCGTCGGTGCTGATTTGTAAAAATCATAGAACCATCGCTGCCATCGACGACATCCTCGACAAGACACAATGACCGACCCGCCGTTCCTCCTGAAGCCTAAGAGGCTCTCCCTCGTTCCGCAGTCGCCCGCCCGACCTCGCACGGGAGATGACATCTTCCCCCATTTGAGCCCAACCACAGCCGTCGAGGCCCTAACTTCAGGCAACGGGGCCCTGCGAGGCTGCCTAGATGGCGCGTCTGCTGCCGAGCGAGACTTTGCTATGCGAGCAGCGGTCGCTTCACAAAGAATATGGGAGTGGATTGACGAGCTTTCCAGCTGGGAGTGGCCTCTCGAGAGCGCCTCTGCTGGGTTTGTGACTCCCAATAACACACTGCCAAGACTGTCATTACAAGCCAACGTGCCAAAGATTGTTGGAAGCGAGTATACTGGCAGCCTACCCGCTCAAGAGGTGGCTCTGTACGAGCGGAGAATTGAAGAAATACATCGAGATATGAATGGCTTGGCACTGGAAGAGATCAAGAGCCAAGTCCTGACGAACCACATCCTGCCCCTTTCGGGACCGAATACACCGCTGTCAATATCAAGCAAGGAAATGCCTCGTACCTCTGCTTATACTAAGATGGAGGATCTCTCCGCAGTTGTCACGACAATTGTCGTCCAGACACTACCAAACATCTCCAGACTCAACCAACTGCTGCGAATATGGAGCAGCCGTCTAGCTGTTCTGCAACGTGTTCCGTCCTTGCTTTACGCGCTTGAGGACGCCGAGGCTGGAGTCCAGGCTGGCTGGACTGCTATTTCCAAGCCACTTAGAAGGTCAATTCAGGTTGATGGCAGAGGGGCTGTTGTCCGGAAACCGACACTGAATCGTAGTGACTTTGAGGTTATGAACAAAGTTCTTATTAAGAAGGTCGCAACTCCTGGCAGAGCATTGGACTACATGCTTGATAATTTGGAGGGAATGGACGACACAATTCCGGACAGCTGGCTGGATCGTATGGAAGCCGTTGAGCGCAGCTACAGCGAGTGGGTGGCTGCCTGCGAGAGAAAGATCCGCGAAACAGAGTGGTCCAGGTCGGCAAAGGGGCAAAAATCTTCCAAGTCACCTTCAGCACAAGCTCCTAGGGATATCATCGACGGCACATCATCTGGGCCTAGCGATCTGCCCACAGATGACTCTGGGATCGCCATCATGTTAACGGTTTCTCCGAAGCCTGGTAGTACATCCGCCATCCCTGTTTCATCAGGTGTCAAGGATGATAATGTACCCCAGATATCGGCCAGTGATGGTCTATCTAGCCGTGATGCAAGAGAACCACAGTCCATTGAAGATAACGGCCCGAGAACTCCATCTGACGAAGGATCCTTTGATTCCGAACTTGCGCTAGAATCTTCCGCTCAGGCCAACCAATTAATATTTGTTGGTGACAATGACTCGCCAACAGAGCACGATATGTCAGGCATTACCAGGTCCATGTCGCCGGTGGACGAAGAAGAGGAAGGAGGAGATGAAGCGGATCTACCTCGGCTTCGCAAAAGTACCACACATCATAGCAGCTCCCCCGAAAGCTTTCTGATACATGGAGATGGAGACACAAGCCGGTTTGATCTGACCAGTGATTTGCCTGAAGTATCGGCTTCTCCCCCAGTGCCTCGGGACCGGATCCGCGAGGCCCAATTTGTTGATGACAGCCCTCCCAGTTCGCCACCACTTCCTTTGGACGACACGAGGGACTCTTCGCCTCCAAATGGTCTACTTGACAGCCCTGTCATTACGTCAGTTCCCGAAAATGACAGCTCTATGTTTGACAAGACGCTTGTCGAAGGCTCATTTGTCTATGATTTCGATGACTCTATGTCAGTATCTGAACTAGCAGGGCCTACGTATCGACGAGACAGCACTGGGGACAAGCAGCTGCGTCAACAGATCAGCGATATTATTGAGTCAATACCAGCTAAGATCAAGTTGTCAGCCGAGACGCCTGCCGTCAACCTGAATCCCCCGGACTTACAGTTACCTCGGATTAAGAAGAAATCATCCAAGGAGATGTTCAAAAGGAGCACATCAGGCCTGTCGTCTCGCACTGCGACGCCCTCTTTCACCCTGTCGCCGGCAAGAAGTACACGACCGCGTCCTACCCGGGGCCAACAGGAGATAAAGGTCTATCATCTATCCCGATCGACCGGCGAACCACCCATCAAGCTCTTCATCCGATGTGTTGGCGAGCATGGTGAACGTGTCATGGTTCGAGTTGGCGGCGGGTGGGCCGACTTGAGTGAGTACTTGAAGGAGTACGCGAGTCACCATGGGCGTCGCTCGGCCGGAAAAGAAAAGGCTGCCAGGATCGAAGTTCAAGACGTCCCGCGCGGCTCTACACCATCTGCGATGGGGGCGGGATCGAGCCCACCAAACCGCCCAGCTTCGGCTGCTGCGGTTTCATCTGAGCATTCCCCCGTTACACCGCTCAATATTCGCAAAACGAGGAGAAGCATTGGTGCCGCTAACAGCGAGCTGCCGAGATTGCGACCCAAGACACCCGCCATAGCCACCCCGACCGCTGATACGCCGTCGTCAGAAGAATCAACTCGCTCCAGACCCGGGTCTCGTCTCAGCTGGTTTGAAGATGATAGCTCATTTCTTGGTCTTGCCGGGCCAACAGGCAAGAAGGTTGAAATGAGTGAAGAGAACAAAGCTTGGGTAGAGAGTGTCAAGGAGAAGGTTCGTCAAGTTAGTGGTGAGAGGAGGATTCCCCCACCAGATGAGAGGAATAGATTTGGTGACTTGGGTCGAGTTGGTGGCACGAAGAGGTTGTTTCGCAAGGCAGCTGAGAACGGCGCGCAGGGGAAGAGGTGAAGAAGGCATGAGACGATTATACCCCTACTTGTATTGGAAACATTAAGAATATTGTTATTGGACTATGGAGGGTTACTTTGACGAAGGCCGCATTTATGCCAGACCAAATGGTCGCCATGGCGGCCGCAGTTTTGCTCTATTCGGGTACACATTATAGATATACAGGCGGGGGGCGGCAGCAAGGAGTTTTTTTCCGTCATTGTGCTTTGAATCTGTGTTTGTTGTTTTGCCAAGCTTTCAGATGTGTGTTGCCTTGTCCATGATTACTACGCGCTCAAGGCCACGTGGCGAGACTAAATGATGATTGCCTTCGGTCTGTAATATATTTCGGTCTCTCATAACGTGACCTAAATTGTGTTCGGACCCATCGAACAAGAATGCCCAAATGCTATTTTTCAGAGAATACAAGGGTCCTATCAACCCCTGACAACGAATACATTGACCTCGCACATGATTATAGCGGCCTCGTTCCATGTCCGTTCCTAAAGCTCGCTCGACGAGCCACACTGCCCAGCCTGCCACATCTTGACGGACTTGACCGTCATGCCGCGGTCGGCGCCCTCGCCCCAGGTCGGCAGCCACTTGGCAGCAGCATCCCAAAAGGTCCACTGGGCGTTTTTGGCACCGTCGATCCAGGGCTTATCGCCAACGTGGTCCCTTACAAAAAAAAAAAAAAAAATAACGAATAAGTTACATGGGGACTCAAGCTTGGAGACGGGGAGGGGGAGGACATACAGGAACCAGCCGTTCTTGGAGCCGACAGCCACGCTGAGAATCAAATAGAAGCTCTGGTCGAAGGGGGCGTTGCCCGTGGTGGAGTTGGACATGGCCCACGGGTTCGCCAGCAGTGTCTGGTTCTCGGCCATGCTGGCGAAGCGGCCGAGGTCGTAGAGCGGGCGGGCGCGGTCGAAGCCCATGAACATGATTTGGTGTGCGCGGCTGTCGATGTAGAAGTAGATGTAGTTGGGGGTCCACTGGACGCCGAACGTGTGGAAGCCGCGCGAGAAGTCGCCGCGGCGGAGCATCTTTGCGTTGGTGGTGCGCCAGTAGCTGTCCTTTTCGGCCGTGGGACCTTGTTGGATGGATTTTAGCTTGTGGGATTTTGTTTTGAAGAGTGGTGAGAATGGTGCTTACCCCAGTGGAGGGTGCCGTAGTAGTAGTTGCGGCCGCCTTCGGTGTAGGCGCGCGAGTTGCCTCTTGATTCCATGATGTCGATCTCGCCGCTGCGAGGCCATTCGCCGTAGGTGGAGGCTTCGGGCATCATCCCTTGGAGGCTTGTTAGATGGGAAGGCTTTTTTGGGGGTGAAGGGGGGTAAAGGGGGGGTGATTTTTCTTTACAGATGGCGGGCCAGATCCAGTCGCCCTTGGGGAGTTTGGCGACGACTTCTACTCTGCCGTACCGGATGCTCTTCTTGCCCTTTGTTGAGAGGCGGGCAGAGCGGATCGGGGGGATCATGGCGCCCTTCTTGGGGTCCGAGGTGGTGATGCAGGAGGTATTGGTGGTGCTGGTGCAGCTGCCGTCCTTGGTCAGGTCCAGGGTGTAGTTGGCGAAGAGGTCGTTGTTGGTGATGGGCGTGGACTCGTTGGTGAGGGTGGGAACAATGTGCAGGCCTTCGGCGTCGACGTACGAGTTCTTTGCGTCGGTGGTGGTCCAGTCGAAGCTGCCTGTGCCGAAGCCGTCGAGCTGCACCTCGTGCGACCAGATGTCCTTGTTGAAGGAGGTGAAGTGGTCTTCGTAGACGAGGCAGTACTGGGAATGCTTTTGTTACTGAGTGCTTTCGTGAGATGGACAGAGGGTGAATCACTTACAGGCCCGTCCTTGTATGGCCAGACTAGGAAGACGCACGCTACGCCGGCGAGGACGAGGCCGAGGAGGATGAAGCCCCTCACGATCCAGTTGTTCCATTTTGTCTTGTTCATGGCCGGATCTGCGAGCCATGGCTTCTCGAACTCGCCGTGCAGACGGTAGCTCTTGAATCTTCGCCTGGACGCAATGTCCAGCGACGAGAAGTCGCGGGGAATCGCGGAGGATGGACTGGCTGGGACGTCGAGTGCCGATGAGGTTGCTGCCAAGTCACCACTGCTGACAACCTTGACCGGCCTGTGGTGTGCCGAGGACGGGCGCTCGTCTGCTTGCGTTTCAGACATGTTGTCCACGTTGCTCATCTTGACGATGCTCGATATCCAGTGATGCAAGGCCTGCTGGCGAGAAGTGCGGTAGAGCCTAACAGCTCCAAGACAATATGTACCTCTCGGCTGCAAGAAGAGTTTCACCGACGATGAGGGCAGGTATTAGATGAGAGGTTCTGACTGTACCATCAGGACCAGGGAGAGCAATATCAAGCTGGGCCAAGAGAAGAAAAAAAGCAAAGGCCGCCATGGCAACTCCCAACTGCCCATTTTGACAATACTTGACAAAAAGTCTATTGCCGGCGTCGCACAGCAGGACATGGGATGAGGAGCAGCGCTTTCTCATGCAACTACATACCTATGTAGTTTTCTGGCCAAGCCCCTGCCGAGCGTTGGCTGCACTCGGCTCTCCCATTGGCACCGAGTCCCCTGCTCGGATCGATAGAAAGCAGGAGTGGCGTCATCCGCAGCAAGTTTACTTGAACGACGAGCGTACGCATCTGGCGCAAGAACGCTGGTATTTTGATTATCCGCGAAGAAATTTGGGGTGGGCCGGCCGCGCGATCCACCCAATTTCAACGTGCCATGTGGTGATGAGTCGAGGGGCAATTTCTGAGCATGGTGCTGTGAAGACGGATCCTCTCCGTGAGACCTTACAAACGGGAAGGCTGTCTGCGGCGGGCAGCGCGAGATGGCAGCCTGCAGGTTCGCGTATGCAGCGAGCGCAGCGTTGGGCTGACCATGCCGACTATGCGCATGCAGTGTTCCTCGGAGGATGACCAGGCATCTATTCCAACCGTGGTCGAGAAAGGCAACCAGCAACCTGTAGAGATACGACCCGGTTGGTCTATTCTTAGGAGCCCGCACGCTGTTATCTGTATGCAGTGGGTGAGCGGCAGAAGGGCGTTATCACCTGCGATCCATGCGAGGAAGCCCTGGCTTTGAAAGATGGAGGGACAGAACAATCGCCCTCCGTGACTGTTTGGAATGCCAGATTTTCGGGCTTCATGAGCGGTTTCGTTTAGACGGACATGCCGACGTCATCCTTTCTCAAACCCACTTTGTTGTAGTGTTATGACATTGATGATGCTACTCTAGATGACGGCTCAAGCAGGTTTCCCATGCGGCGTGCTGTATTGTCCGGTACAGATAGTTGTATGGGAGATTTTTGCAAAACCTTGGGCCGAATGCTACCAGGCTGATAGGCCACGACATACACCTTCCGAATACTGTCGGCCCTGGCAGTTGGGCAGGGGTGGCGATGCCGATATTTCTGGTACTGGCCTGCGTATCGTGGCGCCCCCCCGGTCTGGAGGCGCATGGACCGTAGACTAGCTTTGGGTAACAATTTACAGGATGGAAGAGATGGCGTAATATGTCATATCGATTCGATCTGAGTACCTCGTCTTGGAAGTTTGAACCGTCCAGTCTCTATAGACTTACACTGGCTCGCGGTTACTAGCATGGGAGACATATGGGTGATTGCAAAGAGGCTTTCTGACCATTTAAATGAAATATATGGGAGAACATAGGAGCCATCGCCTGAAGCCAAGACAAGCTCTGAAGGCTGAAATGCACGTAAGATGTCTTGGACGGAGCTGAGTAACCATGAGCCTGGCGATACAAAAACCAGCTGCAGTCAGTCTGTCAGATAGCGAATAATGCTCGATAACAGAGGACATACCGATTTCCAGCAGCGTGCATTACTTTTTGCGTGGCTCTTTGGACCGTAGAGGTGTCCTAGGCCTTCGTGCAGCGCCAATTGGTCATAGATATGTCCATCTAGATTCTCTGCTGGCTGCCTACATCTCTGAACGCAATGTCATTGCACCAAAAGCGGAGGAAGCTCCGGTTGTAAAGGTCGTCATCTCTTATCATTGACACGGAACACCCGACACGCGTGTAGATCAGAAGTGCTCGGTGTTGGTCCCAGATTAAAAAAAAAATGAATTAGTGTTCAGTTTCATCCCCAAAAGCCATCTTGGTCTAAACTGCGGGTCGATATGCGCCCGAACCTTAAGCCCGCCTTGAAAAGCCGAGCCGCTGGGTTGACTGCCGTGGTGAATTGCGCCCCCTCCCATCGTGGGCAGCATCCAGCGGTGCGCACTGAGCAAGTCTGCAAGGAGAGGGAGAAATTCTGGGTCGAGGCAACTAGCTGAAGGGTATGCATTGAAAAGCAAAGTCCACGGGAACGAGCTTCGGGGGGTTGGGTTTGGATGGTAAACATTGTCGTTGGAGATGTAACCTCGATACGTTGCGTCCCCCCGCCCTCAGCGGCAGCCAACAAATCCATCATCTTTTCCACTTTTGTGGTAGCCGAAAATTATCAGATGGTATCCTTGCGGGCAGAGTCGCCTTTTGGGGGAACAGCTCCGACGTGTTGTCAGCCGGGTTGAGCTCGCAGTTGAGCGGCGGCCGAGAGCTTTGCCAAACAACAAACGGTCGATGGCCTAGACCGCGGCGTCGAGAGCTGGAGAGCTTTCTTTTTTGATGAGCCGACGGAGGGGAGATTTGACCGCCGGTGAGAAACGGTCGAGGGCACGGGATTGTATTGCAGTCGCTAGTCAGCCGCGACCGTTTTGCCAGGGACTTTGTGCGAAGGGCTGAGTCGCAGATATTGATTGACTCGGCTTGGGGGCGGGCGACGGTTGTTGGAAATGCCCACGCCAGGGTACCAACATCTGCCCGCATCCCGCCAAGATTGCGCAAAAAGAGCACCATAGCTGTGGTTTATCGGGCGTGACATCCCGGCATGTGTTATCCAGGTGTCTGGCGGTTTCGTTGGTTCACACATCTGTTGCAGAGGCTATCCAGGGACTTGGTCATGGTGGACCGCTGCTGAATCGACCACGCCGCCGAGCCAAGAAGCCGCGGGTGCATATTTGGTTCGGCCAGAGGTGACTTGTCGAGACCACGTCTGTTCCTGGTCCATCAAGGCACAGTGCATGGTGGCGCTGGGGCTCGTGGAGGGTGTCCACTTCCCAGATGAAGCTGGTCGTGATGTTTCCAAGTTGGGATGCCCGCAGCCTGACCAGTCGGCATAGGTCAGCAACGTGATATTGCGACAAGATGCTGTCAGTTCAGTCTTTTTAAATGATTTTTTTTTCTCTTGATAAGAGGTGGACTCATACTTATGTTTTGTTTCGTGGAAACCTCAGCGGCTTTCTCTGCTTATTTATTGTGTTAATGCCGGCTGATGGACGCTGAAGACGGACACATCTGTAGCCAGATACGCATCCAGAACCATACTGAAGCGTCGAAGTCCAAAAATTGCCCCCTGGCAATGCGTGTTAATACGGATTCGGATTGAAACTTCCCAAAATATATTCCGGGAATCTCCTAGAGAGAGGCGTTCCCGAAGCAGACTGGAGTCTAGAGTCTCGCACTAGTTTCTGCCATTTTGCCGTGTCTTAGCTTCTCACCCTCACTGATTGCTGACAAAAAAAAGTTCATCAGACAAAATGGACGCATCTCCAAGTATATCGGTTCATGGTATCGACCTATCAATGCCGCGAAACCGTTCGTTTTGTACAATCTCTGCGAGCTCGATTGACTCTTCGCCGCAGAGATCTGGGCAAGACTCCCCTTACAACGCCAACTACCACGATGACTTTCGTTTCAGAACAGTAAGGGGAAAAAATTTACTTTGACGAAAGAGAATAAACCCTCTGACATTCTGACAGATGGTGACGTACCTGCATAATAGAGCAGTAGCCAGTGGCTGGATCCCACCCGAGTCCGTCAGGTCTCAGGAAGACTGCTCTGGCGTGCTCTTGCGAAGATCTCGCGGCAACTACATCACTGCGTCGCAAAGACTGAACCCCATTCTTCTTGGTGCGGTCATCCGGCTGAATCTCAATGTGGCCATTACCATGCGCCCGCAGATGTTGCAGGGCATTCTCGCCTCGTTGATGCCGGGGCAGACCGATTTGAAGTTCAAGGACGGGTCTCAGATTCAAGTTCTCGACTCATTGGCCCTTGCACAGCCTGCGACGGTGAAGAAGTTCCAGTACGCCTCTGTCTTTAGACAAGAGCGCCTGATTCTCGTCTGGCACGATGATCTTGTCAACATCGTTCCTCAAGCCACCCACATAGAAGAAAAGCTGCTCGCCTGGGTACGAAATATTGTCAAGCCGCTGCAAAAGAAGAAAACATGACATGAAAAAGGGCTAACCGTTGTTCGCAGGTTTGGGGAGAAGGGAGGCTGCCCCTTAACATCTTACATATGCCGAGCCGCGCTCCGTCAACCTTGTACGACTCTGGTATGTCCAGCCCGATTGGAACGGCAACCCCGGCGGCTGGCATCACCACGCCGGGTCTCCTGACGCAGTTGAGCAGCAGCGAGGATGTCTCGGAGAAGAATGCCTCCATGGAGCGGCCGGAGTCTGTCGCGAGGCCAGTCGCCCGCGCATCGGCCGTCTTCATCGGCTGCGCCATGTGTCTGTCCCTGTGCCTCCTGTGCGGTGTATACGTCGGGAAGCTGGTGACAGAGTGTATCCTCGCCAACGACTGGATCAAGATGGCGCTTATTTTCCCCGTCCCCCTGCTCATGTGCGTCTCCTTGTTCTTCTTCCAAGTCATCTTCACCAACATCTTCCAGATGATTGGGCCCATTGGAGGCGTCAACACCAACTCGCGCCACTTTTCTGCACACAAGCCGTGCCTGAGACGGGCCTACGCCGACGGCTTTCTCCCACCCAAGGTCACTATCCAGATGCCAGTATACAAGGAGGGCATGGACTCGGTCATTATTCCGACCGTGCGCAGTCTGCAGGCGGCCATGTCGTATTACGAGTCGCACGGGGGGTCGGCCAACATCTTCATCAACGACGACGGTCTGCGGGCCGGGTTGACGGATGACGAGATTCGGCGCCGTAAGGACTTTTACACAGACAATAGGATCGGCTGGGTTGCTCGTCCTAGGCATAATGGGGACGAGGGCTTTGTGCGAAAGGGCAAGTTCAAAAAGGCGTCCAATATGAACTTTGCGCTTAATGTCTCGCAAAAGGTCGAGGCATACATGCAAGAACTTGCCGATGCTAGGTTGGCCAACAAGGAGACGGATCTCATTACGGATGCGGAGGAGGAAGAGATGTATCAGAGTGCCTTGGCGCGAGTCCTGGAAGAGAACCCGCTGGCTTGGGCGGACGGTGATATTCGCGTCGGAGAGCTGATTCTCATTGTAGACTCGGACACACGAGTGGTGGGTTGCCGTTTTCTTTCCTTCTTTCCTTTTCCCCCATGACGCGATGAACCGTTTTCTCTGACGTTGAATAGCCCGAGGACTGTCTTTTGTATGGTGCCGCTGAGATGTTCCTCTCCCCCGAGGCGGCTATTGTGCAACATTCCACTGGCGTCATGCAGGTTACGCATGATTACTTCGAGAATGGCATCACCTACTTTACCAACCTAATATACTCTTCCATCCGGTTCTCGATTGGATCCGGCGAGGTAGCCCCCTTTGTCGGCCACAATGCCTTTCTCCGGTGGCAAGGTGAGAAGAAGTCCCCAACACATGTGATGGGATCGTGCTGACGGCCCTCTTCAGCTGTTCAAGAAGTCGGCGTGCCTGAAGAAGAGGGCTACATCCCGTACTGGTCCGAGAGCCACGTATCGGAAGACTTTGACATTGCGCTGCGCCTCCAGATGAAGGGCAACATCATCCGCGTGGCTGATTACCACGACAACGAATTCAAAGAAGGCGTGTCGCTGACCATCTATGATGAGATCGCCCGCTGGCAAAAGTACGCGTACGGCGTCAACGAGATGATATTCCACCCCGTCCACCGCTGAATCTACAAGGGCCCCTTCACGCCGCTCTTCTACACCTACATCAGGTCCAACATCATGGTGTCGTCCAAAATCTCCATCCTGGCATACATGTGCTCGTACTACGCGCTGGGGTCGGCCATGTTCCTCACCACGCTCAACTACTTCCTCGTCGGCTGGTTCCGCGACGACCTGGCCTCGAGCTACCTCACGTCATGGAACGTTCTGCTCTCCCTCATCGTCGTCTTCAACGCGTCGGGCCCTATTGCCCTGGCCATCGTGCGCTACCGCACGGGCGAGAAGGCACTGCTCGAGGCGCTCGTCGAGAACTTCAAGTGGATGCCCATGATGACCGTCTTCTTTGGCGGCATCTCGTTCCATATTTCCAACGCCATCCTCGCGCACCTGTTCCACGTCGACATGCAGTGGGGTGCCACGTCCAAGGAGAAGGAGGACAGCAACTTCTTCCAGGAGATGCCGCGCATCTTCAGGACCTTCAAGTACATGTACTTGATTATCGTGCTGCTCGTGGGCGCCATGGTGTACCTGGGAGCGTTTGCGCCACCGGACTGGGCGATTACCGACTTTTCCGTGATCGTGCCGCTCGCTATCAACCTGGGGTTCCATGCGTTGGTGCCGCTGGTGTTGAATCCCAGCCTCATGATTTTCAACTACTGAGCATAGTTGTTGTTGCTGGCTGCATGACTGTTTTTTCTCTCTTTGTTGTTGGTTTAGATTGGAAATATATTGTTTCGAACTGTGTGATAGACGGAGTTGGGTTACATTCGTTGAAGACATGGTGATGGCATAAACGGCATATGATGGGGATATAGAGGAATGTGCCATTGAGCATATAATAGACGATGAGCATCAGGTGTTTTTTTGTGTCCCGTCCCGTCAATGTGCCCTACCGCGTGCATGTGATGCTCTCTTTGTCATCGGATTTAACAAAAAGAATGCGTTGTTTCCACGTACCGTTGCCGCCATTGGGGCGAAGCAGACTCCGATCCATGACTTTCGCAGCGTAGCCAGCGATGGGTTACAATGGCCAATGTACGTACGCGCCTTGGCGTCGAGGCTGTGGTCATGTGGATCCGAGAACTCGAGTCCAACGCCTCGCATCGCCGGATCCAAGCCCATGCGATGTGAGAGGTGTCTGAGGAGCTGGTGAATGCGCATGTGCAACTTGACTATCATGATCTCTCACCAAGTGAAAATTGATGTTTGAGAGCCCAAGGAGCGCTCCTTCCTGAGCGCGAATTGTAGTGCCGAGTCCAGTGACGCAAATGGCTAGTGCTGTCAACTGGTGGTAGCCCCTTCCCTTCCCTCCATGTCTCTCCCAATTAGCTTTGCTTCCCCTCCTGCCCCCCCGCAAAATCCCCCCATCCAATCTCCGCCCTGCCTGCCGTCTTCCTGTCAACGGTTATTTCGGGACCTATTCCTCACCAGCCGCTGTTGGTGTCTTGCGCTTTGCTCATCATCTTCTTCAGACGAACCCAGACGCCAAAAACCATCACTGGCTGCCTCGTTGGAAGCGTTCAGAGAGCCCTCAGCAGCCACGCAACCCCGACCGGGACTCCGAGCTCTCGTATCTCTTATCCAAAAGGCTCGTCCATTGCCGCTACTGCACTGCACGTTCTGCGCTCTGAATGCCCTCCAAGCAGTAAAGGACCCATTGAGACTGTGAGTGATATTGAGCTGATAGTCCCAAAACAGTAGCAAGACGGGGATTGTAAGAGAAGGCGAAGAAACAAGGAAGAACGCACCACATGGCCAAGACATGGAACATGGCTGACCAGAAAAACCCCGCGACAGTTGAGTATACATCATCTGACATGACGCACTCGTAGGAACTTGAGCTTGTGGTATTTGTGGAAGAGAAGTCTCCCGTTCTTCTCTTTACTTATAACTCTCTTTTGGTATGTCTCTGAGACCGCTTTAGCTCTTGCTTTCCATCCTTTGTTGTTTCATCTGTCCACCATGAGGTTTCAATTGCTCATACAAGCAGCTATCGTCAGTCTAGCAGTGGCTCTGGTACCGGACGACCGGAGATCACTTGCTCGAGGCGTCGTCTTTGACGAGGACGCTGCTTCCATCATCAGCGTAACGGACATTGCCGGAAAAGCTGCCAGCATGAACGAGAAGACTGGTCTTCACGAGGTGTCCCAGCCCAAGCGGGATACATCTGGCTCACTTGACCTGGATCCCACTCACATTGCCTTTACTCAGTCGTTCAGCTATGCCACCAAATTTGCCAATGAAAAAAACTGGATCGGCATTTACCCTTCTGGCAGTACTGGTCCTGACAACGAGACCTACACAGAAGACTCTCTATCGTGGGAATATGCTCCGGGTGAAAAGGGAACGGTGCAGCTATCAACTGCCAATCTCCCTCCAGGCCAGTACAAGGCCTACTTTCTTGCCAATGAGGGTTACAAATGGCTGGCCAAGCCTGTGGTATTCAAGGTCGCGAATCCCTGGGGCTCCATCTCAGTTCGTGACGGTGACCCTCTTCTTACCTTTAACTATTCGACTCCGCATCCAGATCCCCAGAACTGGATTGGAATTTACAACTCCTTTGGCGGTGGCCCAGAGTCGCAAAAGTTCATCAGCGGTTCCTTGACTTGGGCTTATGCCCCTGATGAGAATGGGACTGTCAAGGTCGATGCCTCTGCTTTGCAGCCGGGTCTGGGATATCGAGCCTTCTTCCTTGCTAAAGGCGGATACAAGTGGCTTGCAAGCCCCATTGACATCGTCAAACCCGGAAAGGGTCCGTTAGCCTTTATCGTTGACCGACTAACTACACACAATGCTCGGGTGGGTGAGCCTTTCACGGCTAACCTCAGCGGCATGCTGGAGAATCCGCGCGATCCAGACAGCAAGTTCGCCCAGGGCAAGTATAACGCTACGGATTCAAGCACACATGGCTGGGTCAACATATCTAGCGACGGAATTATCAGTGGTACACCACCCAAGACATCTGGAAACACGACGACCAAATTCGTCGTCGCGGCTTTGGGGTCAGATGGATCTACTGCTGAAATCACAGTTACAATTCCGGTCGTCGCACAAGGGGAGCCTTTGGTTAAGGAACTCACCATCCTGTCGTTCAACCTGTGGTTCGGAGGTACACCCGTGAAGGACTACCATGCCAAGCAAGTTCGCTTCATCACAAACGCCAGAGCAGACATTGTTGGGCTCCAGGAGAGCACCGGAGGACATGCGATTCGGCTCGCAAAAGCCCTGGGCTGGGACTATTGGCAGGGAGATGACGTCGGTATCATTTCTCGATACCCCATGGTCGAACAGTATGCTCCTGTCGAGAGATGTGGCGCGGTGCGCATAGCCTTGGACAGGGGCCAGGAAATCAACTTTTGGAATTGTCATTTGGGCTACACGCCATATGGTCCGTACGACTTTTGCTTCGACCACCTGTCCCCGGAGGAGGTTCATAAGAACGAGATCAAGTCTCGTCGTACGCCTCAGATCATTAATATCATGAAGCACATGCAGGACCATCTCTCACAATCCAGCAAAACCCCTGTTATCTTCACCGGTGACTTCAACGCGCCCTCACACCTTGACTGGACGAATGCAACCAAGAAGCTTCACTGTGGACAGGGATATTTCCCCTGGCCCACCTCGAAGCATCCCGTTGATGCAGGCCTGATTGATTCCTTCCGAGAAGTCCACAGTGACCCCTTGACTAAACCTGGCATCACTTGGTCGCCCATTTACCTGGACAACGAAGGGCGGGTCGAACCCAAAGATCGCATCGACTTCATCTATCACAAGGGCCTCAAGACTCGTTCGTCGGAAGCTGTTGTGGTTGGCCAGCCCACAGCACAGCCAGACCACTACTACAACGAATGGCCATCGGACCACGCCGCCGTAAAGACCGTCTTTAAAGTCGAGAATAATAGCTCTGCTGGACGGGGCAACTCCCGCGTCCTCTGGGGCGTGGTCGGCGCCATAATTGCCGCGACAGCTGCGTGTGCTTCATGGATTGTAGGCGCTTGTATCGGCAAGCGCAAGTCGAATAAGAATTTCGATGAGAAGGGCAGGAGAGACAGCGATTCGGGCGATTCATCTGCATAGGAATGTCGAAAGGACTCGTATCTACGTCGTATTGATGGGCACTATGTTGCAGCCTTGGGGTTGTGCACATGGTATAATGAATGTTGTTCGGTGAATAGACGGTTGGTGTGCCAATGGTTCAGTGAGGGCCTGGAGTAATAAGTCAACTCATCTCTTCACAGTCTTCCAGTACGAAAGGTCCTTAGTTTTTCTCAAGGCCTATATAACTGATTTATACAAGAAGCCGATGAGAGCCTCATACCCCAGGTCTCATGATCTAGCCCTCGTGCAACTGTGTAATAGTTAGAGTGTAGTAAAAGGTGTGCTAGGATTTCATATACTATAGTGGTTTTCTTTTTTAAGATAATTTAGTAAACGCAAATAGTTGGCTGACATTTCCGCATGAGTCTGCTTCTCGCCTATGTAAAACAGGTTATTGCCAAGCTAACCCCTCTCTCTGCCACTCTGATCTCCTCGGATAAGGATACCGTTGAAGGTTTGTGGATGAAAGGGAAGCTAAATCATGAATAAAGTCCCTTTGGGGAGTAAGAAGACGGTGCCTTCCTTGAACGCCACGCTTGGACATGCTGACTAGGGGATAGAAGCCACAAAAAGGAAAAACGAAAACTGGACGCCTACAAGACGCGGAATAAGTCAACCCGTTCGGACGGGGTTGTCTTCTGCCTCGAGAAAACGCGCAGGTCCATCCTCACAGCGGCAAATCGCGCCACCGAGTCTGACTGCCCTCCTTCCAAGTCCGACGACGAACCGGTTGCTCAGACCGGAAATCTATTGAGCACTAGAGCTGATGTAGTACTTGATTGACGAATTTGTGTTCAGCGTATTCGGACGCTCCGTGGATGGGCTGAGCTGGCAGAGGATAGCTGTCACAAGGTTGAGGCCACAACAAAGGCGTTGGCCGTCAACGCTCACACAACAATAAAGAAGGTATCGCAAAGCCCTGAGGCCGGGCTACAAGCGAGGGCTGCCTCAGGCCTCGAGCACACACCGACTTCTATAGGAACCTCTGGTCCTTCAGAGCCTCTTGAAAAACCAGGACCTCCTCGAAGTCGCTTATTAAAGATTGAATTGAACCCATTGTCCCAAGCCCCGTTATCCTGCCCTTGTCACAGCAACTCGTGGCGCCTGGGGTCACGTCCAGGCAGAAACAGGCCCTGGATATCCGATAGTGGACGGCGGATATAGACCGGACGTGGTAGCTTTGACTCAAGTGAAGCAAGCGTCTTGTATATATTGAGACACCTTTACATTGAGTCTTGGCAAGCTTTTGATGACAGGATGGAGAAACCACAGAATGAATCGTGTCACCTCACCTACTCTCAACGGAATAGACGCTCGGGAAGTGACCGCAGCCCCGACACACTGGCAGTTCCAACAGATATTAAAGGGCTACGGACAAGGGTGATTTGAGTTTTCAATCAACTGTGGAAAAAGGCTTCAATCACCTAGACAGAGAGCTTCCATCAAGGACTAATCTACTGTTCAATGCGGGCCATTGCTGCTGCCATTAGCCTCATCTCCCGGTATATACTAGGATCTGACAACTACACCTCGTTCATCAATAAAGACCTTGGTGTCTAGTTCCAGATTGTCTTGGAAACAATCACACTAATCCAAATGGAAAGTCCGATCCGGGTCAGTAGGGAAACCGGAAACTCGAATCTAAATCGGCTCGAACTAGCTGGATTTGTGGCCGCCTTTATGATTTCCAGGCAACATCCGGAATGCGTGCTGATTTCAGAACAACGCACCAAGTTTGTTTTTCCCCGATAGTGCAAGAGTCCATCACTCATCATTCTTAAAGGGGCCAGACTCGACGTAAGCCAAGCCGGTTTGACTCAGAGGAAATCCCAATGCGGCATTTTATGCGATGCATCAAAGCACAGGACGAGCGAGAAGACCTTGATGCTGGTCGAGATGCGTGGAGGCAGTCTCAGTGTTGCATCATGCCAAATGGGCGAATTGATGTACGAGTTTCATATAAAGTAGCTGGTCCACTTACTCGCTGAACATATATTCTGCCGATAAATGGCCATGCATGAATTGCAGAGGGAAGCGCATGACTAGCCTCAGGACGGAGATGGATAAAGGTCGCTTTTGATCATTTGGTCAGAAGCGCCTCGATGCTTGCATCCAGCAGGACTCACAGCATGCAATATATTCCTGTCGGACTGGGTGTTGATAGCAGGGTGACTACTTAGGTTGGTGTAAGTGACTATGTTCTCGTGCAGCTCTAAACCTCCTACCTAGCACGCGGCTTAGAGTGCCCATTTTACACATAGTTTCTCTCTCGTCGAAAATACCGTGTATTCAGCTCGCAGTGGGTTCGCCATGGTTTCAGCATCAGGTCCGTGCATTGATCTCCTTTGCCCGATTTTATATCGCGATGAGTTGAGACCATTCCCCCGAGTCAACCAGATGACTCGGCATTACAACCAGACTCTACATGTAAGCTTAAAAATGGGGGCATGACAACGACAGGTCCTGAAACCGCCCGGCGCCACTTCAATCTTTCATATACAGAGTCATTCAGTGGCTGCTGAAACGGGACGTGAGGCTGTTGCGCCTTGCCATGAATCGTGACATTTGCTTGGCAGTGTCGGGTTGCCGTCGCCGACTACAAAATGATGTGCCGCCGCCGCTTACCTCTGCCGTCAACCCCAGTCCTCAACCCTCACATTCATTCATCACTAGGATTTCCTTTTCAGCTACCAAACAATGAAGCAGCACATTCTTCTCCTTGCCTCTTTGGCCGCACTCGCTGTAGCGGCACCCGCACCCCTCGAGGCCGAGAAGGAAGACCTTGCCGCCTGTGGCAAAGGCATGGGTCTCGTCGAAGGCGTGGGAGTCTGCAGGCCGGTTAGAAAAGAGAATGGGAACGCCCAAGAGCCCGACACTTGCTCAGACGATGAGACGCCCACCACGACGATTCTCCCTGGTGACATCCCGACTGGGCCTCTACCTCCAGCCGGCGAGCTGTTGCCTCCCCGGCCTGAGGTGAGCTGCAATGGAGGTACTGTGTTGGATGGAGATTGTGTCTGCCCTACTGGCACCACTCGTATCCAGGGGGGTTGCTCCAAGAACACGGATACCGTGGCAGACGACAAGTGTTAGTATCGGCCGAGTGCGAGACCTCTAGACATGTCGCCGCTAGCTGTACTTTATCTAGTAATACATGTCAGTTTTAACCACAAAGCATGAGGACCGATTCCACATCTTTCGTGAGTCAAGTTTTTGGAGAGGGCGGGAGGAGGTGTGCTATAGCGAGTTGGTTGGTTATGAGGACATGACTACTTAGACATCGGGCAGATACCTATCACTGTAGCAAACCAGACCAGATAATGTCCAGAATGCCAAGTCAGCTGACTAGCGGCGTCGCAGCAGCCGTCTAGTGGAAGCGACAGAGCCGAGCGGACAACGGGCAAAACCAACCTGGACAACTGCCTCCATGACATCTGTGTTTGGACCAATTTGCACACTGCTCCTAGGACCGGCATACAGAAGGAACAAGCTTTAGATTGATCACCTCCGGTTCTATATGTGCGACAGCTGGAGTGGTGGCGCGACCAGTAGTTAGGACCATATCTCGATTCACGCTGAAACAAGTGACTTGTTTCCTACATCCAAGGTTCGACCACAAAATAGAGGGTGTCAATTGCTGCATCTTTCGTGGACTGAGCCACGCTTGGCAATTTGATCGTGCTCTCTGTCGTAATTTTCTGTCACACGGTTAAGCCACATCAAAGGCGTCGGGCCAACAACGGCTAAGAAGAACAAAGAAAGTATCACGAAGCCCGTGGTCGAACCATAAGCAAGAGCTGCCTCAGACCTCTAGCACACACCGATTTCTTGTATATAGAGGCCTCTGTTCCCTCAAGACCTTTTAGAAAAATAAGGACCTTTACTACCCCAAGTTGATTATTAAAGATTATGAATATCTTATATTCCAAACCCAGTTATCCTGCCCTTGTCACATTTTCCGCTTTGTTATCGTTGATCAAGTAGTACTCTTGCCCTTACTGGTACGCAAAATGACTTGAATGCCTTCTTGTCCCGGACCTGAGTATAAGGGAATCTGATTGCTTCGCAATTAGAGCGGCTGTAAATGACAGCTATATACTCATGGCCTGATGTTACACGGTCAAAGCTCGACATCCTCACCGCCCAACAAAGGGGCATCGCCGATACAGGACCCAGAGCTTACACAGACTGCACGCATGACCCGCTGGGAGCCTTAGGCACAGCTGTTCTTTTCATGTATGGTCTCTCGTCCCTTACTTTCCTTTAGAAACCAAGGACCTTTGGCACCCTACAGGATTATTATTGAATAGAGTCATTCCGCTCCAAGCCCTTGTCACACCTGATGTAGAGAATCATCAAACTTGCCGAGATAGGATCGCCAGACACAGAGACAGTACCCCAGCCGGCTTACAGAAGCATCGGCCGACTGAATACTGTATCCCTTTGAGTGCGGTAAGGTGCAGCTTTTGTATCTGCCCAGAACACCCTTGTTGAGTAATTCTACCTGTATCTTAGCCAAATACGGAGTATGCTGCTAATCAATGTACCAAGTACTATTAATAGTACTCTTATTATAATAAAAAATAAATGAGCAGGCATGTACTTGCTTATTTTTTAATCCCCATTGGATATTGTCCCCGTAGAAGACTTTACCTGCACCTCACCGCACTCAGAGGGATCTAATAGTCACATTGCCATGCCATCACTAACTTGCAGATGAGACGGACGCCTGGGGATCTTGGTTTCCGAGGCAGGCATTCTCCCCGGCTCTCCCCTACTGATGGCCGCTTGGCAGTGTTCTCTCTGTCTGGGAATCATGGAACCATATCACGTTGACAGCTATGGAAGCAGATTGAAGCGTGGAATTGTCCTTGGGATTAAAGCTATCTAGGTATGGAAAACAGGCCCTATTTATAGATATTAAGGTCGTCTAGCAGGTCACCTAAAAAGTTATTAATTTAAGGGATTTTACGGTATTTAGCTATTAAAGGTTTAGCTTTAATAGGGTGGTAGCGCGAGCCTTTTTTTGGAGGCTTTTTCGTACAATTAAAAGGCAGCTATTTGAGGCTTTCTAGGGCTTCGGGGTCCCCGATGAATAGCAGCCTTTTTCCATTGAAAGGGGCCTTTGGCGTTGACAAACCAAGTTCAACCAGCGGCCTAATTGTGTATAGCCGCGATGTATATCTTCTTCGCGTCTCGGGCGGCGACATTCTTATATTTCCATGTAGCGTAAGCTCTTTTCAAGGCCCGGATAACACCATCTGTTGCAGAAATGATTGCCGTGTCTCGCCGTGTCTTTTTGGTTGAACTCATCCGAGTGGAACTCTGCATAGTGCAAGGCAATATTGTCTGTTCCGGGTCCTGGGTTCCAGTCCGGATCTCCGGACACGATATCACCCACGCCATTGAGCTTTGCACGTGAGACGTCCTCCCAACTTCTGAAGAACCACCTCATCGGTTTCGACATCGTTGGCGACACAATAGGGTTGGGAGTGTTGGATTTGGAGTCGAACAGTTGAGTGAAGGCCAGCGTTAGCTCTTGCATACACTTTGTGTTTTTGGCCAAAGCCTCGAGGTGGTGGCGCACAGCATCCGCGGAAAACGGATAAAATTCTTGCACCATGATGACTTGACTGATTGTTGGACGTGCTAGAGCATCGAGATGTAGATTGCACAGTCGCAAGGTGAGCAGACCTCTAAGTAATGTCATCTATTGTTTCATAAAGCTTGTCGACCACAGCTGGGGACAGGGACCCGATTTCCACATGGATGTGTGAACCAAATAGACCGTTTGCAGCTCAATCACCGAACTAGATGACGCTACAGTGGTGATTGGCTTCAAAGCGGGAACAAGCCTAGATACTGACTGAGTAGCCTCTGTTCCAAGATCCATGAGCTACTCGCACCTCACTTTAAAGGCCATCCTTTTACATACAATCACTACCTAACGGATACCGTGGCAGAAGTCACAAGCAGACAGGCGTGAGCGGAACCTACATAGCGTCTTCACGGCCCAGGCGAGTCGCTCGTATGATGATGGACGAGGTTACACCATTGACTCTCTTCAACTCTTCAACGCCATCAGGAAACAGAAGGAGAGTAACGTGCAACATTATGCAAGTGAGTTAGTCCTGGACTGCATGCAGGCATACTACGAGGTCAATCCATCTTTGAAGAGTTCCCGCATTGTCACAAGCATGGGCCTGTGTGAAAATTGCTCTCCTTTGCTCGCAAGGGTCGCATTATCAATGATGTTCAGGTTGCTCTCAAGAACTCCGTGGACGATGTCGTACCCCTCGCGGTTGAGCACTGCCTGGTCAGCAAACCGACTGCTCATTCCAATTCGGAAATATCCATGTTTGAGCTCACAGATGATGAAGTTGATACGTTCGCGGCGCAAGGTGAAGGAGCAAGTGCATAGAGAAGCTTGCTATCCTAGAAGCTTGTACCAGTGACCTGACACGGCTCGGAGCGCGACAAAGTGTTGAGTCAGGAAAAACTAAAACACATCCACCTTGACTCTACCTCCACCAGCAAATAGGATATTAATGTCACAATATAGATCCCCTTGCCTTCCGCGACGATGGCGATGATTCAGACGCAACAGCGTCTGCCGAAGAGGAGCTGAATGGGCGGCTTTCTGACCGCCATAGCATAGATAGCTTTGAAATATTAAGAGACTAGGATGATCAAAAACGGTTCAAGGAGACTGAATCACCGTATAGTGAATGATTGAGCGACCTGATCTTGATAGCTGACGTCGCACTCCCCCTTCGTGCTTTCATGTATTCCTTCTTCTGGAACCGGGACCGACCCTGACTTGACTTCCCCAGTCTTCATGCTTGTAATATCTCTGTAGTTACCTAGCACTTGTTAAGTCTTGGCACATTTTAATTAAACCTGTTTAGATTCGCTTCCCCGGTATATTTGCCCAAATATAAAGAGAATTTAATTGATTAATTATAGCTCTATAAGCCAAGCCGCGTGTCACTCTCCACCTCCCGCCTGATTTCTTTTGGAGCCTATTACTTCAGCGGTGGCTTTAATTAGAGGTAAGAACTTAATTTTATTCTATGTAATTTATATTACATATCCTTTATAAGCTTAATTAGTCTTATAAAGTTGGTTTAATGCTTTCACACGTTAACGTGCGATTTTAAGAGACTTTAAAGACTTATACAAAGGTAACTAGTTATAGTCCCAGTTAATCCCTGGCAGGCGCTAGAGCTCGTTATTAAAAGTCATCCATACCTCGTACTCCTATGGCGGCATCTGACTTCTAGCGATTATCTCCGGATTCCTGCGCTAATTTAAGCTCCTAATCGTAGTTTGAGTAATGCTCTTCCCTACGTGAACCGCATTTAATATCGCTGTTAATTTAAAAATGACTTCGTCCACGCCATCTTATCGTGGGGTGAAAAAAGCAAGTTGATCTGTCCAGGTCTCGACTGTGGAGCCTATTGTGTCGTCCATGACTGAACTTGGTCGTGGGCTTCGCCTTCGTTGATTTGCGTTGGACGCTTCTCTGGTAGAGCGTGCTGAATCGCAACATGGGGAGCGACATGTAGTTGCATGCGCTTCCATCCATCAGAGGGTACTTCAAAGGAGGTTTGGTCGGACTCGTTGCTCCGCGCTTGGCTAAAAGCATCATGAATGGCTCCTGATGACGTGGCTGTGGAGGGCCTCGTACATCAGTTCTATACTCCGGGGGGCCTAAGTAAGCACTTCCGTCGCAGCCATCTAAGCAATATTACCACTCGAACATAAGCAGCACTTGCTGACCCATGCTCAAATAGTTCATGGGATTCATCTGCGTCATCAGCAGCATGTTGAAACCGACGTAGTTGTATTTTGACTCGGTTGCACTTTCTCTTATTTAATTCATTTAAATGAGTTAAATAGTTCAATCATCTCAATGTAGAAATTGCTTTATCAGGTTATCCTTCTAGGCCCTTATTAAGACCCCGGCTCCAGATGATGTGGCTGTAGAGGATCGTCTCCGAGTGGCTAAGCTAAGTTGTCAAGAAATTCGTTCCACCAACCACAAAATGTCGAAGATAGAAAGACTTCAAGTCTTCTCAGCATAGATATCGTACGGCATGCCATGGCGACGTTTGACGTGTCACTTTGTAGCGCGGTCACATGAATGATCTGGCCACATCGTTAGTTCAGGTAGACACTTGAATGGGCCGGCAGATCCTACTATTTTCGAATAGTCGGCGCTGTCGATACGCGCAAACATGAGCGTCCAGCGAGCGCCATTGACATAAGAAAGCGGGAAAATCATTTGTTTGAGCACTGCCTGCGCCGTTGGTGAATTTTTGGCCATTGATTTAAGTCGTTCGATTTGGGCCAAAATGCAAGTACCCAATTGGTCTCTAGCTTCTGCTTCGGTGCGACTGATAGTTTTAGTTTCAATTAAAAAGGGAGCAATCTTCCCGTTTAGACCTGGCCGGTTGAAAGAATTGACAGATGGATCCCAAAGACGACGGGTGTCCGCGAGCCTGACTTGGGTGGCATCATCACCCCGCACATAGCAGCAAAAATCGAACATTCGAGAGCTCCTTAGGCCAGATGGGTGCTTTGGAAGCCACTGGGAGTCGATCCTATCCGAGATTCTGTCGAAATGGTTAGAAGTTGAATAGTAACAATCAGGGGGTCCTTACGTGGATCGGAACCCCACCGCTCCATGCTTCTTGTCGAACACATGTGCCAGAAGCTTGCCGTGAACTGCATTATTCCATTCACCTTCAGGCTCAAGCTCGTCATTGCACCGTATAGAATGCTCAACAATGCCTTGGATGGTAGCAAAGTCTTGGCATATATCGCCTGCATATGTAAAATAAGACTCGTGCGGTTTCCGTCCCAACTCATTTCGAAATTCGGGACTGTCATCCCACAGCGATTTTGGGATTGTTCCAAGCCCAGAAGCAAGGTCACTCAAATCATAGAACAATGTTTGCCCTTCTGGCCCTAGCGCCTCCGCCTTCGACAGACTGCGAAAGCGTACTCCAAGGCTTTCCAGGTCTATCACTCGTTTAACAGGGCTTTTCGAGCGTCTTGAAGACGTTGCAGATGAAGTCGAAACCGTCTCCTCATCAGGATCGACAAAAATGTCGTCTTCGATGCGACTAGCGGTAGATAGGGCAGGAGACAGCTGGTGGTTCGAATGAGACGTCCCAGTGAACGGATCACTCAGCCATCCAGATGCAGGCACCTCTACGGACCAGGCTGCGACGATTTCGGGTCTGCAGTGCATTGTTGATTGAATAAGATGTAGTTGGCCATTGAGATTGATGAAGATTATACCAGTGTTGTCCGCCTGTTAACCCACGCTGATATCGGCGGGGGTCGTTGCTGGCGACTGATACATGGGCACCCGGGTGCCCAAATAGACTAGCGCACCCAGGTGCCCAAATTATGTCAGCACTCCTCTAGCGCTGGGACAGAACCTGTGCCCCAGCATGTTCCTGCAGCCACTGCACATTGCAGCGCCAATCAGATTGATGAAACATGGATCAGGCAGCATTCCCTGACGACGTTCTTCCACCCGAAGGCACATATGAATCACGCGAGTCCTTACTTGATGCTATCAATTCTTGGGCGAAACCTCGAGGGTACGCATTTACAACAGGGAAATCCCTCAAGACACCAAATGGCAGAGTCAGAGTAATATTCGCTTGTGATAGGAATAAACCTCCTCCAAGCCCTTCTACTGATCGAGTGCGACGCACTTCGAGCCGAAGAACTGGCTGCAAGTTTTCAGTTCTAGCCAAGCAATCGCTAGATGGTAGTACATGGGTCTTGAGCCATCGACCAGACATCGAATGTGCTAAACATAATCACGCGCCCAGCGATGATCCTTCTGCACACCCTGCCCACCGCAAGCTTGTGGGAAAAGATGCGGCGATCGTCTCCAAACTCGTGAAGTCTGGAACTGCCCCTCGAGAAATAAGGACCTACCTCCATAACCACTCAGAAACACTTGCAACTCAGCGGGATATATACAACCGGATTGCGGCAACCAGGAAAGATCTTCGCGAAGGCCAGAGCAGCATTCAAGCCCTAGTCGACCAATTAGATAACGAGGGCTTTTGGTGTCGCGTCCGCTTGGATGTAGACAATCGACTGACGGCTATCTTCTTTGCCCATCCTGACTCTGTGGCGTATTTACAATGCAACCCGGACGTATTATTGCTGGATTGTACCTACAAGACGAATAAACACGGTATGCCGCTACTCGACATGGTCGGAGTAGATTCTAGCCAGCGGTCGTTCTGTATCGCATTTGCATTTCTATCCGGTGAATCGGAAGAGGATTACTCTTGGGCGTTACAACATCTCAGGTCACTTTACCAGCGTGAACTTCCGTCAGTTGTCTTGACTGATCGATGCCTAGCTGCAATGAACGCTGCTGCACATTGGTTTCCAACGACCAAAGCGCTCCTCTGCCTCTGGCATGTCAACAAAGCGGTCCTCCAGCGCTGCCGGCCCTTTTTTGTGCAGAAAGAAAACGAAACCTCAGAGCGGGCAGAAAATGACACATGGGAAGAATTCTACACCTCCTGGCACTCGATTGTTGCTTCACCAAGTGAAAAGATATTTGACGAGCGCCTGGCCAAGTTTGAACTGAAGTATGGCGAAAAATATCCAGAGTGTGTAGGGTATATCAAGATGTATTGGCTCGAGCCGTACAAAGAGATGATCATTAAAGCATGGGTGGATATGCACTTGCATTTCGGCAATGTGGCCACCTCGAGGCAGGTGGCTTGTACTATATGCAATTGACAAGACGCTAATGGAACGTTCCCAGGGCCGAGGGTATCCATTCACTGATGAAAGCACACATTAAGAAATCGAATTTGGACCTTTTCGACGTTTGGCAAGCCATGAAGCATGCCATCGCAAACCAACTCAAGGAACTTAAACATATTCGAGCTTCGCAACAGTTACGCACACCTCTAGATGTATCCGGGCTCATGTTCGAAGCAGTACGAGGTAGGGTTTCGCATGATGCTTTGCGCAAAGTCCAGGGGCAACGGCAGTTATGTCTACAAGAGCCACGTCAGATTCTATGTAGTCAGACTTTCACTTCGTCACATGGGTTGCCGTGCTCCCACACCCTCGAGAAGCTGGAAGAAGAAGCTCAGGGTCTTCTGTTAGAGCATTTTCACCCACATTGGCACTTAAAGCGAGGGGTGGCACTGCCAAAACCTGTTCTGGAACCTCGCCGGGCTGCAAACCAACTAAATAGGACTCAACCCTTAACGAGCACAAGACGCGAACCATCCGGTTTCGAGAGAATCCAGGGTAACAGAAAGGCTCCCACTTGCAGCGCATGCCACGTGGTAGGCCACATTATGACCTCGAGGTCCTGTCCGCTGAAGTTCAAGGGGTCGCCGGTAGTACCTCTGCCGGAAGCTCGAAGTTCAGTCACATTTTCAGGTGCCACGGCGGAAATGGCTCCTGCGGGTGTCTCTAAGGCCCCCCCGGAAATCGTGCCAACGACCCAGCAGTCGCAATGTTCAAATGCAGTGGCGGATGCCTTGGCAGAGATTGATCAACCCTCTTCCTTTGCAGCACGCATGCCACCCATCCGTTCATCTCCTCTCATGAGATTTAATACGTCGACTGACTTGGGGTCGCTTGCCACATCAAACAACGCGCCCGGCAGTCCGCCAATGTTGACCGTTGAAGGGCCAACGGTTGAGCAAGTCCAGTCTTTGTCTGGTGTCACCTTGGAAGAGCCGCGGTACGATTCCCCGGGTGCCATTTATGAGAGATATGTAGCTGCTAGAAATGCGTGGTACGCTGCGCAACCTGCTGGCAGCATCAAGACCAACCAGCAATATCGCAAAGCGATGGGGCTCCCACAAAGATACGACAAGCGGAGTTACGAGTGGTGCTTGGACTACAAACAAATGTCGAAGCATCGCGTCACTGCGACAGGGTCCAGAGAATGGACGAAAGAGGAAATGATGGCGTATCTAGACTGGAGCAACCAGGAAGATGAGCGGATTGAAGCCCAGGTCGCTCGGGAGATGGGTGATCATCCTTTGGCTAACAAGAGAAGAGGAATGAAAGAAATATGGAAGAGAATAGAGGTAGACAGTAATGAGCAACAAGCTTTGCACTCAGCGAATAGCGCGACGGAGGATTGCATTGTTGTCAAGTTGTAGATTAAACTGGAGAGAGTAACTAGTTGAAATGATCTTCCAGCCGGGTCTTGCGGGTCTGTCCCAGCGCTAGAGGAGTGCTGACATAATTTGGGCACCTGGGTGCGCTAGTCTATTTGGGCACCCGGGTGCCCATGTATCAGTCGCCAGCGCTAGAGGAGTGCTGACATAATTTGGGCACCTGGGTGCGCTAGTCTATTTGGGCACCCGGGTGCCCATGTATCAGTCGCCGTCGTTGCTGCGACAACCACGCGACGGGAGTATGCTCCCCACCTTGGCCTTGCTTGGGCAAAGAGGATGCAGCGCTTGTCGGGCAGCGGAAGGAGACCGTAGGGGAAAAAAAAACCTGCAAGAATTAAGTGGCTCGTCCACTTAGTCGCTGACGGGTAGTTTTTCGATAAGACGGCAGAAGCACGCGCGTACATGCGGCACAGTTCCAACACCGAACCCGTCCAACGCATCGGTGAAGGAGCGTGTGTGTACTCCAGCCCAGTATTCACGACCCGTGAGAAGAGAGCCCCCGCCAGACTTATGTCAGCACACTCACAAACACTTACCCTACGTTAAAATGGAGCTGCAAAGTTAGGGTTCACAAGATGGTTTGCTGCTCGCGCCTGCCAGACATAATCCAAATGGAGGCAATACCCATCAAGCTCGACCAAGAGTGTACGTCGGTATTACGGCCAGCATTGATTATGAGGAAACCATCCATTTCAGGCCAGACCTGCCTGGAGAAAGCGCAAGAACTTGACATGGGTTCGCCCACACCCGGATCCTCCGTGCATACATTACTCCCTAAGCGCTGGAGTAGTCTGCGTATTGCAAACAATGGAATGGCACAAGCTGGGCAGTCAAAAGTGTAATAGCCTGGCGCAAAATGTTCAAATGTGCGGAGAATATAGTACGGCTGGGACGGCCACGTTCACCTATTATTCGGCGCATCAATAACTAACTCGATCAGCCGCTTTGGTCTTCAACAAAGTGTTTGGTAACTTATCATTCTGGAGCCAAACAACCCGGACCCGTATAGCTACTTCAGAATTTCATGGGGGCTGCTCATGGGCTTACCATGACGATTCTCGAGCGCCTAGCCGAGGCAATGCATTTTCCGGCTCGTAAGAACACGTTGCTTGCAGCCCATGATAAGACGAAGCCCAATACAAACACCATGTCCATGTTCCGATATCCACGCCAGTCATACGCAGAGGTAGCCAACTTCCAAGGGCATTACCCACAACAAGCACACCGACCTGGGCATCTGGACGTTTCTCCTATGTCGTCAGCCAGGGCTGCGGGTGCTTTCACCACAGCTGAACAAATGTGTATATGTCGTGCCAAAGCCGGCACGGACACGCCATTGTCAATGCCGGAGACTCACTGCGCTATCTGTCCCCTAATAAGCTCCTGTCGGCTGTGCACCGTGTTCTGCCGCACGGAGGGCGACAAGTAAGTCATCGTCACTCGATTGCCTTCTTCCTGCGCCCTGCAGACGAGACAGTCTACAGTGACGTGTGCGGGCGTAGCATCTCCGCCAGAGCTTGGCACGATGAAAAGTTTGATCATTTCCGGGCGTCGCACTAGAGCAGGCTCAGAATGTGATTCTTACTGGCGGCATGGAGAGGGCAGAAAGCCACATGTTGGCAAAAGGTACGACGACCTAGCATGTCCCAACGCCGTACAGCAGCAAGGTTAATTGACTTGTGGATAATTCAGTACATCGCTAAGGATGCTGTAGAGGAACAAAACTATGTTATGGGCCTTGGGATGATGGGTCGCACTTGGGACCAATTCTCACAGCCTAGACCGAAGTCCGACTTTGGCCAAGTAAATAGGGGCAAAGAAGATAGTCCATCTTGGCTGAGAACGTCCCCAAGAACCTTGAAGAGAGCCCGTGCTTGCGACTGGCCATTTCTATTACCAAGTTTGACAATGGCAATTTCCATCGTCTCATGAAGCGGCCAAATATGCTTTCCTTATTGCCCAAGCTCTTTATATTTGGCTGCAGGTGCACGTAACGTATCTTGACTGCGGATCGGTACCCTTCTTTTCTTCAACAATCCGGCAAAGAAGTCGGACAGGGGACTAGAGTTTATTGTATTTATTAGTGCAGATCAGCATGAATAGACTGAAGGAAGCCTCACGATTGCAAGCGAACTGCGATTCCAAGAGGATCTTGAACACCAGGCCTTTCGGTGCGAACAGCGAGACACGCGTTAGTCAACTACTAACATTGAAAATAGCTTCCTGCTGGAAAGAATGCCGTAAGTTGCCTAGTCGCGGCGGTGCATCCAGAGTCACCAGCGTCTGCAAACAAGAGAACCAAGGACGTCGAAACTCCATAAATTGTCTTTTTGTCTCTACAACCAATGTACTCCAGGGAAAGGGGCAGGTTAGACCGCCTTTCTGCCTGCTACTAATTCCCTATCCCCCCTGCGCCTGGCTGGCTTCTGGTCCATCTGCACAGCAAAATTCCAAAGCCCGGAAATGGGATGATCCAAAGCTATCAAGGGCATGGAATTGAAGGGCCAGGCGGACTGCAGTCGTCGGGGTTCTTGCCCGGGAAATAACATCCTATCATCATTAGCCAGTCGGCACAGCATATGTTGGGAGAAGGCGAAAAAGAGCTTGCGTCACCAAGCTTGAAGTTGGGCTGGTATTATTTGGGACTTGGAAAATTACTCACCCCCGTCAGAGCAATAACAGTAATTACCAACGAGACCGTCCGGATCCGCTCTACAAATGCCCGATGCTGTTAGAAGGGTAAAGACGGAAGCGTAGGTAATGTGTAGTAGGATGGGGATTCCTTCAAAGCAGACAAGCAATCCTGTTCCCAAGATTACGTGCTACGACCTTGCAAATATTGTCAGAAAATATTTGATGTGTTTGATACGTACTGGTTTCGCAAGGCGGGTATAAGAGACAACCAGACCCAAGAGTGCGAAAACAGCCACGATTCTGAAGGGAGACTGCATCTTCGACTGCGCGGAAGCTGGTAGGTGATGAGTTTCAGCAGATAGGAGGCTGAAGGCGTCAAACTAGGTTCCTTGGACTGCCCGAAATATTAGTGAACAAACGCCGGTAGATCCAAGGGGACAGGCGCACGTGTATAAGCAATAGAAGGCGTGTTCAAATGGTGCTTGAGGGCATGATGGCAAGTGAGCCATGTCTATCAAGGTTGCTGCATTCGCGGATGAGCGGCACGGATAGAGTACGACGAGGCTCAGAACTTTGGAACTTTGGCATTTGGGAATCTGCAGTCAGCGTATCACAGAGAGTCAGCTTGTTACAAAGAGTCAGCGTATTATAAAACCTATAACGCTAGCCAGTAAGGCATTATACAGCCTCGATCAGCACGAAAGAGCAACGTATACTGGCATGCTCCAATGAGTAGTAGTCAATAACACTTCGGGGCTAACTCTGTGATCCCCCCACCTGGAAGACATGTTGCATGATGCTCCAGTCCTGATTCCATATGTAGTTATTCCCATGTCTTGTAGCGGAGCCTACACCTGGGGTGTGCACATTTCGATCACTGGCCAGTAATAGCACCGAGTCGAATATCTCCGACCACTACCTACGTAAGATGTCAGACAAGGAGTGATACTGTATTACATGGCAGAGTTCAAAACCGTATTAGTGTTGTTTTCTCTCGGACCCTTCAAGGGGAAATATCTCACGTCTCAGTTGGGAAGCGTCTAGGGGTAGCACTAAAAGCACCGCATGAGAGCTGCTTGATCTCCGTCTTGTCTATGCATTAGATAGAGGAAAATACTGTCAGAGTCTCTTTCAAAACCCAAGCTCAATGCACTTCAGCCTCCTAGCCCTAGTATCAGTTGCGCATCTCGCCCAGCTTGCCGCGGCCGGTCTTGTACGGCGGGAGACTCATTCTGGGGTAGGTGGCAAGGTGTCAACGCCAAAGGCCCCTTTCAATGGAAAAAGGCTGCTATTCATTGGGGACCCCGAAAAGCCCTAGAAAGCCTCAAATAGCTGCCTTCCGATTGTACGAAAAAGCCTCCAAAAAAGGCTCGCGCCACCACCCTATTGAAGCCGAACCTTCAATAGCTGGATACTGTAAAATCCCTCAAATTAATGACTTTCTAGGTGACCTGCTAGACGACCTTAATATCTATAAATAAGGGCCTGTTTTCCGTACCTAGATAGCTTCAATCCCAAGGACAATTCCACGCTTCAATCTGCTTCCATAGCTGTCAACGTGATAGTTATGAGCCCGGGTTTGCCACAACTTCCCGGAATCTTTACACATCAAATTGCTACATAACCTAGGTCTTCGTCAAAGGCCTCAACCAACCTAGCTATGGAAGCAGATTGAAGCGTGGAATTGTCCTTTGATACAGCTCTTGTGGCCGGGTTACAATTATAGCCCTTTTCTAGAAAGCGGTCCAATGAGGCTACATTTGTATGGAAGGTCGGAATAAAGGCTACATGTTCTAGCTGGAAGAGCCCTGTCTGTATCCGTAGAGAGACCTTCCAGACGAGGCCTTCGCAGGCGATACGAAGCTCCAAATCGAAGGCTACGGAAAGGTCTCTCTACGGATACAGACAGGGCTCTTCCAGCTAGAACAAGTAGCCTTTATTCCGACCTTCCATACAAATGTAGCCTCGTTAGACCGCTTTCTAGAAAAGGGCTATAATTGGAACCCGGCCACAAGAGCTGTATCAAAGGACAATTCCACGCTTCAATCTGCTTCCATAGCTGTCAACGTGATACAAGGGAACTATTTTACCGCAGTGAGTGGCACTAAGCGCTCTACAGTTGTGCATTCTCGACGATACCCATCCCGCCCCAGGTGTGTGTGAATATGAGCCGGTTGATAATGAGGGCATTAGCCTACACGAACCTTGCAGCATTGATGTCGTCCCAGTAAGATTGATTATGAATTTGCGTCTTCAAATGGTCAGAGACCTGACTGGACGCAGTGTATAAATACCGGCAACGTCTGCTTCTACGTGGACGGAGACGGCGATGCCTCCTGCTCCTAGGTTAAGACTTGCCTGTACAATTTGGCTCAGGTGCATCGCAGGCATCTGATGGAGTAGAGGAAATGAATCAAAGTATCATGTAAATGGGGGCGAGGAAACTTTTCTACAGGGACGTATGTAGATACATAATTAGAAAGTCTCTGCCTCCTAGAAGCGACCAGCAGCTTGTTTCCTCGTCCATGTCAAGGATTCCTTGACAAGGATTGCCCGCCCTTGGAAGCGAACCATGTCAACTCGTTCCCCGTACGACTGCCCCAGAGAATTACGCAATCATATAGAGTGAGCCATGTGATAAAGATAGGTCTGCCCCGCCGTTTGCCTACACCAGACGTCCATTCACCGTTTGCACGCATAATGCAAGCGCACCAAACGACCCGAGACTGACACCCTTCTCGATTCGTTACGCCGACACAACTCGGAAGCTTTGCTCAAATTTGCTCTACTTACAAGTATATCCGGTCCAAATATGTACCATGCGGGTTCTTACCGATCCGGCACAGGAAGAAACACGGGAAATGGACCAGGCTACCCAGAGACTTCAGCGTCGGGTTGATTTCAGCGGAATCGCTTCAGGGTCAGTGTTGATGAATCGTCCATCGAGGCGACTCAAACCTACGTAATCAAGCTCGCATGTTGATTCGCTCCATTACCGATCGCTTTGTGAATTTCAACCGCGAGGTTGCCGTCCTCGACGTCTGTGAAACGAGGGTCCTTGAAGTAAAAGGGCTCCTGGAGAGCGCAGTCGGCTACATGACCGCCGGTGGCAAGACCAGTAATGACCCGCTCTGGAATGGGATAATGCCGACTGGCGATGGGTGTTGAGGATGATGGTGCAGGGACACGCCCGCTCATGGCTGCGCCCATAAGAGATCGGAATTTAATCTCTCCTAGACCTACCGACTCCCACTTCCAAGTTGCTTGTTCCCTGGCGCTCGGCTACGAATCCAACGTCGAGCACGAGACCCAAATCCAAGCTGATAGCCGGGAGACCTTTGGACCGCCGATGGTGTGCGAGACTGTCCATGAAGTTGCCTGCTGCATAATTTGCTTGGCCAGGGTTTCCGGTGATGCCAGATATTGAGCCGAGGAGAATGAAGAAGTCCAACTTCTCTGGAAGAATCTCGTGTAGATTCCAAGAGCCGAGCTCCTTGGGCTTGACTGACTCTGCATGCCCGTCATGAGACATGGTCTCCAAGATGCTGCCGTGCAGGGATAGCATGGACGGAATCCGTGGTTTTCTCAACGAATCGAGAATTTTTAGCTTACCCATCTCGGAGCACCACTGCGGATTGAACGCAGCCTACGATTGGAGGCAACGTTCTCGTACACTCATCTAGAGTCGACTTCAGCTGAGTCGCATCCGTGATGTCGCAGCCATAAAAGACGGCACGGGTGCCCTTTCCTCAGCTCCTTTTAAACAGTAGCAGCCTTTGGATCAGAGGCACCGGACCGAGACAAGAAGACGATGTTTTTGGCGCCAGACTCTGCCATGTATGATGCAAGACTTCTGCCTAAGCTACCTAGACCGCCCGCAATGACATATGTAGCGTTTAATTTCAGAGACGGAGTGCTTGCCATGGATGGATGCACCGGAAGAGTGTCTGTGGGTGCCACGGTAATGACGAGTTTACCGCGGTGCTTCCCGGCCTGCAAGGCGCACATCGCATTTAGTATGTTACGAAGGGGGTACTCGGTAACAGTTTGGATGGTCTTGATGGCCTTTTGCAAGAGCAGATTGTGGACATCCCGCATCAGGACGGCCGTTTCGTCTGCAAGGTTCCGATGAATGTAGCTGAGGTTAAAGAATGCGGATGTGGCATTGTTTTTGAAACGAGCCATGTCAAGACTGGAGTTGCCATCAACGTCCTTGATGCCCATCTCGACAAATCGACCGGATGGCCCAAGGCATTGCCAACTTTGACAGGCGCCTCACCCCGGACACGAATGAACTGTCGCGGCTGCTCAAGATGTGGCTCGCCCGGATGCCGTAGGTGCCCTGAAGCATCTAGCCTTGGTAGGCGATCCTACCGTGGCCAGGATCCGACAGTTGGCCCAATAGAATCATCGAATCGCGGAAGCTGGCAGTGAAATTGAACATGGTAGTAACAGACGGTGACTACAGAGCCAGGTGGTCCTGATCAACTTACTTGACGCCCACTGAACGTGTTTCAAATTCGACCTCGTCGCTCAGAAGCTGTCGGCGCGCGTTGCCGTCTGCTGTGAATCACATTGTTTCCGAGAGCCCCGGCTGGCGTATTGCCAGCTCCAGACCGACCGGTATGTCCCCGAGTCGCATCGTCTGTGTACTGCTCTTGTTTGTCTGGCTTGCAATGTGGCTCATCATTGGCGGTGAAGCGTGAAATTTGGCACAAGCCATCTTTCGCAACAAATTCTTTGCCCTCGCTTTCCGCGAAAGGAACTTGACTAATCAGGCCAGAATTCTACTCCACCTAGCTTAGGGACGCTGAGGATAGTGTGATGGAGGCAATGTCAAGGTCTGGATGCTCGTCTCTCACAGTTTTGAATATACCGAGTACAGTTTAGTAGTGAGGACTCGGCGAGCCTGTAACCCAGAGTAAGCGGCGACTCTTCAACAGCAGCTTCCTGAAAGATTCAAAGTCCGCTGGGCCTTCTTCCAGCTCCAGGTGAGACTCCAATGCCCAGAGCGAGACACAGAAGCCGGATCCTTGTCTACATTACCTGATCCGAGCTGGAGTTTGCTGACAGTCAAGCCTTGACGCTCGACTTGCTGGGTTAGCTCGTTGGCAAGCGCCATGCACTCAAAGGAAGGGCTATCGGGTAAAAGTAGCACTAATGGAGTTTGATCCGCGAGAGAAGCATGTGGCTTACTCTTTCTGGATACGGCGACATGGTAGGAACTGCTGACGGGAATATGGATCTGTTTGTTTAAGCCGGTGGCAGAGTACTCTGTCATCTCAGACACGGCCGCTTTTGCATATCCTCGCAGGCCAAGGCCGGGCTCTCTGGCACCATGGCCGGCAATTTTGAGGTTCTGTATATAGATGGGGACGGCGCCGCTCTCCTCGTCCTCACCAGAAGCGCCCCCAACTGCTTCAAAGGTCAACTGAATCATGCAACCTAGCGTCGAGGGATGCAGCAGATGAGCATCTTCGTATTGTGACGGGGTTGTGGCTTTGGTGTCGTAGATGACAACGGTGCCACAGGCGGATACTTCGTCGTGGCGGACTTCTGCAAGGTTTTGGAATGCCGGACCATACTGCAAGCCAAACGCTTTCGTCCTGGCATAAAAGTCTCGGCGCCCAATAAATTTAGTGCACGCCTTTTCCGTGACTTCAAGCTCCTCCTGGAAACGCTTCATGTTATATATCCTCTCGCGGGCAACGAACTCACTTGGAGAGATGGGCTTGTAGCAATTTACCACAAACCCGCTGCAATTATGCTCCAAGACGTCGGAATCACTCGAGCTCGAAATCCTGAATTCCATCCAGTCTTGGGCGAGACTGTTGGTCTTGGAACACAGAAGTTCTAATTTTGTTTCCAGGCCCTGGTCGTCGTCCGTTATCACCATTGGCCGTTCAAGACGGACATCTCTTAGCTCAATAAAATCGACAACGGCATCTGTCATCTGTCAGAACTGTTACATATTGTGTCCAAGGGCACGGTGCACTTCTTTGGCTTACTAGGGTCTGCAGTTTGTCGAGCAGCTTCGATGGCCATACAGACCATGCCCGCGGCTGGGTACAAGATGTTGGATTGAATGTTGTGATCTCTGATCCACGGAAGGTCAAACGTTCTCAAGAACTGCCGCCATGAAGCATCACCCGAACACATCGTTGTAAGGCGCACCAAACAGGTTAACGTGTCCCCCAGCCCAACGACGAGACGCCTTCGATAGTCGCGTCTCCGACCAGTGTGATCTCTCATGGTTCCAGTGATATTTGGGTAGATCAGTCAGCTGGACATGAGAACTATTTTGGTCCTCCATCTGGTGAGCAGCATTAATATTGACAGAGAAGCCGGTCGTGTGGAGGTGGCCAACAGCCTGCAGGGCCGTGAACACAGCCTATCAGCCAACTGAGTTCGACGACAGCCTTCTGATTCTTCTTGAAGATGAGAGCATGAATACCGAGCTGACCTTCTTGGATGGCAAAATGACGCAGAACCAGGCCAAGGCCATTTTCGACATGTATACAAGCCATATCCGCCGTTATCCTACTGAGTGCACAATCTGGACAAGTCGATATGAGGTCGGTGGCCAAAGTCTAGATCACACAAACATCGGCCGAGCTATGGGATGCTCCACGTACGTTGTTGAAGCAGCAAATCATCACAAACTTATGCCCATTGAGGGCGTTGGCGAACTTCGGTTACCGGACCAATTCTTTCCAGGGGTTACTTAAACAACGCTGAGGCTACGCAGCTCGCATTTGTCACTGACCCGGAATGGGCAATAGAAAAAATGCCCGATTCTACAAAAATGGTGATCTTGTTCGCCTCAACTCGGATGGAACTGTGTCATTCATTGGCCGCAAGATACGCAAGTAAAGCTTTGAGGCCAGCGGGTTGAGCTGAGTGAGATGGAGATAGATCATAGCGCTTGCCTCCACAGCCGCTGTATTTTTTGCCAAAAATTGGCCCGTTTCAGCATCGGCTTGTGGCCGTGGTCTGGCTGGTCAGCGGAACCTCAAGAATCCCTGAACGTCAAGATCATAAACGTAACCCAGAGAAAAGACGCAGAAGATATGATTGATCATCTCAGTGCGGCGGCGAGTCGTGTATTTGCGCTATACATGGCGCCGACTGACTGGGTCGTATTGGAGCACCTGAGAGAGTGGCTGGAGACGATGGATCCCAGCAAATATTCGGAAATCATTGGAGTCGAGGAATCATTTTGGCGGCCTTCGAACAATCAGGAGGAGGTCCTGCTGCAGACAGTTGCGGAGATCTTGAACAAATCTGCGAGCATGGTCAACTTCAAAAGCTCATTCATTGCGTCCGGAGGCGATTCAATATCTGCAATGCAGTTGACTGCCCGCTGTGCATTGAAAGGATATAGGCTGATGGTATGCGATGTTCTTCAAACTTCCTCCCTTCTAGCACTGGCTAGTAAGATGGTTCAGACAACAAAGACTTCACAAGTCGAACAGTGTGAAGAGATCGTCGACAAGCAATTCAACTTTCATCCAATTCCAAAAATGCACTTCGAGTCGATTCCAAGCGGCGCGAATCATGTTAACCAGAGCTATTTACTCAAATTGACCAGGGAATTCAGTGATGCTAACATTGAGCATGCGCTCCGCGACATTGTGAAAGAACATGGAAAGCTGCGCTCTAGGTTTATTCGACACCAGGATGAGTGGTTTAAGTTTGCTTCGTCATCTACTAAGAACTGTCTTGACTTCAGGACGGTCTCAGCTGGCTCATTTGAATCTGTTTGTGACATTGCAACTGTTCGACACAAGGATACTGACATCACGTCAGGGCCTCTCTTCATTGTTACTTCTATCTCCACGCCTGGGGGCAAATTCTTGTCAATGATCTGTCAGCATCTTGCGATTGACTTGTATAGTTGGCGAATCATTATAAATGACCTGCAAGAGTTGCTACTCGGTCGCACCCTGCAACCGGCCTCTACCCCCTTCTCAGCTTGGACCCGTTTGCAGGAACGGCACATTCGGGGAGAGGGCATGACCGGAATCCCGGGTCACAGGGTTGACCTTGACTATTGGGGAATGAAAAAAGAAGACAATCTCTTCGCAGACATGGAAGAAGTCATCACAGCACTCCCTCAAAACGTCACACCCGACTTGCTCAGCCTGGCTTCCGCTACGCTCAATTGTGAGATTGCCGATATGCTCCTTGCTTCTATTACTCGTCTTTTGTCCAAGAATTTCCTGACCGCCCACCGCCCTCGATTTTCAGTGAACAACATGGCCGTGATGTTTGGGACAGTAGTATCGATATCTCCCGAACTGTAGGCTGGTTCACGACTATGGCTCCTCTGTCTGCGGCCATTTCAAAGGACACCGATCCTCTGGACGCTCTAAAGCTCGCCTGGATTTCAAGGAAGCTCCAGACTCTGGCAGGTGCCAACGAGTTTAATCATCGCCATCTCCATGAACATCGTGGTAATACTCCGAAATCGTACGGAATAGAGATTCTGTACAACTTCTTTGGTCGGAACGACCAATTCGATTACGCCGAGTCCATCTTCATTCCGATTCTGTAAGAGGGTGTCACTGCCAACTATGATTTTTCACTGCCTCGACCAGCCCTTGTGGACATCAATGCCCTACTACAGGGCGGAGAACTCAAGATCCATGTGAGCTAAAACAGCAAGATGAAGTTTGCTGAAAAAATTGCTTCTTTTCCATGTCAAATCATCAGAAATCTTACCAAGTTGATCGATGCCATTCCTCAAAATTCTGCCTTCTGGACCGTCGCGGACGTTCCGTTGGCAAATCTAGAACAAGCTCATTTGGACAAGACAACTAGCCATCTTGCAAGAGCCGGCATCGACCTTAGAAAAATCGAAGAAATTCACCCTGCCACGCCTGCGCAGGAGGGAATTCTTGTGAGCCAGCAAAAGGCCCCAGAGCAGTACATATCTAGCACGATCACAAAATTGTCTCTAGCAAGCGGAAGAAAATGGGCTACATCTCGGCTTGCTGATGCATACTCGCAAGTCATACGCCGTCATCCTATGCTGCGCACTTTGTTTGTTGAAAGCAACGGAGACCATCTTTACGATCAAGTGGTACTCAAGCACTGGACACCAGTGTTGAAATCTTGCCACCAAGTAATGAAGAGCCGGTTGATCAATTACGTTCATGGCATAGCCACAGATTCAACTCTTTGACCTCACCCCATGCCATTGGCCTGCAGGAGGTCGGGGAAGAGTTGTACATCGGTGTTGTAGTTAACCACCCACTTTTACTCTATGATCATGAGCGAACTCTTGAGCATCCACAATGGAGAGCAGGTTCCAGAAGGACCCGGAAAGTACAGCGACTACATTGCCCTCTTGCAACAATTGGATACGTGAGAGGCCATGTCCTTCTGGAAAGGCTACCTCAAGGATGCCATACCCTGCCAGTTTCCCATCATGCAAGTCGCGCCACAAGACCAAGAGGAGAATCGAACCATCGTCGTTGACATGAGCGGAAGTGTCTCTGAATCTGAACAGCTTTCCTTTAAAAATGAGACTAGTCTGTCCGGCTTGTTCCAAGTCGCATGGGTCTCGTTGTAGGCCAATATATTGGAACGGATGAAGTTTACTTCGGAAGTCTAACCTCGGGTCGGGATATTGAAATGGGCACAGACCCCCATGGGATTTGCGGACCGCTGATAAACACTTTAGTGACTCGGATTTTCTTGAGCCGCCAAAAGTCTATCCGAGATCTGTTGAGAGATGCCTTGCAGGATTACACTGATGCTCTTTCTCATCAACACGTGCCTCTGATCAAGTTCAGCATGATTGACCACTTTCTGGCTCCAGCCTGTTCAACACTTCCATGCCGCTGACCAGAGCAGCTCTGTCTGGCGACTTATCCGGCAACATTCGAAAAGAAAGAGTCTACTTCTACGACCCCACGGAGTACGTTTGTTCACTGAGAAGTTGGACCAGAATCTTTAGGCTTTGCAGTCAACTATCTCAACACGGCAATACTTGATCAGGTCGCTGGTTTCATGGCAGACTCGGTGAAGTCTCTCTTTGTTGATATCGTGGCCAACCCTGACATCCTTGTCTCCGACATTCGCCCTGCAGGTCCTTCCAGTCTTCGGCAGATAAGCAGGTGGAACTCTATCCCTTCACCCAAGGTACATCGATGTGTACATGATATTGTCGAGGACGTGGTTCGAGAGCACCCAACCATCCCGCAGTCTGCTCATGGGACCCGGACTTGACCTATGCGCAGTTGATTGAGTTGTCAGATCTTTTGGCTCTTGAGCTACACCAAAAACGGTGTTGAGCCCGAAGTCTTTGTTCCCTTTGTTTTGAGAAATCTGGCCGGCACGTGGTGACTATGCTTGTCATCATCAAGGCAGGCGGTGTCTGTGTTGCTCTGGATCCTTCGCACCCTCATAGCCAGCTGGTCGAAATTGCTAAGAATGTCAACGCTCATAACATACTGGCATCGGCCACATACGCCGACCAGTTCGCAGATGTTGCCCAAAGAGTCATCGTGGTGGGCCATGGAACATTGGAGGACTTAAAGACTGCCCAGTTCGACGAGTCCATTGTGTTAAGAACGTCTCCGGTGCAGCCTCATAACGCTGCGTTCGTTGTGTTCACTTCGGGCTCAACGGGAAAACCTATCGGCATTGTTTTAGAGCACGATGCCGTCGCTTCCAGCGTAAAGACGCACGGTAACGCGATAATGGTTGGGAAGAACTCACGAGTCATTCAGTTTGCTGCTTACATGTTTGATGTTAGCATTGAAGATTTATTTACAACTCTCATGAGAGGCGGTACGGTTTATGTCCCTTCGAAATCGGAGAAAATGAATTACTTGACAGGTGCTTTGAAGAAGTACCGAGCTAATTGGGCCTGCCTCACTCCTACTGTTGCTAGTATGCTTACTCTAGAGGATGTTGTTGACATGAGCTTCATTGCTCTTGGTGATGAGGGAGTTCGCAAGGAGACCGTCGAAACTTTTGCGGACCATACGTGTCTATCTCTGATTTACAGACCTGCAGAGTGCTGCATAACCATATCTTGTAATGTTAGTGTTACTAACATCGCGAACCCTGCCAACTTTGGTCACCAAGTTGGTGCATTCATGTGGCTTGTTAACCCCAACGGTCATAATATGCTGGTTCCAGTTGGAGCCGTCAGCGAAATCTCATCAAAGGACCGCTTCTTGCCAGGCACTACCTTCACGAGCCCGAGCATACCGCGGCCTCTTCTATTGAGGATCCTGCCTTTTTGAAGGGCAGCGGACAGTCTGGCCGCAGAACGTATCTCAGCGGCGACTTGAGACGATACAACTACGACGGGTCCGTCAGTTTTGTTCGCAGAAAAGATGTCCAAGTCAAGATCCGCGGTAACCGCATTGAACTAGGCGAGATTAGTTCAACCTATGGAACGATCCCTCGGTTCGACATGCTCTAGCTTACATGCGTGACACTAGGGTGCTTAGCGGAAAGCTTGTTACAGTCCTGTCCCTTCGAACATTGCATCCTCCAACGACGGCGTGCTCGACAATTAGGGTTATAGACCCAAACTTGCGAAAGCAGCTCAACACAGAGCTGCAAAAAATCAAAGACACACTCGAAAACCAACTTCCATCGTATATGATACCAAGTGTCTGGCTGGTAGTTCATCGCGTACCTTTGAATACGTCTGGTAAAATGGACTGCATGAAAGTTAAAAACGAAGAAGCTCTGACAGACAAGATTGACGAGGATCAGGTGTCTGGTAATAAGCCGTCAACAGACTTGGAAAATTCGCTGATGGAAATTTGGGAGCACGTTCTTGGAAATCCTCGCGTTGGCGCGTCGCGATTCTTCATCAGTCTTGGCGGAGACTCATTGACCGCCATGCAAGTAGTGTCGCAGTGCCGCCGCATAGGCATTAGGTCACAGTTCAGGACGTTCTTCGTTGTCACAATGTGGTAGAGCTTGCCTCAAATGCGACCACTGACCCACGCTGCGAATGCTGCTGAAGAGATCTTGGACATGGAGTTCAACTTGACACCTATCCAGCATTCCTACTTTGCCTTGAATCGTTCCGGTAAATCAAGGAATAATCAAAGCTGCTTGGTTCGAATCAGCAAGCCTAGAGCCGATGAGCATATTCGCAGTGCTCTGCACACAATCGTCGAGCGCCACTCGATGTTGAGGGCTCGGTTCACTATGAACAATGTCACCGGGAGGTGGAATCAAAAAATCACATCCGATATAGCTGGTTCATATTGGTTTTCCATACAGGAAACACACTCAAACAATGAAACAAGCGTCCTAATTAGTGATCTTGCCGCGACCGTCAAGTTCGACATCACGAAGGGGCCGCTGTTTTCTGTTCATGTTATCAAACAAGATCAAGAACTTATTTTCATGGCTACCTCACATCTCATTATAGACATTATATCATGGAATATTATCACTCGAAATCTTGAGGACATCTTAACTGGTCATCGGCTCCCAGGCAGCCCAGTATCTTTCCAGTTTTGGGCCAGGATGCAGGAAGAACAGAGCGTTGGTAAGCATGATGCAGCATGTGTCTTGGTACAAGAAGTTCCACCTCCAGACTATGGGGAATGAGACCAGCAGGAAATTTGATCAAAGACGTCGTCTCTGCATGATTCACGCTTGACAAGCAGACTTCCCTGGCCCTGCATGGGCCTTCCAATACATGTTTTCACACCGATCCGGTGGAGCTTATGAACGGCTGCCGTCAGCCACGCATTCTCTCAGACCTTTACTGGCCGCTTACCGGCGTCAATATTCTATGAAAGCCACGGCAGGGAAACCTGGGATACAGGCACTACTGACCTGACGAGTACTGTGGGTTGGTTTACCACGATGGCCCCAATTCATGTTGGTGCGACTTGCAGTATTTTTGATGCCATTGTGAGAACAAAGGACGTCAAGAGATTACACCTCAGGCCGGCCGGCCTTTTTTCTGCTCCCAGTGCCTCAATAAAAAAGGCGAAAAGGAATTTAAAACACTCAGACAACCGAAAATTCTCTTCAACTATCTTGGCAGGCAGCATCAAGATCAAGCGGGCCATGCGGCACTACAGAGGCTCGGTCCCTCGGATCTCGCTACTGAGTCATTGAATCATTCGTCAGATTTGGTTCCAACTGCTCTTTTTGACGTCCTAGTATCGTCTCAGCCCGAGGCAGTAACATTTCATTTTCTTTACAACAAGAACGTGCAACATCAGGACCAGATTAGAGCTTGGATATCTACATGCCAGAATCTCTTGCAGGACATGACTTCGGCGCTCGCTATCCAGAAACCTCAAGTTACCATGGTCGACATTCCTTTTACTAGTTTAGATCGGAAGCACGTTAAGCATGTTCAATCAGCCCTCCGCCTGAAAAGTATTCAAGAACCCAATGTTGGTGAGGTCTATCCCGTGCCACCCGCTCAGCATGGAATGCTCCTTTCCCAACAAGAGAGAAGTGGATCGTATACATTCTATTCCATTATTGAAGCTGAGGTCACCGCAGCCCTGCAACAAGTCCAGCCGGAAAAGTTGTTGTCTGCTTGGGATCAAGTTGTGCAACGCCATTCAATTTTTCGAACCATTTTCTAGATATGAGCACTATTGACGGCAAGTATCAACAAGTTACATTTCGTGAAACACAAGCCATGACGTCTGCCACTCATTGTGCCAATTGCGACGAAGCTGTTTCATGTTTGGAGGCTATTGAAAGGGCTGAGTTTGCTGAAAACCGTCCTCCACACTGCCTCACTCTATGCACGACCGACCAGGGCAGAGTGTTCTTCCGGTTTAACATGGCCCACAAGACTGCCAATGGGCTCAGCATCGAGCCGTTCATGAAAGATTTGCTTTTCTTCTACAATCATAGCTCGCATGGCTCACAGTTGGGCACTAGCCCATAATACCCCGAATATGTTAAACTCACAAAGATGATACAACACTGGGAGACATATCTGGAAGACACAGAGCGAACATTTTCCCCTGCGTTGACCGACCGTAAGACTGAAGACATTGTCGGTCAGCATAACGCCTCAGTCTGCCTAGGGATACCCGCTAACGAAGTTCATGCGTTCTGTCGCAAACACAACTTGACCCTCTTTTCCCTTCTGCAGACATCCTGGGCTTTTAGTGCTGCAAAAGTTTACCGGCTTGGATAAGGTCTGCTTCGGGTACCTGTCCGCAGGTCGAGAAGCTCCAATAAAGGGCATTGAAAGCATCGTCGGCCCAACGATCAATATGATGATCTGCCACCTCAATCTAACCAGAGAACAATCAACTTCAGATGTATTAGCAAAGTGTCAGTCCGATTTTCTTGACAACATGGAGCATCAGTTTATTTCTTTGGCCGACATACACCATGCTCTTGGCATCTCTGGCGACGCTCTGTTCAACACCATCCTGTCCGATGTCGAGGACATTTACCCATGTAGTCCCATTCAGGAAGGTATGCTGCTCAGTCAAGAGAAGTCTGCGGACTTTTACAAGTTCCATCTCATCTGCAAATTGTCTAGCCAGAATAACGGCCCGGTGAGCGCGAACCGTGTTGCTACACGATCCAGCAATTGGCTCTGTGTTCTACCAGATTGTTCTGCGCAACCCGGTACCAACAATCAAAGTCCTCGGCTGCGATGAGAATAATGCCCTATTTTTGAGCCAAAGAGCTTCGAGTGCCATTGCCAATAGAGCTTCACTACCTCATCATCTTCGAATTCGTCAATCTGACGAGGGAAATGTGGTCATTGAATTGGAGATGAGCCATGTATTTACTGATGGAGCATCTACAGCAATCCTTCTCAAGGACCTTGCCACAGCATATGACAGCAACCTGTCAATTGAAGGACCCTATTTCAGCAGCTACATTGGGTTCTTGCAGTCGAGCGACCGGGAGGTAGCTCTGGCCTTCTGGCATGACTACCTTGAAGACGCCAGCCCGTATTCATTGTCGTTCCCGGGGCTTCGGAACGCGTTCAGGCCTCTTGAATGCTAAGCAATTGAGTGTCAAATTGATATGACGGAAATCAAAAGGTTATGCTGAAGTAAATGCATCACCATCGCCAACATTCTTCAATTATCATGGACTCTGGTGCTTCGCACTTATACCAGCAGTGATGATGTGTGCTACGGCTACCTGACATATGACCGAGATGCATCAGGAGAGGGTATCGCAGACATGGCTGGTCCTTTGATCAATACGTTACCTTTACGACTTAACGTTGGCCCAGAAGTCAACGTTCTTGATGCACTTGGTGCATTGCGGAGAAGTTTCATAGCGTCTCTGTCCCATCAGAATGTGTCGTTGGCCGAAATGCAACTGTTGTTCATGACAAATTGCAGGAAAGTCCTTTATTCAACACTATTGTCTCAATACAACGCAAGCAAAGCAGCCATGATGGGAGCAAGAACAGCCTGGCCATCGAGGTCATAGGAGGAAGCGATCCCACTGAATACGATGTTTGTCTGGGCGTTGAAGTCTCCGACAATGATATCCACGTCACCCTGAATTATTGGACCGACAAAATTTCTACGAATCAAGCCTCGTTCGTTGGCTCTACATTTGTCCAACTCCTGCGTGGTATCACCAGCTCACCTAACAAGGCTATCGGCCACCTCAAGACCATTCCCGATACACATGAGCAGCAAATCCTCGAATGGAACTCTTCTCAACTGACAGCTAATGAAACTTGCATACATGCCAGCTTTGAGAGACAAGTGCGAGGAATTCCCGACAGCCCAGTATTTTCGCAGCCCAAAGATCATATACTTACCGTGAGCTCAATACTGCTGCCCAAAAACTGGCCCAGTATTTGATCGACGAATTCGGGATCGGCCCAGAGTCTTTGGTCCCCTTGAGATTCGAAAAAAGTCGGCGTGAATGGTGATTTCTCAGGCAGCCGTCCTGAAGGCGGGAGCAGCTCATCCAAATGCTCGCAAGCGTGACATGCTGCAAGATGTCGGTGCTAGTTTTGTCATTGCGTCACCGACTACTGCGCCGCTTTTCCAAGACTGGGCTCGAGTGCTTGTTGTAGACGATGGTGTTCTTGAGGGCATTGGTACAGCTGAGGGGGTACTTTGCCATTCCGTCAGACCTCACAATACTGCTTTCGTCGTCTTCACTTAGGGGTCGACAGGACGGCCGAAAGGAGTGATGTTGACGCATCGCAACGTCAGCACATCCTCGACTGCCCACGGCGAAGCTTGCAGTTGGGTCGAAGCTTGCAGTTGGGTCGAAGTTTGCGAGTTGTACAATTCTCCTCTTACAATTTTGACATCAGTATCCAAGACCACTGGACTACCCTGACGCGTGGCGGGTGCATCTGTATCCCCACTGAGGAAGAACGGATGAACGATATTTCAGGGGCGATCCAACGCACGAAGGTTAACTGGATGGCCTTGACGTCGACAGTTGCAAGCCTTGTCGATTTTTTCGATGTTCCAACCGTGAAAAGTATTGTTCTCACTGGCGAAGTAGCAAGCAGTAGTTATATTCAAAAATGGGCGGACAAAGTGAATCTGAATATCCGTTATGGTCCTGCCGAGGCTACAATCTACTGTTCTTGGAAAGGCCATATTCGAACGCACGATTATGCTAGTGACATTGGGCGCCCTATCGCCAGTGAAATTGGGTGACTCAACCAGAAGATGTCAACTCCTTGGTACCTACTGGCTGTGTTGGTGAAGCTTGCGTCGAAGGACCGCTCCTTGAGAACGGGTATCTCAACGACCAAAACAAGACGGACTATAGCTTCATCTACGACCCTGCGTTTACAAATAACAGCGTTCATGGCAGCTCGCGTCGATTCTACCGAACCGAGGACTCGGTCCGATACAACGCACGACCCTACAGAGTAAGCTTGTACTGTCAACGTTACCATGTACAACCTTATAGGATCACGGCCGATATTGCATATTGAACCAACGAGATTCATGAAGATGCAGCCAGCGGCATGGCAGCCACATTTACAACCATTATGTCTAATCTTACTGTCTCACCGTGCAAAGTTCTCTAACCTTTCAAGGTGCAGTCCCCGGGATACTGCAACAATCGAATCATGGAACGGTCAAGAAGTTCAAGCGGTTCAAAGTTTAGTGCATGATAATTCCATTCGACAGGCCAGGGAGAATACACTTTAAAGATGCTATTGTCACGTCCAATAACGTCTTCACTTATCAACGACTTGACAATCCTTCCACGCAGCTGGCCGTCTACCTCTAGTCTCGCGGAGTCAGACTGCAAGATCGTGTTCGGTTCTGCCTGAAAGAAAGCCCCTTGGCCGTTATATGCATGCTAGGCATCTTGAAAGCAGGTGGTGCGTTTGTGCCGCTCGATCCTTCTCACCCAACATGTCGAATCAACAACATCGTCGAAGCCGCGGGAGCGCGCCTTGTCTTGACTTCCCAAGTACTGCAGGACATGTCAAGGTCGGGCTAGCTGAAGTGTTGACAATCGACCTAGAATTTGTGAGCAGTCTTCCAGCTACTCGAATCAGGAATCTAGAATCGAACACTCGGCCAGGCGGTGTCGCTGTTGTCATGTTTACGTCTGGAAGACTGGTGTGCCAAAGTGCGTAGTTCTTTCTCGCAAAGCCCTTTGCACTATCATTGAGCAACACACAAAGTTTCTGGGCATGACTGGCAAGCCTAGGACTTTGCACTTTCCCGCTTTTGTCTTTGATGTTTGTATACATGATATCTTCATGACTCTCTCGACAGGTGGTTGTGTCCGTGTCCCTACCGACGTGGAACGAATGAATAATCTTGGGGCCGCCATGGAGCACATGAAAGTCAACTGGGCATGCCTGACCACTACCGTCGCATCGACTCTGGTTTCCATGTCTCCCGCTCCTAGCCATGAGACTCTCATTCTGGCTGGAGAATCAATTACGACAGAAGCAGTGGAGTATTGGAACCCGAGGGTGAAGCAGCTGGGCAACATGTATGGTCCATGCGAGTCTTCTGTCTTCGCGGTCGGCACGACTCACATCAATCCACGCGACCCGATTCCCAGGCTGGGCCGAGTCACCTGCGGCCATGCATGGATTGTAGACCAGAACGACCACACAAAGATTGTGGCGATTGGCAGCGTGGATGAGCTGTACTCCAGGGTCCGTCTTTGGCTCGTTGCTACCTTGATGACAGCGGAGAGACTGCCAATATGTTCGTCCCGGCTCCCTCATTCTGCACTTCACGTAATGGAGATTTCTCCCGATGCTTCCAGACGGGTGACCTGGCCAAATTCTCATGTGATGGGTCGATCCATTACCTAGGAAGAAAAGACGCCTAGGTCAAGATCAATGGACACGTCCCCATAACGGGTTTTGATTTATTAAAGTGCTTGTGCGTCTTTATACTGCTGTTACCCTTGGAATGGGGAAGTGATTAAGGAGAAGAGTGTTGAAGATTAGTAAATGTGAACATTGAAGTACATACAGTCTACTTGTCGGCAGGATTGGCTAGAAAATGATCATAGTGGGGTCCATTTTCGGCCAAGCTTGTACTTTTAATGTAATCTTTTTTTTTCTAGTATCAGATTTGGTCTACGTACAAAACAAAAAAGGGCATCCGTACCGAGTTCATGGACACAGTGTCTGTCAAACCATCATTCAAAAATCGTCAAGGCTCATATTGCTGCAGTAAAACCTCTCCCCGGCAGGTTTCCTAGTGGTGTCTGTGGAATCTTCTGGTTCCGACGGCTGAAGCCAATGTAGGCCAATAGCATCTGGGCTTCTCTTGGCACGGCCAAAGTCGTTGCACTCTTTATTCCAAACCTCATCAAACAGCAAAGTGACAGTATCCGTCTCGAGATGCAGAGGGCATATAATGGAAATCAAGAAATCTTGACAGATTCTACATTCAATATTAATACGAGGCCATATTAGGCATAGTAATGCAGCGGTTAGACTTGGAGCGATACTCGACGTAAAGGTGCGTTATAATTCCTCCGTGGTTGCCAACTGATACGGCCGTCTCGTCACACGGGCCCGATGTTAATAATAGGTTGCACAAAGGCTCAAAGACCTAGAAGCGTTAGGCGGCCTTGTATGAATAAGACCTCTTCGTCCCCGAGGGCCTTGGGAAGAATAAAGGACCCTTGATATCAAAGACGGTTATTATTGGATCGAGTTGCTATTCCAAGCCCTGCTATCTCAGCCCTCGTCACACGCCATCTGACACTGAGCACTGACGGGACTCATCGCCAGTTAGTACACCGGCTGTGGTGAGGATGACAAGCAATAATCGAGGTTTTCTATATGTGCGCAGGCTACTGAGACTTGAAGGCGTGGCTGTGCATAGTGAGCGCTTCGTGGGCCGCCGGTTGTCGTCCTTTGATACTTCTTCACGAGAAGTGCCCTGCTTGGTACTCTACCAGGTGCATGAATCAATCAACAGAACTTGGTGCTTGTATTCCAGATAAAGTAAGGTTTCTCCGTGGCCCCCGTGTCGAACGGCGACTTCAACCAAATATAAGCACTCGACCGCCTCAGCTATCTGATATATAAAGAGAGAAAAGAGTCCAGCGAGCACACATAATCGTTCCATCAGCCATCTCCGTCTCCTATTGATTGCGAACTTGGCCCGGCTAGAAGTAGGGCGCTTGCTCTTTTACTCAGCTCCGGGCACGGGTCCGCCTTCGCCTTCGGCCAGCGGTTGAGCCATGTCCACCAACTCCTGCGCGAATTGTAGCGTCTACTTGAGTAGACTTTCATTGGCAATCTTGACTTCTCCAGAAGAAAGCTACACCCGTCTTGGGCTGTAACTTGCGCTCTTGGATATCGCTGGTCAGGGTTCTCTGGTACCCCAAAAGCTTTCGAAACGACTTGGCTAGTTCCTAGTTAGCAAGCTTTACATCTCTGGACAAAGGTTCTTCAGGAGAAGGATCTTGACGCGTAATGACTGCGGGCCCTCCCCCAATCTCGGACTCGACGTGTCTGTCTTGTCCGTCCTGATTTCTAGGCCAGAACCCGGGCTCGGCAGGCACCGCAATAGCAGAGGTAGCAACTAATAAGATGGTTTTCGTGTTGGCAGTAGGATCCAAGTCTGGTCATGCAGCGTCGCGAGTGCCTTTGGAGATCGCACACGAAAACTAATAAGAGACGGAGACAAGACCATGGACGTACAGACTACAAGCGCAATACTAGAGATGCGAACCCTTTTAGGGAATGGTCCGCTGGCTTTTCCAAGTTGTTTCATAAAAGGAGAAGAGAATAGAAGTGCAGGTTTATGAAGACTCAGAGACTTATAACTAGTCACTAGACGGATGACGAGAAAGATGTAATAGCGTAGAACAAACAAGTCGTGCCTTCAAGGAGAACCGTCCCATATTTTATACTCGGTCAACTAGTCCTTTAGCGTCAGAGTGGCTATCGGGTGCACTGCTAAACCATGAAGCAAAATGATGCAGCAATAGCGGCTTATGGCCAAATATCCCCGCTATCCGGCCTATAAGTGTACACCAGTTGACATCTTGGCTCTTTCCATGGCCTTTGACATTAGTTCATCTTGTCGAGCTTTATAAATTGTAATGTGAAGCAGGACAGATAGATGTGGAGGAATGTCATGGCACGAATACAGTAGGCGCAGTTCTTCCCTGCGAGCCATGAAAGGAGCTTGGGCTCAGCTCAGCAGGCAGTCGCCAAGCTATAGATTCCATGTCGTGAAGGGCCGATGGACATGTTGGACCTACCTACCGTGGCGGAACACGGCGCAGACATGCTATTCCGAGGTTCGTCGGGCCCCCGGCATGACTAAAGAGAGGCGCTGAATACTCCTATTATACCGACATGGAAGGCACAATAAATATTGGTCCAACAAAGGTCGTCCCCCTTTGGCGCAGCAACACAATCAGTTCGCATAAGTGTGAGTTTCTATCTCGTCATCTGCTTTGTCCTATTCTCTAAATAGAGTCAACGTTTTTCCCTTCTCGATTCCCCACTCACATGGATTCATTTGGGTAATTGAGCAAGTCTCATAGTGTTTAACCGGAAATGTAGCAATAGCTTGCCAGACGCAGTCAATCAACGACGTAGTCGCGACTATTTTGGCCTGATGCGCCGACGACCACGGAAAGCAAGTCACAATGAACCCGGGGAAGCCTGTAGAACAGGGCGTATATGGTGCATAGGGGGCTCGATAATAATTCCTTTTTTTTTAAGTAAATCCCTCGCGCCACGGCGACGACGAGTTGCTTGATGGAAATGCCGCTGCGGGCGTACAAAGGAGACATGAACAAATCAATATTTTCAGGCCCTTGTAACAATGCCTCGTGAAGAAGACATGCCCCTTGTAGTTACTTGAACTGAGGCGGACCAATGGCGATGCTGGAACAAGGCGGCAGCCCACTTCAGGTCGACGGCCTGCTCCGACCTGTCGGACTGCGGCAGACCACTCTCGGACGGTCTGTCTGTTAGCCACACTGGGTGCATGTTTAAGCAGTCTGGCTTGTCGAAAAAGATTAAAATTAGATGGAACCAGAAAGAGCCTCGGGCGGGGGTGTGGCACGTGGCACCAGTCCACGCCCCACTGTATTTTGGAATCGGAGGTTTTTTACCGAGTCCGTGGTGCGACATAAAGTGGGCAGTGAATAGTTCGCACTACTAGAATTAAAAAGGACTAATATTAATATAAGAATCCCTGTGCATAGCTCTCGTAAACTTTCTTGTCAGGTCGCTCGCTTATAGCTAAAAATGCGGGGGCTGGACTGTGATTCCAAATAAACTGGACCGTGGCACGGAGAAGACCACCCAAGAAGAGGGGAGCTTCAGGAGCTCACGAGCTCAAAGGATCTGGCTTGCGGGTAGGTCCCGGCTGGCATTCTGACTCGGCTTGAAGGCGCCAAGATGACAACTGAAGGCAAATAGCTCGTGTCCGGGAATGTACATGTACTCCGTATACATACAACGATAGGGAGTAATGTCAATAATGTACCGCATAATGACAGGGTGAAAGTCGCCGAGCACGTCTGGTGCGGGGAGACATCAGGCGCCTTGAGCATCACGGCAAGGGGCGTAGGTCTTGTCTACCACCCATACCAACTCACCAGACTTATTGTCCTTGTAAATAATAGTCTGATTTAAGCCGCACTTGACCTTGCTCGTGCCCTTGTGCCGTCGTATATATAAGTCTTCTTGGAGACAAGCGTCTCAAGAATTTCAAACGGCTCCAGCTTTAAAAAGCCCTCTCTTTACGGCCAACAGCCCAGGCTATTCATGTCAGTTATTGAACCTTGACTAGTATATGTTTGCAAATCTTGCCAGTGTCATCGATTATCACAATGAAAGCCTATCCTTTTATTGGAAAGGCTCTCTGCCTAGCCTTTTACGCCAGGCCGTCGCTGGCACTCAAGGTGCCGTATCAGGATGAATTGACCATGGGACAAGGGTATGGTAACCGTGAAATTCAGGCCTAAACGTGCTAACTTCAGTAGGTATAATACCTTTCTTGGTCGAGGTCTGATTCACGACGCCGTCATGACCACATCCGAAAAGGACGCGGCCGCAAACTCCATCAACAACCGATCCGAAAGACCCGGCAACAAGAACTCAACTGGCAGGTTTAATTTCACAGAACCAGGTCCAGTTATGCCTGGCGTGGATCTGGACGGATATTTTACGCCAACTTCGCCAGAAGAGCTTGCAAGAATTATTGACGAGGCCAACAAAGCGTCATCTGACAAGGAAAAAAGAAACGGGGCTACTAACATGATTTCCGACAAAAAAATGAGTGTAAAAGGATGCCAAGCCGAGGTTCACTCACATATTGAGTTTGTATCGGATTACACCTCTTACTTGAAGGCTCTTGGCGTAAATGCGGCCACGAGTATTTCAGGTTATGGTCAAGAAGCCTCTATATCAGGCAGTTATCTTGATGAGTCGGCATTCTCTTCTAATTCCTTGACCTTTATCGCGTCGATAAGCATCAACAAACAGCGTCGAGTTCCCCACGAAAAATTTACATTCAACACTCAACTTTATGAGGCAATTGAAAGGCCATTTCCCACACTCTTTGGAAACCGGTGGATTCGAGGCAAGTTATTTCACATACATACAAGTGTAAAGCTAACACCATGCTAGGCTTTGAGATGGGCGGTAAATTAATGGCTCGAATAATGCTTACATTTGACGAAGCATCTGACAAGGAAGATATCAAAGCCACGTAAGTCTTGAGAGTGCAAAGGCTACAATTAGGAAGGACTAACTTGTTTTTTTTTTTAAGTGCTGAGGCCTCATTGGGTTTCTGGGGGGTTTCAGGTCAACTCAGTACCGAGGTTGCAAAAAACATGGAAAAACTAAGCAAGCAAGCACAAGTAAAGGTCAAGATCTTTTACCAAGGCGATATTGGTCGACAATTACAAGGCCGGTCGGAGCCTTCCGACGAGCAAAACTCGGCTCAGCAAATATTTGCATCCGCCAAATCATGGGCAGACACGTTTCTCGAAATGGCTTGTGACCAGGATTACAGCTACCAGACTCTTCTTGATACGTATACGAATATTGGAAACTTCCCCCAGAACCAATCGATAGTGCACTATACTACTGCGGGCGCTGTAGCTTACCAGCTCCTGGGGGAGATGGTTAAGCATACGGAATTGCGAAAAACTCTACAGATGCGTAAGATACCCATCACTTGCATTTGCGCTATTGAAATACTCAACTTTTTACTATAGGAGAAGCTTTGAGTCAAGAAGAGGACCGTGAGATCCAGCTGCACGAGACTCGATTAATCAATGCCCAAAAGAACTGGGTATGTCTCCAGTTCACCAACGTCTAAATTAGTCTACTGATACAAGATGCCAGATTCGCGAGACTGCTAGAAATCCAGATAATGCTTTAGAAACGGTTCAAGCACTTTTCGCGCTATCCAACGAATATTACAAAAAATGGAAGCCATACCTGGTAAGTGAATTCTGCGCTCTAATTTATAATTAGCGCTCACGCGAAATACCTAGACCGCACAGTCTTCCCCGGTTGAGATCAAGGCGTTTGATCGCTTGGTCTCGGCAAAAGACCCAGACACCAAGAACCCAGCGACTTATGACTGTAGCCACTGGCATGAATGGTACGGTCAAGACCAGTGGACATGGTCCAAAGTTCGATTTTGCCTCCCGACCCAAACCGACGTGTTTAAATTGACCGTGTTTCGAGAAAAGTCGCAGTACTTGTGGGGATCGGCTTGGTATTACGAGAAAGAACTATATCCTGCCGATGTGACAGTCAGAGTCACTTTGAAAAGAGTCCATCCCAAGCCGCGTGTTTGGACGTTTTATTCAGAAAAGACCAGCCGCATGTCATTCACGGTTGCTCAAAAAGAGAAGCTGCTGCCCGGAAGATACAATGTTCAAGTCAACTTTTACCAGCAAGGCCCGTACTGGGATGGCACGCCTCTAGGCGAAGTAGCCGAGTTCGAAATTACGGCATCCTGAACAAAGCCAGCCAAGTCTACTTGGTCTCTCTGTCAACGGAAAACGCTGTATCCGAATCGCTAGCTGCTAGGCTGCTTCGACGGAGCTTCGAGGCGCTGAAGATGCAGGCCGTTCGAGGTCATCGTCAACAACAAAAGAGGCCTCAATTCCCTCGATAGAGAGCTTCAATCAAGGACTAATGCCACTATTCGACTCTATCCATGGCTGCTCAATTGTGACACTCTTTTAGTCTTAAGACAACTAAATTAAATCTTTTCCAAAGTCCAACCTCTGTGCCTGTGGTTATGTGTACTAATTCTACAGCCCTATTGTAGAATACTATGATACCCCGTGGCACGTCAGAGCTGTTGACTGCAAGGGGTACAATCATCCGAAATCTGAGTGCGTGGGGCAAGCAATGAACACAACCACTATATTATTTTAGTATTTTATTTTATTTGGCTTTTGAGCAATTGTGTATTTTTTTACGCAAAATTCTGGTCTGTCCTTTCAGGATTTCGTGCAAGAACCTGTTATTGTCGGACCAAACGGCCTCCGTCATCTTGGGAATGTTGGTGTGAACAGATGGTAGTCTCTCTCCTTGCCAGTAACGGAGCAAGCTCGTTAATACTAACCTTTGGGTTGCTCTTCCAAGGAATCCGCAACGCCGCAACGCCGCAACGCAACACGGCATTTCCGGCAATCTGTTATGGATACTATTCACGAATAGTAGAGTGGTCCCGACGTGGCTGGTTTATAGTCGTGATTGGTTTAATAACTGGGACTAAACGGAGACGCCGAGTTGCCGGGGTTCGGTTCAAGTTACGCAGAGCGAAAATTGGATGAGTGAGAATGAAATATATGGAATTTATTTTGCCTTGACGCTATGAATGGAAAGCTACCACGCGAACATGTTGATAGTGTTCTAGTCTGGTCTTATTAAATAGGGGGCTTCTCAACACTGAAAAGGTAGCACATGATAATAAAATGCGAGTAATCACGCCGCTAACTGGTAGTGGTAGGATATAAACACGCAGGCGGAGCCAAAGAAAATAGGAAAACATCTATATTCCTCCCGACACACAAACAGCTAAAGGCGGGCTATTAGAGAAGGTGACAATGCGGGTTTTCGAGAAAGGAGAAGATGGCTAAACCGTCATTATCGTTTACGTATGCTAATAGAATTCCCGTTATAGTAAATGAGAATCTCCATCTCGGATTCAGGGCCGTGAATAGCAGCGTCTGCTGGGCGATCGTCAGCCCATGCGTGCGAACAGGGTAGGCCCGGATCGGAGGATGCGGAGGCTAACATGGTGTCCGAAACGGCCATCAACGTCTGCTTGGGCGTGCCATCTGCAATCATCCTCAAGTCTACGGGCACACCAGATGTCAGGCGCTGTCGTAGCGTGCTAGGAAAAGATTGCGAAGCCGGAAAATAACCCATCGACGGACAATCAGCGAGGCACGGCCTTCACCACGTGACCACATTCAACGTGTTGCATAATCAAGAGGCATTTCCTTCCTGGACGCCACAGAGCAGAGTTGAAGTTGTGACTAGTTATCGTCTGCAACCATTTTTCAGGAATGGCGTGGCGTTATGGCCGTTATGAAGACGATACAGACGACGAAAACCGGGGAGATGCAATCAAGAGGACTTGCGAAAAAAAAAGGCATTTTTGCTGCCGCGTAATATCCCTGTCCATAGATTTTGCTATTTATGTAATTTTTTTTTCGATGGTGGGTAAGGTGGGTTTCGGGCTGTTGGGCTGACGATTTAATCTATCTGACGACCTTGACTTTATCCCTTCCAAGTTCCAACAAACAGGCACCCAGTCCAGGAGTCCCCGACCTCTGGGACAGAGTCTCATTGGCGGAACGGCCGTTGATGAAGAACGAGGAATGAGACCGAACGAGGTCGCTTGCGAGACGACCGACTGCCGATCCCCTGCTGGGTGGAGAAAGGTGTAGCCGTCGAGCAAAGTTTTGAGGCTGAACTAGTCATGGCAAGCTTTTTGAAACAACTGCTGTATGCACATCTGATAATCACGGTTCGTCTGTCCTTACCAATGGCGGGAACCGGTGTGTGGCGGCTGATGATGAATGTAGCAAGTCGAGGTTCCCAGAAATCCCCTCGAAACCGGTCCTACAACTGGGCGTTTTTGACAAAGACTCCAGATGTCTGCAGCCATTGCATTGCTTCAAGCCCTCGTGACCCGTAGACAGTCCCTGTTACCTCGTGACCCGTAGACAGTCCCTGTTACTGCTCCGTCGCTACATCGTCGCCGTTGCACCACCCTGGCGGCATGTGGGTTCATACCCATTAAATTGACGGACCGGTCCAAGATTATAAACTTCATCCCCCCTGATACGACGGCATCCCTGAAGATGAAATGGGTCAAAGACACGCCATTACCCCATCAGCCCTACCGTCTAGCGTCTGGCCTAGTCAACGGAGGCCTTTCAACTACCGGCCGGTTGAATAATGCAGGACGGCCATCGGCGCCCCTTGACGCTTCTACGAAAAAAGAAAGCCTCGAACCTGCAGACTTGGAGTCAAGAATCTCCATGGAAATATTGAACCTATAGCCACCATGCTGAGCTTCCTGGGGGCCATCTCGCAAATGGCTGCCACGCACGGCCACTACGCCGCCGCTCCCCAGCAGAAGCTCAAGCTCATCAAGAGCCCGCTGGTCATGAGCAACGACAAATTCCCCGACGAGCCAAACTTGAGCGCCTTCGGTGACCGGTACAGAGACGATGCTCCAGAGTTTCAAAGGGTTCGTATCCGACGTCTTTCTCACGTTTGGGGGCATTTTGGCCCCGGAGCGTCACGGGGGCATAAAAAAGAAGAGAAAAGAAAAGAAATATGCTAACCTAGTTGACGAATATAGCATGAGCAAGCGAACATGCTCGAGATCTTCTTCGACCTCTTCTTTGCTGCGAGCTTCACCGTCTTTTCCAAGAATCAGTCTGTCACGAGCAGTAGTAGAATCGCCGGCTACATTGGCTACTTCACGTTTGTTCTCCCGCCAACAACAAACTTGATGATCCGTCTGAGCCATTTTTTTCTTTGCTGACTGTTTGATAGGGTGCTGTGGTTTACTTGGCTCGCGGTGGCGCTTTACGATGTTCGGTTTGTGACAGACAGCATCTTTGGTACGCTACCCGGGCCAACCACCTGTGTCTTCTTTCAAGGCAGGCAGAACGCATACACTAACTCGCTCATAGAACGAGTAGCACGGGCCATCCATCTCGGCGTCATGGTCGGTTTCGCAGTCGTCGCTCCTAATTTTAGACCCGAGGAAAAGAACCACGAGAGCACTTTGCAAGCCACGTGTATGCTTTCTCGTCTGCCCCTTTCCTCCCCTCGTCAAAGAAAGGGAGAAGAAGAGACTAATGCATCTTCGCACAGCCCTCATATTAATGATCTCCCGCCTCTGCCTGGTAGCAGAATATAGCAGCATATTATGGCACGTCCGCAAGTTCAAAAAAGTCCGGCCGGCATTCTGCGCCCAGATAGCCGTCCACTCCCTCGCGGCCCTAATCTATCTCGGCATCTCGTTCCACCTCCAATACCACCACAGCCACGCCTTCATCGCGTGGTACATTGTCAGCGCTGCCGAGGCCCTCTTCTCCCTTGGTCTCGGGCTGTACCACGACGTCCTAAGCTTCACCAAGACCCATCTCATGGGCCGCTTGAGTCTCCTGACCATCATCATTCTCGGCGACGGCATTGTAGTGCTGGCCGAAAAGGTCGTGACGATAGTCAAGTCGCCCGAGGCGTGGAGTATGTCTTCTCCCCCTTGCCCCTCGCGAGCTCTTGTCAAGATCCTGACAGCAAATCCAGACCCCCTCATCATCGGCATCGTCACCGCCGGCGCCTCGACAACCTACTTCGTCTTCCTCGTCTACTTTGACTGGATGAAGTCGCAGCACCTCCCCGGCTGGCGGCAGCAAACCTGGGCCGTCCTCCACTTCCCCTTCCACCTCGCCATGGTCCTCTTCATGCAGGGCTTCACCCAGTTCGTCCTGTGGTCCAAGATTGTCGACGTCCTCAACCACCTCAGCTCCAACTGGATCACCGCCGACATGGACGCCGTCTCCCGCGCCACCAGCGCCGACGTCCACGCCAACATCTCGGCCGAGGTCACCAAGTTCTTCGCCGATTACAACCCCAAGTGGCAGACGCTCATCGAAACCATCGAAACCGCCATCCGAAACATCACCGCCATCCCGGACGACTTCTGGCCCCAGCTGGCCAAGTTCTCCGCCACCCAAGCCGAGGCCGACCTGCCCCCCGAGAACACGACCGACTTCGTGACCGACGTCTTTTTAACCCTCTCCATAACCATGCAGAACAGCCTCTTTGCCACCTTTGACGTCGATCTCACCCAGGAGTTTATCGACCAGGGCAAGGACGACGTCACTATTGACACGCTGGGAGGCGGCTTTGAGACGACGATAAACCAAGACACCTGGGACAGGTTTGAGCTCGTGGTAAGTGCGGCCGGGTTTTTGCCCGTCATCTTCGCATCATGCTGACGACGACTAGTTCACCTACGGGTACGTTGCGTCCGGGACGTGTCTCGCCTTCATGACTCTTCTCACCATTGTTTCGCGGCTCACACCCTGGAAACCATGGCCCGTCGTGCGGGCCACCGTCTATTTTCTGCTGGCGGTTGGCCTGGCACTTGTTACCTCCGTCCGGGTCGACGACTTTACGTTGGAGGAATACCTCTTTAGTCCGTGGCTGCTGCCGACGATTTGTCTCGTCTGGTTGGTGGTGCTGCTCCTGACGCATACACATTCCGTGCCGCCGCTGTTCTTCTCGCGGAGTGCCACCTTTGCCATTCGGCGGAAAAAAAGGACGGATGAAGACGAGCGTAAGAAGGACTTGGCCTTGTCATCAGTTGCGTTGGTGTAAGGACGATGTAATGGGGGATTGGTGCGCGAAATACGACGGGGCTAGGAATACATAAAATGGATCCATGTTTGCTGAGGAAAAAATCATTTGCATAGCGTCGGAGTTGAAAAGGCCGATTGGGCAGCCACAATACCCTTGCTTTTTTTCTTGTTAATATTTTTGCTTAATTTAAATACCATAGTGCTATTTAGTCATCCGTGTTCATGTATCTGTGCTTCTTGCTTTTGCCATTCTTTGCTCCGCCCTTGAAGTGCTTCTTGCTGTTCAATAGTTGCACGTCCTTTGGGTCTATCCCGTTCTCCAACGCGACGACGGTTCGGGCCTTTCTTCCAGTAAGCATTCTGCCAGAAGCCTGGCCCTGCTCGGTATATTTGTGGTTGAAAGGCATGGTGATGTGTCCTTGGGACCTGTCGGGGCCGAAGAAGCGCGCGTCAAGCTTCTCCGTCTTTGGGCCGGCGGGGATGGATATCATGTCAGAATCAACTGTGACGCTGTCGTCGTCTTTCAGCGACATGGCCTCGGTCGCAGCAGCGAGCGCCGCCCGTCGCTTCTCAGGGAGGTTGAATTCGCTGTACAGCTCTCGGTTGAAGGCCTTGGCGTCCTCGATTCCAGGCGGTGGGTGCACAAAGAGCAGCTTGCCGTTGACGTAGTCCTTCAGGATGTAGCGCGATGCTCTAGCCTCGTCGGGCTGACCTAGGCCTTGAGTTTGGAAGCCTCTGGCCCTTGCATACGCGCGCAGCAGTTCTTCTGCAGTCGGGATACCACTGCCGCCCTCCTCGATGGGGCGCGTCTTGATCTGAATGCCGTAGATCGCTTCCAGGAATCTCTGTGGGATTCGCTGAGTGACCAACCCCACGGGGCCGGTGTACTCTCTCATTTGGTCGATGGGCAACACACCATTGCAGACAAGATCAGCTTTGGTAAAGGCAAAATTGGGGAACACGAGACCGGGGCAATCGCAGAGAATGACATTCTCGCTCAAGTGGATCGTCTGGAAATGCTTGGTCTTTCCAGGTGTTGATGAGACTGAAACCTTCTTGGCGCCTATTAAAGCGTTGATGGTGGATGATTTTCCGACGTTGGGGTATCCAACCAATCCTACTTGTAATTTGTGATCCGATGCTAGTGATGATTAGTTCGTTTCTTCGATAGCCATGGAGTACTTGGCAACCCACCTGCATCTTTGGGAGAATGTTGAAGGAATATGTCCTCCAACTCTTCAACAGTAAGAATCTGGGTGTCCTCATCTTCGTCAACTGCAGTTGGAGCACCGCCATCATCCTCGCTTTCCTCTTCCGACAAGTCCTCGCCTGTCGCTGGCTGTTTACCGGCACTGCGGGAGGATGGCTTTTCCACCTCGTCCTCAGATCCACTATCTTCGTCCCTTGCTTCATTCAGTTCCTTCGCCATCTGCGCTGAAAAGAATTTGTAGGCGATGCCGGCTTTCTTCAGGTGTTTGGCCCACGCTCTTCTTTGAGCCAGAGTCATCATATCTGCCTTGTTGATTAAGAGCAGATTCTCCTTCTTCGGATCAACATCCTTGACATAGATGTCGAGGTCTTCAGAGCGGAAGAGCAACGGATTTCTAGCATCCACAATCTGCACGATGAGGTCGGATCGCTCAATAACTCGCCATAACTGGCGCCAGACTTCCAAATTTCGCTCAAAGGGTGTCATGAGCAAGTCGTTGTTCTCTTCCAGCTCTGCAAGCCCCCTCCTCCAATTTAAAAAGGCCTCTCTTTCTCTGGCATCCAGCTCCTGGGGTGTGGTGGTGGAATCCCAGTGTGGTCTTCTGGGGACGGTCAGACGACCCCTGTGCATCTTGTGTTTGCCGAGTACAGTGCGCTCTTCATTAGCAGAGAGAAGATAAGGGTTCTTCTGGTCGGTATGAATGATTTTGACATTGTTCATCTTCTCGGCAGTAAAATCAGTTCCCGCCAGTTCCGCCGTTGCCAGAAATTCATCCAGAGCGCCCTGCTCCGTGACGGAGCGCATCTTGACCCAGGAGGCATCTTGCTTCTCATTAACAAGATACTGTTCACCGGTGGCGTGATTGGTTCTGGTGATAGCAGACTGCTTCTTTCTGTCGCCTCCCTTGCCTTTGCCGAAGCGATCATTCATCAAGGCATTGCCAAGCCCCACGCTCTTCTTGGATTTTGCCAGAACCATGTTGACGGTGGCGGCTCTGCCAAGGTAGACTCAAGAGACGATGTGTTTATTCTGACGGTATCGTCTTCCCGCTTGAGAAACAAGCCAAACTTGAGGGGAAGGATCGGCTCACCAAAGATACTCGGTGTGAAGGATGCAGATTAACTTTGGGTGTCAGACTTTCTTTCTGCACTGCCCGCAATGCGGGCTGATTAATGCGTCACGAATGGAGGGGCAAATTTTCCGCGATAGGGTCGGCATTCAACCTAGCACTGTGCAGCTGTGCGCGAAAATTTGACTCACATACAGTGTTATCGGATCGCACACGGTACAAAACAACAGTCCAAGTTTTTGTGACTGCGGCACCCAAAATCTATGGAACCCCATTCCACCACCTGTATGGCCATCAGAGTTTGATCCCGTCGCGAAAAAGATAGCACATCGCTAAAATGCCTCGAGGAAAGTGGATGTACGTTGAACTCCGTTACACTACAGTGGCATTCTAGTAACGATTTTAACTTGCTAACCGCGAATGTAGTGACAAGAAGACGGCCCAGCATTTCACGCTGGTCCATCGACCGCAAAATGACCCTCTCATCCACGACGAGCAGGCCCCGGCCATGGTGTTGAACCCGACCCAGCCAAAGCCTGGTTCCTCAAAAGTTAAACATCTCGACGAACTGGCGTCAGAATTCGGCTCTGATGCAGCCGCAATTCGAGCCAACGAAGGCGAGGCTGCTAGCCACGGAGTCTACTTCGACGATACCGAATATGATTATATGCAGCATTTGCGCGATCTCAACTCGGCGTCCAGTGGGGAAGTCGTGTTCATCGAGGCGAACACCAAGAGTAAGGGGAAACAAAAGGAATCGTTAGAAGATGCGCTGAAGAAAATGGATCTGGAGCAAAAATCGGGCGATTTACTTGACGATGAAATGCTGCCCTCAAAGAATCTCACCAGGGTTACCTACCAGGCCCAACAAGACGTCCCCGATTCGATTCGCGGATTTCAGCCGGACATGGACCCTAGATTAAGGGAGGTTCTCGAGGCATTGGATGACGAGGCTTATGTAGACGACGAGGACGACGAGATTTTCAAAAACCTCACAAAAGACGGACAGGAGATCAACGACGATGAATTTGATGGGGCCGACTTTTTCGACGAGGACGCGGATGGCTGGGAGTCGGATGATACCGCCAAGCCCACAAAGGAGTACAAGGAAGAAGTACCGGAGCTCGTTGCAGTGCCAGAGCACCCCGAGGTTGGGCCTTCACAAGACTGGATGGAGGACTTCAAGCAATTCAAAAAGGAACAAAAGTCTGGCAAGCCTCGCGTTGCGCCGTCCCACTCCGAACTCCAGTCCACTTGGACCACCACCACAAACGGCGGTCGAAAGAAGAAGAGAAAGGGTGCTTTGACCGACGCGTCCAACTACTCCATGACATCGTCATCGCTTGTGCGCACAGAACAAATGTCTCTTCTGGACGCCAGATTCGACAAGATTGAGGAGTCGTATCTGGAAGACCCAGAGGACGACATGGCTTCTATTTCCCACGCGTCAACATCTAGCGTTGTCGGACCCACGAGAAGAGACTTTGACGGAATTCTGGACGACTTCCTCGGGAGTTACACGAAACCCGGGAAGAGAACGTCTAAAAAGTCCAAGGCACAGACTGGCTTGGAACAGCTGGAAGAGATACGGAGGGAGTTGGGTCCGCCTCGCATTCGCGGTCGAAATGTGGGAAGATAGACGGCGAGAGTTGGGCAAGTGGATAATGACTTGATGAGATTTTACTAGGGATTAAACAATTGCTGTTTCTAACCTCAGTCACTGTAACCGCGGCCAGCTCGGCCACCCCTTGCCGCCCAATTTCACGTGCTGCGGTAGATTCCACGCCTACCAGCCTGTTCCGGGACACGACATGCTTTCAGCGGTAGAACCAGACCCATCAGGTGTGTCGAACCGTGCCTGTTTTGTTCAGAACTGCCTGCAACGTTCAGAATACGGTCCGGGCACCCACCATCTGTACTACCGTAATGCCGCCATTCAAAACCCCAGAGTCTGCTGTCATGCTCGTCTACCTTGTTCAAGTCCCATTTCATACCTCTTCTCCTCGTCGTCTATCATTATCAAGCTTCCTAGCCAAGGTAAACCACCGCTCACGGCCACGTTTTGCCCTTTCCAGCGTCTACGTTTTAAGGTCTGCATCTTTATCTTTCCAACATAGCCTCAAAGACACCAGCAGTCGACTCAAAACCAGTGATAAATGACAATCCCGCCCTTCAGAGCCTTTACAAGTCTTCGAGTCACGAATCGGCTATCGGCTTCTCCTAGGCAACACCCGCCACTTTGGATACTGGGAGAAGGACACGTACCGGGTATTTCCGCTGGGCTCACAAGTCTTGGATGCCGGCTGCGGAGTCGGACATGTTGCTCTCTACATGGCAAGTCACGGCCTGCGTGTGACTGCTATCGACGTAATGGATCACCACCTTGCCAAAGCGAAGCGTAACGTTGCTCGATCCGGCGATCTTGGTTCTCTCATATCAGTCAAGAAGATGGACTACCATCACCTAGAAACATTACAGTCGGGGAGTTATGACGGAGTCTACACGATGGAAACTCTTGTCCATGCGACAGATCCACTAGAGGTTCTAAAGGGCTTCTACCGCATCCTCCGACTGGGGGGCCACGTCGCCATGCACGAATACGACCACGACTATGAGTCCGACGAAGCCATTGGGAAGACGCTGGCCAAGCTCATGAGGGAGGTTAGTGAGTATGGTGCCATGCCTACGTGGCAGCGCGCCTAGCGTGGCTACTATAAGCAGCTACTTGAAGAAGCTGGCTTTATTGACGTCCAAGAGCATGGCTACTCCGAAAACGTCCGTCCAATGCTGCGCCTGTTTTGGATTTTGGCAGCTATTCCATACTACATCATCGTCTTCCTTCATCTTGAAAAGTAATTTGTCAACGCAATTGGTGCGCGTGGATACTATGCGCAAAAGTACTGGAGGTATGTTGCCATTAGCGCTAAGAAGCCTATAACTGGGGGAGGAAACCCGACAAAGAGCTAATCAGAAGGAGAAATGGCCTGCAGATCTGACGAATTAGTGGCTTTATTTAGGCCTGGAGTGTATTGCTGGCTGTTTACAAGACTTGGTTGTGGTGCATTTGGCGGGCTTTATTGTGAATTTTCTGGCGTTTCTACAAGTCTTTCTCAAACTCTCTACATTCTTCTGCTTTGACCCAATTGCGTCGGGGTAACCGCGCTGCCTACTCATGCAGTCCTCAAGTCCCAAATATTGAAGCACGTCCCAGCGAAAATACGCGACGCACGGCCTGCTTAGATAACAGTACCCTTATTCTGCTTCTTATCCACCCGGTAGTTCTTCCAAATAGCAATAGCGGGAATGCCCAGGGCAAGAATGGCGGTGGCAGAAATGGAGCCGTACCTCTGGCTTTGCCCCCAGGCGTAGTTGATGGCGTCGCGGGTGGGCGAGCCCACGGGGTACGTGACCTGGGTGAGATAGCCGCCGAGGTAGATTTTTTCCACCTGGTCGGCCATGTCTTGGGGCAGCCTGGAGCGAAGGGCCTCCGGGAAGGTGCTCGAGTAAATGGCAACAGAGACGGCGTCGCCAATGGCACCACCAATGCTGGCGAACAGATTGAGAACGGCCAGCATCATGGGGACACCGTCACGGTCGCTGGCGGCCATGACAGCCATGCTGTTGCCAATGACAATGGTGCCGCCGCCAAACGCGATGAAGATCTGGCACATGATGATGTAGCCAATGTCGGCGTCCTGTCCGCGGAAATGAATCATCAGACCGGCGCCGAGAATCATGAGCGGCAGGCCGAAGCAGAGGACAGTCCACTTGAAGTGCTTGGTGTACTTGACCCACAGACCAAAGACGACGCCCCAGAAGCAGGAGCCGACATTGTAGATCTGCGTCATGTAGCCGGTGTCGCTGTAGCTGAGGTTGTACACGACGAGGACGAAGCTGTAAAAGTTGAGGTCCCACGAGTAGAAGCTGAAGTAGGAGAGGGCCGACATGCAACAGGCGCCCAGGACGGTCCTCTGCTTGAACAGCTCCCACCGGATAAAGTGCGTGTGGGCAAACCACTTCTCCCAAGCGGCAAAGACGGGGAAAAGCAGGATTCCGATGGTGACCATGGCGATGAAGGTGGCACTGTCGTACGTGGCGCGGTTGTAGCTGACCAGGCTGAACGGGAGCAGGAAGAGAACAAAGGCAGCCATGAGAATCACGGCGCCGACGACATCGAATTCGCGGACATAGTGGATGACGGACTGCATCACGGTTCGGCCGCTCGGCTGGTGCTTGTAGATGCCCAGGCGCTCAGCCTTCTTCTGGTAGAACTTGAAGACGACGGCCAGGGGAACAAAGACGAAGGGCTGGATAATGGCGAAGCACCCAATGGCCCAGCGCCAGGTGCTGTTCCTCAGAAAAGCCTGGGCGGCCAACGGCCCCGTGAAGGCGGTGCAGATGAAGGGCGTCGACACAAAGGAAAACGCAAAGGCGCGATTCTGCAAGCCTGACGTGTCGGCGACGAAAATGTCCAAGATGAGGTAGATGGCATCGTAGCCAATCCAGTAGAAGACATAGCCGGCGGCGTAACTGTCGGGCCCACCGCTGGATGCCAAGATGATGATGCCAAGCAGATAGACGCCGAAAAAGACAAGGTAGCCCTCGGCACGCCCCCAGATATTGAGCGTCTTGGCGATGGGCAGCTTCAAGACTCCACCGATAATGTTGGAGAGTATAGAGGCCGTGGCGATGGCCGGCGCCGACGCGAAGTCGGCATACGCAGTGGCAGTGACGTTGAAGAGAATGGCTTGCTGGAAGGCCAGCATGAAGAAGCAAAGCCAGATCCTGCGCACAAAGCACCGCGTGAGTCTGTGAAGCTTGACGACGTCACGGACGAAAGGGCTGCTTACCACGCATAGGTGCAGTAGACCGTCTTCTTGGTCCAGACGAGGGCAGCGGCCTCGGCCTTTTGGACACCAAGCTCGGCGCTGGCCGTGACCTCCTGAGGATGCTGTTGGATTTCCCTTTCGTTCTTCTCCTCGAGGCTGGCATTGTCGGAATCGCTGGCGAAGGCCTCCTGGTCGTGGCCGGGCTTCGACTTGTCCTCAGCAGCGTCTACCGATGAAAACAAGCCTGCCTGGCCGGGCGTCCGGGGATCAGCGTTCTTGGTAGTATGCATATTGGCAGCAGAAACTTGTCTCGCAGACGCACACAGCTTTGCTTCCTCTCTGCCTCGCCCAGAACGGCGCGATTGCGAGGGCCCGGGGCGAGTAAATACTCGTAGAGGCCCTGCTGCCAACCCACCACGCATGTAACCTCATCCCGGAAGACTGCAGAGAAATTCTTTCCATCTCCACAGCAGTTAGTGAGTCGTTAGTCGGCCCGTCATGGTCATGCGATTGGCCCGTCGAGGCACTGGCGTCAAAAGAGGATCTGATAAGATGGTGACGCAAGGATCATAAGAGGTAATCTGATTGCGGCCTGCCTGGGAGCAGCTTGGAACCCATCCACCACGTTTTTTGTTGCCGATTCTGCCGATAAATTGCTCTTGGCTCGCCTTTACTCGGGAATAGCGCAGAGACTCGCCTCGTAAAGGCTCTGTCTGGATCCGGCATGAAGCTGTGACTGGGCTAAATGGCCAGAATACCAATAGCGTTGTCGAGAATCGAACCTAAGATTTTACATTTTGCTTTTCTCCAGCCATCTTGGCTTGTCAGCAGCTGGCCCAGCATTTGGCTCTGGCCGGGGTATGCTGGTCATCCTGTGTGATCCCTCTTCAGCTGCGAGCTGTTGGCCTTTCGGGAAATTAGTCACATATCCATACGTAGCGCACTCACAGCAAACGGGACTACCGACCAGTTAAGTGTGATGAAAATAGTTTAGTCGGCTCACTTTTATCTTCCGTGAGCCTTGTGCCTGGACTCCACCCACTTTGATGATGCAAAGGCTAAAAAAGAGGTGGTTGGTGATGTTGAGCTCGATCACGTGACGAGAATTTAGCAGCTTCACAGCTCTCTCTGGTACCGTAGGTAACTACCTAGTAGTTAGTTAGTATGTACGGAGTAGGCAAAGCGGATTCAATTGGTGGCCGACGTAGAGTGAAAACGTCGCGTTGGCAAGTAACCGGAGCTGGCTGAAGCTTCCCGCCTTGCCGCTTTAATTTGATGAGCTATGAGGCCGGCCCAAGGTATCTCATTACTAGGCAGTTAAAAATGAAATACTCTTTTCTCCGTAGGAACTGGTTACTAAAAAAAGTGGCTTATGCTAATCACGTGGAGTATCGTGAGCGCCGTGAAATTTTTGGGTCAAAGAGGTGATATTCAGAGACTCACAGTAGAGCTCGGATTGAGGGTCACGGCAGGGGACTTCAGGTGCTCCAACCGAGTCAAGTATAAAAGGGCACCGGGGTTCAACTTTCAGGGTTTTCACTGTATTTAGCAGAGATCTTCATCTATCGTCAATATCATCAAATTCGTTCAATTGAGGCCTCCAAAAGCCTCCCCAATAACCGCCTTTTCCGCTGTGTAAATCGCTGTTGTATTTCCAACAGAAATGCGCACCAGACATACAATGTTAACATCAAAAGCCTGTCGCAGGCCTCAGCTGGCCGCAGGCGTCCCCCGGCAGACATAAATTACAGAACTAGTAAGGCTTCAATGTTGGCTCCCTCCAGTCCGCTTAGCCTACCCATAGGTTAGTACTTTGTTGACACCAGGGTCTTCTTTACTCTAACAGGTGGCTTTTTTATCTAAAATAGCTTAATATAACCCTACACTCTTGGCCTTATTACTACATACTCTACTGTTGTGTACAAAGAAGTTCAATTTGGCTGCGCGGTAAAAAACAGATTAGCCGGGATTTTGTTCAAGTAGGTGCTTTTGAATTGTCTATCTGAACCTATGAAAGCGACAAGAAACGCAAGCGCGAGCTAACCCTTGAGCTTGCGTAACTGAATTGCCCTACAGTAACTTGAGCGAAATTCATCTGATTAGACAAAATGACGGACTATCTGGCACCAAAGCTCCAGGTTCAGTGTCACCGAAATTGAGGCATGTTCGATATTAGGTATCCCTGATTGAATTTCGGCGTTGGGGGATCCTTTAAATCTTAAATATAAGGTGATACCTCATCCGTCATCCGTCATAAATTATACAAACTCCGAATGAGATCTACAAACCAAGTCAGGTATAATAACTCTACTTACTATTAAGGTTTACACGCTCAGTTTCATCACGGAACCCGAAATATGGCGCGCAAGATTCGGGATTCCGAAGCAGACTGTCACGGGCTATTCTAGAGCTTGTGGGCCATTCTAATGTGTAAGTTGGATTTCATCATTTTGTCCAAGTTGCCGAAGTCCAGTCACATGGTCAGGTGCTCCAACTCGCTGTCTCCTTGTCCTCTGAAACTTCAGACAGACAATTGTACGGCACCCCTATATTGGACAAACAGCGGCTCAGCCTTTCACGTAATTAGGTGTGTAAGGGACCGCAACCGAGGTTCAGGAAATCTAGGCTACTCTTCGTTGTCTGCTGTCAGAGTGGTGGAACGAAGCGAAAAATGAGAAGGCCGTGAGGCTCCTAGCGTGGAAGCCAAGGAACGAGGATGACGCTATTGTCGCTACTGGACAGTCTCCATGGCGGTTAGGCTTGGTAGGAAAGAAGGAGTAGTATTTGTGGAAGTGACTGAGCTGACGGTACGGTACTGATGTGGGATAGATACAGTTGAGATCTGATGTGTTTCTGACGGCCTATATTATGGAATACCTTAGGGTACACGCAATTTATGAAGGAGGCATGGGCGGGTATGCACCAGGGCTGCCTACATGGAAGTCGGCGCAGATAATGACAAGGTTAATGTCTGAGATGCTCCATCCTTTGGCATGGCAGCGGAATGTGAGATCGACCTAGATAGTATCGAGTCCACACGTAGTGTCCATCTGACGAGGACACGGGACCCTGTGAGAACAAGGCTGTCAGGGGACGACTTTTTCTGGGACTTGTGTTTTGATATCGAGAGCACGCTCCAGAAATAGAGTAGCCAAGCTGCCTCGCCGCTACAATTACAAGCCAGGGGTTGTAGGCACCTTCCAGCAGCTTAATCTTCTAGCTAGCCTCACACATTTATTCTCACAATAACATTGTCAAGCAGCGCCGCAAGCAGTAGCCCGCGGCAGACGGTTTCTGGCAGGGCAGCTTTGCTTACACAATTACACCTACGGCAAGGGCTCGCGTTGGCATCGGACCTAGCACTAGCCAGGTGAAAGACATGCCGCGGCCTGGAGGACATCTACAGGACTGCGGATTCCTCAAGTGAGGAACCTCTTCTTGAACTGCTAGGCATAGATGGTGGATCGACCAGAATCCATCAGTGAATTCAGAGCCTGCAGCAAATAGCGCATATCTGCGGAATCCAAATATACTCAGCTAAGACACCGGCCTTATCCTCCGTCGGGCTAGATCCAAATTCCACATTGCATTTGAGGTCAACGTCTAGACCCGCCTCCATGAGGCGTCATCATCCGTCGAGGACTTAAAGAGTAGCGTATGGCCTGAAGCGCACCCCAACACAACCCTATGTCTCTCCACATGTGAGCAGACGGGTGCGTACTAGGCTGGGATGAAGATAAATTTCTTGTTCTTCCATATAATATACCAGCTCTTGTCATCGTCGCTGTAGCTGGTGCCGTACGGATGTCGCGGTGGTGCCAATGACCGTGGCTGCCGTGTTTCGGGCTCGACAGGTGGGTGACCTGAAGGAGAGGCCCCCGGGCTGCATATGAGAGGCAGAGCGCCGTACACGTTCATCACGTAGTCGGTGGACATGCCATCGAACCACAGTGTCTGCAAGCACGGCTTCGCGGTCTTCATTGGTGGTCCCTCGAACTTCCCCGTCTGCACATCCGATATCCGCACCCCATAGCGGCCCCCATATTCGTCTGACAAGAGAATCCTGCCTCGAGTCTGGGTGAAAGAGGACGGCACCAAAGCAAGCGGGGTTTGAGTCCATTTTAATCTCTTCTTTCCATGTTGAGGAGCCCGACTCGCGCTCCCAGACCTGCACCGTGTCTCCGCAGGAGGCGAGGTACCGCCCATCGGAGGAGAAAGCGACGGCCCGGGCGTAGCCTTTGTGATTTCGCAGGATCTCCGGGAGGTCGCCCTCTCTGCTTTACAAGTCTCAGACGCGGACAGTGGAGTCGTCTGACGCTGATGCTATGAATTGCCCGTCTGGCTTGAACAGTGCACACCGAACCCCGGCCTCGTGGCCGGAAAACGAGCGCCATAACTTCCCACTAGCTACGTGATAGACCCGGACGGCTGCATCGTCGGAAACAGACGCTATTTTCCCTGTCCATCGTGCGAGAAGCCGATCGAGTTCACCCTGTCGTGGTGTCCCATGCGCTCGGCCCTGCGCAGTCGCTTGCCTGTCTCGCCGTCCCAAAGGTGGATAGTGCCGTCCGTCATGGCAGACGCCACGAAGCGGCCGTCGAGGAAGACAGTTAGTGCACAGATGCGGTGGGCATGGGGTGGGAAACTGTCTGCGGCTTTCTCTGCTTCGTCGACGCTTGTCCGTTCCCCGAGCTCGTCGTACCAGAGCTGGATCGTGGAACCCTGGGAGCACGAAGCCAAATACGGACCCCGTGGCGAGAAAGCGACCAATATTACGCAATCCGTGTGCCCACGAAGCTTCTGGGTGACCTCCCCCTTCTTGTAATCCCATACGACAATGATGCAACTGCTACTGGCTGTTGCCAGTCGAGAACCATCGTGCGAGAACGCAAGAGATAAAACATAGTCGCCGGACCATGATAGCTTTCGAATCTCATCGCCTGTTTTGGCATCCCAAACTCGGATAGTTTTGTCGCTTGAGCCAGAGGCGATGCGATGGCCTATAGGGAAGAAGGCAACGCAACGGATGGCCTCCTCGTGGCCTTCGAGGGTTTGGAGGAGCGCGCAAGTGTACCCATTCCAAATTTTTGTCATCTCCGCCCGACACTAAGAATGTCCCGCCAGGCGAGAACACAACGTTCCTAATATAGTTTACGTGTGCTTTGAACTTCAGAAGCTCAGGTTTATCCGCACTGAGATCCCAGACATACAAGCTTCGAACAGAGGCCACCACGAGCTTTTTGCCATCCGGCGTGAAGCTGACGGCATTCACGTGCCCTGAATGGCCAGAGAGGATTCCGTCGGGGCGCCCGGTTATGGCATCCCAGGGCCTCGGGGTTGAGTCGGCCCTCCCGATGCCACAAGACCAGTGCGAGAGAAGGCCAGGCAGGATACCGGCCGCAGAGAGTATGCTGTGCCCTCCCTGCCTGGGCGTCCCAGATGCGGACCGTCATGTCATCCGAGCAGGAGGCCAACGTCGTCGACTTTAACTCGACTTTGGCCCGAGAGACACTTGCGGCTTCCGTGCTGGGTGCCATGCCAGACAAGCTGCCAAAAACGCCTCGGTTACTGTCATGTCCATCAAGATGGGGTGCCTCTTATTGGCCCTGTTTGGCATGTTGGCTACTCTTGGAAAGGGAACTTGAGCTTCATCTTGTCTTTGATGATTTTGTCGTTCAACGACGAGGATTAGAACGTTGACCAGAAATCCTATTGCGTGAATACTTGAAGGATGGATGTGAGAGACGGACGCTATATCCTGTGGGAGATGGAGACGGCCGCAGAAGGCCCAAGGCTGCCCGATGGGCAGACGATGGTGTGCTCGCCTGCTCCCATGTCCGCCCGCACATGTATACAGGCAGCAATGACAGCGGTTCGTAGCAAAAGGATTGATTAGAGGTCCAAGTTCTTCTTTGTGAGGCTGCCACCCCAGAAACTAGCCATCACAGCCACACCTGCCCCAATCGGGGAGGAGCGACTCACGGCCCCAACCTGCCAGCGGCACAACCGCAGGCGGGTACCTGCCGGTCGAGGTGCTTGCACAATGGCCATGAAGGGGCTAAGGTCCTCAAGCTTGCATATCAGTACTAATTCTAGAGTATCAATGATACGCTGCAGGTATGGACTATGTCATGGATACCTTCCACTAGTCGAAATTAAAGCCAGAACTTGGGGTAGAAAATGTCACATCTAGAGAATTAGTCTTACCTTTCAATCTTTGAGGGATGTTTCAAATCTTCTAGATTCCTATCATTAGGCTTCATCATGAGGCGACTCTGACGAGAAGGTCGAGGAGACGAGCGGGTACGGCAGCACAGCGAGCTTTGGTGAGTTTTGTAAGGTCGACTAGATGTCAGCGTCAAGAAGAGCAGGCAGCGCAGGAAGCGCACCCTTACCCGCGAGCACTTTAACCAGGGCCCGACGGACCGGCTTATTGACGAAAGACGTCCGCGTCTACGACGTCGAGTGGTTTAGACGAGTGCGGTGCTAATATAATGAAGAAAATAGATAAGAATAAACAGGGAGATCTGGCCGTGAAGGGCAAGTTGCTGGATCTGAATCAGGATGCATTACTAGGCCTTGACCCAGTACAGCCTCTGGCTCTAAAAACCTAACCCTCTCAATTAAATAGAAATTTGGAATTTTATTACTGGCTGTTTTCTCAATGCACTTAGCATAAAACATAATAAATTAGTGGCGAAGTTATAGCTTTATCAAAAGCTAAAGATTTAAATTTCAGCCCCGTACCTTCTGACCCCTAGCGTACTCAACGCAGCTTGCTGCGAACCTCCAGTTAACAGCACATAGTGTCACGTGAGTCAAGCTGTGGTGGGTTCTTCGAAGATCAACCTGGAGCCTCTGAATAGCTTCTCCGCGACATCAAGACTAAACATCTGCCTGCGCGCCCGAACTGCCTTCAACATCCGCGTCCGGGCGCCCGAGAGTCTCCCTCGATGTGCAAGCCGACACCATAGGTGCATGCGACGTTCGTTGCATCGTCGAACCAAATGTTTTCGTCTCTCGCCCAAGGGACGCGTAGTTCGGCGCCAGTGGTCAACCCTTTCGCCCCAACCCCGAACACGGGCGGGAAGAATCCATTCAGCACCGATGTTGCAGCCGGCTCAACGAAAGACGAGCGCAGAGCGAGACCTAATCCGTTTCAAACGACTGACAGCAACCTGAGTGATGGCGGTGCTAAGCAACAAGCCAGACGCAGTCCATTTGATACCGGCGGGAAAAAGCCCAAAGGCAAAGGCAGATCCCGCCAACATAAAGCAGAAAATCAGAATGGATTACTTCAGCCACCACAGCCAGATGGCCAAGACTCGCGAGCCACGTCGCCTTCGAGCGCTTTATCTGACGAAATGAGCGATGAACCTGTTCCCGTCATTCCGTACAACTCGACAGATGCTCTGGCCCGGAAGGTCTATGACCGGCTATGCAAAGATGGCATTGGCCCACCTTCTTGGCCGTCGCAGCCAGGAAATCCGAAAAATAAACAAGCAATGGCGAAATTCCGCGAGCAGTATGAAACGTATCGCAAAAGGGTCAGAGCGTCTCTGACCAAGGCCGGGTTGATCGATGACCCCGAGAAACGAAAAGCGCTGAGCGATGCCATCGAATTCAAGGGTATCTGCGAAGATATGTGTCCAGAGTTCGAGAAGATTACGAGGATTACAGAGCTGGACGTGGTCCAACCAGAGAAGGATCCCCGGACTTCATATGCCGACACGACCAAAATGGTGAAGAAGCTGGCTCGGTCAGCCGCTGGTCAAGAAGCTCCCCTTCCCATGGACGTCCGCTCTGTTCCGGCCCTGCGCCGGACTTTGGATTATCTTCTAGACGAGCTGCTGCGGAATGATGAAAACTTAGCAGCAGTGCACGGCTTTCTCTGGGATCGCACGCGCGCCATTCGCCGGGATTTTTCGTTTTTCTCGTCGCTTACGCCTGAGGAGATAAAAACCCAGGTATACGTGTTGGAGAATATTTCAAGATTTCATGTCACATCCTTGCATTTACTATCACAGGCAGGCAAGGCACCCGAGGATTTCGTCCAACAACAAGAGCTGGAGCAGCTTGGCAAAGCCCTCTTATCACTTAGAGACGTTTACGATGACTGCAACGAACAAGGGATTGAATGCGAGAACGAACCAGAATTTCGAGCATACTATCTGGTTTTCCACGCGCGCGACCCGAGCATCCTAGAAACCCTCCAACGACAGTGGAAGTCAGCTCTTTGGCGCGACTCAGACGAGGTCAGAACCGCAGTCTCATTGGTCGAAGCACTCCAAGATACGCACGATTTCCATGGACCGCTAAAAGATGGACCTTCACTAGCCGCCTCGGCAGCCTCACAAGCATATTTCCGGATTGTTCGAGATCCAAAGGTCTCGTATACCATGGCATGCTTTGCGGAATGCCACTTTCCTCAGCTCCGAAGATCAATATTGCAAACCATCAAGCGCGCACTTGCGAGACCAAAGGACTCGGCTAAGGATGTAACGGCAGCAGCACTTAACAAGTTTCTGCAATTCGACACCGTGGAGCAGGCTATCGACTTTGCCGAACTCCATAACTTGGAATTCGTTCAAGATCCCGACAGGCCGTTTGACATTGAACGGAAGATTTTGATTCTCGACAGCAAACAGCCGCTTCCTCACCGCCGGTTGCAGCATCAGTTTTCGCAGGCGTTGGTGGAACGAAAACGAGGCCCAGTACCACTTCCTGAAGTGATACATCGCACTGTTTTTGAAGATCCCAATGCTGCAGTCAAATTCAATGGGCTGGGGACTGAGGGTAGTCTTTTTGTACAGGACGACGAACCCCAGTCACAAGCGAAACCAAATATTGGCGGGTTCGGGCTCACAACGGGTGTTGCACCTGCAGCTACATCCACAGCCTCGCCATTTGGACGGATTGGGGCGACTCCCAATGCTCAACAAGGTCTGATTTTTCATTCACCACGGAGAAGTTGCACGCCTAAAAGTACATTACTAACAGAAAATTGTCAGCCTCGACCCCGTTTGGCGCTTTTGATAATTCGCAGTCTAATACTACCAAAAATCCCTTTGCTCCGGTGTCGACGCCTCGAGCTGGTACCCAATCCAATCCCTTTGCAACCAGCGGGTCAACACCTGCACTGTTTGCATCAAAGACCAATGGCGATGGGGATAAAGCCCAACCCGTGTTTGGAAATGGTGCTACTACGAACCCATTCGCACCAGCATCACCAGCCATTGATAAGCCTGCAATAGTAGGAAGCAAACCAAGTTTCCCATCCACGGCACCAAACCCGCTTTTGTCAAACAGTAGTGCCGGCACTCAAGGCGTCAATCCTTTCTCTTCTGGGCTGCTGGATGTGCCGAAACCAATACAAGATGCTACCAAGCCGACACCAGTGTCCTCTATGCCGCCTCCTCCGCTCCCACAGCCCAAAGCATTGCCTAGTACGCCAGACGGTGTCAAACAAAATTTCGATTCCTCAGCTTCATCACAAGCAAAGCCAGCCACTTTTGGGGTTGGCGGCTTCCAATCCAGTCTGTCTTTTGAGAACCAGGGTTCGGGCAATGCCGTTACCAAGGCTTCAGATGGCACTCCAGATACCGCGAAACAACCCAACACTCCGGGGTCGCAAACATCGTCAACGACTGGCCTTGGCGGAGCTTTGTCGCCGGCAATTTCGACTCTGACAGCTGACAAGCCTCCTTTTCCTGCCTCGAAATCATCGTCAAGCGCGTCCGGCCCAACCGTACCCAGTGGCGTGCTTCATGTGCCGTCCCCATCCGGAGAACCTGGCGAGAAACCCGTACCTTTTCCGAGCAGTGCGGAGTCGAGAGCTCCAGCTGTGGCTACGCCACCCAAACCTGCTGAGAAACCCCGAGACCTGCTTGGCGACTTTACAAGGTGGTTTGTTATGGGCGACAATGGCTTACTCGATCAATTTCAAGTGTACATGGTTGATAAATTTGCTAGAGAGACATTTGATAAATTCCAACAGGAATTGGAAGAAAACCGAAGAAGGGAAGAGGAGGAAGCCATAAACAAGGAAGTTGGGCAATTCCGGACATATAATCTTTCTCTCAAATACTTTTACCGCTGGAGGCATAATGCGAGAGAGAAGCGTCTGAGTGCTCTTAGGCGAAGTGGTCGAGACCAACTTCGAGCGTTCTACGCGTCGCAACATGCTGCTGAGAGATGGGCTCGGAAAGAGGCGTCCAAGAAAGCTGCCAAGCAACGAGCGGAACTTGCCAAAGTCAATCATGCCGAAGAATTCATGGACATGTTGAAGCAAAAGGACGTGAGCAGACGGAAAGCTCGCGAGGCGCTTCTCTCCAGCGGGGTATTATCCGGCATGGGCAATGAGCATGACGCCGTCGACTCGATTGTGAGGAAAGAGTTTAGGTCTAGGACGAACTCTGTGTCTACGAGTTGCCAATCGCGAGAATCATCGCCCAACTCGAGCAGGAAGCTAGGCGGAAAGACCAAGGCATTGCGCGACCTCTACCTGGCCAAACCCGGTCGGTTCCGCCGCTCTCTGCCCTCCATATCCTCCAGGGAGAGTGAGGCCCCCGATCGTTCTAGGTCGACAAGCAACGCGTCGGCTCGGTGGAGGCTCAAAGCTATGGGCATTGTGCAGCTGCCTGATGGCACTGCCGTGCCCGAGTCCATGGCGCACGACATGATGGAACGGCCTGGCCACTACTCCAGCCTGGCATTCGGATCGACTATCAGAGACAATTCGGATCGACGGGCTTCTGTGAGCGGGGGTGCGCAAAATCTTGAAATGTCCCGACTTGACAACATGGATGACGGATCAGCAACGAATAAGAGAAAGAGGTCATCTGAGGAGGACGTGAGTGTGGCCGAGAAGGAGGACGTCACAGCGCGTAGCAAGCATAAGCGAATCATGAGCGAGGCGGAGAAGCTCACAAGCGAACTCAAGGCAATACGGCAAGAATTGGAACAAGGACGGGAATGGTTCAGGTCTCAGAACGAGCGTCTACGGAGTGAATCGCGCGCCGAGTCTTGGTTCGACGACAGCATCTAATTTGGCGTTGGGAGGAGGATCATTTGTTTCAAATTATCTCCATGGGGAGCAAAACACGGAAAATGGGAAAAATTCAATATCACGTTTCTTTCTTTTTTTTTTTTTTCACCCGGGCATCAATGACACGTTACCTGTCTATATTTTCTGTTGGCCGTCAAGGTCAGATACCCATAGAGTTGGATGACTTCTTGCCCCCATTGTCACCCGGGAGGTGTGTCAACCCATGTTCTTTTGATTTGGGGCCATTTACATGTCGTCATTTGTCTTTGTTCTTTTGTATAAGCGGGCATGAATGATTGTAGTACTAGTTCCACGGTCCGGAGGGGGGCAGAACCACGATGATAATGAAGTTTGTTTACGTCACGGCGTGGCGGCTTTGGCTTTACATTGGTTTTTATATTGGTGACTGACGTGACATGGAAACAAGGCGACAGCCGTTGCCGCTGGGTGTTGTCTAATTACCTCAGTGGGGAAATTACTCTTTGCTAGAAAGAAAAATACATGAATTCAAGCACACCTTCAACTTGCTACCTCGTCGGCGGCGGGTCAAAAGTGGTCTGAATCTTGGTAACGTGCACAGGGGAGCCGGGCGGCCTCCTCGCCGCGTTCCTCTCGCTATTACTCTGGAAGTGGCCGGCAAAGGATGGCGGCGAAAACGCCTTTCCGGGGCCGAGCAGCGGCGCGCTGGACCGCGGCGTGGCGTCGTCGGGCGACGAGCCGCCGGCGGTGAGGGGGCTCGCGTACGCCGGCTCCGGGGGCGGCACGGCGGTGGCGATGTTGAGGGGGCCGACGGCCGGCCACGCGCACGGCGCGGACCGCGCGACGGGGCTCATGCTCACGGCCGACGCGTCCCGCGAGCCGGGCCTCTTCTCGAAGAAGCGCTCGTCGTCGTAGTCGTCGTCCTGGTACGCCGCCGCGGGGCCCGCCGCCGTCCGGCAGCGGAACGAGAGCGTGCGCCGCGCCCGGCTGCGCCTGTCCTGCCGCTTGCGCAGCTGCATGTAGGCGCAGCCGGAGAGCAGCGAGAGCGCGACGACGCCCGCGACGGCGACGCCCACGACGGCCGGGGTCGACAGCGCGGCGCTGGGGCCCGGCGGCGGGGGCTGCGCCACGGCGACGGCGTGCCGCGTGAAGACGGTGTCGTTGACGCCCACGAGCAGCGACGCCGGCGGCCGCTGGAGACAGGCTGCTTCGAGGGCGACCAGGACTGGCCGGGTTAGCATCTCTTCTCTCTCTTGTGGAGAAACGGGCTTCTTTACAGTTTGACAGGTAGGCGTGCTGCCCGTCTGCTCGCACGCACTGCCGGCAGCTCTCAAAGTACATGCCCGCCGCGGCGCCGGCATCCACGTCGCAGTATCCAAAGGCCGGCACGGCACCCGGCCTCGTCATGTCGCGCTTCAGGGCGTCGGCCAGCGCGCCGCACGACTCGGGCGTCGCGCAGGGGCTCGGCGTCCCCGTGGCATTGGGGTACCCCAAGACGCAGTAGTCGACGGCGTACCGGAGATTATCTAGTGTTTTCTTTTAGCACATCAGCGCACGGCGGGACTTTACAAACGGTCAAGTCCAAGAGGCGTACATAGAAACCAGGCCTGGTCGCCCTCGCTGCCCTGCGTGTAGGTGCTGCCCTGCAAGCACCCCAGGCAGTCCTTCAACCTGCGCCCCGTGGCATCGCCGTCGAACTGCCCGTCGGCGCAGACAATGTCCCCCGCGCGCGTGCTGGACGAGTCGGGGTCCGAGGCGTCCAGCCCGGCCGCGTCGATGCACGCCGGCGAACACGGCGAATTGGGCGTCACCTGGAGGGCCGCGACGGGCGCCGCGAGCCGGAGGACGAGGAGGATGAGGCGCGTTCTCGAGGCCATGATGTTTTCTTTCTTGGGTGGTGGTTAAGCAGCGGTCAAGACGGGATATTTCGCCCACCCGGCCGGACGCTCTTTGTTCTTTGACCGCGGGAATCCGGGAGTGCTCATCAAGTTTTCCAGACGGGAGATCGCCAACCAGCCTCCTCTCTCGCTCGACGCTTCATACACGTCTGTACGACAACAGAGGGCCTCGGACGGGAGAAGATGCAGATACCAACAGGTTGCACACACAGCAGCACGCATGCAATATCTACCCCGTCACAACGCAGCGTCGCACGCCAGCCCCCCGCACGCAGGGCCATCACACGCAGAGGGCACGACGGCACTCATCACCCCCAATCACCAATACTGTTTGGGGGGGACGGGCGAGAAATGGCGAGAAAAGCAGCCCTTTGTTGCGTCGCCGAATCAGAGGCGCAGGATGCCAGGGGGCGCGTGCTGTGCGTCCCAGCCGGGCGCTTAAAAAAAATGTGACGTCGCATTCGGATTTTTTCGCCTTGCCAGGAGGAATGAGAAGAAAGAAAAACCTCCGAGAAACGCGCCATGCGGCCGAGTGGTCGCCAATCCGGGCGCCGTTTCCGAACATCACACTTTGCTTGGGGGACATGATCAGGCGTGAATTAGAAACACGGCCGGTGCACGACATTCGCTTGGCAATAGTTCCTAAATGAAGCGGGGAGCCCGTCTCGATATGCTGTACACGTCCCTCGGTGTACATATCCCGAGAAAGATACGGCGTCACAATCGATATACACTGGCGGTTAATTTACGTAGTCGTATTGAGTTTCTCAGCTACGCCTCCCAAGACATTTTATGCCAAACGCCGTGTGCCTAACGTCACAAGAATATGGTACAGCGAGACCGTCCACATATCAACAAAAGTAACAAAGAACAAAACTCCCTTTCCCCTGGCCTCACCGACAGTCCAAACTGCCGGGGTGCCACTTAGTCGCTGTCATCGTCCGATCCGGCCTCTCCCTTCGCCGCCTTCTTGGCAGCCTTGGCCGCCTTCTTCTCAGCCTTTCTTCGCTTTCGCTCCGCCTTCTCGTCAGGGGTCTCGCCCTCGTGCTTCTTTCGCTTCTTCTTCTCGCCGTCGTCGGCAGCAGGCGTAGAAATCTCCATCTTGGTCTCCTCGACCCTCTTCACAGGCGTAGGCGGCGGAGCGGCGGCGGCGGCGGCAGCAGCAGCAGCAGTGGAAGCATCAGCCGCGCTGTAGTCCTTGTACTCCGAGGTCCACTTGGCAGGCGTGCTGTCGTTGGGACGGCCAAACTTGTCCAGCTTTCCATCAGCCTTGAGCTTCTTCTTCTCCTGGGCGACAGGGCCGAGACCCCAGCGTCGAGGGTACAAGTCGCGCTCCATGATGCAACGCTTGACCTTGGCAACCACACCGTGGTCGCAGGTAGACATCTCAACAGTAGACATTTGAGCAATACCAATCGCAATAGCCTCGCCCTTGGTGGTCATGAGGACAACCTCTTCATGGTGCTCAATACCGGACTCTGTACCCATGGATTAGCCCGTTGTTCTGAACCATTGCATACGTAAAAGTTACATACCATATCTCAGGAGACCGGGAAGCATGAGCTTAGCACCGTAGCACACAGCATTGACAGCACTGTCCTTGACAACAAGTCGCTTGTAGCCAGTCAAGAGGGTCTCAAGAGGAGCGATGACCCGGCGCAGGTAGGATTCGTCACGAGTGTTGTCCATGGTCCACTGGGCATCTAGCACGTCATGAAGAGTAACCAGGTGCTTGTTCTCATCCATCGCACCGCTGCGAACACGGCGCAGCTCCTGCATGTGCGCGCCAACGCCGAGAAGCAAACCGAGGTGCACGCAAAGAGTTCGAATATAAGTACCGGCCTCGCAGCTGACCCAGAAGACACCCAGGTGGCGGTCATTGTCAAACTCGATAAGCTTGCTCTCGTAAATGGTTCGGACACGGAGCTGACGCTTGACAGCAGAGATCAGGGGAGGACGCTGGAACAAAGCACCGGTGAGGGTTTCGAGAGCGCGGGCGAGCTGGGCCTGACCGCCAGGCAGCTTGTCGTGGAGGCGAATGACGCAGACGTATTCCTTTCCGGCACCCTGCTGGGACTTGACCAGCCGAGTAGCGCGGTCAATGCAGACAATCAAGCAGCCAGTGACCTTGGGGTCGAGGGTACCGCTGTGGCCAGTCTTTTCAACGCTATTGCATCAGTTAGCGAGAATGCCTTCCGCCATTTCAACATTTTCGAATTTTTTTTTTTAAAAAAAAAGGGCCCACGAACCGAAGAATACGCTTGACCCAAGAGACAGCTTCGTGACTGGAAGGGTTGGAAGGCTTGTCGAGATTAATGACACCAGAGCTGACATAAGACTTGATGTCTCGCTTCAACGGAGAGCAGCCATTGGGGATCGGTGTGAAGTGGCCGGTTCGGACAAGCACTGCAGGCACACGATGTCAGTCAATCTGTCCATCTCTCACATGCTCAATTGATTCCACCCAGAGCAAGAAACCAATTGACCATTTCCCAGGACGCGTTGGCACTCACGCTTGTCGTAGTTCTTGAGGAGCAAAGGCCACGAGCTCGTGTCCACGGCAGGTGTCACGGCCTGGGGCTTGATGGTGTGCTCCTCCACCACCTTTTGGCTTTTGACAACTTCCTTCGTCATTTTAACTGATAATGTAACCGGGGTCCTGCAGCCGGCGTATAATGCACACTCGTATGGGGGTGGCTCGACGAGGGCGTGCTTGCAGGTTCGTGGTGATGTTTTGCACCGAGTGCCAGTGGCGGTTTGAAAAGCTTCCAATTTTTTTTTTCTCTTTTCCCTTTTGCTTGTGGGGACGTTGAGCCTTGCTGACGTGTGGCTGAAAGAACAAGCTAGTCGCTTTTGGGGCTGGGGCTTGTGCAAGCCACAACACTAGCCACATTCATCAACTCCCGCCAGGCGCAGGCAAGAAACGTTTTGTCGCGACTTTCATATCATGAAATTTCAATGTTATATCTCGCTGCCTACGCAATCACAATATGTGGCTGATTATTGTCCTACCCTTCCAGAAACATATACAGAGTAAGGAGAAGCTGAACTCTTCCAACACCTAACACCATGCAAAAATAATAGCCCAATGTCCCAATGCCCACCACTTGGCGCAATTTGTCACCCTCAAATGACCCTCTGAACGACATTTCCAGTGTCCACGTCTGTCATCGTGGCCAGTCAGCGCGAGCTGAGGTCAGGGCACATTCCCGTCCCTCCCACAACCCGGGTGGTTCAACACAGGCGCCTCGCTCCTTTCTCCGGGCGGGTGGCTTCTTGAGCTGCTGCTCTCGCTGGTATCTACCAGGCGCATCTCATAGGCTTCCACTCTCGCCTTGCCCTTGTCGTCTGAAACTGCGCTCCGGGGCTCGCCGGAGCCCTCGGTACCAGCCGCAAGGCCGGCATGCTGATTCGGGGGCAATGCTCCTTGCGGCCATGGCATGGCCTGCCCATCACGCGCACTGACCGGGCTATTGTACTGGCTGGAATAAGGCGAAAAGTATCTGGGAAACGGCTTCTCGCCGCTTGCATTCACGGGGGAATCATCCCAGCCCCGAGAGCCCTGCCGGCTCACGGGAGTGTCATCCCATCCATGGCCCCGGAGAGGGCGTTGGCTGACGGGGGTGTCGTCGTAGCCGCGAAACGACTGCGATGCAGGAGCCTGGCCCATCTCTTGCTGGTGGGTAGGCGATGGCCAGTCCCCTTGGGCAATCTTGGTATCCCGATCTCGCAGATATGCCCTTCTGCGGCGCTTCCCATTCCAGATGATGAAGCATCCGACAACAATGAGGAGTGCTACAAGCGCGCCAACGGCAATGCCAACCTTGGCACCAAGGTTCAGGGGACCGTGGTCAAACCAAGCCGGATTGACGGTTGCCGTGGGACTCGGCGTTGAGATTTGCACAGCCGTGGTGGAAAAGAGCTCGCCGTCGAGCCCAATGTAAAGGCCCGCCGGCGGCTTCTGCTCGCAGCCAGCCTGGAGGGCAATGACAACTGCATGAAGAGAATAGTCAGCAGGTTGGACGGGATGAGTCAGTACGAGAAGAACGCTCACAGTTGGCCATGTACTGCCTGCCTTCAGCCTGCAGGCAATCAGTGCAGCCCTGGAAGTCTGGAGCATCATCTGTCGGCCAGAGATCACAATACTGGTACGCGTCGTAGGTCGAAGACAAATTTTTGAACTGCACCGCATTCTTGAACGGCCCGCATGCCTTGCTGCTCGAATGTTAGTCTTGGAGTTGACCAGAGCCTCAGGAGAAGAGCAAAAAAAAAAAAAAAAAACTCACGTAGTAATACAAGGCGTGTTGGTAACCTTGGGGTTCTTTGCCGGCGCATCGCCCCAGACGCAATACGACAACGCATAGCGGACATTATCTTGACATTTCGCCTGTCAGCAGACTCGTCGGCTGGTCCAAAGAGGCACGGCACCTACAAAGCATAGACTGGATGTCGCTGTCGTTCCCACTGTGGTAGGTGCTGGATCTCTCGCAATCGACACATGCAGCGAACTGCTGCCCCGTGGGATCGGACGAAAAGCTGCCCTGGCTGCAAACTAGTTCCTCTGGAGCCGTCTTGTCCAGGATATTACCACAGTTGGCAGCGCATGGCGAACCAGAGGGCACGAGAATTGACTGCGCCGCTGGCAGCAAGGCGGCTAGGAGGACTGGCAACGGGGGAGGTCGTAGCATGATATTGCTGGCACGGATACGGCCGTTGTGGATTTCGTAGGCTTCGTGCGTTCCCTTGCGGAGCGACTAAGCGCCAAGGAGATCCAAGAATGGCGGTGGGTGTCTGCAGGCAAGCCCCTTGACAGCTTGTAGTGCCCTCACATTAAACAAAAGAGAGTCTTCTTCTTCTTCTTCTTCTTCTTCTCTTCGTCTTCACCCTTCCGTTTCGAAACGAGAATTCAGGTCATCCGGCGACGTTGATATATCCCCCAAGCTTGTCCGACCATCAGCCTGTTGGTTCCAAATCTTGCCACGGCACAGGACAAGAGACGTAGTCGCATTGCGCGCGTCCGATGCGTGTGACAACGACCTTTGGGGGGCGGCATGAGCACACTCCCCCCAAGCTCGCACGGCACACGGCACACAGCAACGGGCGCACAGCATAAGTCTAGGTCAAGCTGCAGGTCAACAAGTATCGACTTTGTGCTCCAAATGGTGAGAATGATGTCCACCCGGACCGCCATGCAGTCCGCGACTCCTCCCCAGCCCTCTCTCTGCCTGCAGGGTGCGGGCCTGTCACATCCGGAAGGGATCCACCTACGGCAGACTCAAGGCCGGCGCTTCGGGGTCCAATCATGATCCTCAGTCTCATATGGTCCTGCAGCACCCTTGTCCGACCTCCACACATGACACATGATTCGTCAATTCGCAGCCAATCCCACCGCCATGTCGCTTTGTGATGAGAGGTTGAGAGCAGTCCAAACCAGACTCGACCCCATTCCCCCAGGAACGCTATGCATCTTGATACCGGCCCGTCCCCATCATAGGCCTTTCTGAACTTGGGTGCTTGTAGGATTCAAAGACCTTTTGACGTGACTTGGCCTCATTTCGTGCCGAATTATCCAGCGAGTACCCCGTACGTCCCGAACCATTTACTAATCCGATGGCTTTACGGGCCGGTCCCGAGTGGGTCCCATGTCATCCTTGAGCTGACGTGCACATTAGCCTTCTCTTCTGCGTAGCGTACGAATCATTTATGCCCTATGGATTAGGTTAATTCTTACTGAATTCCTCGGCGACAAAACCGCATGGCAATTCTTCTATTACAGAGTAAAAAATAGTCAAAATTGTAGTAAAATTACGGTACCAAGAACCGCTTCTGCCGTAGCATCACCAGTCAACACCACAAGTCGCGCATCGCTCACTGTCCCCAAAACAGCCTTCAAATCTCAGATTCTGCAAACTCATCACGGCCGTTTCTTCACGCCCCGAAACGCATAACATGTAAATGCTGCCAGATTTCCACAAAATATAAACACGCAAGCCACCCAACCAACAAAGACGACAATGCAAACCCCAACACTCCCTTATATCTCATCCATAGTACAAATGTCCTTGTACTCACTACCATATTGCGCTGCGCGGCCGATTTATGGACTTTGCAAGCGACCGTTCCACACATCTCAACGATGCCATGAGCTCTAGTGGGTCTATCTTGCCGTCACTGACAAGAACCATGGCCTTGGGTGTCTTTGGGCCCTGTGGCGCTTTAAGGTTAAGTGGTTCGGGAACCACCGTCTTGACTATATCAGATGACTTGTGGCCAGTATTGCGAAGCTTTGACCTGGTAGCTGCAGGAGTCGACGTCTTTGACGTTTTGGGACTCTTCGCGTCCAGCTTCGGCGACACCTGAGGCTTGGGCGGCCGCGTGGCAACCTCCGGTGCGTCTTTCCCGCTCGCCGGTCGTGGTGTATTTTGCGTCGATCGCCTTCCTACTCTCTCTGGCTGGGCAGGAGGGCGCGCTGGAGTGGTAGTTGCTGGCCTATTGTTCCCAGGTTGGTGCTTCTGTTGCCCGGTTCTAGAGCGGGATCGGGAGCCGTGAACGGGACAATTGGGCGCGGTGTACTCTTCGATAAGTGTGAACTGAGATAGGTCTACGGGCTCGGGGTGGCGGCCTCGGCTGTTATTTGCGCCGTTCCGCCGTTCGCGGCTTCCAGGCGTAGCGGCTTTCTGATCCGTGGCGGGTCTATCCTCGCGCCGACGACCACGGCTTGTTCCTCTGTCGACAAGTTTGGCGGGCGTGTTTGACCTTATTTCGCGCTGCATGAAGGCGCTTTTAGACGGAGGCCGGTCACCGATTCTCCCTTTGGAGCTACTCCTTTGTCTGATACGACCGCTTGAAACGGGGCGAAGAATTGGCGGATCTTGAAGCACGGGATTGGGCCGCCGCTGTCTGCTCGTGTTACTCGAGTCTCTCGAATCCGCAGAATTGGCGGGATGCGGGCTAAGAGCTATCGGTATCGAAGCAGTCATTTGGCTGCTGTCATAGCCATGGTCTTGTAGCATTGGCATCGGTCTCCTACTCCGGCCCTTGCTCCGACTTCTCGAGACTTGATGTCCAGAGGTAGAGTTTGAACGGTCTCGATTGCCGTTGAAGGAGAAGTGTTGTTGCTGAGATACGTCGGCGAACGTGGCCATGTCTTCCAGTCTTTGGCAGACAACTCCAAGTTCGTTCTCGCCTGCGACGTCTGACCTTGATCTCTCGTGACCACGAGATCGATTTCTGTGGCGAGACCCTACGGAGTAAGGGTGAATTGGACGAGACTCTTGTCTCGAGGCATCAGTGAGGTCATTCATGGGCGATGTTCGTTCAGGGGCATCGTAACGAATTCGGCCAAGCGATGTCTCGTGAGGTGGTGTGGACCGGTTGATCATGTGGTTAGCGATGCTCGGTGGACGCCCAGGCTGGTTATTCCACACAGAAACATCAGACCTGATACTATAGCGATTTTCCTGGTTCGCGAGTAACGAACTTTCCGGGAAGATAAGATCATCCGCCTCATCTGGAGATGTCCATCTTGAGTCAGGCACTTCAGCTGGGGAAAATGGTGTAGATGCCCAGCAAAGTCGGGACGAATCGAAAGGCGACTCGGAGAATCGAGACTCAGACGCCGCCCAAGGAGATAGTTCGGCATTGATGTTTGACCCATGGAAACTGACCTCTCCCCCCAGAATTTGGAAAGGCCCACAGCTGACTTTTGCCGAATATGATGCAGGGGAAGGTCCATTCAGGTATTTCTGGCTGTTGGGGTGATTTGTTGAAACCGCGAGCCTAGGCCGGACCGAATGAGGGGTTGGACTCGGAGCTGTTAGTGTATGCGTATCCGAACTCTCTAGGCCATGTCTCATGGACGGATCTGAGCGAGGTTGATTGAACAAAGTGTTTCTGCTGTACTTGGCAGACGGGTTCTTCCCTTGGGCGGCGTCGGATTCGCCCTGGGACCCCTGATGGCCGCTCGAGGACGGATCTTCAGACTCTCTTCCGCCTTGGGGATGCTGGGAACGATGGTTCTCGTAATCCTTTCGGTGATCGTTTTCCTCTGGCTCCCCAGCGTCGCCTTCAGGGTTGTCCTCCCCAGGCCGATATACTAGTTTGGCATATGGAGCTGCATCAGTATCGACAACGAGCAGCTCTTTGTCCCCGCGGCCGAGTATTCCGTATACTCGAACTTCGCCGGATTTAATGCCGATGACAGCACTGGTGCCAGCATACGTGACTTCCCCCTCCATTCCAGTACGATTTGCAAACACTACTATGACTTCCTCGGTGGACTCTGCTCTTATTATTGGTTCAAGGCGGGAAACCCAATAGAGCAGAGTGTTCATGTCTGGTTCCTGAGGCATACGACTAAACTGACGGGGATCATCATTGGTGATCCAAGCCATGGATATCACAACCAGACGAGCTCCGCAATCTAAAACATGCTGGGCAAACTCGAACTTATCCCACGGTGCCTCGAATTTGTACGGGCTGCGATACAAATTAGAACATGCGAGTCTGAAGTTTGGCAACAATCTCAACCTTGCCGCGAACTGACGTACTTGAGGTCCATGCAAATTCCGATAGCAGTGCGTCCCAGGCCATCCAGTCTCTCGCCAAAGAATCCGGCAGGCCCTTCCAGGGCCCATGTTTCGTCCGTGTAGTACAGGTGAGTCTTTCGGTAGTTGGCTACCGTCTCTCCCTCGCCGTTGACGATAATGGCTGCATTGTAATATTCCGGGTTTGTCGGCCACTTGAAAGTCGGGTCGACCTTTTCGGGATAGCCAGTTATGACGGTACAGTCGTATTTCAAGGCGGTAGTTCGGGTCCACAAGGAGCTGATACCAGCAACTGATGGTTCGAGGAACTGCGATATGTCGCCCAAAGACTTGAAGTTGTATCCTACACTGGAGTTAGAAAACTTGACAATGTTTTGCCCCTTTGGTCCTCTTGTCTCTCAATCAGCGGCCAAGCTGGATCCAACCAGATGCAGAGCCCAAGCCCGTGCATCATGGAGTCCCCGCGCACGACGTACCAGAAAAAGCCAGCTCCGGCAAAACCAGCAGGTCAAGAGCCTCGGGATCTACGCGACTCAAAATCGCATCCGCCCGGTTGAGATTATTGTCCACATCTCCAACCTGCGGCGCAAACTGAAGACATGCGATCCTCATCTTGGCCCGTCGACAGCGCAGGCCAATGTGGCTTTCGCACTGCGCATCTGCTACTCCCACCTCGGCCTCGATCGCCAGCCGTATCGGCGGACCTGAACGGAGCTCAGCGACCAAATAGGACGCCCGAAAAAGAAAATTCAAGCGCAACCAACACCGAAAAAAAAACAATCACCAAAAGCGGAATGCTGGACCAACGGGAGGATATAATGGTGGTTTGTGCGTCGAGGTGTGGTAACACAACCGGTCGGTTCCTACCCAAATTTCATCATTCCAGTCGGCCCCCCGAAACTGCCCAAGTGACTGGGGCACCATAGCTCCAGGGAGCAGGGCAGGCAGGTCATGGGGTTGCTCGATTGATTGGGCAGCCCGAGCTTGCTGCTAAACAGACTTGCTGGACCAAAACGTAGGTGGCACGATGCCGTCACGCGTGATGGAGTTGGTCGTAGCCTCGTAGGACGAATGGCTGGGCTTGCCCCTCGCGGCGTGCGACCCCAGATTGTGAACTGTGCCATGATTCGCCACCAGGCGTCCTTCGCCGCGACGCCAGCCAATGATGATTCTGGATTAAGCGCCAAAGTCTCAAAGTTCAAGCAGGGTGCCTCGGGCCATGGTGGCTTGGCTTTTTGCCTGTCTGGCCATGGAATATCTGAATGTCGTGCTCCGTGCTACGGATTCTGCGCGGGAAAGCGTTCAATGTCTGCCGTGCGGCCAACATGGGCTGATATCTACACCAAAGACCCCTTGATTGTGCGCATTCGCAACAAGCGCTTTGATGCCCAAAATTGCCTGGGATGTGATTTCCCGCCAACTCTGGTAATACACAATGCCTTGGTTTTTATTGTCCTCCAAGAAATGAGTTACTCAGGCTGTTGTGTTCACACACGGACTGGCGGTAAATTGCTGTCCAACTTGTCCAATATGCCGTGACTGCGTCGACACACAATACTCCGACCAGTAGACTTGTTTTCCTCCTGTTCTACAAGAAACCCTCATGTCACGCACAATCATGTTCATTGGCAGGCCATGAGCCTAGAGTCTTCCGGATACACGCCAACTAGAATCATAGAAAGGGAACCGCCTCTTACCTCTAGCTGCCGTGCATCATTGGCATGGCCATTCCTAGTCTATCTCGCGGCTATTTTACTCGGGGAGCTGTGAGACGTCGCGACAACTTCAAGCCCATCATGACCATGATGTCGCACACGGCATAGTCCAATATTTTTCCCCTCATGCCGTATAACCGAAATACAATAAAACCAATCGCAAAATATTGCGCCTCGTCCAACCCCAGAAATCTCGGGATTGCGTCGAGAATACTCCGGCCCGCGGCAGGCCAGGCAAGAAAAATGCAGAGACTCGACCGAGACGCTCCAGACAACCAACGGCATATCCATCCCGGTGCAGAATTTCACATCGGCGGCATCTCCGCGGTGTTGTTTGGGCCCACGTCTTCGAGGTGCTCCTTTGCATTGACTCCTCGCCATCCGAACCAGCACCGACGGGTCCTTCCGGGGCTAGGTGATTTGTTGCCAACGGGTCAGTATGTGATCCATGTGCTTCTGCGTCCCTGTGGGTGATCTGTGGTGGCTTACTTCACGATGGTCATGATGCCTGCGTCGTCATCCTTCGTGTAACCCCAGGACACGGTGAAGTTGCTGCCAACACACCTCTGGTCGGAGAAGGAAGCATGTCTCGCCTTCTCGTTGACGTGAACCAGCATGTAGCAGTACATAGGGTCGAGGTTGGGGCTGCTGATGTCGAATCTCATCCAGATTTCCCTCTCGTTCGGGATACCTAATGGTGGCCGGACAGTTAGAGATGAACCGACAGGAGGCTACGGAGGAGGAGGTGGAAAAAAAAATATTGTCTGCTGAACTTGCGTCTGGTGACATTTGTCAATGCCCAGCTTGGAGCTTCGTAGAGAGCCTTGTCATTGCCACACCTGTCGTGTGTTTCGCCGGATGCAGCGTAAATACTTTGCGCGGCAGCCCAGATACACAACAGCGAAGTGTACTTGATACTGAGCGTCGTCATCGTCAGAGAGTTTTGAGGACGGACGAACTCAGTTTTACGTAGAAAGATATTCGTCTGGTAACTTCTTATAATCTCAGCTTTGAGGCAGTCCAAATATCTAGACTCTTTCAACGTGCAAACTTGAAACTGCTTCCAGTCACACGAGCAAACTCAATCATGGCACAATGGCATCGCAGTTAGTCTCAACTCATTCCCTAACCGATGCGAGGTACAGTCTCCCTGGAAGCACCCGTACAAGCCGTGCAGTGTTTGTCAATCACAAGAAAAGGCTTTCTGCATGATTAGAGCAGGAACCCAGCCACAGAATTTCTGCTCCCGAGTGCCACCGTTCTGGTTCGTTTGTTGTTCGTCCACAGACCACGGTCTATAAAGTAGAAGTACAAGGGCTTGTTCTCCGTAAACTCGGTCAAGTGACTGCACATGTCTCTCCTGCTCGAAACCCATGTCTCAGCCAGCAAGGATCTGGTAGTGACAACTGCAGTCCATCATCCTAGCTTACGGAGTATTCCGTACGAATTACCAAAATCCCCCGCCTAGCCGTCTCACGCCGAGATTGAAATGGACAAAGCCCTCTGTGAGAGCATCTTCCGTGTTCCTACCCGGTCACCCCCCGGGGTCATACGCGGCGTGGTGGGCCAAGCACCCCGGACATGACTCAAGGTATGCAACAAAGAAGAACTAGAAATGGATCCATAGTAACTATTTGAATAACCGCGTTGGCGGTTATCGTCGATGCCACATCGGTAGCGCCGCCGGGGATGGGATCGGACGTGACGATTGGCAAGCCCCTCGGCGCCATCCCGAGATTGCTACATCCCCGCATCTTGACTTTTCGAAAGATCGGGTTCCGCTCCTGGAGTGAGAAATGTATCAACCAGACCCCATAGAGAAGCAGGGTGAGCGTTTTGGCTTGTGCTGTTATGCCAGGGGTCAAGAGAGGGATAGAGCAGGTTATTGTGTGTGCATGTCCACCCGGCTCGTCCTCCGTAGAACATGGGAGCTCGCATCTGTTTGCGAACTACGGAGTAATCGCACAGCGGGGCCGCAAGATGGTGACAGTAGACGCCGTAGAAGTTTTCGTACCGAGTATCATATCAATGCTTGAAGCAAAACCACACGGCTCGCTTGTCACGGACAAGGAGCAAAGGGTCAACGGTCACTCACACATGCAGTCCACCAAGACTAAACCCACCCTCTCACCGCGCACGCCGTCTCAAACAAATGCTCCCGCCTCCCCCACCACCACCTCGCAGACGAGCAAGCAAGTCGGGAAGACGGCTGGTCAATCACTTATCAGCGCCATGATTGGATCGGCCCGCAGGGGTTTGGGTTGCGGAGGCGTCTAGCGGCCCGTTTAGCGCAATCTTACTGGCTGCTCGTCCTCCCGCACCTCTTGGGTACTTGACATTTCAACCACCGCAAATGCAACTCATGCAACCATACTGCCATGTCACCAACAGTCAAAATGCTGTTGGTTCTCAACGACATTCTTCCGCCTGCCTCGACTGGCCCAAACGGCCCAAACGTGGTAGTACAGCACCCGCGCACGGCTCGGACATGGCAAGGCACGTCTGGAACGTCCAACAGAAGATGTGCAGACTTTCTTGACATACGAGCTGCTCTCTTGCCCCCGGCAGAAGCAGCAAGCCACCACCCCCAATGCACCATCAACCATGCGCAATTGAATGCTTTTCGCCCGTCTCTGCTCCCCACCGCCCCCAAAGACTGAGTCACAGTTACACAGGGCCGAAGGTGCTTTTCATATAATATTCTGCGCTTGGGCCTGTTCGGCTAGCTAGCTTGCATCTTGGCTCGAGATTTCGATCCTCCCGAGTCCTTCCCGGGCGCCGCATCTTGCTTCTCGCAAACTTATATACCGTCTGAGGGCTTTCCTGCCCCTCTTGTGTGCAACCGACAACCCTCAGGCCATGTAACGAGCATCAGTTTACCCAGTCATCCATCAAGCACTCCTCCCGTCTCGCCCTTCCCGGGGCCTGTACGCCGCAACACCATGCAGCTTCCAGCCGTCACCTTTTCCCTCCTAGCCATAGCCCGCCTCACCACCGCCCTGGAAGTCACCCCGGGGTCACGATGCGCAGTAGAATGCCTCGACTCGCCTGGTGGAAATGAGTTCAGTGCCTCGGACTCGACAACGACGGTGGACGACATCAGCTGCAAAGACCTGGACTACTCGACCACCGATACCGGCATCAAGTTCAGGAAGTGCTTGGACTGCTTACAACACAGCAAGAAGGTTGACAAGACCGAGTCAGACCTGAAATGGTACATATGTACGGCTCAAGACCCTGGGACCCCCTGCACCGGGATTATATCGTCAAAGACTGACAGACAAGTGGCAGATAATCTACGATATACCCTCACCACATGCATGTACGCCGCGCCCAAGGCCGTGAATAACGGTACCGTGGCAGCTCAATGCAATATAGACAAGGCCTGCCAGGCCATGAAGGAGCCGTTGATAGAGCCAGGTTTCAACGCAAACCCAAACACCACCTGGGATTACTGCACGGCCAACAACGGCGCATTCATAGGGCCGAACCTCTCGCCATGTATAAGTTGTCTCCAAGCAACCGAGGGGGAAGCCTATTTCTCCAACTGTAAGACGAGAAAACTTTCCATCAAGCCCATTTCCCCTCATCAATATTAAGAACTAACCCCCCCATACAGTCCTGGCTGCGCTTGAGGCCGGTTGCAGACAAGCTCCAGAAGACGGCGCGCTCCTCTCTCTCAGCGGAAGCGTCTTCACCACCTCCCCCATCAACACGACGGACCCCTCTCCCAACGACCAAGGGAACCAGTCCAGCGGCAGCCTCTCGCCCAGCGCCATCGCCGGCATCGCCATAGGCGTGTTCCTCATATTCCTCTTGGCCACCGCCCTCCTCGTAGTCCACTTCCGCCGCGAACGCTCCTGGAACGAATGGGAACAGTCCTGCTACTACTCCAACTTCCAGCCGCCAGCCGCATACCCAGAACAGCCCATGTCGCAGGCCTACCGCCGCTACTACACCGGCAACGCCTTCAGCGAAAAGGCGCACCCGGTACAGCCCAACTCCTGCGGCGAATACTACGACCGTGTCGAGGCAGAGCTAGCCGCCGCCGCCGCAAGGCAAAACAAGCAAGTCAACCCGGCACCGCAAAGCCACGTCTCGTCCAGCCCTACCATCCACAACCAGGACGACACTCCGGCCGCGGGCAGTGTGTGCCGGCCCCGCTCCTTCGGCCATGTCACTCCCGCGCGAACACCCTCGCCGCCGCCGGAAACCCACACCCACCGCCGCTCAAACACACCAGACTCGTTTGCCGTCCAGGCCTATCTAAACGCCGCCGAAGATTCCGCCAGGCTGGCCGCTCGAAAATCCCTCCACCCCACCAGCTACGCCCCAGAGCCGCAAAACAGGAGAACTTCAGCCGTTTCTACCCCTTATCTGCCGTACATGCCCAAGCTTCGAATACCCAAGATATTTATCGGCGGAAGGGGGTCCAGGGATGCGCGGGAGATGCATATCTCGCCGCCGTTAATGACGCACGACCCCAGGTTTCACGATATACCCATGGCTGGACCGATGGGCATGGCGAGAGATCGAGTGCCGCCACCGTTGGTCAATATTGCCAGGAAGGATGGCTACATTGAAGTTCCTTTGAGAAGCGGGAAAAGCACCCTGTACGGCTACTGAACAGCGTCAGTAGTCGTAGCAATGGCGTGCTATTATATTCTCAGCGCAGCGGGAGACATTGCGCCGCTTTTTGCGTAGAGATGCATACTTGGTGGTTTTCTGAAAGATTATTCCGTTTATCCTGGTGTTCAAGGTTTTTTTTTGGGACATGCTTCCTCACAATCATTTAATTCGTCTTGGGTAGGGACTTGGAGTTGTGGTGATATAACCCCGGGACAATATAGCAATTATTTCATATCATGAATCAATTTGATTCTCTTCGTACATTACTTAAACCTATTACACTACTACCACCGTCTACCCCAGTCGCTGCCCCGGACCTCGTGTTCGCCAAGCGTCCGGCAACGGTCCACTTGAAGTATTGGCGCCAGTGCCTCCGCCAAGAGTCCTGCCAGCAGGTCGGGCAGGACCCCCAACGCCCCTTTGAAATAACGACTCGGTCGCCTGGACAATCCTGGACAGGATGGCAGGTGTGGGAATGAGGTTTCTCCCACCGCCGTATTGCGGCCACGTCCTCGACAGAAAGTCAAAGAAATGACCAGCAAACAGGCCATGAAATTGGAGTATCATGTTTTGAACGCCGCCAGGAAACAGGAGGTTGATGGCAAGCATGGCATACGGCATCATCTGGGCGGGCATGGTAACAAACATGTAGCTGACCTTGGCTCCGCGCTGGTCCTGCGTCACAGTATAGCTCAGCGCTAGAATAAGAGCCGGCAGGAACATCATGAACCCGAAGCCGACAAAGTGATTTGCTACCTGAAGCTGGGAGTCAGCTTCAATTCTTTCTCTTCTACGACAGGTACGAAAAACAAAAACAGATCAAGGTGGAAAAAAAAAACTATGGGACAAGGTAGTAAAATGTAGGGAGCCAATAAAAACCACCCGAGTGAATTGGGGAATCACACGAGCCATCCATAAGACATCCCACCATGCCTACACCGCAGAACAGACCGGATTGCGAATAATGGACTGAACCGAAGAGCAGGGGTACTCTTCCTCATTTCCAGGAACCGTGATAGTAGTAGAGGCATGACACTATCCGGGCAGATATATGAGGTGTTTTGCTTTTGCAAGCCCGACGCTTCAAAACAGGTGCACCAAGGGCGGAAATCAAGTGGCAGAACTTGGGCATGAGAGCTTACCAAAATCGTCCCACACACGAATACAAGGTACCAAATCAGGTCTTCCTTTCGTGGGAACCGAGGATTGCCAACCTCCATTTGGCTGAGGTACGAATACAAGAAATAGGTATCAAAGAGAAGGCCTAAGCCTGAGCCCGTGATCAAAAAAGACGTCGCAAAACGCCATATCTGGGGCGGGAATCTAAGTATGAAGAACGGATGGTAAATGAAGTACTTGGACGGTAGTATGCCCAGCACGATGCCGAGAGACATGACGAATGCACATGTTGCAATATTTCTGCGGCGCGGCCACGTCAGCAAGATCAAGGCATTTTTTGGCGTTCGGGTAGTTTTGGTCCTTACCTGGACATTGGCGGTAGCCGCCAGTAATTCTCCAGCGCAATATCCATGGTAGGCAGAGTGTGTTATCAGCAATGGCAAGCCAGGTAGCAGTATGCGCTGCCGTCGCAGAAGGTGTAGCAAGACAAGAAAATCACAGATGCAAGAAACGCAGCAGCAAAACCAAAACAAGCTTTGGAGCAGATGAACAATTCATGCAAAGGGGGCTAGGCAGCAAGCACCAGCGTGGTCATTACGTGGTATCTTGTCTCATCTTCCAGAAGATGGTAGAAAGACGGGACACAGAAGACGAGATTTGTTGCCAGCTTGCAAAGATATTCGGCGGGCGGATGGAGTCCGGCAGCCTCCACTATGCCAGTAGGCGGTGTTTTGGTGCATCTAGCGGGGCGTGGTGGGGACCTTGGCCTCAGCCCGGCCCGCAAGGCACCAGGTTTGAGCTTGAGCACACGATCACTGACCACCGCAGTCATCAACTCCATATCGATAAAACTCCTACCCTAGGCTGGCCGACAGAGCTCAGCCGTCGTTTCCGAATGAGCTCATCCATCCGTACTCACCCCACAATTGCTCTTTGATTGAAAAAACACCATAGGATTTTTCTTCGTTGGCCAATGTAAAATACTTTGATTGTAATATTTCGTTGCGTGTTTTGCGTCCTAGTCTGGAGGAGCAAATCACCAGCTGCAATCGAGCCCGAGCCGCTGACGTGGGTTGACTCTCAACCACAACCATGAAAACCCACGATCCATTGAAAACAGAAGAAGCCAACGACGCCGCATGGGAGGCGGGGAAAGGCGCTCTCATAGGCGCAGCGAAATGGGGAGCAGGAGCAGCTGTTCTTGGGGCCATTGGCTACGTATGGTCGCCTATTTACCGCGGAACAACGGTCCAGTTCAAAGTGTGAGCGCAGCGCATAGACACCTACCCATCGTGACCCTTTGGTTCAGAACTCACACTAGCCCTGCAGGTACCTCCAAATGTCGGGCATGGTACTAGGGGGCATGATTGAAGCCGATTGGCGCCTAAGACAGTACGAATACCAGATGCGCATGCAAAGAAGATGGATGAGGGAAAAGGCCAAGTGGGAGCGGTACGAGGAGGAATTTGGAAAGAGTGAGGGCGAGAAATGACCTGCATTTTGGATATGGATTCACCACGTAAACATGATGCCGCAGCATGTTACATTGTACTTTATTTCATCATATAGCAAATGTCATAGAGAGGCATCTTGGCCAAATTCCCTATCGAACACACATTTTTCGAGGCTACCCGTCATGTACCTCAACGAACAGAAACCGAACCAACTCCAACGCCTACTCATGCACCCTCCAAAAATTCACTCGTTTATTTTGCAGCCACTTGAAACTTCTTTGGATCCATATTAATCTTGGACAGCCGTGCAACGCAGCCGCTTAGCTGCAGCAACGTTTGGACGCCTTCCAGAATTTTCATGTGGGTGAAGCCAATCTCCTTGATAAACTCCAGCTTTGAATGCTCGCTTAGCGTTGGAATAGTCTTGGTCACCTTGAACATGGTGCTGATGATGTCGTGACTGGAGTATCCCAGATCCCACAGCTCCCTCAAAGTATCCAGCGCAGAATCTACGTTACCCTCGTAGCACGCCTTCAGCATAGCCTGTACTTTGATGGGATGAGGCGAGTCGACGACCTTGAACACATTGTCTCCAGAGACGAAGCCGAAACCAGCAAAGGTTGATTGCAAATTGTTGATGGCCTGTCGCATATCCCCCTCTGCGCTGAAAACGAGAGCAGCAAGGCCGTCGTCGCTGTATTCGACCTTTTCGGCTTCAATGATTTGCAGTAATCTCTTGACAACCTGGGCGTCGGACAGCTTTGCGTATCGGAGGATGGCGCATCGCGACTGCAGCGGCTCAATAATCTTGTTGGACTGGTTGCATGCAAAGGCGAATCGGGTCGTGTTGGAGTAGATCTCCATGGTTCGGCGAAGAGCTTGCTGCGCGCCCGATGTCATGCTGTCTGCTTCATCGAGAATGACGAGCTTATGTCTGCCGGGGGGTAATGTGACCTTCTTTTGAGCAAAGCCCTTGATTCGATTGCGTACGACGTCGATACCTTGACACAGTGGTGAGCATTGAGAATTTCTCTCTCTCTCCCTCCCTCCCTCCCTCCCTCTCTCTTTCTCTCAGATATTTGTCCACATACCTCTCTCGTCACTTGCATTCAGCTCCAGAACAGCTTCTCTATATGACTCTCCCAGTAGCTGTCTAGCCAGGCACAGCACGCTTGTCGTCTTTCCAATGCCCGGCATTCCTGAAATAATGACATGGGGCATGTTTCCCTCCCTAGCTATGATTTTCAGCCGCTCAATCGTCTCCGTGTTGCCCACCACATCGTCCAGGAAGACGGGACGGTACTTTTCCACCCTTCGAACAGCAATGTTAGCGGCGTCAAGTTTCGAGGGGGGAGGGAGGACAAGAGTACCATGGCAATTCGTAATTTGGAGACGCATTCGAAGATGAGGCCAAGGCTGCCTTTGACGCAGCGGTCGAAGATTCGCCCCTTTCCTCGGTTTTGGCGGCGGGCATGGTGACGGCGATGGTGGATGTGAACGATGGAATCAATTTACGCGACCTGGAAGACGCGTTTTTGGTGGTGTATCGAGCTTCTGGCTCGTGGGGCTTGATGAGGCGCAAGTGGTCCGTGCGTGGCTCTGCCTGCTCCACCGCCTTTGGACTGAGGCGGTAAACAGCCAAACCAACTTTTTCTCAGCAGATCATATTCTGCCCTACAGCAACGAAAAGAAAAAGGCGAACCAGACAGCGCAACTCGTCGCAAAGACCTGCATTGTGGACCCAACACGCCAGAAACACAGGAGGATACGCAGAAGGACGAGAAGAGCGCATCTCCCAACCGCCACCATGGGTGTCGCGAAGAAAACCAGAAAATTCGGCCAAGTCGGTCCTTATCGATAACCAGACCCCCAATACAAAACCGAGTCTGCTAACGTTTGGCAAAATGTCCAGGTCAAGCGAGTAATAGGCCTGCGCGACGCGCGCCTCAAAACGAACCAGAAAAAAGACGAAGACGCCAAAGCCAAAGAGAAGAAGACGATCAATGGCGAATTGATCCGAGAAGCACCCCAGATGCCCAGCAACATGTTCTTCCAACACAACACGGCGCTCGTGCCGCCCTACAACGTCCTCGTCGACACCAACTTCCTCAGCCACACGGTGCAGCGAAAGCTGTCGTTATTAGAGTCCATGATGGACTGCCTGTACGCCAAGTGCAACCCCATCATAACGTCGTGTGTCATGGCGGAGTTGGAGAAGCTGGGCCCAAAGTACCGGCTGGCGCTGCGGGTTGCGAGGGACGAGCGGTGGCAGCGACTGGAGTGCGACCACAAGGGCACGTACGCGGACGACTGTCTTGTGGACAGGGTGACCAAGGATAGGATATACATCGTGGGCACGAACGATAAGCTTTTGAAACGGCGCATCCGTCGAATTCCCGGGGTGCCGTTGATGAGCGTCGCGAGGGGCAAGTATGTGGTTGAGAGGCTGCCGGGGGCGCCTGAGTAATTTTTTGTTTCTTTTCTGTAGCATAATGACAATTTCACGATGACCACAGGCGTCTTTTGGAGTTTCTGGCGGTGCTCTGCGTGCCACGTTCTTTTTTTTCGCCACGGCGAGTTGGGAGGGTACAGCGTTAGGCTGGAGTTTAGCTGTTAAACCCGATCGATGCATGTGGACTGAATTGCCGAAACGGTAACAACCATAGCAGACACCACGGCTTTGCAGCAACGCTGCGTCACACCTCATTCTCACTTCGCCGTACATCTCGACACCCACGACTCTCGGCTGAATACTACAGCGGGAGGCAAAAAGCGTTTGACCAGTCAGGTACCTGGCTGTTGCGCTCTATACTAGTATATCAAAGTATACTTCTCGGTGGGCAAATAGATCCTGCAATAGACTGTATTTCCCCTTTACACACCGCGCATGAGACAGCAGCCTCATGTTCCAAGACTCCAGCCCCAGCGAGCCCTCACCCGGCGACAGACAAGCCCAGAAGCGCACGCGGATCCTCTTCTCCTGCGCACCCTGCCGCAACTCCAAGCTCAAATGTGACCGCCAGCAGCCATGCTCGCAGTGCGAGAAGAAGGGCCGCATGGACCAGTGCGTCTACGCCCCCAGGCCCGTCAAGAAGAAGCCCCCGGCCAAGAACATGGCATCGCGCCTCAAGCGCCTCGAGAGCCTGGTGCGGGAGATGATGGGGAACGAAGGAGATGCGAAGCCGCCGGGGAGAAGCAACGAGGGGAGTGCCGTGCCCTCGTTGGAGGGCCACGTTGTCAACGGGGAGCATGGGACGACCTACGTTGGGGCCACGCACTGCATGGCCATGCTCGAGGATGTAAGTTATAAATACACGGGGCTTGTGCCGCGGTACATGAACGAGATGCTAATGGGGGATCTGTAGATTGAGGACTTGAAAATGTATTTTGATGATACAAGGGCCCACGAGGAAGGGGTCCTGTCGACGGATGATCTTGATGCGCCTGAAATGCTGTTGTGCCCGACAGTTCCGCCGAGCAACAGGGACGAACTCATTGCACAGCTGCCAGAGAGGCATGTTGCAGATCGGTTGATTAAGAGATACTTTTCATCCATGAGTCCTTCTCAACGTGAGCCAACCCGTGCCCCAAACCCCATGGACACGTTCTCACGCAGGAGCAGATATTATTCACCGACCTACATTTACAAGAATGGTAAAACTAACACACCCTCCCTTCTCATAACCGCCATCTGGCAACGTCTCATCTCAACTCGTGACATCTCACACTAACATCCCCCCCCAGTACGCCCGGTTCTGGCAAGACTCCAACGACGTAAGCCTCCACTGGCTCGCCCAGCTGTTCATGATGCTCGCGCTGGGCATCTTCTTCGACAACTTCGCCGCCCCCCACGAACTCTCAGCCGACTCGCCCGTCCCCGTCTTGGACCGCATCAAGCACTACCGCTCCTGCGCCGGCTGGGCCCTCATCTGGGGCAAATACACGCAGCCCACGTCCACGACGCTGCCCGCGTTCCTGCTCTACGTCGAATCCCACTTCATGTTCAGCCGCGCCGCCCAGATGAGCTGCTACGTCCTCTCGGGCGTGTGCATCCGGCTCCTGCTCAAGATGGGCCTCCACCGCGACCCTTCCAAGCTGGCAAACATATCCCCCTACGAAGGCGAGATGCGGCGGCGGATATGGAACATGGCGGTGCAGATCGAGCTCATCGTCTCCTTCCACATGGGCCTGCCGAGCATGCTGCAGGGCATCGAGGCAGACACGCGCACCCCGTCCAACCTCCAAGACGAAGACTTTGACCAAGATTCCACATCCTTACCCCCGGCGAGACCGGCCACCGACCACACGCACATGACGTACCCCATCAACAAGACCAAAATCCTCAGAGTCTTTGGTCAAATCGCCCGCCAGGCGCACTCGCTCTCACCCCCCGAATACACCGACGTGCTGCGGCTCGACGCCGCTCTGCAGGACACATGGGGCGCTCTGCCGGGCTTCATGCGCGTCCGCCCCCTAGACGAGTGCGTGGGCGACGCACCCGTCCTTTTGATCCAGCGCTTTGGCCTGGCCGCGCTCTACAACAAGTGCCGCTGCGTCCTACACAGACGGTATCTCGCCGAACCCGTTCCTGACAAAGACCACAACTATTCTCGCCAGCAGGGCATCGACGCGGCGTTGTCGCTGCTCGAAAATCAGTATCTTATATGGAGGCACTCGAAGCCGGGCAACGTGCTCAGCTCCACGTCGTGGTTCCTGTCGTCCCTGGCTGTACACGACTACTTGCTCGCGGCCATGATTGTGTATCTGCTGATCAAGAATGAGAGTTATCCCGATGGAGAAGGGTTCGACTTTGATGGCAAGAAGCCTGGCAAGGAGGAACTCAAAGGCATGTTGAAGCGGTCCTTTATGATTTGGACAGAGGTATCCGATAACGTGGCTGAGTTGAGGAAGACGTCGGACACGCTGGCCGCCATGTTGAGTAAACTGGGGGATGCGGTGGACAAGGAAGTGACGATACCAACACGAGGCTCGGAATACCCGTCCTCGGGGTCGGTTGGGTGGTCATCTTTAGCGGAGAAGAGTACTTGTATTGGTGAGTCGGATTTACTCTCAAGTATCTGGATTGAAGGCGCCTTTCTATGCATTTGCCACGGCCCGGAGAAGAAATAACGGACGGCGTGCTGACACTTTTTTTGATAACAGGAGCGAACTCATCTTCGGGGCTAACGCCATTCTCTATGGCTCAGCCAACGACCAATGTTACTCCAGCAATGGACTTTCCCCTGCCCAGCACGTCGGAGACCATTCTTGGGAGTAACCTAGGCTTTGATCCGTCGTGGATGGAGCCAGCGGACAATATGGACTGGGTAAGCTGTCCCCGAATCCGCATCTTTTAGAAAAAGCTGTCCGCTGTGCCACAAAGAAAGAGATAATACCAGGCCAGAACAGCGGGCTAACATTGGCTACCAGCGTTTTCTTGACGTCTCCCTGGCACACAGCCATACCGCCGGCACTAATTCCGGGTCTGGAGCGTCATGGGTCGAGAAACTGCCCCTGGATGGACTGGACATGCTAGATCCTGGGGTATGGGGCTTGCCATCTGGGGAAGCACACGGAGACTTCCCATCTAGATAACAGTGCTGGGTTGCGAACGCGATAGCATCAGCGGCCACCTTGGCGTAATACTTGGCCCGTCCATGCTCCGTATATACCACTCTTCAATTGTGATATGACATGTGCTCGAAATTCTGATCTGCGATGTTATGTATCGCAAATATTTGGTCATTTGCTGTATGAGCTTGCCTAGCTCATGTGGCTGCGTTCGCCTTAAATCTAACCAACACACCCCGAGATCGGCCCGCAAACACAATTATTGGCCAACAGACAAAGCTTGTTGGGGGGAGCAAAAGCGCCCGGCGGCCGCAGAGAAAAGGAAGAAAAAAAAAAGATGCTTTTCTAATTGCCGATGCTCGAGCTGCCTCGGACCGGTACGTCCACTACTTGCTAGACCGTGCTGCTTAAACCCACTGGTCAATAACGTGATTCAAAAGCGTGATTTGTGACTGGCCAGAGATAAGCAGCATCCTACAATTTGCCATGGCTTGGACCGGGAAAAGAACCCGGAAGGCTGGGACTAGATTTATTCTCAAGGGCTAACACATTGTTTCTCGGCGACAAAGATCGGAATACTTATGCACACGACTGTCGACCTCGCCGGTGTCGTAGTACACGTCTTCGTCCGTGCTGTAACAAGCTGAGATATGTAGCACACCACAAAGGCAGCTAGGCAGTCTGCTTGGCTGTCTGCATTCCCCGCATATCTAAAATTGGTGGTAACCAGGCGATGCAAGCTCCCCTTGTAGTAGTACTATTCTCCTGCATGCGACAAAGAGCTGCATGTTGTGGTTTTCACGGGAAATCTCCTCCCACCAGAACGTCAGCATACCCGCCAAAATTCTGGCACCGTCTCATGTCGCACAATATTGCTTTTGCGGCGGTGAATCAAGAGGCAATTTTATGTCCCGTGTTTAGGTGCTTGACCAGGGCCGAGGTTGGTTGCTGGCATGTCTCACTCAACTCCAAATACAGAAACCTGGGGTAACTATTTCTGGCCAGCCTCCCATGTGTTAAACTCATGCAGCTCAGAAAGCCCTTTTCCTGCTTGTTTGTGATATCCATGCCCAGAGACAGTCTTTTGCGCCCAGACCGCTCAATCAATCTCTGACATCACTAAACTGCCCGCGGGTAGACCTCTTCCACGCGGCGTCGTCCTCAGGAGATATGTCGGTGTGTCTGATGGGGCATGGCCTGGAATCGAAATCGGGCGCATAAAGCCGGGGTCATTTAGTTATTTGTGCCTAGGTACTTGGTGGAGGTGAATTGGAGATCCATGTCCAGGCTGGAGCGTTGCTTTGCAATCATAGATGCTAGTTAGCATTGCGGGACTGAGGAATAGTCTGGTGAAATAGGAAAACACAAACCAGAACCCCACTTGTTTTTTGCTCAACTCCTGAAGCCGTTGCTTGTCTAGTCCGTAGCGCGTAAGGATACAGCAAATATAACCCGTGGTGTTCTCAGTGGTGGTGAATTTCCCACCTTGACATCTTGACCTAGAGCTGCGGGCCACTACCATGTCCACCGCCCTCGACTAGCCACGAAGGAAGCGTGGACAATGGACACTGATCGAGCCACCCAGCCAGTCTTGTGACCATGTGATGCCCACGAGTCGGGTTGTCGTGGGGTGTTGGAGCGGGCACGCTTGCCCCGTTCTGAGGCAGCCTTTTTGTAAACGGTATGAGAAACTGATTCAACACAAAAAATTTTAACTGGAGAGAGGGCAGAAAACTTTACCTAATTCTAATGCAGCACCCACATAGCTTGTCTTATTAACGTTGCGGGAGACAGTGACATGATGCCAGCAAAACAAGTAATTGGCCTGGAAGCTATTGGCCCCGACAACCATGTTATGTGTTTGCCAAGCCTAAGATTGGACCAGAGTGCATTGCGGGCGAAGCCTGGCAAATGGCCATACTACAAAGTCCATGAGCTGGAAGTGAGGTTTTCGTTCAATGACAATTCCCATCCAATCTGCCTGGTGTGCAAGCCCGACTTTTCCCAGACTCCCCGCATCTTGAGACTAAAACAAGCATAAGTGTCTGATGAGCTCACTTTGCAGTGCCTGGAGCCAGTGGATGAAGACTGTCCGCAACAAGAGGAGAAGGCGGCATGCGGGCTCTGACGATGGCAATTGCCCGTCGCAATGACGATACCATGGTTAGCCGCGGGGTGCTGCGTCTTCAGGACGTTGTGACGCTTCAAAAACCAAAGGTCGGGTTCCCTCTAGCAGTGACTCATTTCCGACAGTAACTGGTCATTTCAATTGTCTGGGTTCATGCCAACGTTTTCCAGATTTAAGGGTTTGCTAGCGGAACTGCTCTGGAAATGGGCATCATGCAATCCAGCATAGCCATTGCATAATCGTCATGACTTTTCATGGCATGCGACGGGCGAAGGTCGTTGACCATTAGAACCACATGTAGTGCGATTGGCCAGCCCCAGAATCTATATTGTAGAGGAGGAGCAAGGGCTGAAGGGCCAACGAATCGTAACAAGGCCGAATTTTGTGAAAGCTGCGGCGACCTGTTCATCTTATTCTGAACTACCCGCTCGGGCGAGGCCCGGAAGCCTGTTTGATGTTTGTGTCCCACTATAATAACTGATTATTCTAGGTTCTTTAGGTTAGTCGGGCCCCAGGGTCATTTGACCAAGGGCCACGATTCTTCTTCAGGGTTTTTGATGATGTGAGGTCTGCTTATTTTTTGACGACGCAATGCTAGTGTCGGCAGAATCCGGACATCTAGACTGCATAAGATGAGAGGATAAGCAGCTGGGCGCATGACCTGCTGGTATTCTCCTGAATTGGTAGTTAGTGCTCAGTGTCTGTCTGCCTACTGGATGTAGGGGCGGGCAAGTCGGGACGCGTTGCTGCCAATGTGTTGAAGGTCTGTGGCGGGCATCCATGGAACATTGAAGCCGACGTCCATCAAACCCGGCGCATCCACCCACCATCAGACTTTTCAGCCATCCCGTAACTTCTCCATGCCCCCGTCGCCCGTTTACCTGTCACTGATAAGCCTGTGGACTGTTATCTCTTAGTGGGCAGGCGTGTGCCGATGAATGACTGGTGCCGTTTTTGCGACGCAGGTTTGATAAAGCAAACATGGAGTACCCTGGCGCTACGAGGTCCACTGCGCTTTGCGGCCACAGCGGTCAGAGTACCTGCGTGGTTCCTTTCCGGTCTGGTTGATGGTGGTCTCGCTAGCCAGGAGATGAATTTCGGCCTGCTCAAGTATCGGGAATCGATGAATCGAGGATCAAGCGCACCGCACCAGACCGCATGCGCAGCCATCCGCAGGCAGAGAGATCGACTGTTGCGTCTCAGGGCAGGTGCCACGTCGGTGCAGGTCCTTGTCCCAAACCTGTGGAGGCAGGAGCAGATCCATCCAGGTCTTCCCAGTTCTTCCTTGCCATTGTGTGTTCCTTCACGTCTCCCGTGGCCTCCGCCCTCCGCCCTCGGCCCCGGATTATTGTTGCCAATCGAACATATACCATAACACACCTGCATCGAGGCGCCCTCTGGTCAAGTCTCGTGCTCTTGCTCTTGCTCGGCTTCCTCCCTTCTTCTTGTACCGTCCTGTATGCTACGAACGGCATCGATATTTGAGACACGGCCTTGGCATTCCAGTTGTCGTTTGGGAAGCAGCACTTGAGCTCTTATCAATTGGGTTGCTCCTGCTAGCCGACTTCCGCCGCGCCTGCGCCTGCCCGGAACCCCACCATCCGATCTCGTCGTCTGAGCTCCTATTGATCTTTTGCGTCGATAAGAGGGAGGCTGGCTCAGAATTGTCAACCTCCGGTGCGAGCATCGTCAAACAGACCGTCGGCACCTCTTTGCCCAAGTTGCGAGGCCGCATCCGCATCCGTTCGTGCTTCAGCGCATCCTCGCCCGCCTTCTTACAGCGCGTCCACGGCTGCTGACAGGCAGTGGCGACACTCCGGTCCTGCGCGGCTGCGTGCTGTGCCCCTCCATTCCCCATCACTCTCGGCCAAAAGTGCCCACCTCGATCAACCCAACCACGAACCAAACCACGTCAAAAAGCGTTGCGCGCGACGCATCCATACAACCATACCACAATACTGGTACTGCGAGACCCTTCCCCTTGCCTGTCTCAGAGACCGTCCAACAGCCTACTCCGACTCTAGCCTTTTGCTCGCCAGAACCGCCTCGAGGAACTTCTCCGCCAAACCCTCAGCGAACCGCACACCATCCAGCTGACCTCACGATCTTTCTCCAGTTCCAAATTTTGTTACCAATAATTGACCACCCCGCTCAGACATAGCCTGTTGTGCGCCCGTCGTGAGTCGCCTGCATTGGCCAGCATTTCCTGTCCTCGCACCATCGTCGGCCCACAGAGCACTTGTATTTTACGTACAGACTTTCAGTCCTCACCATCCACAACACCAACCTCGCCCGGGGCCTTCTGCCTTTTGAAGTCCCTGCGAATCCCGCCCAAGTCTCCAGGACATCTATCTGCTCCCCCAGGCGGGCCGTCGTGTGCGAAACCACGGTGGCCTCGCCTGTTGTATGCTGCACGGAAAGGAGGCCTTTTGCCTTGCGCGTATCCCCTTGTCACCATCGTCCGTTGCGCTTTTCCACCCTAGTCAGCACGTCGAGAGCGACAGGGATTGAACCATGCCAGCCCAAATTACCGGCCCTATGGCAGCCAGCATCCCGATTCATATTGGCAACGACCAGAGTAACAACTACCGCAAACAACACAAGCACTCGCGATCGTCCTACTCAGAGTCGTCCCCGCTGGCCAACTCTAGAAACAACTCTCTGACTTTCCGCCCACCCAAGCGACACATGTCAACTCCGGACAAGACCATCGCTATTACCAACGCAAGCGGGCGCCAGGCTGCGTCCCTGATTCGTGTCGCCACAGCCGTCGGATATCGCGTTCGAGCACAATTGAGAAATCTTGAAGGTGTTGTTGCCACCGAGGTCTCGACTAACCCAAACGTAACAGTATTTGTGGGTGAGCTGTATACCAGGCACAATCCTACAAAGGAAAACAAAGACGTTACGCAAAATGGTCCGATTGCCGGTGTCGGCGTCAACCATGACCTGATCTCAAATCTGTTCCGTGGCGCACAGCTGGCCTTCATAAACACTACATTTTACGGCGATGAAGTTCAGATTGGCATGGCTCTAGCTGATGCCGCCAAGAAGGCGGGGGTCCAACACTACATCTATTCGTCGATGCCTGATCACAAGGCCTACAACAAGGACTGGCCTTCTTTACCACTTTGGGCAGCGAAACACGAAGTGGAAGAGTATGTTCGAAAGCTCGACCTCCCTGCGACCTTTGTTTACACGGGCATCTATAACAACAACTTCACGTCGTTGCCATACCCATTATTTTGCATGGAGCTACAAGAAGATGGGTCTTTCGTATGGCAAGCACCATTCAACGAGGATGCCAAGCTTCCTTGGCTGGACGCGGAACACGACGTTGGGCCCGCAATTGTACAGTTATTCAAAGACGGCGTCTCGAAATGGAAGGGTGAGCGGATTGCTCTCGCTTACGAATATCTGTCGCCCAAAGAAGCCTGCAGGCTGTTTGCAAGAGGTGTTGGCCGTCCCGTACACTACGTCCGTGGCCCCATTGAGGTCAAGGTTCAAATTCCCACTGGCTACCGAGAGCAACTGGAGGCACTTGCGAAGCTTTTCAAGCTTAGCGAGACGGACCCCAAAAGACAGCCACCTTACTTTGGGGACATGAAGCTCGAGGTGAGCTGCCCTACGGAAGCCCTTGAGCTCTGGGAAGGTCCCCGGGGCCTGGAGGAATATGCCCGAGAAATGTTTCCTCTTGAGGAGGAGGCCAACGGACTTACATGGATGCTGGACGAGGACGAAGTCGAACAGACATCTGCCGCCGACGATAAACTCAATGCCACAACAACATCTGTGGAACAGTTGAAGCTTCACGACGAGAATGAGGATGACGATTCAGACGAAGACGAAGGACTCGTTATGCGGGGCTTGAAGCGAGACGAAGAACAATGGCTGGCATAGCGTCAACCGCTATGTTTTCACAAAAGAACAACACATGTAGTGGATCGAGTGCAGATTCGAAGTCAGCCACATGTTTCCGCATGTTACGACACGCCCCCCTATTTTTCATGACACATAATCTACGAGGCTTTCTGGGCGTTGGGGGTTATTGATTTTGAAGGTCAAAACGGTGATATGGACATTTCTCAGCGTAGGACAAAAAAGTGCAGGATACCTCGAAATGAAGCCATGGGGAGGCAGACGATTACAAAAGAGCGCCATCTTCATCCAGGATTGAAGAAGAAAAAAAATGAGGCACTGGTCACCGCAGACATGGGATCTACGTACCGAGGATTTGCTGGGATTTATTGGACTGGAGTATCGAGCATGGTGTATGTTGGGCGTCGTGCTATACTAGCTTTGGCGCATGTTGCATATCTGAGGAATAAACATTGTACTAGGCAGTTTATGACTGACGTGACTGGACCTGCAAGTGCTTCTACTGGCCGCATTGCGATGTTGCAATACTTGGAATCATTCAGGTTTGCCGGATGCTTATTGGTGGCGCGAGAACGAGTTTAGCACGGAGTACTCCGTACGGAGTAGCATCCGCAATAGTAGTCGAGTCTGCCCACAAACGTGTCTGTAGCCAACAAAATACGTTTGTCAAACTTCCGACGACGACAACACTTATGCTAGCTCAGCAGACTATCTACACGACACCTCTCCATTCAGACAAAGACTAACTCTTCTCATCCTTAAACGCAAAAGGAGCCTCGGCATCAACCTTACCCACCTGCCCCTCGGGTAACTCATTCAGCTCGTCCTCGTGGATATCCAAGTTGCGAAACTGGATATAGAAACAAGTGCCGGCGACAAAGGCCAGGATGGCCACAACAGCGTAGTTCCAGACGAGCAGCGGATCAGATGCGAGGCCGACAAAGGCCTGGCCGATGGCGGCGGCAAACGAGGTCATGAACAGGGCTACGGCCTGGACCATGGAGCGCATGTTCTTGGGGGCCTTGGAGTAGGCGTACTCGAGGGAGGTGATGGAGGCAAAGACCTCGGCGAGGGCGATGAGTACGTAGGAGCCCGCCTGGGCCCAGACGCTGATCTCGACGGCGGGGCACTTGACCGTCTCGCCGGCGGCGTTGAGGGTGGTGCCGGACGCGTAGCTGCCGCACACGGACGCCTGGTAGATGTAGTGCTGGACGACGGCGGCCCAAACCATGGCTGCGCAGCCGACGAAGAAGCCGGCGGTGATTTTGCGGATGGGGGTGAAACGGATGCCGGCCTTGCGCAGGGCCGGGTAGATGAGGAAATCGTTGAGGGGGATGAAGATGAGGAGCGCAAAGGGGTTGAGGTTGGAGAGCACGTCATTGGGGATGCCGTTGCGCTGGAGGACGGCCGCCTGCGAGATGAGGTTGTTGTTGACTGTGCGTGGTTAGTGGGGAGAAGAAGGGGGGAGGGGTCCAGGGGAGGATGACGAGGGACTTGCTTTGGTTGTAGCACAGCCAGAAGATGGGATACCAGCAGAAGACGGCGCAGGCGGCGAAACCGCGTCGCAGCTCGTCGACCCAGGCGTCGTCAAAGGTCATCCAGGCCGGGCGGGTGCCGGGCGAGAAGCGCGAGGGCTTGACGGAGTCCCAGAACGTGCCGTCGTGGAGGTTGCGATGCGTCCGGAACGGGTTGGCGGACCAGCGGCCGCGCTGGGCGAGCATGAACGTCCGCAGGGCCGGGACGAGCACCGACCCGGCAGGCTCGCGACGGAGATAGCGCCGGCGCCCCCACCACATGACGAGCGGGCAGAAACCGAGCATGATGGTCGGCAGCGTGTATGAGAGGTAGAAGCCCACGTGCGTCTCGGCGTACACCATGGTCAGCTGCCCGACCAGCGCGCCGACGTTGATGAAGAAGTAGAACCAGTTGTAGATGCGCTCCGTGGTGACGGCCGGGTCGACAATGACACGCTCGCCGCTCTCGAGGGTCCGCACAAACATGCGCTGCTCGCCCAGCTGCTCCACGATCAGGCAGCTGATGTTGGGCTTGAAGCCGCCCGTGCCGAAGCCGTTGATGATGATGGCCGCGACCAGGCAGCCCAGCGAGGCGCCCCGGCGGACGATGATGGGCGGGATCGCCGACAGAATGAGGATGACGTGGCCGAAGAGGTTGACTCCCAGGGCCGCGCTGATGGTCTTGTACCGCCCCCATTTGGCGTCGGCCACCCACGCGCCGAACAGAGGCATGAAGTATTGCCAGAACTGGTTGAAGATGGTGATGCCTGTCGAGGCGCGCTGGCCCATCCCCAGGGCGCCGGGTTGGGTTGGGTCGGCGCCCGTCGTCGAGCCGGGGGGAAGAGGTTGCTGGATGAAGTTGGTGACTTTTGGTCACGGCGATCTCTTAGTATTTTGTTTCTGGGAAATCAAATGGCGGCATAGAACGGGTTTCCCCCCGTGATGTGACTACTTACACACGACCGTGGATCCATAGTACGAGAAGCGCTCACAAAGCTCAATAAAGGCAATCGTAAAGAGCTTCAGTGGAACATGATTGGGTACACGGCGCAGAAGGGCCAGTTCCTCGGTCGTCGGCAGGACGGACGTCTCATCAACTTGCCGTGTATCGCCCGGGGCGACGTGGCCACTCTGGACAGCAGCGTCGTGCTTCCGGACGGCCTGGAGAGACGCCCGCTTCTCATCCGTGGCTTCGGCGCGAAGCTGGGCTCCCACCACTGGCTCGGCCAGACTATCACCAGTGGGCATAATGGCGCGTGCTGTGAGTCCAGTCGTTTTCCAAGCAGCAGGCAACACAAACTGGCTTGGGTGGGCTCAACGTGGCGGACGGTAACTGTACGGGGAGGAGGAAGACGAAATGGGACGTTTTTGCGTCCCCTTGGCCAAGTAGGGCTCCGACCCCCGTCTTATAGATGGCTTTTTGGAATGAAAGGAGTACAGAAGATGCGGCATGGCCTTCCTGGAAGCTTGGCCAGGAGCCCATGTTGGAGGGCATATTTCACAGGAGTGGCCGGTGGGCGTGCCTGGGGAAGGACCCGAGGGTTTCTCTCGAAAACGTGAGGACGGGATTGGAGAAGCAGACAAGCACTTGGATTTGCACACCCACAATGGCCCTCTGAGATATCTCCATCTGGGCACCAGCGGGGATGCTTCGTCTTGGCAAAAGAAGAGGTCCGGAAGCGCGGCGTGGGAGAGCCCTGCAGCAGTGTCGTCCATGATTTGAACACGACAAGATGGCTCGCGATAGGACCTCCTGCAGAACGATTCCCCGGCGATCCCCGTGGTTGCAATTCTGAAGACCGAACTCGGCTTTGACGAAGATGCTTGGGACCAAGACCTTGGCGCGTTGGTCTGGGAAGCAGACAGGCGACCATCCGGGCAAAATCTGGGGCCATGGGCAAGGATTGTTCGGCCTGGTGCTGTAGGCAATCTCGATGTTGGGATAAAGTTGCTGGGCAGAGTTATTTCTGGTCCCAATCGTGTGCAGCCACTGTCCCAGGAGGAAAGCTCGATATTGCACAAGCCGTCAGCTTGCTTGATGGTGTCCGGTGACAGGTGGGCGGCTGTTTTGCTCGTCTTCGGCACTTGGAAGGCGTATGGGGTTCCGCTTGTACGGGTCAAGACATGGCCGCCAGGGCCCCCTCGCGCAGCATTCTTGCTATGATGCCGGAATTTGTCGATGGGGAGATGTCGCTATGGGAGCTTCTGCTCCATGAATTATTGATCGTAAATGCCAAAAAATATATTTTACTATATTTTCCTATATTTTCCTATATTTTACTATATTTTACTATATTTTACTATATTTTACTATATTTTACTATATTTTACTATATTTTACTATATTTTACTATATTTTACTATATTTTACTATATTTTACTATATTTTACTATATTTTACTATATTTTACTATATTTTACTATATTTTACTATATTTTACTATATTTTACTATATTTTACTATATTTTACTATATTTTACTATATTTTACTATATTTTACTATATTTTACTATATTTTACTATATTTTACTATATTTTACTAAGGCGTGAGCTCACCTAGTGTAACGCGCACACGGAGTTACCTGTAAAGAGGGACCGAATCGGGTACTACGCATAGGGAGTTACCTGTAAAGGGGGACTAAATTAGGTTCGCTTATATTCTAAAATAGGGTATAAATTCCTATTAATTTTAGTTTAAATTTTATAAGTATTATTACGTAAGAAGTAGGTATAAATTAAAGCTAAAACTCTTAATAAATAAGTATAAAAGAATTAATTTAAATATTAAATAATTTAAATAAGTTTTAATCTTATATTATTAAAAAATTTAAGAATAAAGTTCTTTCTTAATTTCTTACTTAATTATCTTATATTTTAGGTTTACCTTAATAATTCTTAAAACTTCTTTATATAATTACCTTTAAAAAGATAATAAGAACTTAAGAATAAAGCTATACGTTATATAATAATATATTAAAAGAAGAGATACTTATTATATCTTTTACACGTAAATTATTTACTCTTTTAACTCTTATTAAGTACTTTATTATAATTATATAAGAGGTATAATTAAAGAAGTACTTACGTAAACTTAAGCGAATTTAAAAACTTAAAGCTTAAGAGTAAGAGTTACTTTAAAACTTATCTTTAAATAATAAGAGAAGGTTCTTAAAATAATAAGACTTTTTTTTCTTAAAAGAAGATTAAGGTTTAAAGATTTAAATTAAAAACCTCTTTAAGTTATCTCTTAATATAAATTAAAGAAAAAGAGATAATTAATTAAATAATCTTTAATATACTTTTAAGAGTACTTTAAGAAAATTTAAGAAGAATTACTTTTAAATCTTATATATAATTATATAAATAAAAAATAAATGTTATTTTTAATAGAATTAATATATTAAGAAAGTAAAAGCGTGTAATTTAAATGTAAATATTAATTAAAAAAAATTTAAAGTATAAACCTTAAATCTTATTTAAGATTCTATTAATTAAAATATAATTATAATATAATAGTTAAAAGGTATACGTTAAAGGGAAAATTAATCTTCTTAAGACTTTTACGTATACTTAAATTTATTAAAAAAGTACTTCTCTTATATCTTAAAGGTATAATAAGTACTTAACTTCTTTATAAAACTTTACCTTTACCTTTAAAATTATATTAAAATATATACGTTAAGTATATTAAAAACTTAAAAGAAAATTATAACTCTTATTACTTATTTTTAAAATAATATAAAAGGTAAATAAAATAATAAGTAGCTTTAAAATAAGAACCTAAATAAAAGGCTTTTTAAAATACCTTAAAGAAACCCTAAAAACTCTTCTTTTAAGAGAGAAAGTAACTAAAAAAAGTTCTTAAAACTTAATTAAAAGCGTTTCTTATATTAAAACTTATTTTAAAATAAAGATAATAAAAAGGCTAATAATAAAGAGAAAAAGAATTTTACTTACTAGAAGTATAATAATAATAAATATCTTTAAAATAAATACCTTAAAAGAGAAAAGATTAATAACGTGAAAACTTAAGATAAGAAAAGGGAAAATAAAAAGAATACTATAAAAAAAGAGAATTAATTATAAATAATATTCAATTTATAATTAATAAAGATTATATTTAAGTAAAAGCTAGCCTTATAATATAAGCTATAATTTAAGAATAAAAATTAATACTTATTAAAGTAACCTTAAATACTAAGGCTAAAGTAAACTTAATTAATATTACTTTAATATAACGTGTAAAATTATATCGCTTAAATAAAATTCTATTAAGCTTTAAAGTATCTAGTAATATTTACCTATAAAAGCTAAAAGTATAAGAGATACTCTTAGCTCTTATAAATTTATAAGAGAAATAAAGAGAGTTTACTTAAATCTATTATATAATATTAAATATAAGTAAGAATCTTCTTTTACTTAAAATACTAGCTTTTAAGAATAAGAATATTACTATAAATATAAGGTTATAATAATAATAGTATAATATAAAGAAGAGTAAATATAAGGTAATTTTAATATATAAGTTTAAAAGAAAAGCGTAAAATCACGTATATATCTTTATTATATTTAAAGTAAAAGAGATAATACTATTATAAGGAAAATAAAACTAAACCCTTTTTAAAAGTAATACCTTTACTATTAATATTATAAGAATATACTAACGTTTTTAAAGATAAGAAGGTAAGAGAATTACTATTATACCGCTTAATTAATTATATAATTAACCTAATAAAAGAAGAATTACCTTTATATAAACTTATATACTTACTCTTATTAAAGAAGCTAGTAATATTATAAGATTATTTAAATAAAAACCTAAAGGTAAGTTAAATTTAATACTTTAAAAGTCTAATAAGAGTATTAATCTTATTTATATTAAAAAAGAATAGAATACTTTATCTTTACGTAAACTATTAAGAATTAAATAAAGTTAATATTAAAAACTAATATTTACTTCTTTTAATTACTAAAATATTAGATTAAATATAAGAAGCTAAGGTATTCTTAAAATTAAATATTAAGAAAGCTTATTATTAAATTAAAATTAAGAAAGAGAATAAATAAAAAACCGCTTTTTAAATATAATATAAGTATTTTAAATACTTAATAATACCTTTTAAGTTAACTAATATACTTATTATATTTTAAAGTTATATAAATTAAGCGCTATAAGGCTTAAATAATATTATTTATATTATATATCTTAATAATATTTTAGTATTCTTTAAGATAAAAAAGAAGAATAAGAAACACCTAATATAAGTATTAAAACGAATAAGAAATGTAAGGTTATACGTTAAATTATTTAAGTATAAATTCTTTTAATCTTAAGTGAAATTTCTAAGGTTTATCTTATTAATAAAAGAGATCTTTATAGATTTTACTTAAATTAAAACTATTATATCTTAGTTAAAACCTAAAAGCTATTATAATATATAAGTATTTTTAGGGTTTTATAACTTTTATTAACGCTTTATTAAAGCTTACTCTTATATAATAGCCCTATTAATAGCTTTATTAAAAGAAAGTAAAAATAAGCGAAAACTAAGAAGTATAAAACTTAATTAAGAGAAAATAAAGGCGTTTTACGCTTTAAACAACGCTTTTATAAAAGCTTTATTATTATAATATTTTAATTTTAATTAGTAAACTTAAATTAAAACGAATATATTAATCTTTATAATTATAGTAATTCTATTATAATTTAAGAATAATAGAAAATAATACTCTATTACCTTTTAATCGCGAAAATTATAAGATATAAAGACCTATTATAGTACGCTTAATTAAAAGATACTAGTAATTAAAAACGTATTTAAATATTAATAATATTATATAAATAATACGATAAAGCTAGTTAAGGTCTTAATAAACTACTATAACCTATAAACGTTTATAAGTAATAAGTAATTAAATAAGAGATAATTCTAATAGTATTTATACTTAACCCCTTTTAACTTTATAATTAAGTATTAAGTAAAGAAAAGAAACCTGTTACGAACGACACTACACGAGAGACGGGACGGGACCGCACCGGCTAGGACAGGCACGACCCGTAGGCACGAGAAGAAGGCAGGGGCACGTGACCAGCCACGTGACCCAAAAGGCGATCAAAGACTTAAAGTGTTAAGTTAGCGATCTAAAACGAGACTTAATAGAATTAAAGGTTAAGCCAATTAATTAAGGAGTTAAAAGGATTAATAGTTAAGCTAATTAATCTAAGACTATAATAGAGAAATAAACGGGTACTTAAGGAGGAGGTATTCTTATAGTTAAATAGTTTAAATCTCTATTAATTAATTTAAGTAATAGTCTTACTATTAAGAGTTATACTCTTAATAGCCTTATTATAATACTACTTAAAAGCTACTTTATAGCATTTAACTTAACTTACTTTCTAAGAAATAAACCTATTATACCTTAAAACCTAAGCTACTATTACGTTTTAATTAATCTTATTTAATAAGTTACCTTAAAACTTTAAGTAGTAATAACTTTTAAGATATTTACTTTAAGCGGAAAGACCATTAACCTTAAGGAGATAATAAAGTACCTTTATAATAAAATTACTAAGCTTAAGAAGCAGAATTAATAGCTTCTTAACTAATAAAATAATCTCTATAAAAAACTTAAGGTATGAGAAGAGGAACTTATAGTAGTTTAAAATCTTATACTTATATTCTCTATTAATAATAATAATATATTAAAATTCCTTAAGCCTAAATTATACGATAATTATAAGGGTAATATAAGGAACTTTCTTATATAAGCTTAAACTTACCTATAAGTTAATAAAAAAATCTATATAACACTTAAGTTATAGATTCTTTATATTAGTAACCTCTTAACTAAAAAAGCAATAGAATAGTGGAAGCTAACCCTTTACACATATCTTAAACACGGCGCTAAAGCTAGAGTAAAAGTTATTTATATCTTCTTTAATTATAAAACCTTTAAAGAATAACTTCTCATTACATTTAAAAACCCTAATAAGCATAAAGAAGCTATATAATAGCTTACTTAACTTAAGTAGACTAGATTTATAGCTTATTACGCTAGGGAGTTTAAACGCATCGTAATAAAACTTAACTAGAATACTAAACCTAAAATAGAAGTCTTTTATTAAGGACTTAAAGAAGAAGTAAAGGATAACATTTATTAAGAAGATCGTCCTAAGTTATTTAACGACTTCGTTAAAATAGTTATTAAGGCAAATAACCGTTTATACGAGCAATATTATAAAAAAAGTCATAGGAAATTCGGATTATATACTAGGTTTAATAAACCTAATAATAGTAAGCCACGCTGAATATTAATAGTATATGGGTATTACGCTAGACCTATAAAACTTAACGCTATAAATAAGGAAAGGGGGAAGACTTATTATAATTATAGTAAGACTAAACACTTTACGAATAAATGTAAAGCCTTAAAGAAGCTATAAAAGCTAATTTTTAAAGGCAAGAAGCTTTATACCGTAAATTAAGAAGACTTACCCACGCGAAATCTTAGTATAATAAGCAATAAAGAAAACCCTACGTTAGTAAATAATATTAGTTTAAATAAAGATTAGGAATTTAAAACCTAACTAGTACTTAATAACTTTTAGGAACATTAAACACCCTCACTAAAAAGTGAACCTTTACTAGAACGAATTTAAGAAGAAAAGAATTATTTAACTAAGAAAAATAAACCTAAAATCGAATATAAACTCCTTAATTAGACCTTCTATTATAATAATAATTACTACACGCACCTTAGTAGTAAGTAAGATAGTAGATAGTTTCCACGAGAATAAAAGGGAAGGAGAATAACCCTTATAATACAACTGAAATTATAATAAACCAATTTAAAGATATTAAACGGGAAGTTATATTATGCTAAGAATAACGTATACACTACCTAAGCTATAACCCTATAATATAAGGAGAAAGGGAATTATATAACTATGAGTAACTCGCTTAGCCTAAGTTTAATTAACACAAATAGTAAATTAAGCAATTACTAAGGAAGCTCTAATAATGCGTTAAAGGATAATTACTAATAATAGCGCCTAAAATAACGCGCTAAAGAACGATATAAGAATAGAATTAATAAATTAAAAAACGATAGCCGTTATTGTAATTAAAACCGATTCCTTAACGAAGATCTAACAGGTCTTTATATACTATAAACATTAGTAGTATAGCATACCTTATAATTAATATAACTATAATAAGATAAAAGATCCAGGCAATAATTAATAGCGGAGTATAAGAAAATTTTATCTCGCTAAATCTCGTTAATAGATTATAATTACCTTAAATACCTAAAGATAAGCCATACTAACTTACAATTATAGAAGGAACTATAATAAAGTATAGCTAAGAAGTAATTAACATGAAAGTAGCGTAACTTCTTATTAATATATAAGGCACGAAACACTAGGTTATATTAAATATTATAGTAATCTTAAAACACGATGTTATATTAGGGATACCTTAATTATAAGCGAGTAATCCACGAGTTAATTAGAGAACCAGCTAACTTTAATGGGATTTACTAGAATATAATTATAAAGCTAAGAGCAGCCTATAAAGGGCACCTTATTTAGACTATAATAGGCCTCTAGAAATATATGTAATTACCAAAGAGCTAAAAGCTAAGATAACGGAGATTCTTAAGGAATACTTAAAGTATAGTAAGCTATTTAATAGAGAGCTAAAAATAGAACTACTAAAGCATTTACGCTAAGACTATAAGATTAAACTCTAGCCTAGTATTAAACTAACGTTTAATAAAATTTATTCTTAGAATTTTAAGTAAGATAAGGCGCTTAAGGAGTATTTAAAGGACATGTTATAAAAGGGATATATAAGACTATTAAAGTCCCTAGTAGAATACCTAATCCTATAAGTACTAAAAAAGAACGGGAAACTATAATTATATATTAATTACTAACACTTAAATAAGATTATAATTAAGAATTAATACCTATTATTACTTATAATAGAAATTAAAGATAAAGTTAAAAAAGCTAAATAGTTTATTACACTTAACTTAAAAGGAGCCTATAACCTTATACGAATAAAAGAAGGCTACGAGTAAATAATAGCATTTTAAACCAGCAAAGAACACTATAAATATCTAGTAATACCTTTTAAGCTTATTAACGCACTAGTAACCTTTTAAAGAATAATTAATATAATCTTACGAAAACAACTAGGAGTATTTATAGTTATATACCTTAATAATATTCTCATTTACTTAAATACCCTTAAGGAACATAAATAACATGTATATAAGGTACTATAAACTCTATAGAATAATAAACTCTTAGTTAAAGCCTTAAAATACTAGTTCCACTAGAATATTATACACTTTCTAGGGTACGTGCTTATATATAAAGAAATACGAATAAGCTTAAATAAGATTAAAACATTTAAGGAATAGCTTACACTAAGAAATTTAAAAGAAGTTAAAGGATTTATAGTATTTATAAACTTTTACTATAAGTTCTTAAGCGAATATAAAGACATTTTATAACCTCTTATAAACCTAATAAAGAAAGAAGTTAGCTTTTAATAGAACGAACTAGAAGCCACAGCATTTGAAAAGATAAAAGATTTAATTACGTTAAAACCTATATTAAAAGCACTTAATTAGGATAAACCTTATAAGCTTAAAATAAACGCCTTAAACTTTACACTAGGCGAACAGCTTAAATAACGAGATAATTAAGAAAGATTACACCTAGTTATATTCTTCTTAAAGAAACTCCATAAACCTAAACTCAATTATAGGATCTATAATAAAGAACTTATAGCTATTATTAAGTGCTTTAAAGAATAGAGACACTATCTTATAAGAGTAAAGCACTAAATTAAGGTTTATATTAACTATAAGAATCTCACATCGTTCTTAACTATAAAGGATCTAAATAAACGATAAATTAAATGGTATAAAACCCTTACGGATTATAACTTTAAAATTATATACTATAAAGGATTTAAAAACGGAAGAGCAAACGCGCTTAGCCGAAGAAAGGACTTAAAATCAAATAAGTAAGTGAGTAATACACTCTTATTACGCGCTATTAAGGATAAGAACCTTATACTAGGCACCTAAGAAATTAATATAACCTGGTAAGTTAAGCTAAATAAAACATAAATATAATAGATCATATTATGCATTAAGAATAATAGTTACCTAAATAATTAAAAAACGAAAACGCATTTATTTAAGGAAGGTAAGACCTTCTTATATAATAAATAGTAGTATATTCCTAGTACACTTTAAGAACAGCTTATTAAGGAAATATACGAGCACCTATTACACGGATATTAGAGTATAGGGAAAACGATTAGTAGGCTAAGAAGATTATATAACTTCCTAGAAAGCAGAAAAATAGTATAAGAAGTTATTAAGAAATACGACACGTGTAATAAAGCAAAATCAGCGCGACACGCACTATACGGAGAATTATAACCAATATTACCACCTAAAAGAGCATAGTAAACTATTATAATAGACTTTATCGTTAAACTACCAAAGTTAAAAGAACCTATAATAGGAGTAGCTTACGATAGCATCCTAGTTATTATGGATAAACTCACAAAATACGCCTACTACATTTCATATAAGGAATTAAGTAACACTAAGGACTTAACGTATATATTCTTTAAAATAGTTATTATATAATATGGATTACTAATAAAGCTTATATTAGATCGCGATAAATTATTCACCTTAAACTTTTAGAAATACCTCATAGAAACTATAAAGATTAAATAAAGCTTATTAACGGCATTCCACCTATAATTAAATGGATAAACAGAAATCTTAAACTAAATACTCGAATAATATCTGCGAAACTATATTAACTACTAATAGAATAATTGGGTAGAATGGCTACTACTAGCATAATAGGCTTACAATAGCTCTAAGATTAATAATATAAAGATGTCACTATTTAGAGCAAATTACGGATTTAACCCTATTATTGAAACATATACGACATAGAATGTAAACGCGCTAGCAGCTATAATGCATATAGCAATTATAATAGAAATACAAAAACACTTGTAATAGGAATAAATATTTTTATAGAACTAAATAAAACACTACGCGAACAGAAAGAGATTACTAGCGTTAATCCTAGAGGAGGGATATAAAGTATACCTCATTCGTAAAAACATTAAAACTAAGTGACTTAGCGATAAACTTAACTAAAAGAAGATTAAACTATTTCTTATTAAACGAAAAATCTCAAATACTAACTATAAACTATCATTACTAAATGGAATGAGAATCCATCCTATATTTCATATATTACTACTAGAGAAAGCACTAGATGAATCTATAATTACTACGAACATTATAACGGAAGACACTAACAAATATAAAGTTAAACGGATACTTAAAGCATGAGGGAATATTAAGAATCGCTATTATCTCATTAAATAAAAGGGATATTTAAACTCTAAAAACACCTAGGAACCAGCCAAAAATCTCACGAATTACTTAACGTTACTTAAATAGTTTTATTTCTAAGAAACGTATCCCAATTAATCTCCTAAGCACCGCCTAATGACTTAATATTAAACTTGGTATTTAAGGAACGAACCAAAGCAAGATCTAGATCCTTGAAAGGAGTAGGAAGGACCCTCGTAGTCTTTTAAAGCTATTCCGCTTCTTTACGTTTTACACGCTTTAACTCTTTAACGTTATTAATACCACGCGTAACCGCACGTATCATTTTCTTGAACTATAATCTCTTTTATTTTCGTAAACGCTTTATCTTTACGTCTATTAAACGACGCTCTTCTTTAGCAGACTTAAGCTCCCTTTTAAAACGCATATAATAATCGGCTATTTAACGAAGCTGGGCTAGCGAGATACCTTACACGTCGTAATAGGACTTGTGATCCATTACGCACTAAGCGTAATAGGAGAAATTAAAAGAAGACAATTAATAAGAGGCAATACCCTTTTCCTTATAGTAGGAACAAGGAGCCTTCTCTATAGTCTTGGGGTTAGAAAGAATTAAATATAATAAAGCCTTATACTACTTGGACTTCTAAGAACGCGTCCTTAACCTTTACTTAACGACACGATCAGCAGGTATAATAGCACCTGATAATAAAGGAGGGAAAAATTACCTAAGCCCTCAGCCGGCCTGTTTTAATAGCCTTAAGGATAAGACTAATAGAGGAGGGGTATAATATTACGAATAATACTATACGAGAGACGGGACGGGACCGCACTGGCTAGGATAGGCATAACCCGTAAGCACGAGAAGAAGGTAGGGGCACGTGACTAGCTACGTGACCTAAAAGGCGATCGAAGACTTAAAGTGTTAAGTTAACGATCTAGGATAAGACTTAACAGGATTAAAGGTTAAGCTAGTTGACTAAGGAGTTAAAAGGATTAATAGTTAAGCTAATTAATCTAGGACTATAATAGAGAAATAGACGGGTACTTAAGGAGGAGGTATTCCTATAGTTAAATAGTCTAGATCTCTATTAATTAATCTAAGTAATAGTCTTACTATTAAGAGTTATACTCTTAATGGCCTTATTATAATACTGCTTAAAAGCTACTCTATAGCATTTAACCTGACTTACTTTCTAAGAAATAAACCTACTGTGCCTTAGAACCTAAGCCACCGTTATAGTGGTGATATTAATTGTAATTCTCTGTATAATGCGTGTCGCGTTAATTTTACTTTATTACACGTGTCGTATTTCTTAATAACTTCTTATACTATTTTTTTACTTTCTAGGAAGTTATACGATCTTCTTAGCCTACTAATCGTTTTCCTTATACCCTAATATTCGTGTAATAGGTGCTCATGTATTTCCTTAATAAGCTATTCTTAAAGTGTACTAGAAATATACTACCGTTTATTATATAAGAAGGTCTTACCTTCCTTAAATAAATGCGTTTTCATTTTCTAATTATTTAAGTAGCTATTATTCTTAATGTATAATACGATTCATTATATCTATATTTTATCTAGCTTAACTTACTAGGTTATATTAATTTCTTAGGTGCCTAGCATAAGGTTCCTATTCTTAATAGCGCGTAGTAAGGGTATATTACTTACTTGCTTATTTAATTTTAAGTTCTCTCTTTAACTAAGCGCGTTTACTCTTCCGTTTTTAAATCCTTTATAGTATATAATTTTAAAGTTATAATTTATAAGGGTTTTATATTATCTAATCTATCGTTTATTTAAATCCTTTATAATTAAGAATAATATGAGATTCTTGTAGTTAGTATAAACCTTAATTTAATGCTTTACTTCTATAAGATAGTGTCTTTATTCTTTAAAGCACTTAATAATAGCTATAAGTTCTTTATTATAGATCCTATAATTAAGTTTAGGTTCGTGGAGTTTCTTTAAGAAGAATGTAACTAGGTATAATCTTCCTTAATTATCTTATTATTTAAGCTATCTGCCTAATGTAAAGTTTAAGGCGTCCGTTTTAAGCTTATAAGATTTATCTTAATTAAGTGCTTTTAATATAGGTTTTAACGTAATTAAATCTTTTATCTTCTAGAATACCATAGCTTTTAGTTTATTCTATTAAAAGCTAACTTCTTTCTTTATTAGGTTTATAAGAGGTCATAAAATATCTTTATATTCGCTTAAGAACTTACGGTAAAAGTTTACGAATATTATAAATTCTTTAACTTCTTTTAAATTCCTTAGTATAAGCTATTCCTTAATAGTTTTAATCTTATTTAGGCTTATTTATATTTCTTTGTGTGTAAGCACATACCCTAAAAAGTGCATAGTGTTCTAGTAGAACTAGTATTTTAAGGCTTTAACTAAGAGTTTATTATTCTATAGAGTTTATAGTACCTTATATACATGTCGTTTATATTCCTTAAGGGTATTTAAGTAAATAAGAATATTATTAAGGTATATAACCATAAACACTCTTAGTTATTTCCGTAAGATTATATCAATTATTCTTTAAAAGGTTACTAGTGCGTTAGTAAGCCTAAAAGGCATTACTAAATATTCGTAGTATCCTCTACTAGTTCAGAATACTATTATTTACTCGTAGCCTTCTTTTATTTATATAAGGTTATAGGCTCCTTTTAAGTTAAGTGTGGTAAACTATTTAGCTTTTCTAACTTTATCTCTAATTTCCGTTATAAGCGGTAACGGGTATTAATTCTTAATTATAATCTTATTTAAGTGTTAGTAATTAATGTATAATTATAGTTTCCCGTTCTTCTTTAATACCTATAGGATTAGGTATTCTATTAGGGACTCTAATAGTCTTATATATCCCTTTTATAGCATGTCCTTTAGATACTCCTTAAGTGCTTTATCTTGCTTAGGGTTTTAAGGATAAATTTTATTAAACGTTAGTTTAATATTAAGCTAGAGTTTAATCTCATGATCCTAGCGTGAATACTCTAGTAGTTTTATTTTTAGCTCTTCGTTAAATAGCTTACTATACTTTAAGTATTCCTTAAGAATCTCCGTTATCTTAGCTTTTAGCTCTTTAATAATCACATATATTTCTAGAGGCCTATTATAGTCCAAATAAGGTGCCCTTTATAGGCCGCTCTTAGCTTTATAATTATATCCTAGTAAATCCTATTAAAGTTAGCCGGTTCTTTAATTAACTCGTGGATTACTCGCTTATAACTAGGGTATCCCTAATATAATATTATGTTTTAAAATCATTATAATATTTAATGTAACCTAGTATTTCGTGCCTTATATATTAACAAGAAGTTACGCTACTTTTATATTAACTACTTCTTAGCTATACTTTACCGCAGTTCCTTTTATAGTTATGAGTTAGTAGAGCTTATCTTTAGGTGTTTAAGGTAATTATAATCTATTAATAAGATTTAACGAGATAAAATTTCCTTATACTCCGCTATTAATTATTACCTAAATCTTTCGTCCTATTATAGTTATATTAATTATAAGGTGTATTATACTGCTAATATTTATAGTATATAAAGACCTATTAGATCTTTATTAAGGAATCGGTCTTAATTATAATAATAGCTATCGTTTCCTAATTTATTAATCCTATCCTTATATCATTCTTTAGCGCGTTATTCTAGGCGCTATTATCAGCGATTATTCTTTAACGTATTATTAAAGCTTCCTTAATAATCGCTTAATTTACTATTTATATTAATTAAACTTAAGCTAAGCGAGTTACTTATAGTTACATAATTCCCTTTCTCCTTACATTATAAGGTTATAGCTTAGGTAGTATATGCGTTATCCTTAATATAGTATAACTTCCCGTTTAATATCTTTAAATTAGTTTATTATAATTTTAGTTGTATTATAAGAGTTATTCTCCTTCTCTTTTATTCTCATAGAAACTATCCGCTACCTTACTTACTATTAAAATACGTATAGTAATTATTATTATAATAAAAGGTTTAATTAAGAAGTTTATATTTGATTTTAAGTTCATCTTTCTTAATTAAATAATTCTCTTCTTCTTAGATCCGTTCTAGTAAAGGTTTACTTTTTAGTAAGAGTGTCTAGTATTCCTAAAAGTCATCAAGTATTAGTTAAGTTCCGAATTTCTAATCTTTATTTAAACTAATATTATTTACTAACGTAAGGTTTCCTTTATTACTTATTATACTAAGATTTCGCGTGGGTAAGTCTTCTTAATTTACGGTATAAAGCTTCTTACCTTTAGAAATTAGCTTTTATAGCTTCTTTAAAGCTTTATATTTAATTATAAAGTGTCTAGTCTTACTATAATTATAATAAGTCTTCCCCCTTTCCTTATTTATAGCGTTAAGTTCTATAGGTTTAGCGTGGTACCCGTATACTATTAATGTTTAGCGTAGCTTATTATTATTAGGTTTATTAAACCTAGTATATAATCTGAATTTCCTATAACTTTTTTCGTAATATTACTTATATAAACGGTTATTTGCCTTAATAACCATTTTAATAAAGTTATTAAATAACTTAGAATAATCTTCTTAATAAATATTATCCTTTACTTCTTCTTTAAGTTCTTAATAAAAGACTTTTATTTTAGGTTTAATATTCCAGTTAAGTTTTATTATAATACGTTTAAACTCCCTAGCGTAATAAGCTATAAATCCGGTTTACTTAAGTTAAGTAAGCTATTATATAGCTTCTTTATACTTATTAAGGTTTTTAAATATAATAAGAAGTCGTTTTTTAAAGGTTTTATAATTAAAGAAGATATAAATAACTTCCACTTTAGCTTTAACGCTATGTTTAAGATATACGCGAAGGGTTAACTCCTACTATTCCATTGCTTTTCTAGTTAAGAGGTTACTAATATAAAAAATCTATAACTTAAGTATCGTATAGATTTTTTCGTCAACTCGTAGATAAGCTTAGGCTTATATAAGAAAGTTTCTTATATTACCCTTATAATTATCGTATAATTTAGGCTTAGGGAATTTTAATATATTATTATTATTAATAAAGAATACAAGTGTAAGATTTTAAACTACTATAAGTTTCTCTTCTTATACCTTAAGTTTTTTATAAAGATTATTTTATTAGTTAAAAAGCTATTAATTCTGCTTTTTAAGCTTAATAATCTTATTATAAAGGTACTTTATTATCTCTCTAGGGTTAATAGTCTTTCCGCTTAAAGTAAACATCTTAAAAGTTATTACTACTTAAAGTTTTAAGGTAACTTATTAAATAGGATTAATTAAAATATAACGGTAGCTTAGGTTCTAAGGTATAATAGGTTTATTTCTTAGAAAGTAAGTTAAGTTAAATGCTATAAAGTAGCTTTTAAGTAGTATTATAATAAGGCTATTAAGAGTATAACTCTTAATAATAAGACTATTACTTAGATTAATTAATAAAGATTTAAACTATTTAATTAAAGGAATACCTTCTCCTTAAGTACCCGTTTATTTCTCTATTATAGTCCTAGATTAATTAGCTTAACCATTAATCCTTTTAACTCCTTGGTTAATTAGCTTAACCTTTAATCCTATTAAGTCTTATCCTAGATCGCTAACTTAACACTTTAAGTCTTTAATCGCCTTTTAGGTCACGTGGCTAATCACGTGCCCCTGCCTTCTTCTCGTGCCTACGGGTCGTGCCTGTCCTAGCCGGTGCGGTCCCGTCCCGTCTCTCGTGTAGTGTTGTTCGTAACACTAAGATAAAGAAATTAAGTATTAAATAATTAAGCCTTAATATTAAAATTAACGCTCTTATAAGTCTTTTTCTTCTTAAAACTCTTAATAATATTATTCTATCTTAACTTAATTAAAAACGTTTTTATAATCTATTAAGCCTTTTTAATACCTTTAAACCCCTTTAAGTATAAAAATAAGCTATTATAAAAATCTATTAAGGTAATATATTAAAAGTAGTAATAAATCTTCTTAAAAAGAAGATAAGAAATACGTTTAAAAGTATATTTAAAATAACGCTTAATACTTTAAAATAAGAAAAATTAATAAGAAAATCCTAAAGAAATTAAATTTAAATTTTACACGTATAATATTAGCTAAAAGTAAAAACTACTTTTTTAATTTAAATTTCATTTTATTAGCCTTTTTTATATAAATAAAAAGACTCTATAATTTAAGTTAAAAATAATTTTAAGAAAGTGTAAACCTAAGAATTACTTATAGTATTACGTAACTTATTACTTAAAGATAAGCTATAATTACTTTAATAAGCCTTTTAGGTTAATAGAAACTTAAATATAAGTTAAAGTAAAAGGGTAAAGATCTTCGTATAAATATTATAATTATAATTAAAATTACTTATAAGCTATTTCTTTAAGAAGATAGCTTAAATAAACTTTAAGACTTAAATTAAGTTAAAATAAATTCTTAATTATAAGATTATGTAATATTTATCTTTAATTAATAATAGAATTAAGAAGAAATTAAACCTAATACTTACGTAAATATAAAGACCTTTTTAAAAGGTATAATAATTATAATTATTCTTAACTCTCTTAATAAAGTAAATATAACGTAGCTTAATTTTAATTAAAAGAGTAAAGTTAAAATTAGAATTAATCTTAGGTAAATACTTACTTAAGTATTAAGTTATATAATAATAATATTATTAATTATTATTACGTATATTAAAATCTTTTTATTAAGCTTTAATATAAGCCTAAATCTTTAATATTATATTACTACTTTTATAAGGTAAGTTAAAGTTACCTCTTATTATTTAAACTATTTAAGCTTAAATAATAATATTAATAGGCGTAAAATTAAGCTAATATAAAGTCTTTTAAGTGAAAACTTATTTTAATTTAATATTAAATACTTTAATAATATTCTCTTTTAAGGCCTTACGTTTAATTAAAGTTTTAAAGGAGTTATAAGTTAAGGTTTAATTTAATAAAATTATAAGTATAATAATTAATAGCTTTAAGAATAGTATAATATTTATAATAATTATAACGTTCTTTAAAGAATTACATTAAAATTAAAACCTAAGAGAATAATAATAAATTACTTATTTTATTTAATAGAATTATTTAAAAAGGTAATTTAATACTAGGTTAAATTTACCTTATTAGGAAAAATATACCTATAAAATAAGCGGGAAATATTAATACGTATTATTATTAAATTAAACGCGTTTTCTTAAGTATAAGAGTATAAAGATATAACTTATACTTAAATTAGCTATAATTTAAAGTAAAAGTTAAATGTAAAAGTATACACTAAAAAAGGTAAAGAAAAGCGTAAAGAAAGCTAAGTTAAGGTGCTATAAGAAGGCTCTTAATAATATATTACGTTATATAAATTAAAATAGCTGTATTTAAATATAATAATTAAAAGGGTAAAATAAAACGTAACTCAAAGTAATAAGAGTTAATATAAAAAACCTAATAATAATATTAATAGTAAAATTTAAGCTAAAAATAGGTTAAAATTAATAAATATATACTTATAATTCACGTTAAAGTTTTATTAATTATAATAAAAATATATTTTAATTTAATACATTTAAATAAACTATTATTAACCTAATAATAAAACGATTAATTAATTATAACGCTAATATAACTTTAAGCTAAAAATATAACTTATAACGTTAATACTTTATTATATTAAGAGAAAATATAAATAAAGCGCTATATTAAGTATATATTTAAAATTTAGGCCTAATAAGTATTATTATAGTTTATAAGCTAAAAAATATATATAAATTATAAGTGTAAATATTAGGTAATAGCTAAGTATAATAAGAATATAAAATATATAAAAGCTAGAAAAAGGATTTATACTTAAATAATAAGAAATAAAGCTACTAAGAGAAGAAAGAGAAAAGAGATAAAATTAAAATAAAAAAGGAAAAAAAGGGAATAAAACTAAAAATTTATATTAAAGTAAACTTATAATTACTCTTACCTTAAATTTATAAGTTAACTTTTATAATAATTACGCTTATTAAAATAAAGAAAAGAACCTATAAAGCTTTTTCTTAAAAAATATTAGACCTTAATTAAAAGCTCTATTAAGAATAAAAATAAGTAAAAGTAACACGTATTAATAGAATAAACGTTATAATTAAGCGATTAAAAGTAATAAGTATAACCTAATAAAATAAAAGTATAAGACCTTAAAATAACGTCTTAAAATATAAGAATAAAAATAAAACTATAAGAACCTAAAGAGATTAATATTATTACTCTTTTTTTTTATTAGGTTTTAATAAGAATAATATACCTTTAAAGCTTACCTATATTAATAATAATTAAGAATAATTATACTAAAAAAAAGGGATAATTATAACGCGTATATAAAGTTACCTGTAAAGAGAGACTAAATTAGGTATCACGTATAAAGAGTTACCTGTAAAGAGAGACTAAATTAGATTCACTTATATCCTAAAATAGGGTATAAATCCCTATTAATTCTAGTTTGAATTCTATAAGTATTATTACGTAAAAAGTAGGTATAAATTAAAGCTAAAACCCTTAATAAATAAGTATAAAAGAATTAGTTTAAATATTAAATAATTTAAATAAGTTTTAGTCTTATATTATTAAAAGACCTAAGAATAGAGTTCTTTCCTAATTCCTTACCTAATCGTCCCAACCTTACCTAATCGTCCCATATCCTAGGTTTACCCTAACACCTAGTAAAAAGAGTGAGCCCGCTAAGTAATCCACGATTTAGACGTCTTAAAAGCCAAGTTGCTAATAGTTTTAATCGAGGTGGAAGGGTAAGGGTAATACCGGTAAGACCAAATTACTCAACGTGCACGACATCATAATTCTATTACAAGACCCTAATGCTAATGGGCGAGTTGTCCTAGGGGTAGGCAAAGCGGGCGAGAATAACCAGACTACACATGTCTGGTAGACCATTCAGCCTTTATTACACCCTCCGGGGGCCGCCTTCTAGCTGTGGCCGCTGTTGCTAGTGGCACGGCGTTTTTATGTTAATTAATTGCCGAAGAGTATTTTTCCTTTGACCAATTAAATGCTTAAGGACGCCCCTATCATATAGTACATTAAAGAGGTAAAGCGGGAAGCTACAGCTAAGCTAAGCTTGCTTGCCCACGTTCCGTAAACTCTACTCGGCAATCAATTTAATCCCGCTTTGCCTAATGAGAATCCGAAACTATAACGGTCTTATAATAACTTCACAACATAAATTACTCCCAGCATAGCTGCAGGAAGGGTCCTTGTTGATGACGGCGTCCCGAAGTTGTTGGCGGGCAGCGGCCCACACACCTGGTGAGGAGTCTGAGCAGCAGTGAGGACGATGAATATCTACAATGACATCCCCGGCCGTCTTCATATAGCAAGATATTATGGGCGAATCGCTTACACGTACATAGAAACGCGTCAGACATGGATCGCTGAGAAATTCAACGATCGAGAATACTCTTTACTTTAGAAAAAGAAAAAATGGACTACAGTAATGTGGCGACCTGCTTTGTCTCGTCTGCAAATAGAATACTCTTTTTTTTTAAAAAAGACTACAGTAATGTGACGACCTGCTTTGTCTCCCCACAAAGCGTACTTACAGGGGATAAGATCCCTGATTGTCCAAGAACCAAGGGAGCCATTCGCCGCCTAAATCACCAAGAGGCTAACAAATTTTTACATTAAATAATCACCGAAGAGCATTTTCGCTTGGACCAATTAAATACTCGGGGACGCTCCCATTGTAGACTTACCCCGACAGGGTACCCTCAACAAGAGGAGACTCATTCTAACAGAAAACTTCTGCTAACCCGACCAATTTCTGCCTCGGCCATGTCATGCCCCCCCGAAACATGTTACATGACAAGATGCTAGGGCACACGAGTTTCTTCCAACTTGGGCAGCGCGTTGCTTGAACTATAAAACTTCTGTCGGTCCGTTTACTATACACAAAATGCTATACTGTCCCTCTAATTACAAAGTCACTATGCTGCATCTGCTGCATCTAGTGACGCACAACCCCAATGTATTGGCAGTTCGCACCCAAAGTACAAGCCAGCCAGCTTCCTGTGCCGGCTCCCCCGCGCGCGCTCCCCCCCCCTTCTCCCCAGTCGCATACACCAGACATTTTCACATGTGATGCATCGTGCCAGGTGACCAAGGCAGATCCCATGGCCAAGTCCCCCAATTCTTGACCAGCCAAATCCACGCACAAACGCCGCGCCTAGAACTTACCCCTGAGCAAGTTCCCAACCATCTGCTTGGCCGTCAAGTGCGTCGTCTTCCACAAAGTCGGATAGTCCAGGGTGCTGAACAAGCCGTCGGCGAAGCCAAAAAAGAGCATGGGCGGGATCCATCCTCGCGCGTACTCGAGCGCAAAGCACTTGTCGGGCATCCTATACTGCTTGACCTCTCCGCGGCGCAGGTGGTGCACGCTGCCGGGGGGATACACCTCGGGCTCATACTCGCCCGGCACGTACGCCCACTGCTCGCCCGTCAAGATGTGGAAGTAGTCGTCCGCCGTGTGCCGCCCCGTATGGCCCTCGGTGCCAATCGCCGTTCCTAAAGCCACAATGTTAGCCTGCACCCCCCGCCCCCCTGGATGGGAAAACCCCGTACCGAAAATGATGAGATATTCCGTAATGCCTTCGTCGTTGGTCAGCCCGGGCAATCTTCTCACTTGGTCCGCACGCCGGTAAACTCACTAGCGTGGAGGATGTACATGGCGCCCATGGCGCCGCCGGCGTTGTTAAACACCCAGTCCTCCTCGAGGTTGATGTGCGCGCCGTGCGTCTTGTGCAGGTCGTCGACGATGTACTTGACCACGGCGCGCGTGTCGTTGCCATGCTTGGCGAGGCCCCTCTTGGACACGTCGTGTAACTCGTCCAGGTCAAAGATGTAGAACTTGTCCAGATTCCGCTCCGCGAGGTACAACAATGATGCTAGGAGGGCGGTTAGCACGCCCAGGATGCCCAGTAATTGACCGATGGGGGAGCTGGCGGCCCTCTGGGAGCGCTTCGATTTGGGCATTTTCTGCGAGGCAAAAAAGGGACAGTGGGAAACAAAATGAGTGACTGATTGTGTTTGAATAATCGGGCTACAGACGGCCGGGCAGGTTGTATATAAATAGGGAGAATGAGATGCGCGTTGGATGCAACTCGACGAACCTGGGGGCGTTTTGCCGCCCCACACCGCTCGTGGTCTCGGAGAGGTAAGCTTCCGGCTGGGTCGATTATCACCAACTCGTGTGAGGAGGTTGATAGAGCTGTGAAAGGGGACCGGCGTCCGTAATGTCCGCGGGTGCCGAAGCGTACTCTGGGTCTGGACTGGAATGAAAGATGGCAACGGAAAAAAATTGAATTCACAAAGTGCAAATCTCAAGTTATTTCATGGTGCTGCTTTTGGAATTATATCATCATTGTCGCTGCCATTCCCCCGGTGGCCCCCGGTGGGAGGGAAAAAAAACCCCCTTCCAACTGAGAAAATCATATATCCGAACTATCCTTTGTAGTACACTATCCCTTTATTTCCTTCGACTCCCATCTGATTGCCTCCGTAGAAAAATCAGAAAATAACCTAGGTATACATGATCTGCTTCGCGACGTGCGCTGAAATAAGGCCCAACAGTTACTCCACGTCGGAATCGCCCATGACTTCGGTCTTGTCTGGGTCATCTACATCATCATCCCCATCATCCAACAAGGCAGTCTGGTCGTCAATATCTGCGTCGCCCATGGTAATATCTCCATTTGCATCGCCATTCTTCGTGGGGGAATCATTTAAACCATTGTCATCCCCGTCAGCGTCCTTGTTGCTGCTGGCCTTCCCTGATGCTTTCTGGTTCTTGATGGGCGCGATAACGCCCAGCTCGGTTTCGCGTCCTAACCACCGTCGAAGACGGCGCGAAGATCTTCTCAGGGCGGCCGCGTAGGCACTGACTTCTTCGCCATAGTCATCCGCCTCGGCACTGAGGAGAGCAAGCCCGCCTAGACCTCTCTCGCGGAACACGGCAGTCTTGTCTTTGCTGGAAATGTTGCGTGGTATTGCGTCCTCGCCATCGCTGTCCTCGAACGGGTCTTCTTGGGCCTGGGTCCGCCTGTATGCTCTGTATATGGCTCCATCCTGGCGTCGAGCCTTGCGGCTCCTGTGGTGGTGTTTTCGAAGCCCTCGGTCTAGAATGTACTCAACGCGTTCATTGCGGTTTCTTTCCACAGCAAGCTGATGCGCTGTTGGGGGGCGGGGTTTCCTCGACCCAACACCTTCTGATCCATGACGAGCTGGGGATGACCCCTCAAAGATCTGGTACTTGAGCCCCAACCCTCGCCGACCACCTCTTCCCATGTGCCGGGGTGGAGGCGTCGATCTTGTGCTGTCTCGATCTGAATCATGTTTAGAAGGACGGATGCGTGGAAGGATAGCAGGGCCGTCTTCATTCAGAGTCGCCCGCTTGCCGCGTTTTGTCTCCCTTTCATTCAGATAGGCTTGGTCCATCTCGAGAATCTTGGCTCGCGTCTTTTGTTTATCGCGCCCAAAAACGAGTTCCTCAGGGGTGTCTACGTTTTCCTTGGCTCGCTCATCCTCCGACATCTCAACGAGCTCTGGAACACCCTGGTTTGCAACATCTAGGCCGTAGTCGACCCCGGCGCCAAACGGATTTTCCTCGCAGCCCTCCTCGGTGAAATCAGACTCAAGGTAAAACCACATGAGCCACAAGAACGCCATCGCGCGGGACTTGCTGCTGTACTGCGTCTTCATAATAAGGTCGTGGAACTCTTGGTGGTTGGGGAAATGTAATTCGGCAACCTTCTGAGCTGAATGGCACATGGAAAAGATGAGATTGACAGGATTGGTTCGAGGTACCTGGACCTTCTTGATCTTCTCCAACGAATTGGGTTCCTCCCTGTCCTCAGCACCGCCCTTCAAGATAGATTTAAGACGGGGGGCGTCTTGGAGTTGCTTGTACGCGTGTGCGTCTTGGTGTGCCTGTAGCGAGGGAATCGCGTGGTATGTTCGAAGCTGGGCTCTCATTTCGGGAAAGACTGAAAGTTTGGTCTGGTTAGGTTTCAGTGTTTAAAAATGATGTGTTGGTGGTATGTTTAGAGTGGGAGATGTTGTACGTACAGTTGAGCGTCGTATTCATGCGGCCGACGTTGACCAGCAGGCAGACCATGGCCATGCCCTTGGCCGCATCTCGGTCACTGAGGAGTTTGTCCCTTAGGACTTTGCTAGTTTTGCTACTTCGCGACATGGTATCGATGTAGAGATCGGCAAAACATTGCTTGTCCATGTCGCGGTCGTACGAGTTGGTAAAAACCTTTTGCTCATTGTCGAAAACGGCCTTGAGGAAGTCGTACTGAATATCTTCGCGCCAGAGCGGCTCGCCATCTTCCTTTTTCAGATGTCGGATTTTGCCAATCTGATGGGGTGCATCGCCGCCCTTTGTTGAAGACCTGCCTCTGCCACGGGCAGGCTTCTCTTGGATCTCGGTAGGTTCATCGGCCATCTGCGTATCCTCATCGTCGCTCGCAGCGCGTGAGACGAATGACTTGGCTTCTTGAGCAGCAGGAGAGCTTGGGGCCTCGATGTCGGACGTGGCCGCAGCCGAACTGGGCGAGGCGGCCATGTTGGTGGTGGGAGGCTTCGCGGGGCGTGGACGAGAAAAGGGCAGTAGGATCGCGGGTACGGAGCTGAAAGTGTCGCGGGTTGCGATGCGAATCAAAAGCGCATCATCACCATAGCATGGTTGGGCTACGGAATGAGGGAGTAAAGAGCGCTTCTTCGATGAATACTCGATGGGGACGCGAGAATTGGATGGGTGTCGATTATGTCGGGGTTTATGCAAGCGGTGGCCGGGGCTGGCGAGAATCTGCTTGCATTGAGCTTGAGAAAAGTCGATCCACGTTTGTTGCGCAGCCAAGTCCCGGCACAAAGTCACCAAGTCACGGCCCACGACAAGCAAGTCGCACGCTTGACTTGGCTCGTGCGCCACTTGACCCCTGCATCCACTTCCATCCACTCGGCCGCTTCGCTTGACTGGTTGCTGTCGCTTTTCGTGGCCTGCCTCGATCAACAACAACAAATATCACAGCCTCGACGACTCGGAGCAGAAGCCCACCGGCCATCGTGCCCACGCCCAGTGCATCTACTAACCAGCAGCAAAAGCCTAGTCGCGAGCGATCGGAACAATTCATTTCGCCCTTTTTCTTTCTTACGACGCTGCATTAGATACACGGCAAGTCGGGCAAAGCTTTTGCTGCCAACCGTTGGCCGTGCTGACCATGCCCACTTCCTAGAGCTCTCCTTTCCAAGAGTACCCCGATCCTCAATACTGGGAATTGGACCATACCCCTCCAGAAGAAAGCACTCCCGGCCAGCATGTCGACTCCTGTCCAGTCGACGCCGATCAAGGCAGTTCCTGCTGTTGACAGTCCTGGCACATGGCGGCATCCGCGATTAAATGAAATCACCCGAAGGCAGAGTGCGACAAATTTCTCCGAGAAAAATATTCGACAAATAGCCTATAATATAGTTGCCCTACTAGCCCTGTGGTCTCTTCGCCTGCTGGCTAAAATGAAGATCAACCCCCAAATGTAGGAAGCAATGCGCCCACTATTGGCAGCATCACAAGCTAACCACCGTCGCAGTGTCTCCAGCACATTCCGAACGTACTTGAGCTCCGCGTGGTTCGTCTTTCAACTCATCCCATTCATTCAAATCTGCCTCGCCTGTCTACCACTTGTCCGTACCAAAGACGACCTCTCCGATATCCCTTTGACCGCAGCCCAACGGAAGCTGCTGGGTCTTCCACCCACCTCCGCGCCGCCGACTCCAGATGCCAAGTTCAGTACGCCTCCACGGTACTCGAGGACGCCTTCAATTGCTGGATCTGTCGGAAGCAGGGGCAGTTATGCTAGCTCACCGCTGTCCGGACGAGGCAGTCCGATTATTCAGGGTTCCTTTGGGGCTTCTGGTTCACAATACTCCCCAGTGGGTAGCCCGGTCTTTCAAAAGAGTATTAGTGGGCTAGGAAATGGCCGAAGATCATCCTTTGGCTCAGGCAGCCCCTTTGGTCAGAGTACGTCGGCAAACTTGTTCTCGGATCCAGGCTCTCCCAGCCCCTCTGGAGGCAAGCGTACCAGTGTAGGGCTCAACAGCAAATGGCTGTATGAGAGGGGGAGACGGTCCTCTAGCAGCGCATGGCTTCATTAGATGGGCACGGCCGTGATGAATCTTGTACAAGAAGCAGCATGGATACGAAGTGGTAGAGACATACTGTCACGCATAGAAACCAAGTCACATATTTGCGCACATGCCATGTCGGCGACTTAGTTATATGGTAGGGATGGCGTAAACGGATGGCAACTGCTAATGATAAAAAGTACATGGCTAAAGAAACCTGGTTGCTAGGCTTGTCTTTCGGTGCCCTTCTGTCACAAAAAGAACGCTCTCTAATTGAACAGCTATTATACCCCCTTATATTTCCGTTGACACCTTCTATCTGCCCGTGTTTTCGTCCCATTCAGCAAACAACGTGCAAGACCGGCCGTTCACGCGGATTCATCTTGGAGCGCCTTTCGTCCATACACAACATGTCTAAAAAACCGAACGTTTCAGTAACAGAAGTCGCCGAGAAACTTGCCACCAGAGTACTAGGGGAGATCACTCACATGGGCCAGCACAGGTGGATGCTCTCATCCTCCATGTCCCTCATCATCTCCGGAGCAAGGCCATCCAACACGCCCGACAGGCCCCTTGCTCCAAAGTAGGTCCCCAGGCTCAACAGAGGCCCCGGCTGCACTTGTACGAGGTGCGCGCCAATCCCCTTCATCTTGTCGTCCTCGGGCCACGCGTTGCCGGGTAGCATCATCTCGACGTCCACCACGTCCACGAAGCCAATCTCCTCCAGCCACTGCTTGTACCTCTCTGCTTTCCGGAGATCCCTGCCTTCCCTCCTGGCGGCGGCGCACACGGCGGAGCACCACTTGTCGAGCGCGGGGCCGCGCTTGTCGCCGCTGTAGCGCGGGTGCAGGACCAGGTCGAATATCTCAATGTACCCGCCTGGGCGGAGGGCGGCGTGGGCTTTTCGGAACACGGACTGCGCGTCGTCAAAGCAGCTTACTATGTAGCGGAGGTGGATGTAGTCAAAGGGATGGGGGTAGTTCCACTCTTCCTTCTCGACGTCTTGCCGGACAAAGGAGACGTTGGGCGCGGCGGTGGCCGGTTGCATGGTGAAGAGGTCGGTGCCGATGACGTTTGCTTGGGGGTTGCTTTTGGCTTTTTGGGAGTTTCTGTCAGTGAGGTTTTGGGGGGACTGGGGGGTTGGGAGGCGGAACCATATTCGAGGGCCCATATGCCTGTGCCTGTGGCGACGTCGAGGACGTGCTTGGGGGATGGGACGGGGGCGAGGCCGAGTTTGCCGTCGAGGATGAGTTTGCACATTTGGTGTTGGAGGTCTGCGAGGTTCAGTTGGGTGTTGCGTTGGTGGGATTGGGGGAACATACCGAGACGGTTTTGCTCGGGCTGGTTGTGGGTGTTAGTTTGCTGCTTTGCTGTATGAATGTTGGGGGCCTTGGGCGTACGAGATCGTTGGGCAGGTAATATGCTTTGCTGGTGTTAGCATTCCGTGATGGGCGGTGGAGGTATTGTTTTGACGTACTGCTGGACAGTTTATGATGTGTTTTGCCATTTTGGCCGGGAACTACATTCGGGACAGCCGCTCCTTTTTCGTTTCTGCCATTGTGAGCTTTTGTGAAGAGGTTCTCGAGCGTGTAATTCGGCTAGTACAGCTTACGTCTTGTATTCTGCTCTTGCGGGGTCGGCATCGATATCTGCTTTCTTGTACACGATGGGAGTCGCCATGTTTGCATGTTACTCTCAAGACTCGGGGTGCGTTGGACGGAGAGTTGTGGCCACGATGTGGTTCGTGACGGGATGTATATTGACTTTTTATACCCGTTGCCACTTTGGAATACTTTGGCATGGTTATTGACTTGCGTCATACATGTGGGCTGTCTGCGGCTCGGAGTGAGATGTCCAGGTCATATGCGTCTGATTGCTCTAGACTGATGGCCACCCCGAAAACAATGGAGCATGTCTGAACATGAAGCCGAATGGTTTCAATAATGTCTCTTCTCAGTTAGTACTATCCAATTTATTAAATCCTGCTGCTGTGACGGCACTGCCTTGGCTCTGATGCTGGCTGGGTCCGTCCAGCTGGATGTGACGCTTAACACGATAATTGGGGCCATGTCCCGTGCCTGTGTGGATTGGGGCTTGGCTGTGAGGCTATTACGTATAAAGATGCATGTATTTCATTTTGTAGAGCCCGGTGGCCGGATCATTGGCAAAAAAGGTAAATAAAAGGCGACTGTAGTGGTGTACCAAATGTGAAAAAATAATAATGCTGCGTGAACCGGGACTCGAACCCGGGTCGCATGCTTGGGAAGCATGCATGCTAACCGCTACACTATTCACGCTAAGAATACTGTGTTGTTAATGGCTTGCTATTGAATTATATATCGACTATTAATTGGGACACCGTAAATTTTGCCGCAGTGACGTGGGGACTCAATGCTGCAACCTTTTGCCTTCCTGACACCATTGCGCGCCTGGTTATTGAGTCTCCTTACAAAATGAGCTGCAATATTTGGTGTTAGCAGCTACAGACAGCTCCATGTATTTCTTCCCTGGCCCTCCTGGCGGTGGAGAAGCTGATGCAGACTGCCGAGCGTCGTGGCGCTAGTCTGGTATTGGCAGAACTGCTATTGACCCCGAAATGCGGAATTTTTTTCTTTTATATTTTTGAGAGATTCTGCTTACGCCACATAATGACAATGAGATCTTTGTAATTTTCTGAAAGATTTCCTCGTATAACTGGGTTGTGGGCCTAGTTGGGATTTAACAGACTGGTAGACGGTGTAAGTCTGAAAACCGGGGCAACTTACAACGTGTTGGCCCAGATTGCACAGTGGAATTGGTCAGCTAGAATCTTGTCGACACCCTAATATGCCTTTGAAAAAAAACCTGCACTGTGAACTAGTCACCAGGAACAGCGTTGCATCCGGAGTTAAAGGACACCATGACCTAGCCATCAGTCAGCCCGCTAATGCCGGCAAGCTCGGTAGTTGCGGATATGCGAATGTAGATCATATAAATCTTTGTACCTGGCTTTGCGGGACTAAAACTCTCCGGCGGCACTACGGACACCACTGAATGCTGGACAGAAATCAACACTTGTAACTTGCGTTCCCCAAGCCGACGACTTTCATCGACCCCTTCCAGCTCCGGAATAGCAATCTCCATATAAACATGTTGCCATCTACCTTGACTCTACTGAGTCTGGCACTCTCTGCAGTCGCGCAGCTCAGCAATCTCACAACACCGAACCTCAACCTCACGGCTCTCTCGGCCAGGGATGGTGAATCGACCCTCGAATGCTGGCAGCTCGCAAACCCATTTCAGCAAACTACCGAGTCAGGCATCACGGGCTCCCTGCAGCTATCCCTGGGAGAGTTGGCGAATGCATCGTACAGTGTGGTTCCTGCGAGGTTCGACGGCGGGTTTCATCATGCCCCGGCTTTTCAGTACGTGCTTGACAGCCGTGCCTGCTGCCACACTGACTAACTGAACCGAACACGCAGATACGTCCTTTTTATCAGCGGTCTAGTGCACATCAGTCTATACAAGGGGAAGGACGAAGCGTGGATCCAAGGCGGCAAGTACGGGCTGATTATCGCGGCGGACACGGCGGACCGAACTACGCATGGCCATCTTACGAGGTATCCGAGTGCCGCGGACACTGTTGCCGTGTCCTTGCCAATCAAGGACAGGGACGGCTTCAAGTACAGCGTGCTCCACCAGGGTCCGTGTACGGAAGACGAAGTGGTTGGGTTATAGTCTGTGGCAGAACATGTGCCCACCAAGAGGTATACACTACTATGCTATAATACATTATAGCATGAGTGTGATAGTATGGCTCCTGACATGGCCACATGGTTTTTGCTTCCTATTACATGAGAGGAGGATGCTGGTGCATGAGGTGTGTCAAGTGTTTGATGGGTTCTGCAACAACGGATGGAATTCGCGACGGGAAAAGTTTTTGTATATACGAGCTAATAAACTCGGAACAGCCTGCGTTTATCCTCGATTCTCTAAAGTTTCCCGCGTCTCTGCCGTTCTCGATGACTCGGATATCGTTGCCAGAGTACCGCAGGGATGGGAACTGGGAGCGCGTCTCTGCCCCTGTGTTTGACCAGAATACCGGCCTCTTCGCGGGTTTGTTGCAACAGGACTGCCTGGAGGATCCTGTAAAGCTGTTAGACGCGGCATCTCACCACGGAGAATATCACTCAACTCTTGAAATGTTTCTATTCATCTTCCACCTGCTGGGTGGGAAAAAGGTTGGCCGAGGCGACACGGGCAATCTTTCGTGAAGCTTCAGGGGTCTCGTGGTGACTTTCTGACGGCTGACTAGAGTTAGAAAATAGCGAGGCATGAGTCAACGGTCAAACACGTACCAGAGCGGACAAGTGGCAGAACGCTTCAGCAGCCACGGGTCGATGCATCCCCTATCAAATTGATGCCCGCAAGGAAGCTTGCGCAGCTGGACCCCGTCCATGAACGGCTCAGTGCAGATGGAGCAGCATCTGTCGTTTGGGTCCGACGCAACGCTGCTCACGGGTGATGTTTTCGACTGCTCGGGGGCGTCATGGATATGTATTGGCAACAGAGCCAGAGCCTCGAGTGTCAGCGTATCGGAGCGTCGTTGCGGCATGCCAGCTGTGTTGGCGCCGAATGAGAATATCCTTCCTCTCAGCACGTATACTGTGAGTCCTATGATGATGGCAAGAGCAATACATAAGCCGGATGCCAAGCCGCTTGTTTGGGAGACGTCGTTGGACCGAGTGGACATGTCTGTAGGTGATGTGCCGGGCCAGTCTGACGAGACCGAGGGCTGAGACATTCGAATGCAACGATGGTGACGGTGTAGTCTGGGAGTTAGTGCGAGCCGGTGTAAGCAGCAAGAAAGCCAGGAACTTGACATGCGGATTCGCATGCGCAGCAAAATGGTGTCGCGTATGGTATACTCGCTGCCCGGCCTGAGGGTTTATAGAACGGCACGGAGGAGAGCAACATGGAGAGCAAGCAGCAGATTGCTGACACGAGGCATTTTTTCCCGTACAAACTGGAAGGAGGAAAACACTTGAGTCCAACTTGTCACGAGTCCTGTCAGATGAGGTCAGAGGAGCGTTGCGGTTTGCCCGGGGGCCGGCAGGAGCTGGGCCGAAGATGCATGACGGTTGACCCACTTCCCGGCCGCATCGTGAAGCCTTTTTTGACGTCGCTGCCCGTCCTTCTCGTGCCTGAGACATTGTGCTGGGGACCCCGCAACGTCGTCTGCCATACAGAGTGCCCGCAGCTATTTAATGCGAAAAATTCTGACACAGAAACGGTGGCTCTAGGAATGGATTTCCGTACGCGAAATGTGTCGCTGGCACCGAGAGTGGCCGGTATAGCGGTGCCCCACAGAATCACTTGCCGCTGCCCGTTACGCAGACCTGTCTTTTCTTCTTCTTTTTCAAGTTTGTTTGATGCTGATTTCGTTTTTGACCTGTGAGACACGCATTGAGGTTAGGCATGCACTTAGCTTGTTTGACTCTGCATGCTTAATCTCAGCCCGACAGTGGACTCGTTCCTTTGTGAGCGCGTGAACGCTGTTGATTATAAGAACCAATTGACATGTTACGTATGAAAAGGAGTATTTGTAACCTGGCCACCAATCAACGACACTGCCCGTCAACTCTATCCGGTTTGAGACTGCTTCCGTATACACGAGGCGAAGAGCATGTTGCAGTAGCTTGGATGATTCCTTTCAAGTCTTTCATTTTGGTTGTGGATATATACTACCCTACATCTGTTAGCTGAGAGCCCTCGTACTTTTTGCACCCCTACCTTTTATAGTGACGAAGAGTCTTTGATCGGTCTATTCGACCATTCATATTCTATGAGGTGCATCTCTACGTCACACAAAGGCCACTTTCACACCGGAACAGACTTCTGTTTGCTGTTGGCTCTGGCAGAAGATTTGCGACGCACTGCTTATGGCAGTAATTCTCATGTAATGAAGCAAATCTTTTACTTGCCCTCAGTTGTCGTAGGTTCAGGGGCAGAACCGCCCCGCCAATATTTCTCGGATGTGTTGGTCCCGGCGGATGGCTGCAAGAAACCAGACAGGATCATCAGCATCTGTAGCGGCGCTGGCTCGTTGTCAGGCGTTGCTTGGGTATTTTGGCTTGTGGCTCTGCATTCAACATCACCCAGGGCATTTTTTGAGTTTCCATGCCGACTCTTTATAATGATAGAAGTTTCTGTCACCGGCATTCTGGTTGTGCCTTGAAGCTGGTAGTATGGAGGTCCCGAGATTTGTTCCCCCGGCGATCTGCTGAAGTAGCCATTGTGTCCGGTTGCTATATGTGATGGTACTCTTGCCAATGCTAGCGTTTTGCATCTGCCGTTGCATCGGTTGGGATGTTTGCAAAACGAATTCGCTAGCGTAGATGATCAAACCGGTATGTTGGATAAAGTTCAGGCTAATTCAGCCAAGATATTTATACAAGTTTCTGATGAGGGGAAAATCAAGTTGAGAGGTATTGGCAGGTTGGAATACTACTGCTGGCTCATGCCAAGGCAGCAAGGGACCAGAGATGACGCAGACCTTGCCATATACGGATAAACTTCCAGGGGACGGGCAAAACGGCTTTTCCGTGTCTCACGATTCCCGAAGTAAACACAACTAAACAAAACAATATCTGAGCCTGCAAAGGGTGATTTCACGACAGTCGCTGGAGGAGTATCGACAATGTCATTTGTTATTGAAGTGAAGAAAGAAAAGAAAATCGCCTAAAAACGTCATTCAGCCGATTTGCAAGAGAATACCACGGCAAGACTATGAAGCCGCTTTAACGCTCGCAACTCCATCGAGCGACGATGACCCACAATTTGCCGCGGCCAAGTACATGTACGTCAACTCAACGGCAGGAACGACTCAGTCATGAATGGCCATCGAAGTTTTGTTCCCCACATCCGTCCTATCATGGCCATAAAAAGACCGGCCAACACGAGGCAATGTTGCCATGTGGATCTCGGGCGAGATCCTTGAAACAAATTAGCTTCGATCTGGCCTGCCCAGAGTAGTTTGATCCGAGACGACATACTTTGCGCCCGATGCCGTTCGACAACGTCCCACGTCAGTGCGCCGTACATCATCCACCGCATCCGCCCAAATCGTGTTCAAAGCGTAGCTTTCGCACGCAGACATGCGCTGAAAGGAGCCGCCGCTAATGTTCCAAGTTCCGGTTGCTCGAGCGGCGCATGCAAGTCTGATGGCGGTGCGCAAATCATCCGCCCTGGCCATGCGATGATGTCGCCATATCGAGGACCATCAGTGACCCTCCTCGGCCCGGAAACAAGCATGTATAAATGTTTTTCTATTTCCAGCCCGTAGTCTTCTAGTCTCTTGGCTGGACAACAACTTTATTCTTTTTGCAGCACTCTTGGTCTCTCCGAGCAGGCGGCTACGTTCACTCAGCATTTTCTCTTCGGCTCATCTAATTTAATACACAACTCCTGTTCCGAGAACACCATCATTATTTTTTCTTACAACTAGTCACAATGAGATTCACCGGCTCTAGTCTCCTTTCCGCCACTCTGGCCCTTTCCGCCGCCCAGACGGGCCTGGCTGCCCCCTTGCCGCAGGACACAAACGGCCTCACGTCTCTCCTGTCCAACATCCCCGTTGTTGGAACGTTCCTCGGCGGAGCTGGCGCTGCCACTGGCTCTACTAGCTCTGCTAGTTCCGCCAACACCACCGCTGCTGGTGCTTCTGGGAACCCCCTTGCCACTCTCCAGGAACACCTTCCGGCTCCTGGCAGCGGCGTGGACGGCATCCTGTCCAGCGGCCAGATCCTCGGCGACCACCTCAAGTACACAGCGAACCCGCCGAGCGCTCTCGAGCCCATTCCCGCCGCGCAGAACAGCCCTCCTCGCGAGCTTCACCGACAGGCCCACGCCGCCCTTGTCCCTGCGTCGGAGAAGCCCAAGAGCTCTTAAGGGAGAGCCGAAGCTGCTGGGTTGGTCGATCCTTGGCTGACATTGCCTGCTTTGGTGGTGGTTGGGATAGGAATTGATCGGCTACACAGGCTTCTGGGACAATTGAGATATTTTTGAGCTTGTACGATAATAACGTGTAGTTGGATTCAAATACACTTTTATAAACCTGCCTGGCTCGTCGGCTCTTCAACCTTGTTATCACGTGGTTGTGTTTATGTGACAAATTGGAGTAGATTGCCATGACTTTGTCCCAAATTGTTGGTGATAATTATACCGAACAATAGCAGTGGGTTTGATTCATGGGCGATTTTTGCGACACCGTCTCTAATCCATGAGAGCACCAACTGGCCTCCGCCGAGAGGAACAGAATTCTTGTTGGTTTTGGGAGCGCAAAGGTGTGGTCATTTTTTTGTTGCAGGTGTCTAACCATGTATTTATATGGTATTTGCTAGTGAGCAGTGTAGATGAGCTGGCGAGATGGGGTCTGGAATTTATGGTAATGACGGTGAGATGAAGAGCATGAGAGATGCAGCTATTCGGGTTGGCATGTACGCTGCAGTAGCTTGAATGCTGGAGCTTTTTTTTTTGTATTGGGGGGTTTCCTTACACACCTCCCTTTTATGGCTCACACCGAATCCTGTGCGCCGCTTTTCACACAACAATCTCCATCTGCTAGCCTTGTGAGGACGCGTGCGATATCGTCACAGAAGGAGTGCGAACTAGAAATCGATTAATTGTCATGCCATAGTGAGAGGAAGATTTAAAGAGACACTACAAGCTGGATATCGCGGACGTTGCTATTGCCGGGTCTTTTTGCTCCATGGCTCAGTGATGACCGCTCTGACATTAGTCCCCTTTATATTCCGCAGACAGGGAGCCATGGCCACCGCTGCAGCGTTCTGAGCTAATAGTTGGAAGGAATCCACGGGATGGATACATGTGTATAAAATAAGTGGGTTCATTTAACCCTCTCTTTGAAGAATTTAATACTCTTAAATATATATTATTTTTAAGAGTATCAAATCTATTAAAAGAAGTGTTGAATGAATCTGCCCTACAAAATCCCTCATACAACTTTTCTTAAACCTCCGCTTACAGGCTAATTGTACAGGCGCTTGTACAAGCACACCATTAACAAATGCCATCCGCGTATAATCCACAACAAAAGCCGTAGAGTCAAGTCGGGTACCTGCACGCGTCCAAGACTACCATGACTATCTGTCTTTAAGTAAATGGCACAGTCAATCAACTGGGTGACAGACATTACACGTGGCACACAATGACGATACTAAAACTGTCAATGCCTCCAAGCACTCTACTTGTGTCGGCCCACGCCTAGGCCGTGTAATTCGGTGCCTGCCTACGAACGAGGCTTCTCCTTCTTCTCCTTCCAAAGAGAACGCAGACTCACGCCCGAGACTTTTACAATTTTAAATCGCACACCGGGGATATCTCCTACAGCCCGTCCCTTGCGGCCGAAACCCGCCAGCAGCACCTCGTCATTCTCGTCGATGAAGTTGAGGCATCCGTCGTTGGGCACTTCAAGGGCCGTCAGCGCTTTTCATGACAGCACATGGGGGTCAGCGTACCAAAGGCAGTCACCTTCTTGCCGTTCTTGATGAGCTGCACCCTCACGCACTTTCGAATCGCCGAATTCGGCTGCTTCGCCTCGACGCCAACCTTTTCAAGCACTATACCCTTGGCATGGGAGGCGCCGCTAAACGGCGAGGACCGGAATCGTGATCTGAGTGCGCGGTAACGATAGTTCTTGTCGGCCCAGTTCTGCTCCTTTTGCTTCAGGCGCAACTGGCGGGCGGCGTTGATGCCTCGATGGCCTCGCGTCATTGTGGTGGGGAAAGCAAAACGGCAGTTTGGAAACAGACGAGTGTCGCGACTAAAGAGTTGGGAAGAAAGAGAGAGGTGCGTATGGCGGGCATGTCGAATTTATAAAATTTTTTAGTCTTGAGGGTGTGTGACGGCGGTGTCTTGATTCTTGAAAATGATATGATTTCAACATGCCGTGGCCCACTGACTGGCCGGATGTTGGATGAGACTTGTACTTTACGGACCAGAGGGTGCCAGGCTCTTGCTCCAATTGTTGTTTTGCACCACCCACAGAAATGAGGATGGTGTTGTATTCCGGCATGTTGCGTGAATTTTCATTCGTCGACCGTGTCCGCCGCCGAGCATGGCCGAGAGGGCACACTCGGGCCGCTGTTTTCAGAGCTGTATGAATGAACTAGAGGACTTTTGCAGGCATGTTGTTCATGGGGTTTGTCGCGTGGAAATATCAGGGTTGTTGCCCCATCTTGTGCTGGGGTGCGTGACATTTGAAGCTGATACGTGCTGCTCTGGTACGTGGCAAGCACCATCTGTGGCGGAATGTGAGTGATGGTAGTATCAAGGGTATGGGATCAATTCCACCGTTGTTGGTGGAAAAAGGGGTGTATATTTTTGGAGCCTCCGTGATGAGGCTCAACTATCACATCATGTTATTTCTCAATTGCCAGCTCTTTGGTCTCCTCAGCAAGCGCGACATCGGAGGGTCTAGGATTGCGATCGCAATCGGCGACTGATACATGGGCACCCGGGTGCCCAAATAGACTAGCGCACCCAGGTGCCCAAATTATGTCAGCACTCCTCTAGCGCTGGGACAGAACCTGTGCCCCAGCATGTTCCTGCAGCCACTGCACATTGCAGCGCCAATCAGATTGATGAAACATGGATCAGGCAGCATTCCCTGACGACGTTCTTCCACCCGAAGGCACATATGAATCACGCGAGTCCTTACTTGATGCTATCAATTCTTGGGCGAAACCTCGAGGGTACGCATTTACAACAGGGAAATCCCTCAAGACACCAAATGGCAGAGTCAGAGTAATATTCGCTTGTGATAGGAATAAACCTCCTCCAAGCCCTTCTACTGATCGAGTGCGACGCACTTCGAGCCGAAGAACTGGCTGCAAGTTTTCAGTTCTAGCCAAGCAATCGCTAGATGGTAGTACATGGGTCTTGAGCCATCGACCAGACATCGAATGTGCTAAACATAATCACGCGCCCAGCGATGATCCTTCTGCACACCCTGCCCACCGCAAGCTTGTGGGAAAAGATGCGGCGATCGTCTCCAAACTCGTGAAGTCTGGAACTGCCCCTCGAGAAATAAGGACCTACCTCCATAACCACTCAGAAACACTTGCAACTCAGCGGGATATATACAACCGGATTGCGGCAACCAGGAAAGATCTTCGCGAAGGCCAGAGCAGCATTCAAGCCCTAGTCGACCAATTAGATAACGAGGGCTTTTGGTGTCGCGTCCGCTTGGATGTAGACAATCGACTGACGGCTATCTTCTTTGCCCATCCTGACTCTGTGGCGTATTTACAATGCAACCCGGACGTATTATTGCTGGATTGTACCTACAAGACGAATAAACACGGTATGCCGCTACTCGACATGGTCGGAGTAGATTCTAGCCAGCGGTCGTTCTGTATCGCATTTGCATTTCTATCCGGTGAATCGGAAGAGGATTACTCTTGGGCGTTACAACATCTCAGGTCACTTTACCAGCGTGAACTTCCGTCAGTTGTCTTGACTGATCGATGCCTAGCTGCAATGAACGCTGCTGCACATTGGTTTCCAACGACCAAAGCGCTCCTCTGCCTCTGGCATGTCAACAAAGCGGTCCTCCAGCGCTGCCGGCCCTTTTTTGTGCAGAAAGAAAACGAAACCTCAGAGCGGGCAGAAAATGACACATGGGAAGAATTCTACACCTCCTGGCACTCGATTGTTGCTTCACCAAGTGAAAAGATATTTGACGAGCGCCTGGCCAAGTTTGAACTGAAGTATGGCGAAAAATATCCAGAGTGTGTAGGGTATATCAAGATGTATTGGCTCGAGCCGTACAAAGAGATGATCATTAAAGCATGGGTGGATATGCACTTGCATTTCGGCAATGTGGCCACCTCGAGGCAGGTGGCTTATACTATATGCAATTGACAAGACGCTAATGGAACGTTCCCAGGGCCGAGGGTATCCATTCACTGATGAAAGCACACATTAAGAAATCGAATTTGGACCTTTTCGACGTTTGGCAAGCCATGAAGCATGCCATCGCAAACCAACTCAAGGAACTTAAACATATTCGAGCTTCGCAACAGTTACGCACACCTCTAGATGTATCCGGGCTCATGTTCGAAGCAGTACGAGGTAGGGTTTCGCATGATGCTTTGCGCAAAGTCCAGGGGCAACGGCAGTTATGTCTACAAGAGCCACGTCAGATTCTATGTAGTCAGACTTTCACTTCGTCACATGGGTTGCCGTGCTCCCACACCCTCGAGAAGCTGGAAGAAGAAGCTCAGGGTCTTCTGTTAGAGCATTTTCACCCACATTGGCACTTAAAGCGAGGGGTGGCACTGCCAAAACCTGTTCTGGAACCTCGCCGGGCTGCAAACCAACTAAATAGGACTCAACCCTTAACGAGCACAAGACGCGAACCATCCGGTTTCGAGAGAATCCAGGGTAACAGAAAGGCTCCCACTTGCAGCGCATGCCACGTGGTAGGCCACATTATGACCTCGAGGTCCTGTCCGCTGAAGTTCAAGGGGTCGCCGGTAGTACCTCTGCCGGAAGCTCGAAGTTCAGTCACATTTTCAGGTGCCACGGCGGAAATGGCTCCTGCGGGTGTCTCTAAGGCCCCCCCGGAAATCGTGCCAACGACCCAGCAGTCGCAATGTTCAAATGCAGTGGCGGATGCCTTGGCAGAGATTGATCAACCCTCTTCCTTTGCAGCACGCATGCCACCCATCCGTTCATCTCCTCTCATGAGATTTAATACGTCGACTGACTTGGGGTCGCTTGCCACATCAAACAACGCGCCCGGCAGTCCGCCAATGTTGACCGTTGAAGGGCCAAAAATTGAGCAAGTCCAGTCTTTGTCTGGTGTCACCTTGGAAGAGCCGCGGTACGATTCCCCGGGTGCCATTTATGAGAGATATGTAGCTGCTAGAAATGCGTGGTACGCTGCGCAACCTGCTGGCAGCATCAAGACCAACCAGCAATATCGCAAAGCGATGGGGCTCCCACAAAGATACGACAAGCGGAGTTACGAGTGGTGCTTGGACTACAAACAAATGTCGAAGCATCGCGTCACTGCGACAGGGTCCAGAGAATGGACGAAAGAGGAAATGATGGCGTATCTAGACTGGAGCAACCAGGAAGATGAGCGGATTGAAGCCCAGGTCGCTCGGGAGATGGGTGATCATCCTTTGGCTAACAAGAGAAGAGGAATGAAAGAAATATGGAAGAGAATAGAGGTAGACAGTAATGAGCAACAAGCTTTGCACTCAGCGAATAGCGCGACGGAGGATTGCATTGTTGTCAAGTTGTAGATTAAACTGGAGAGAGTAACTAGTTGAAATGATCTTCCAGCCGGGTCTTGCGGGTCTGTCCCAGCGCTAGAGGAGTGCTGACATAATTTGGGCACCTGGGTGCGCTAGTCTATTTGGGCACCCGGGTGCCCATGTATCAGTCGCCCTAGTTGAAATGATCTTCCAGCCGGGTCTTGCGGGTCTGTCCCAGCGCTAGAGGAGTGCTGACATAATTTGGGCACCTGGGTGCGCTAGTCTATTTGGGCACCCGGGTGCCCATGTATCAGTCGCCAGGTCTGGTCCAGTCTCCTGTCCCCCCATGTCTCGTATTCATCTCATCTTCCTCACCTCTATCACTTGTTCTGCGGTACGACATTTTCGTCAACGTCTCCTATGAAACTCACCATGACCATGAAGCGGGCCGCTTCCGCCATACGTAAAACCCTCCATATGGATGACAGGGAGTACAAATTATTCACCCACGGTGGCAATTGGTGGCGAGACAACTACCATCTTCACTACTGGGACGAGTGCATCCAACCGGTTGTCTATCGCAACCATGTCTACAATGGGTACAAACTGCTGCGCAGGCTGGGCGACTGGTGCTGGCTGACAAAGGATCCCAAGACGCAGTATGGAGATGCATCAGCATTGTTGCTAAACCCTCCCCTTACCTAATACTGTCACTAGGAAGTACTTGACCGTCAAGTTCCTTTCTCAGGGACAGGTCAACGATCTGAACATTGGCATCTTTTTAAAGCAACGTTGTAGTAGCCCATTCATCTCCATTATTGAGGACCACTTCACGATCCCCCATCATCTGGCGGAAACACATCCTAAATACCGAGATGTGAAATTCGATGCAATTGTCTACGAAACCCTGGGAGCGGATCTACGCCGTGAATCTTCCGGAGGAGAGGTATCTAGATGCAAGTCCCCGAGCCTAGAATTGCGGGTGCGTTGCATTCAGCAAGCCGTTCAGGCCGTCGCCGAACTCCACCGGATGGGTGTTGTGCATGGAGGTAAGTACTCTGCATGTTTCTTACTGACTATAAACTGATCATGTAACTTGTGTTCCTCTAGACCTTCATGCCGGGAATCTTGCACTTCCACCACCCGCTAATGAACAAATCGATCAGTTCCTGGCTGAACCGCCCCTTGAACACGACATTATTCGAAAGGACGGAGCCCCAACACCAGCTCATCTTCCGCAGCGCGTTACTGAGCCCGAAAACATCGGTCATGGCCATGGTGACATCAAGTTGTTCGATTTTGGATACGCATTTCGACATATGGACGGCGCTGCATACAGCAAACATGTCTTTGCTCGCGGCACAACCCCCGCGCCAGAACTTCTTGGGGGGCGTACAACGACGGACCCATTCAAGGCCGAGAGCTGGTACCTTGGCCAAATGGTATGTCACTCTTCGTGACCTTGGATCCATGCTGCTAATGCTATTAATACCTAGATCTACTTTATCCTAGCGGACGGCTTTCGTCTCCTCCATGCAGATGGAACGTTTAGTGACAAGGGGATCCAAAGGGAGTACAATATTTGCATGGCTCACCTAAAAAGCGGGCAAAATCTGTCATTGAATGAGCTGCCGGACAACCTTAGGCTTTATTTCTTACCGTTGATATTGGCGCTCCTAGACAGCGACCCTCATAAGAGGCCTTCGGTCGAGTATCTTAGCAAAGACGAAAATTTCTTACGCATAAGGGCCTAAGGTTGATTGGACTTGGGGCCATGCGGCCAACTAAATTTTCCTAGGCATATTATGCCGATGGCAAGCTAAATGCGACATAGTAAACCCGCTTCTTTAAATATACATAAAAACTGTCATTCTTTCCCGCAAACCACTTCTTGTTCTTGGTTTCGATCCGGGTATTAGTACTGGTAAAGAAATAGATTGGCCAATCACTTGAGTCACCCCACAAGGGTGCCACCAGCTCACCAGGTAAATAATCCGCCCAATAAGTCTTGGATTTCCTTCTAGAATGGTAGCAGAACGTTGTCACTTCACCCTTGACGATACGTTCCCAGCTGTCCCAGCCGGTACGCATTTCACGATCATCGCTCGCCGTGAAACACACCTCTTTACCTAGCTTGATGACTAATTGAACTAACTCATCATGCGCAGAGTCCTGTGACGCAAGAGACAACTGTTCCATACCTGACTCTAGATTTGTTGGCTGCGGATCTGGGGAATGCGGTTGCGGGCGCTCATTTCCCAGGAAAATGGCGCGACACGGTTTGCCCAACACTGGGTTCCAAAATGCCAGATGTTCTCCGACACCCTCGCCAACTCTGTAGAATGTCCCCATTTCATACCACCCGTCACATTTGTACGTTTTGTTGCACTTCACAGGGTCAACCATACTCACGTTGGCTTACATGGAGTTGCCACTGGATCTATGTACATACTCTCAAGCTAGCCGTTCAATTTGCGTGGGAGATGAGAGCTTGCTAGGTGACCATTGCTGTTATGAGCTAAGATTTGGGCCGTAAAGGTGTGTTGATGGCTGCGTGCGCGCAAAGTGCCACTTGGACCTATAATCAGCCTTTTTCTACACAAACTGGGGTTTTCCTGCCATGAAAACACGAGGCTAATCAAGCCTAGACTGCAAAGTAGTTTATTTTTTCTTTCATCATATTTTATCGGCCGAGTGTGTGAGGAGGGCTGAGTGAGGGCTTGGAGCAATAACTCAACTCGTCGATGATAACAGCCTTTGGTATCAAAAGGCTTGTTTTCTCAAGGCCTAGATGACCCAGAGAGCTCTGTTCATACCAGTTGACCACGCTTCCTCCGACTTCGGTTCTTTCTTTTATGTTGGGACCGAATCTCTCGCGATTGCAAAGACGTTACAATAATGAGCTAAGCAGAGTATTTCCTAGCGTCAACTTACTTCTATTATACTCCAACGGGGCATTTGGATACAATGCTTCAAGTTAGGACATGGTTGATTTCCCACGCATTATCCTACCCTTCGCAGCTCCTTAGTAATTCAAGGCTTAGATGCGAGTCCCCGTGGCATGCAACTCAAGCGGTATTGGATTTTACGCTAAGGAGTATTGTTGGTAGAATCGCTGATAAATTTTCTAAAGTTCCTCGTTTCCTCCCTCTCTTTTTAAACTAGTTCATTTCTCCCAAGCACACTACCAGTCCTCAACAAGCGGTAGTTCTCCTCCACAATGATCAGTGTACAAGAATCGAGGTGAAGACTCATATGTATCACTTGTTTTTACTGCCATGGTACCCCATAAGCTAATACCACGCCAGAACGGAATGCGGAGTAAGAGGACGTTGCGCATCGCTCTTAGGTCACCACTCACCCCACACGCTGCCAAGGAACATTGAGTGTTAGAACCTGAACAAGGGCAGAGAACTCAACGTATGTTTCATTGATCTTTGCGCCGGCCTAGGCATCATCTACCACATATAGCAAGTACAAGACAAGCCCGCTAGTCCCCGTGTCGCATTTTCATACGGCTGGATTCTTTATTCGAGTACTTCGTATAGGCCGCTACTGTGCACTCCGCTCCACTACCTTCAACAGGCCCGATGGAGACTTCCTCGGCGGCCACACCCGTGCCAACGTACCGCGGCCATCATCCTGCGGCTGCGCGGGCCGTTGTGGGCCGGCTGCTACTCTCTGGATCGGGTCGACGGCTTCCGGACCACCCACCGTCGGGTGGATATCATACTTGCTAGTTTGGGCGACTGGTTGCGGGAACCCGTCATACCCAGTTATGCCAAAGGTAAGTAGCAAGAAGAAATAACAGGATAGATAGGGAATTACAATACGAGCACATGTTTACAACATATTCTAAGAAATTCCCTGTTTTGTGAAACGTGTCTGAGACAGTGGGCGACTTGGGTACGTTGTGACAGTAACTCATCTTTGCCTTGGACAAATCACCGAACCGAAATTCGGTCCATTCGTCGGTTAAGTGGCCGAAGAGCGTTGTATATTCCATGGCCTTGGTAAAGATAGCTCCGCAGCTCGTTGCGCCACGCCAGCACCGCCGAGTTGGAGAATCCTGAGGAATACTTGGCTTCCCATAACATGCGCTCAAAGGCATTCAATCGATCTTCCCACCTCGTTGTTCCGTCCTCTCCACCGCTTCTTGTTCCGCGGTCTGCCGTAGTACTTGTGCCGCCAACTGCTCCCCGACCGTTAACTTGTACATGGAGAGATCCGGCAAATGCCATGCCTTGCGTAGCGTAGTCAGTAGCATGAGCACATCAAACTCAAGGCTCCTGCCGTCGGTTACGCCAGACTGGGACGAAATAGCAGATTCTGCATCGCGCACATGACTGTCAATCGTGGCCAGTCGTGCGGCAGCCTTGTTCTGTTTGTTGGCCGTAACATGCCTCAGGATGGATAGGATTTCGGTTGAGGCAGCTGAGGTCGGCATGACTGATTGAGTGACTGAATGGGAGATCTCCCGATACAATGATGGAAATCATCATACAGGTTCAAGCACTTGGTGGCTCAACCACGGCCTTTTATGTACACGGCTCAAGGCCGATAAACTCATGGGTCCACCGTAGTCGGACCATTGGGGCGGATCCTTAACAGCCAACTATAATTGCTGTTGGGATGATGAGCATAGCCCGCAACCGAATGTTACAGTTAGCCGGTGACTCATCTTTCTGTCACCTCAGATGTCGGTGTAACGTGCGAGTCGATGAATAGAGAATGTGCGGATGACTATCTTTGGCTTGAAAAACAAAGTGCCCTGGCCCTTCCCAAGGACTCCAACTAGTTCAAGGAGACCTTATGGACTTGTGATCTGAAAGCATAATTAAGCCTTGAAGCTCGCCGACGCCGCTATATATGCCGTTGACCGCTTTTTCAAGAGAGCTGTGCAAGCGTTGGGATCAAAGGACTTCATTGCAAACTGGAGATATGGAACTACGACGTTCCAGATACCTGCTAGTTATTGATGAAGAGCTCAGTTGATGTATAAGTTGAGGAGAAAAGGTGGCCTTGGCAAAGGGACAAGTATGTCAACTCGGAGGCAGCTTGGCGTCGGAGACAGCAAGAAGTTCAGGAAAGTCGCGCCGGGAGCATTCAGATAACAGCATTGAAGGAAAGATGGCCAATACAGAGAGCGCATTCACGGTGTAATAAAGAGAAATAACAACCTGTACTAACTGAGGTTCTTCCATGATTGTAGTCCAGCTGGCAAGCCTTACGATACATAGCATGGAATTTCTGAGGTAGAAGAACTAGAAGGCCGTCCAACGGTAGTTGATATCCAGTGATTGACTGTGCTGAGGCTATTTCGGACAAATTCGTATTCGTGGGTGGTTGGGCTGGGTGTGCGTCCGCCATGTCACGTAGGTCACTTCCGGCGTTGCTGATTTAAGACCATGGAGAATTCTATGTATGGCTCATGAACTCAGTGAGGTATCTTGCTATGGCATTATTGCTATTTAGCGGATTTCCGATCCCGTATAGAGTGAAAGCATTCCAACAGAAAACGTCTTTCGAGGAGTATTCTGTATATCTGGTCAGATCTGGGTAACCCAAAACAATGGGAGTGATTGCGGGTGTACACACATTGTAAGGAGAAATGGCACGGCTGAACCCGCCACTTTTGCAAGTATTTTGGCTGGATTAGTTTTCGGCTCATCTGGCGAATGGAGCCACTGCATGAAAACCAGCGTTGACAGTGACACTGCAACTATACTGCCTGGTACTATGCTCCTAATAGACATGTCTGACCCGTTGCGGCGAAAATAGGCCTTAATGAAGGCACAGCTCCAAATGACGCGACACAACATGTTGACAATATTGGCGAGTACAAGGCCCTGCGCACCCAGTGGGAAAACACGCATGAAGACGAAGGCGGCGGCGGCAAAGGCCACGGAAAATACTCCCATCCACATCGATTGCCGCTGAACCTCTTTTTCGGACGCAACAGATGCAATGAAAGATTCGGTGATGCCATTGAGAGCCAAAAAGGGAATGTAGAAGCAGTAGACACCCAAGACATCCCCAGCGCCATCGTCTGTCCATCGTTCCCCTGCAACAATGGACAGCAGTGGCGGGGCAGCAAAAGGACCAAGACCTACCGCTATTGCCGATAAAATTGTGTACAGCCTAAGAAGAGTCTGCAGGTTCTTCTTGGCTTCTTGAACCGCTGCCGATGGTTCAGCATCCTTTGCGTCCTTCTCGGTTGTAGATGTGGCGGCCAGCAGTCGCGAGAAGTAGCTTCGACTACTTTCCTCTAAAGGCTGAAAGAGCATTCGGGCCAATAATCCGCCGTAGTTGTTGGCCATGGCATACACACCCTGCATTTCTGGCGTGGAGAGTATAGATATGAGGAAGGTATCGCCCTGTGTGAGGAGGTGCTTGACGAGGCTTTGGATCATCATCCTGCTAGCAAGGGTGACGGTTGGTTGGTAAAAATAGGACCATACGTATTTTGCGCTGGCCCTGCTGTCGGCTGCAATAGCTTTCGGCAGCAGCGAAAAGCCAATGGAGGTTGCGAGGCCGTAGCCGGAGGCAAAGTAGACCAGCAATAATGACACACCGTATGTGAGTTGACCAAGGGCAAAGGGAAGGACCCCAATATCCAACCGCTTCCGTGACGCCAACACGGTAGATGCAAACACAGCCAGACATCGCAGGAAAGTAGCAGCTGACTCGGCCGTGGCGCGCGTGCCAAACTGCAAGCGCCTCTGCATGAGGACGAAGCATGGCTCGGAGAGCAGCTCGACCATGGCGGCCAAACCATACAGATAAAGTGAGTGGACGAGGTATGGCGTTTGTAGGATTGATTCGTTGGCGCAGGCGAGGTAAATCCATCCGAGACCGGTGCTGACGAAGAGTCCGAGTACAATGGCTAAATAGCCCAGATTGACAACCGCCTGACTGTCGCGACGTGTTACTAGCAGCTGCTCATCTCCCTTCTCGCTTTCAGCTGATTGCGCGGTGCTGCTACCCTGGCGTTGGATTGCGACGCGCAGGCTCTCTCGCGCAAAAAATAAAACCGACAAGTAATACACCTCAAGTTGGCTAGACAGGCCCACGAGCCGCGGCGTCAGGAAGCGCAGCAGGAGCTGGTTGGCGACAAACGTGATGAGGCGGGATATCAGCTGCAAAAGGATGAGGAGGGATGCACCTTGGACCATGGATGGTTTGGTCGGTTGAGACGAGGAAGGCGAGGGGGCATCGTTGGCATTATGGCTGGATTTGTGCTTGAGCGACGAAGCCATGTTGGCGGAGACGGGCGCCAATGCCAGGTTGCCAATCGTGAATGAGTGACGATTTTGCGTGATGTCGAAGACACGGTGGATAATTTTGCTGTGAAGTCGCGAGGGGCCAAGGTTTTGGTCCAGCATGTCCAGGGAGTTGACCCCTGTCGTCAAGGCCAAGTCCCTGAATTTAGTCTGCGACCCACATTCAGGATACCACCAGACTCAAATGCTAGGATATTGCAGCGGTGCATGCTTCAAGCAGGAGGGAAAAAGAGCATTTAACCCTAATAGGCACATGTGGTTAAAGATGCATTGCTGTTGGTGTCAGCCGTCTACCACAGATGCGGCTGTTTGTGAGCCGGCGTCTCGGAAGAACTTTAGTCCACAGACTCACCCTTGCGCTTGCCAGCCTTGCATGTACCGTCCTGGACTCATAGATCAGATTCTTCTCCACGTCCACCCCTTATATTTTGTCGCACGTACTATATCCAAGATAATCCACCCTCATTAGTGGAGCTTCACTTTTGGCCTAGTGGTGTAAATTTTGTGTGATGTATTTATTTCCCCATTGTCAGTTTAATACCAATATACTTCACATTGTGACTAACCGATCCCACAGCGTTGGGCCTCGTGCTAAAGTACAGCGCCGACTAGGAATTTTCCTAACGCGAGGTCTCAGAACTTACGACGAGACGGGAGGAGCTCGTTGCTGTATACCGAGTCGATTACGGGACGGAGAGCGTTCGATTCACGTAAATGCAGGGCGGAAGAAACTTAGCTCAGGGGAAGTTGGTTCGATTTGAGCCTTGTTTTCCGTGAATATCAACAAGTAGACGGTTATTTATCAAGGTGTATGTTTCCGTGCAGCCATGAACAGCTCAACTGAAGTAATGCCCTTGCTCACTTGTTGGAACTCAACTTCACCATGAAAGCCAAGTGACTATCTATAACGTTGCGTTCGATACAGCTTCGAAAAAGCAGTATTTAATGCTAGCAATTTCCTTGGTGCTCCAACCTCAACAACCTCTCCGTTATGCATGACTACTACGCGATCATAGCAGTCAACATGATTGAAACGGTGCAATATGGAAATGACTGTCCGGCATTTGAAATGGGAATCAATTATTCCTCGCATGATGGCTTCCGTCTTCTCATCAACATTATTGACAATGTTAGAGGCACAGTGTACATATCCCAGGTGCCTGAGAAGAAGCACTGGGAACTTACCTGCTCATTGCCTCGTCTAATATCAGAACCGGACTTGAGACCAACATTGCCCTGGCAAGACATAATAGCTGTTTCTCCCCGTGGGGAAACTCTGACTCGTCCAGGTCGCCGTAATAGCCCTATACCAGATTCAATCCTGCTCCACAAGCCAACTCTATCAAGTACACTTATAATGTCGTCGTCTGAACACAAGTTCCTCGGATCGATATTGAGCCTCAAGGAACCTGGAATGAAGAAAGGCTCTTGGGGAACAACATTGAGAAGAGGGCGAAGCGCCAATCCTCCGATGGAAGTAATGTCTACATCAACAATTTTGATCTGCCCCCCTGAATCTCCATCAAGAGGAGGGTTGTAATGATGAGCGATGACTTGCCGCTGCCTGATTGCCCACAAATTATAGCTTTTTCACCAGGAGCAATGGTCAAATTTGATGTTGCGAATTGTGGGCCGGGACTGACACCTATGCTTGAATTAGTCAATGTTTTCCCCTTTACGTGAAAGTGCGTTCTTACCCATAACTGGCTTTCACGCTCTGGAAGATAACCGCCCCGGAAGATGGCCAACTGGGTTTTAATGGTTCAGTGCCGTTAAGTTCCGAAGGCACATCTATCACGTATTGTTGAACGCGAGCCATTGTTGAATACAGAACAGCATATAGAACGGTCTTTGTGATTGGTTCAATGCATCTGAGAGTTTGCGGTGAAAGGCAGAAGTGCAACCGAAAGCACGAATCGTCGAGACTCCTTGTTTGGTTTCAATGAAGAGCTTGTAAATGGGGGCTTTTGCCTCAATATCGATCAGGCGGACTTGCCGGGAGGTACGCAGATAAAACTTTGGCACAATAAAAAGGCTACCTGCTAAAAGTAGCAGAGCAGCAGCGAAGTATTTGCCAACGATGCAAATGACGACGAGTTGCACAATGCATGAAGCCGTCCCTGGCAGATAGTGTTATTAGGCAAAATACTTGTTCTGGGCTGCGCTGTGAAGTCACGAGCCAGATTCCAGAGCGCCTACCTACCAGTGGTAAATTGGATGGCATGTGTTGGAAGTGACATGTCTATTAGGTCCATGTCTTGGCTGAATCTAGCGTTGAATGTCAGTTCTCATGTTGTCGAATCAGGGGTGAATATTTATACCTATTTGTAATCGAACCAACATCGGTCTTTTGAAAGAACTCAAAAGGAGCTCTGCACGTCCGGAATCAGCATCCACAAGTTAGACAGCTCCCGGGCTTACTACATGCCTTAAAGTTGACTTTAGAAGGTGTTCATGTAGCTTCATTGCGGTATCGTTGATGATGCTGACAAAGAACGCCCTGAATTTTTGCATTTTAACTTAGTTGCAAAAAATTCCATGTCTCTTTCAACTAAGACGAGCTACTCACCAGCACTCTCCTGTAGTTCCGACTATCGATATGAAAACAAGAATGGAATAGACGCCCAAGTAAAGGCCCGTCTGCTGGTTTGTACTTGTCTCGTTGGCCCCTGTCCACTTCTGAATCCATATTGCTATTAAGTAAAGTTAGCATCAAGGGATCTTCCTGTCGGTGGCGAAGCCAATGGTAATTTCAGGAAAATGCTCACTTGTATATCTGGCACTGACTGCACCTAGAAGGGTACAAACGCTCCATGATAACAAGGATAATACTCCAGCGCTCCGGGCGTAAAACGCATACACGGACCAGCTGCCGTCTTGCCTGGTCTTATTGCCCTGCTCAGAGATGGAGATAGGCCTTTCCTCTATGTGTTCGGACAATTCGGGCTTCAACGACGTCTCACAGAGTACCTCTTTACTGCCAGGCCCACAATCCTTTTCTCCGCTTTCCGCGGCCTTTCCCGAGATGTCAGATGAATAAAGCTGGAGTTTTTCATACGAACCGTAGTGTATGATACGGCCTTAATAGAGCGCGACGATGCTATCCATGAATGGAAGAACATGTTCTGCATTTTCCGAGTTAGCGCTGGAGAGGTTCAACTGCAATGAGCAAGGCCGTTACATGGCACTTCATCAAGGTTAGGAACTCGTTCCACGATTACCAAGAGCGTGTCATGCTAGAAAAACATGCCATCCAGCTCTCAGCTGAGGTAAACCTAAGCCGCTAAATAAATAATATGCTATAAGAGAGGTGGTTATCTGTGAGCTCTAGCGCATGTATCTCAGGTTATCTTTTAACCGTCTAGCGTAGTCTATTCTTAGGGACATGAATTAAAGGAGTTTAGTTTATATATTAATACTACTATTAAGCTTACTTTAAGGCTAGGCGTGTTTATTAAAGTTATTAAGAAGATTAATAAGAAAGACGTTAACTCTTAAAACTTTTAAAATACACACGTTATTAAAGTCTCTATTGCCCTATTAAGAATAGCTAAGACGAGAAGCAGGTAAAAAATGGTTAACCTAGTCCTTATAGACCCCCTAGAGGTATACGTAGACTTTACCTTAGAACTATAGGAGGCAATTAAGAAATTAACTGGTTATATTAATAATAACCTAGCCTTAAAGGAGATAATAAAGATCCTTTATAAGAGTAACTAAGAGCGTAAGGCTTTCATTAATAAATAGATTACTACCAAGTAAAAGGAGAAGAATAAAGAGTTATAGAAGTAGGAGAAGACCTTAAAGAGGGATACTAGGCTCACTAAGAAGCACGCGTGATAGATTAAGCGTTAAAGTGAAAAGGGTAACAAGAATAGGGAAGGTTATAATAGTGAGAAAGGGGATAAGTTAAGGAGTAGAAAAAAGTTTATAAAAGAGAGAGTTAAGAGAGAGGAGAGTTAAAAGAGAGAGATGTTAAGTAATAGTCGTGTAACCTTAGGCATAAAAGAAAGAGATAGCCCTATATCACTCACGTGATAACTATTAGTGTAAGATCACGTGTATTAATGGTTAACATGAAGATAATTCCTAGGAAACGAAACCTAATAAAACGGGCTAGGTTTAAACATTATATGGGAGTATTAACCTTACTATTACAGTGAATAGTAAGAATTATTATTACCCTATAATACTATAAATTATATGAGGTCCCTCTACCGGTACTTTTGCATAACCAGGGATTCCCGAAGTATGCTCGTGCTGCCTGACGGGTCTAAATCGTTCCCGGCCGTTGACCTGCCGCCTATGACCATATATAGCGTGGAGCTTGACCAGTGTGCCGAGTACGCGGAGGCCGTCCGCCTCCACGGTATCGCGACGTCTACCCAGGTGGCCAAGGTTATTGGCGAGGCCATCGGTGAGTCCACATAAAGCCCGGCGGGTAGAACGGACACGCCAAAGTACAGTAGCCGCAGGGTCAACTTTGGGTCGCTGCGCGCGGTTGCCCTCGTGGCCAGAAGCTTCGTACGATTATGAGTGGCAATAATTACCGAGATGCCAGCTCGTCGGAAATGGCCATTCTCTCCAAACAAACAATCTAGCAGAGTTGTTGTTGTCCTGGAATCTAATCCGCTAAAAATATCATCTAAATCAGGATCGAATGCCTAGAATACATAGCTCGCGCCAGAGCCTTCAAGTTGGCGCAAATTGGACGTCAGTTTTTGCAATATCAGAAGAATAATAAAAAGACTAGATAAATACAAACCGTTCGTTGCCGTTACCCACCACTCAATAAAACTCCGCCGCTACCACAGAGACTCTAATCCCCGCTAGGCAGGCTCTTGAGGTCTTGCTGAAGGCAGCAGGAGTTGATCGTGAAGTCGTACCACTCCTGGTCAAAATCTAGGTCCCCGGTTATGTTTTGCCCAATTGTGTCGTCAAAAATCCAAGGAACTTGGGAGCAAAACGCGACCCCTGATAGACTGGAAGTGGACCAACCATTTCTAGTGACTGTTTCTCCAATTAACGATGCCAGTACGGTCGACTTGCCTGAGGCTACAGGTCCAATAATTGCCGTGAAACCAACAGCGATATCGAGACTTAGGTCGTGTAGCACGGCTTTGGAACCATCAAGGGACCAGGCAATGTCAGTATTTCTGAAAGAAAAAACACCGCCTCAGTAGGACTTGTTATAGATAGAAAATAGCTCATTTCCTGTTCGTCTCGGACCAACATTCCGATAGAGGACGCACCACTAGTGTCGCTGGATTCTTCCTGCTTCTTCAAGCAATAAAGAGCTTGCATGCAAGTCGGCAGGGCTTCGCAAAAGCGGATCAAAGGAGTTGTTGTCAGCGAGATTAGAGAGAGAGACGAAAATGCCTGGGCAGTCAATAGCGTCTCATCACCCCTGGCTTTGGCAATGACGGCGTATGTTACAAATGTAGCAAAAGGTCCCAGGACCACCGGGGCGTTCCTGGTATCAGCATTGAGTAAGGAGTAAGGTTTTTCATAGTCTTTCAAAGGGACTTACGTACCAATGAGAATCTGCCAGATGAGCAGTTTGCGAAATCTTTCAGATGCCTCAAGCTCAGCCTTACGGAGCTTCCCAACAAGTTTACACAAGGTATCGGTTAAGCCGAGCATCTTGACAGCTTTCATGTCGCCGATCATCTTGGCGGTTACGGCGACCCGAGCCTGGACCTGCCGGACCCATGCCAATTGAGCAGGCCTAAAATGGCGAGCAATGCGACAAGCGCCCACAACAGAAGCTAGCCGAAGTTGTTAATAACTGTTTAGTTTTTTTACAGAATAAGGCCGTGCGAGGCTCACCAAGGCATATGATCAAGGGAAGGACGGATGCAAAAGACATTTGTCGAGCCAAGAGCAAAATTGCGACGCCAATCTCTGGAACAGATGCCCAGACTTCGTGAATCTGTCCGAAAGAAGATATGATCCTCTCCGCGTTGGTGCCCATGAGAGTAATCGCGGCCGAATCTTTGACTTCCGCCTGTCGAAGAACAGTGGTAACTCGATAGATCTTGACTATAAGACCAGACCGAATTCTAGCTAGCATTCGGTATGTTTTTCGCTGGTACCACGCTCGGGAAACCTGTCAAAGTTGTTAGGAAAAAAACAAAATTGGCATCCCTTTGGACAAGTATGAGTCGCTCACCCCAATACCAGTATAGACAAGTATGAGGGCTTGACCATAACGGGAGCGGTCTCTCTCCGCCCCATGCTGGAGATTTGACAAGGAGGCTTCTATGAGGAATGGCTGGCAAAAGGAAAAACATGCAAGCGCGAGTCGCGGGGGAATGGCGGAGAGGAAGGGCCAAAGGTATGCGGAAATTGTTGCTCGAAGAAGTCTGTGGCGGCCGGAAGTCCCGCTCCAACAATTTTCAATCCTATCAAACGTTTCTCTTGCTTCCAGTGCAACATCTGGTTTCAGTATATCGCCGAGCTAGAGCGTGCTTTTGTAGCCCGCAGAAAAGAATGGAAGGACCCAAATGAAGAGGCCCCGGCCCCAGAAGCCCGACTTCTGCTCCCTTGTCGCCTGCTTGAAAGGTAAGCGCAGAAGTCTCGTCTTGTGAGTTGACTCAATAATAGCACACACAACGGTCGAAATAAAGACTGCCGTCCACAGTGCCCGTGGTGCCGTTACCGAGGAAATGGGCCACAAAGTTCGTAGTCGTGGCAATGCCAACAGCGCCGAACCAGAGAGATAAACGACAAGTAGACTTGAAGGGCAAATGGACCGCTGGTCTTCGAGAATAGATAAAAGACCAGCACTCAATGCTGCTATCACAGCGAGCAAACCTGAGGTGAGACTCAAACTCGTTTGCAAAACAGAACTTTGCGCAAGAAATACGAGGTAAGCGAGATGAAGCAAGAATAGCAGTGAGAGGAGAGCCTAATTCCAACTGATTAGTGATGCATGGAATAAATCTGACGAGGGCTTGAGGTATACCGGCTTGCAAGATGCCAGCTTCAATGATGTTAACTTCCTGGACTTGCGAATCGGTAAATAAAGCCGTCCAGGTAGGAGCAGGAGGAAAAGCGATGGCGGGAAGAGTGATGAAGATGCCATCTTCGAAGAGCAAGGTAAAGTCAAATGCCCGGCACGATTCGTGGATGCGAGGGCCAAGGACATTGTCGGCGCCCACTGAACAGCCAGCTGTGTCGTCCATTTTATCGCCTTCTTACGGTGACTGAGACATCATATGAAGTGCAGCTGGGTATGTTGACGAGAATAACGGGCAAAGTAGCAGTATGAATGTTCAGAGCCAACCTTGGATGAAAATCAAGAAACGCTTGTCTGCCCGTGAGTGGGAAGTGGCGTGACTGAGTCCCAGCGACTCTGGAGACTTGAGGCTGATCGAAGTAATCTACCTTGGTAAGTTGGTAGGTACCTGCCTGCTTAGCAAGGAGGATGATGGCGCCTGCCTATTTCAGATGTTTTTGCGGCTTTGCCGAAAATGGACTGCTCACGCGTCTTTTCGCCCCGTCAAATATTGAACCGACATCGAGACCCATGTATCCGGATGTCAAGTCTTTGAGCAGTTGGATTGCATACGTTGTGAGCTCACGCACTGCCACTCACACAGCCGTTATCCAGCCTTGAGCCAGCCGCACTCGCGTAACAAATGGGGGGGAGTGCTCCGTACGGAGATCGGGGTCTGATCGCATAGCCCAGGCGGCATCTTTATGGCCCAGACTCCTCAGCCTCTAGAGTTTGATGAAGGAATTATCGAGGAGCAAGGAGGTAGGTGGGTGTTTCGTGAAATCCGTATAAGTTCTCGACCGCTCTAAAAAAAAGTATTCAAGTGGTCGTTACCGTTGTCGAAAAAGTGATATATGGCACTCCTGTTGTCTTGGCGTGCCAGCGCGCCCGTTGATGCCATTGGTTTGGAGTGAGGTACTTTTGATCTGCAGTTGGTCAGCAATGAGTCTCAGGACTCAAAAGAGATTTAGACAGTATTATTTATTGCATATTGAAGAGCAGGGGGTTTGGCGTTCCAGCCGCCTCTGCAGCGCCATGCTGGCTAAATTTGACATTTGCCAAACAATCAAGTCAATGCAACTCAAGCCGACATGGAGGCCCTCGGTTACTAACACGCACGTCTCTGCTACAGCGATGTATTTAGGGCTTCAATGTTGGCAGAAAACATGGTGCTCTGCCCACAGTCACGCGCATAAGCACACCAAATCTTGCCGCTTTGCGGAGTAAAGAGCACCTCGTTAAATTATTTAAACTTCTGCATAATTTGCCAGGAATAAGCAATCTCTAATGCCCTTCATCCCCGGAATCATGGAGCAAAACACCTCCTTCGCCCAAAGGCGTGATCCCCAGGGCATGTCTATGTCCTTGTGAGCTGTTGTGGTACGAGTCACCTAGTAGTGACAGATAAACTTAGCAACTGGTCTTCAAGTCCAATTCTGGCGCCTAATAAGTCAAGCCTTACCAAAAATAGGGTGGATAAGCAAGCCAGGCTGAGAAGCGTTGAAAGAGTGGCGGGCCATCCATTCGAAGATGAGTTCCCAAGCCACACACCTGTGCTTACCATCATCTGTGGCTACTGGCACTGGAGAACTGCCAATGCTTGTTAGTTGCAGATCAACATCACTCGAGATGTGTGGGATTCGAGTCCCTACTCCACTGCCCGTTGAATGGGTATTAGTGTAGTATCGATGTTGCACTGAATATAGTGTCGAAGCTAATCGAGGCAGTGCTCTACCCAATGTTATCAGTATCAGTCCAGGAAAACACGGTTTCAACAGTACCAGTATAAATCTTCAAAGTAAATGCGTCAGTATCCGAGAGGTTGGGGTAGTTGACCTCTGCATACAGAAAATGATGTGGCCGCTCGGGCCACCAAAGTTATACCTGTAAAGACGTATCGGTTGAAGTTTGAATGGCTCCTCTCGTAGAACGTAGCATCCCAAAGAGGGCCTTATAAAATCTAATATTAGTACTAAACTAGACAAAGAGAACTAATTACTTATATTAGGGACTAATAATAGGGAATTAACGCACGAGCTATTTAGAATTAATTGAGTGTATTATATAATATTTAACTTATACGTTAATTATATTTTAATTAGAAAAATATAATAACGTATAAAAGATAAACTTAATAAAATATAGTAACTTTATTAACGACAAATCAAAAATAAAACGGCTCAAATAGAGGGTAGTTACTAAATAGTATCACTATATGTTAGCTTAATAAAATTATATGTAAAAAATTAACAAATTAGTTTAAATATAATAATACCTTTACTTAATAGTTTAGTTGTAACGAGACTCTCTGCTATATCTCCCTAGTCACTCTGCTAGTAACCCAGCTATTTGAACAGCTCACTACTATGATTATGAACACGTAGATGACGCAAATTAAGCCAACCGAATGTAAGTGTAAGCAAGACAGGTAGATTCACCGTTACGAGCACCACATGTAGTGAGGGTGCCCGCCAGTCCCGGTACAGCCAAGGGCGTCTGGAGATTTTGCCGAGGCGTCTATCAATCCCTTCAAGGTGTAGCACACCGTCTTCTTCTTCGAGTCACTTGAGGTTAGCCTCAGACGAAGAATCGACCATTGAGTAAGTCGACATTGGAAAGATTGCAGATTCTTGGTAGGAGAAGCTGACCATGATGACAAGTGTTTCTCTCTGTCCCCAACTACACCTGACAGGAGTGGATTTGTGCTACGGTGGAATCAGCTCAACCAATTCTCTTCAGGAGTTTCATAAAGCCGAGCCTTTCACACCGGCACACATGGTTGCTTCAATTTTTATGCATATTCACACATGAATGCATTGCATTCCCGGTCTGGATCCCTGCCCACCTGAAATCCGGTTGACCTCTTCTTCGCCTTGTAACTAACTGCAAAGCTTCTTCAAAGCAAGTCGTCGGCATTTTTTGAATTGCTCATTCATTGCTACATATACCCCTACTTTACTTGCTGAGGCAATAGTGTCACCTTCCACATTTAGTGTTTGTATTGGAACTGATTATTGCCCTTTTGCACAAAGGTCTCAGAGACCCAGGGTTGGTAGAGCACTGATGGTGAAGCCGACCTTGGAGTGCAAGCCTTAAAACAGGAGGCTAGCCATTCACTATTACTACAGAAGGATATTTGGGTAAGCGTAAACAAACAATGATGTGGTCCATCACCGGATATCAACGCACTTTGTTACGCGTCCTCGCAGAAGACGTACGAAGCTTTTTCGAAATTAGATAATCAACCCATCAGCACACTTGTGAGTCCAGAAGAATCCTTGATTCTCTCTTATTTGGATTTAACTTGCCAGCCATAACTCTCCCAATGGCTCAACCTAGCAACTTTCTTCTTGTCGATAAAGACCGGGCACGATCTACCATGGATTGATCAGATGAAACAAAATCAAGATTTCGAGCAAAGGTGTCGATTCGGTGGCATCTTTACGCTGCAATACAACAATTGTTCTTGCTCCTCACCTTGAGCGCTGCAGTTTTAGCCGTCATCAAATGGCTCAAGGTCCTTCAAACCCCACAGACTTCGTTGACGCCTCACATAGGTTGTCCAACGCACCCTGATCTATACCACCCCGAAGCCCTTTAGCCAGGCCAGAATACTAGTGATTGCGGCCAGACCATTCAGGAAGCGCTGAGAAGAAACTGTGTTTACGACGCTTTAGCCACAGCCTGGCTGCCACCATACTGTCAAGATGATAAATTGTCGGCGGAGTTTGATCGATCCGGACCTGGACCGCATGGCGAGTGGTTCTACTTTGCCAACGAGGCGGGAAGAGTTCGCCTCGGCAGATATGAGATTGCAATGATCGGAGAAACAGGTGGCAAGCTCTGGTTTGCCTATTTTACCGGCAAATACGCGTGACGGGAGGTATCATGGAACAGAAGTTTGATACTATTATACACATCAAGCACTGCTCACATCTGGCCACAGAAAAAGCGCCTGGATATTTCTTTCTCACTGATCTACCCGTTAGGATGAATTCAAGTTGGCCGTAGAGACGACAGCAACGAGTATCGAGTAGAGAAATTCAGCATTGAACTTTTGATATTTAAAGAAGAATTCTTGATGAAATTTCTGTTGGTTATATCGGCAAATCGGATGAAGGTGCAACACTGTCTATTGAGACAAGTCGGAAACACAAAAGCGGACAACTCGCACACTAGTCTAAACCGAGAGAGAAGCTTACACCTCCGTGGCTAATACGCCTCCTTCCATTTCTTTTGGGGAACATGGCACTTCTAGGCATCTTCATGCGATTTTTTTTTATGCAGTTGGCTCTTGGGTGCAGTATACGTAGTTGGCTGCACGTCCTCATATTCCCTAGAACTTTCGAGTGACCCCAAAATCCTTCTCTAACATTCTTATGTAACATGTTTTCTCAATTTTGGCAAGATGCAAGCGAGTCCAGTCGTGCTTGATGCAGTTGGTTCTTACTCTCGATTGTGAAGCAACACATGTGTCTGTGCAATCCATACAAGGTAGTATTAATTGAATTGTTTTTTTTTTTTTTTTTTTTTTTTTTTTTTTTCAATTCAAAAGGTAGTACAAGCATCATACAAGTACATCAAGTAACACCAGATACAAGGTAGTATAGCCATATTTCACGTCTTGGGACCGGGCCTAGACCTTGGTCTATTACTCTTTTGCAATCATCTACCTTTGCCACGGCACGAGGTAACTTCACCAAGTCCGTTAAACAGTATGCTCAGAGGAACTACTGGGATCTGTTGCATGCGGGATTATTATTATTATTGGGTACCCTAGAGCTATTATAAGCTATTCTAGTACTTCTACATGTAGTTCGAATGGGAAAACCCTTTCTATGGGAAGAAAAACCCCCTCGCTTCTGCGTGCGGGATTATTTTTCTTATATTCGCCCTTCTAGATTGAGACTGAGGGAATCTTTAGTAACGCATGTGCTGGAGGCATCTTCGACCTGCCGCCCCTGGTTGACAGCACTGGTCCGTAATCCAGGCCGTTCTACAGCACCTTTGTTACACAGGCACTTGGCGGCAACCGGGCGGATTGGAGACGGGCATCTCCCGTCCGCTTCTAAGCTAGGTTGATGCCTCGTAGCTAGATTTCATGGATCAGAAGCTCGTTGCGGACGTCATGCATCCCACCTAGTTCATGTTAGTGCATACAGACACGGAGGCACACGGAGGCTGGCAACCTGCCGGGGTGTCTTGTCCGTCGTGGTAGCGTGGCGAGTTCTGTAGTGACGAGTGCTTGCAAGAAACAGACTACATATAGTCTCTTAACCCGAGCGACGACATGCAATCAAATAGCTTTACGATAGAGTGGCCCCCTCTGCACGGCTACCTCGCGCACCGACGGTCCGAGGCCGCTTCTCGGGATTCATATGTGGAGGGTGCGAGGCAGTCCGAACAAAGATTAGACAACCAGCCGGACGCGTTGCTCGACCTGCCGGCCAACTTCCGGCGTCATGCGATGAGCGTCAACGGTACATGTCAACTGGTACATATTATTTGTTACTCCCCCCGCTTCCTGCTTTTGAACAGTCAACTCGTTTTCCGTTTGGCGCGTCTCAGAACTCTCCTGCCATGCAACGCGAGATGCAAGTAATCCGTAACGTGGGTTCAGGGCTGTATAATGAGTAATGTACTCCTGTATAACCATCATTGATACTTGATGCTTTCAATTATTCAGGAACGCGTGCTAGTTGCGAATGTCAATTCACGACGTCAAGGCCGATGCCCCACCGTCACGCGTCTTCCAACTTCCCACAGTCTTGATGTTAGAGCCTTCGTAAAAGTCTAATTCTCGTAGTACTAGTCCGTACAACGTACCATGTGGGTTCCAGCGATGGCCTTGAAGATGAAATAGACGGGGAATATCGAGTACTCCGCACATTCCTTGCCTTCTCGACCCGCGACGTATGTTTGTGGGCGGGAGTAAAAGGTATAAATAGTCTCGTCTCATGAGTCCATCCTGCTACCTGTCCACCGTCTTCAAACTTGCAGCCACTAGACATCAATAAGACGAAATTCTCTACCATTGCTTCTCTTCTTTCTGGCGCTGTTCTCGTCACAGCCTCTGACAACGCCGACCTCGCAGCATCAGCTTCGTGCCTACCCGTTAACGGTGAGATTACCCGCAGCATTCCTACGTATTATATATATGCTATATGTACTAACTCTCCAATAACAGCCGAGTGTTATTCCAACGGCCAGAACCTGGGCACCTGCTGCAGCGGTCTCTGTGCTGGTAGCCGGTGCCGCGATCCAAGCATCATCGCACCTGCGGCTACGCCTTCAGCGGCTTCGTGCCTGGCTGTCAATGGTACGATGGCTTATAACCTTACCATAAATTAGATTATATAAGCTAATAGCTCGAATAACAGCCGAGTGCTATTCCAACGGCCAGAACCTGGGCACCTGCTGCAGCGGTCTCTGCGCTGGCAGCCGGTGTCGCGATCCCTCTGCGGTCAATGGCAACACAACCATTGAGACAACCCCCGTTGTCACAGCTGGCGCTTCCAAGTATGCTGTAGGCCGTCTTGGCGTCGCTGGGATCATTGCTGCCTACTTGCTGTAATTCGGTTCAAGCCATGTTGGCCTGAAATTTCATACAACATGGGATAGCGTGCACACGACTCGCCCTGATTGAGAGGGAAGATTTTTTGGCGAAATAACGAGGCAAGCTTTCAAGAATTCTCTGGTCAAGGTAGATATGTAATAAACTTTGAGTATTGCTATTTGCACAGATATGTGTCTGACCTTGAACCTATTTGCCCCGCCTAAATTACTATTAATCTCTGTAAGAAATGTCATATAACGTAGGAATAAATTTATAACTAGTATTATTGAAATTAATTACGAGAGTATATAGAACGATATACACGGTGATATATACGATAAGATGTCAGAAAATATACGAGGCTTTTAGAATATTAAACCACTTAAATTAAATTAATTTTTATACTATTAAGCAAACCCTTGCCCTACTATATAGCTATCTAACAATTTAACCGTATTTAAAGTACATGCATGACTCACATGAATAGGCCAAGAGCAGAAACAGGGAAAGCGCCTGCACACATATGTAAATCTGTGTGCTATGGTCTGAAGGCGCCCGGCTTCCATCTCGAATCACGCAGCGTCAGACTTATCAGGTTTGGACACTGAGCTATGGAGCTAAAAGATCCAGTGATAGCGGCCCATGGCCGAATATCCCCAATATCCAGCTTATTGGCGTGCCCTTTTTGGTTCTCTTGTGTCTATGGTCCCTGACACTCGGGTATACGAAGCCCCGTGGCACAAAGTTAATTACTTTTCTACCTTGGTATTTTGTCATAGTGGACGTATACAATGCCTCTAACGCCTCAAGATCTTGTCGCTGGACACGCCACAGGCTCGAGTCACTGTAGTAGTCCATTACACTGTTCCGGCTTCGGTTCATCCACGTCGCGGACCATAACCCACCCTCCCTTTCCATTGCGAATTCATGACGGAGACCGAGGATGTGACCGATATCGTGGGCCAGAATATTAGCCTGGTCATTGATTTGGGCATCGGAAAAGGCCAGGGCGTAAACATATAGCGTGCGCTCATTTGGAGGACCGTCATTGGGGAAGAATGCACTGGCTAGTATGCCCTCGCTGCCAGACTGATGTCTATGCCTATAAACCACCCTGAAGTTGGCCTCGCAGTCGCGTTTCACCTGCCTAAATGTAGCACTGACGCCCTCCACATGTGCATGGCGTTTGTCAACTGATTGGTAGCGAACGAGGAGTCATCAGACCTCGGAAATGTCTCAGTACAGATGACATAAGTCAGTACACTGCCAGGAGCCCATCGCGCGACATGGTCACCAGCTACAATCTGGACGGAAAGGGGATTGGTATTGGCATGTCCCTCTGTGACGCAGTGATAGCTATGTGAATCGCAAGACGTGGGTAGGTTGTGGATGAGACTGGGCCCAGGTTTCAGGGAACGCGACTGATATGAAAGCTGCCAAAAGTGTAGTTGACAGCGGATTGCACGGTTTTGAAAATGGTTGGAAAGACCAGCACTTTGATCACCTTGTTTTCGGTAAAGTAAAAAAGGGCCGAGAAACCCGTGGTGATAACAAGCTTTGTGCGATAGTTAGGTTGGAAGATTCCCCAGTCATCAGCATCATTGGCTAGCCCAGGAGCTAGCATTGGGATAGTGCTGGGATTGAAATAACCCGAGAACTTTGGCGAGAAACTCGGCCGGGGTAGTAGGGCTATGAGGGAAGCCGGCCAGTCGCTCGTAATGGCGGCCATCTGATTCGTATGTAGTCTCCAGACAGGGGTATGAATTGAATAGAATCGGCTGTAGAATAAATTGCAATTAGATGAAAAGTGTTCGGGGATTCTTAAAGGGCGAAAGTTGTTTGTTGGACAACAGAATGCGATTTGTTCTTCATGCCCCAACGGGCGGTATGAACTCCCCCCGAGAGAAGTCAGACTGAGTGTTTTTTTCTTGTTCAGAAATAGTTCTAAACTCTCCACTACCTCAAGTCCTGCAGTGAATCAATCTTTACATTTTGCTTCCTCTATTATTGGCGGACTGAGCCTGGTTCCGGCCGACATGCCTCACCTGAGGTTGTACATGGCTGAGGCGCCCTGTCCTGGCCCTCAGTGGCTTAGTCCAGATATGGCCTACGGCATCTATAATTTTCTGCCTGGGCACCTGGAATACACGGTAATTCGTAATGCGTACATCCCTAGTGACGTATACAGTCAAGGAGGAGGCTGGTGGTCTAGCTACCTAGATAGCATTTGCTCACCTAGCATGAGTTTCTCTGGGTGAGAGGATTAGCTATTTACAGTAAATAGAAATCAACCAAGGCCATTACCTAGACAGCTCCTGTCCTGGTATATACAGTGTAATAGAGAAGGGAAGTGGTCTAATTATGGTTGGCAAATGAACGATGCGATCAATGGCTTGATAATGAAATACTAGGATGCTGCTGTAAGGTTAGAGAAGCAAACCAATCGATGTTCACAACACGCTTGCTTGCTACTACCTGCGGCTAGGTGTGTAAGAGAGATTGAGACAACACAATCCTGGATTCCTGCTACTTCCTAAAACAAATGATTTCGCTACGGTCAAGTCCTTTGGAAAAGTCTCTAGATATTACGAGGGGCAAAATGATGGGCTGTTTTAACATCAAGCTCTTCTTCAACTTTAAAAGCATCAAGACCTTCATAAACCATGAACAGCCCCCTAAATAAGCAAGACAAACGACAACTCTACTAGTAAGGGTGAGTCTCATTCGTATTCGACTCGTTTTGAGTCTGATCTGGTCGAAATGGAAGACGGGATAGCGAGATGGTCTTTTACCTTTGGAAGAGGCAGACTTGATGACATTCGGATCGACTGTTCTTGAGGAAGAGGCATGTGATTATTCCATGTATCTCATTGTCACTATCATGTACCAACTTGGCCAAGTCCCTCGCATTGACATCTTCAAATGAGAAATTTAGCTTGTTATATATCACCCCATGACAGGTAAAGGGCGAGTTAGTTTCATGAAATAGCAAGCATTGGCGGAAAAATGCCTGTCTGGTAGCTCTTCTTTGCCGTACGCTAGCCTGTTGATGAAATTGAAAACATCTGTTCACTTGTTCATGCAGCAACTGTTGCCGCCCATGCGTTTTAATTGCGGAACGTGGGAACCAGTCGGCCACGCGCGCCTTCTACATACTGTGATATTATGCGTGTCTTCGGGAGGATGCGTTATCCCTGTGATGCCACATAGCTTACTGTAAGGTTGGCAAACGAGCTCTATGCCTCTTCAACCAGTTTAAGCAACGGGTTCAAACTCAGCACTCTTGTGCCGTGTCACCTAGCGGATTAGGTTCTGGAACAAGCACCATTACGGCTAGCTTTGTCCTGATTTAGAGCAACTTGCGCCTGGATTTTATAAGAAATATAGGATGAGTGTTACCCCTAATGGGTTCCGAATACTGTATTCTGGAGATGCAGATACTGACTTTAACGTCTCGGCTCAGATCTTATCCTCGCTACCCCCTGAGCTTTGTTACGCCTTGGTTCACACCACTATATACAACAGTCGTTCAGACCATGTGCACCCAGACCTACCGCAAGTATACCTGCGGGTGCAAGAAGCCAGAGGAGTTGACGCAGTGTTCGCCCCGTCTGGGCACAAACGTCAAATGCAGTCCAGTGAGGAAAGAGGACCTGCCCACCTCGCTGCACATGTGTAGCAAGCACATGGTGAAGGAGGGTAAAGACGCGATGCACCGCCGAGGACATGTGACCGGGGTGTAGTAGAGAGATGGTCTGATGTCTGCGGCTGGGCAAGGGCCGGCGAGTAACGTCGATGTCGAGACATTGTGGTAGTAGTCAATAACTATACGGTGTAGGCAACTCTAAGAAGTACAGGCGTGGTTGAACATAGGTAGAGGTCAACGGGTTTTATATATAAAAATTCTATGTTGTCTTGTATGTGTCACACGGATTAGGTCAAGCAATGATCGGAAGCCCTTTATTACATAACAGGATCATGAGAACTAGGGGGTGCACTAGGCACGGGCCGTTCCTTTCATATATATAAGATGGTCTCCCCTCGCCTCAAGGCTTGAGGAAACCAAGGACCTTTGACATCTTACGAGATTATCATTGAATTGAGCCCTTTTGCTTCAAGCCCTCTATTGAGCCCTTGTCACCGTATGAATGTGTGCCATGCCATAGGGGCAACCTTTATCTCCATCTACTTATAATATTTCTACCGTAGATAGCTGTGGCTTTTTTCCCTTACCCCGTTTTTTTACCATCATTTCCTCTATTCAAATTAGTCTATAGTGGGAGGCAAAAAGTATTTAGCCAAATCAGGTACCTGGCTATCGCGTTCTATACTATAATATACTACCAGACATCATAATAGTGTATACTTTTAGGTGGGTAAATTCATTCTGCCCCAGACTGTAATTAAAAGCCATTGACCTTCTTCACACCAACTTCAATTTCTGAACCATGCTTCACCCTCCAGCGCTATTTAAGTCGTCCACCGGGCGGTCTGAAGTTTGTGTACGGTTCAACACAGGCTAGTGGTTTTATTACTGAGGGGCAATAAAGGATCAATTGATATGAAGGAGCACTTGCCACGGCACTGGGGATGACATCAGGAGCACCAGGCTTTCTTGCAAGCGGAGTGAAGAATTCTAACGAGATGACACACGCCTACGGAGCGAAGAAGAACTCGACTTCCATGTCAGACTTGAGTGACATGCATGAACCTGCCGGGTATCCTTGGCATCTCCTTCACCGGCCCATGCCTCGCCATGTGCTCTAATGCCTCCTCTCTTGTGTATTTAATCCTGAAATGCCTTGATTCCTCCTCCTTCTCCTCCTTGCAGCCAAGACAGAAGTATCCCCAATCGGCCTGCCGGCCATGATCGAACAAGTACGGTGCCGTGATGATGGCCATGAACCGCTGTTGTCCCCTAGTGGTCTTGTCCAACTTTGGAAGACCGGAACCCGCCAGGTCCTGGATCAATGCCCGCCGATCAAAAAGTCGAAGCCGCTTCCGCGCCGAGTTGCCCTCTTTACTGGCCCAGGCGGTACAGTACCGCCCGGGCAAGCTTAGAATACTAGGGGGATTCGCCACACGTAGTAAATGGCGACTAGTAATGACATGATGGGGCTGCGTCCTGTCGCGGGGGAAGAACCTTGATGCGCGGCCAATTGTGAGAGGGAAGTATTCCAGCCGCCCAGTGAAGCAGAAGTAGCAGACTCGGCGGCAGTCAATAAGGTAGAGATGGTCGCCAAAGCGGGAGCATGTGGAGCATCGGGTTGTGCTGAGGGTTCTGTACAGGACATGGCAGTTGAATGCATCTGCCTGGATGCTGAGTATGGCGCGGATGATGCTGGGACAATGCTTGACGATGGCGGCGTACTGGGGAACCGAGTCGACGAGCTCCATAGCGCGGCGGTTGACACGGTGGAAAACCGTTAGCGACGGGACATCAGCATATAGCAGAGCCTGGATAAGGAGCTCTGTCGGAAGCTGGTCGAGTTGGCCGGCGCAATACCGTACGGGGATGGACGTGTCGATGTATCGCCCATTGTCAAGCGGACACAGTGTCGCCAGCTGCGCATCGTCTCAAGTGTTGTCGCGGATGCTTTGCTTCGTATAGGTAGGGAAATCGAGCAGATCATGGTCTGGTGTTTTCTCCATCACGACGCGCGCTGCAAGCCCAAGTTTCCTGACGAGCACGTTCGGTCTCGCGCATCTTCTCACAGGCCGAATCTTCTTCTCGCAGCTTTTCACGCAACAAGACCGATCAAGCCAACGAGTCCGCGTCTCAACGCATCCTGACGTCAATAGCGGTAAACCTGTGCTTGTCAAACACGCGGTATGGCCTTGGGAAATCCCCTATATCGAGGCTGAGACGGCTGCCTATGAATGAAATAGTGGCAGCGGCGTCGGCCCCGAGTTTCTAGGCGAATCCACCGCGGACAAAGACGGCCGCGTGGTAGGCTTCGTCGCTGAGTGGTTGGAAGGCGCGAGAGCCGCGGGGCCAGAGGATATCGACGACTGTAAAAAGGCTTTAGGCCGGTTGCATGAGCTCGGCATTAAACTTGTTGACATTAATAAGCATAACTTTCTTGTGAGGGATGGGTATGACGTGGTCGTGGTGGACTTTGAGGCGGCCAAGCGAGACTGTTCCGCTTCGGAGCTCGAGGATGAGATGAGCGGGCTTGAGAGCAGTCTGCAAGAAACGAGTTTCTGGGGCGGAGTAGAACCAGCTCATAAGTGATGGATCCAAGTATGGTATTCTTTGCGATCGTGCTCCATGGGCCAGGAAGGAGTTACCTGGACGCCCGGCTAATACATCTTGCCTCGGGGCCATGAGGTATTAGCAGGCCATCCTAGCATACGATGCACACACAGTTGTCCAACAAGTCGCAGGCTGCTCAACCGAAATAAGCGCTAATAAATCGGCGCAGTGAGGGGGGGAAATGGTAGAGACAGGGCGACTTGTGAGCAAGTGTTACAGTTCTTGGTTATTTTAATTTAAAAGTTAATAATAGAAACATCTTAATCTTTTATAATAAATAACCTTTACATTTACATTAAAGTACTTATTCTTAATCAAGGTTATTTAACTTACTTTTTCACCTTAAAATCTACTCGATCTCACTTTATTTCCTGCTAAGGGGCCTCAAGAATCTGCCTTTCAAGCATTCCGTGAATCTTGTACGGGTGTATTGTGACACGCCTTATGTCTCCAACGCTACTAACGAGATATACACTTAAAACTTCCACTCACAATTTTGAAGGAAAGAAATCAAGCCGTGTCCCCTCCTCCAAGTTGACATTGAAGCGTATCCCTCTGGTCAACTACTCGGATGCCATCTTGGCGTACTCTGCCTCACGGTCGGGGGCAGCCTTGGCCGCGCACTCGAAAAGAACCGTGAACAGGCTATTTCTGTACGTTTCAGCGCAGTCATGAATGGCCAGCTCACAGGTCTGATAGCTGGGGAACTTGGTACACAGCTCAACCTTGTGCTCCCTCGTCTTCTCAAGGGACACGGCAGCGTCTATGCACTGGTTCACAAACTCCTCGCCCATGTTCTCCGCGTAGTAGCAGGCCCCAACCATGTACTCGCACTTCTTCTCGTCGTGGCCCTTGCTGACACACGCGGGCTGGTGCTTGGCGATGAAGTCGCCCGGCATAGAGAGGGGGCGGGCTTGCACCTTGGCAATCTTTTCCGCTATAGCCTTGAGATGGCCTAAATTCTTCGTGTGGTCATCCCAATGACGCTTGGTAGACTCGTCTTGTGTTTCGATGTATTTGGCCACTCTAGCGTTGAGCGCTTCGTCAACAAGACTCTCCTGAAGGCCAGACACCATTGACAGGTAGTAAGACACGGGGACCGGCTGGGCAGGATCTTGCCGAAGAACGGGAATATACGGCGTGGTAGCTCGGACGAGTCCCCAATGAGTAAGGAGCTCGGGATCTAGGCCGCTGGGGTTACGCCTGAAGATTTCGGCGACTCTATCGGCCTCGTGTACCGCGCCCAACTTCATGGCGATTACGAGACGGAATTTGTGAAGCAGCTCGGCATTGGTAAAGTCAGGGTCTGTAAGCTCCTCTTCCTTGATGCCCCCATACATGACATTCACAATCTCTCTCGTCTGGCGGAGCAGAACTGTCTGGAGGTATAGTGGTGAAAAAGGCTTCTCAGATGCCGAGCTCACCTCAACCTCCAAGAAGGACATGGGAGATAGCGTATCTTTGGGAATATTTAAAAGTCCCTTAGATTGTCCGAGAATAAATGCAACTTCTAGCGCCCGCGGAAACACCGGAGGTTTAGATTTCACATACTCGATTGTCTCCTCGACTCTCTTCTTAATAAAGGTATAGATATCAGGGTATTTGAAGTCTGGGTCGCTCCCAACGGGTATTGTAAGAAGTTGCCCTAAAGTTCCGGCGATAGACAGTTCAGGATGCTTGCTCATCGACTTTGCCCAATTTTTGAAGAAGCCATCGAGCCTCTCCCCCTGCCAGCCGTCATTGGGATATTTGTCCTTGAATTCCTGAGAATCAATATACTTGATAAACTTGTCATTGACATCGGCAGCCGCCTTATCCAGCTCAAAGAGCGAGCCGTTCGCCGTGGCAATCACGGTACGAAGCAAGGTCTTTCGCTGATGGCTTAATACGGCTCCCCATTCCGCTTCTTGAATCTTTTTGATGGCCTCCTTGGAGCTGGTCTCGAGCTCTGCCACGTCTGGCACGGCACCCTGGTCGGGAAACAGCTTAGGATCGAACAGCTCGGCCGAGCCAGTCGCATTCAGGGAGCCAATCGTGTCAGCGGACTCGGAGAGGATATGGAGGGAGTTGACGAACAAGGCGCTCTCCATCTTATGGGCAAAGGATGACTTTTGACTGGGTCCGTAAGCCGAGTACATGTATCTGTAAATGTCCTCGAGGGCCTGATGCCAGGCCGCGTCTCGCTTCGCCGCCAGCTCCAAGACTGTCGGCGGCGTGGGAGGAGGGCGGAAGAACTTGACAACAGCGTTGACAATGTGAAGCGCAACTCCAACCGGCCAAAAGGGAGTCAAGAGCAGGGCATCGGCAACACCGCACAAGACGCCTTCGGCCACGATGAAGCCTGCAGGCACCTTGTCCTGTGCCGAGGCGGCGGCATCAGTGGCGCAGCCTACAAAGGGGATGATGGAGGTGACGGCCGCGAAGAAGTGCAAGGGAGAGACGTTTTCCCTAAAGGCATCGACGATGTCCTTGACATATAAAACGACGCCGAGGACGCCCAACGCTTTTCCGGCTTTTGAGAGGCCGGTGCCGCCAGAACGGAGTTTCGGCGAAGTAGGCTCCAATGGCTTGTAACCGAGGGCCTTGGTTCGCAGCTCCTTGAACGAATTCGTCCCGTAGTTTTCCTCGAACGACTGTGGTATCTTGCCCAGGCGCTCCTCGGCCGACTTCTCAAACGCCTTCTCAGACACACTATTCGCCCTCTTGACTTGCTCCTCGCTGGCTGGTATGTCCTTCGCCCCCGGCTTGCCCTCGCCCACCGGCTTCTCTCCCGGCGCGGTCTCCGTGTCCAGTCCCTCTGGTTTGACGTCTATGGTTTTTTCAATTTCGGCAGCGCTAGTGCAGGGAAGGGCCTGCCGTTTGCGCAGCCCTCCAAAATCACGCCTGCCAGGCGCTTTCGGACAGAGCTGGGGTTCCAAGGCTCTGTAAGTGTCCCTGATCGATTCAACGTTGCTCCTATGGCCCTCATCGTAGCTACTAAGCCATTTGTTCAAGAGCCATTTTGAACTTTCAATCCTGCCCTCTTTAACTGCCCCCTCCAACGAAGATTTAATTATGATAATTCCCTCGTCGTTCTCAACGATCGTTGGGTGCCAGTCCTTGAGCGGTTTAAATTCTTTGACGACGTCTGCTCCTCTGAAATTCTTGACATGTTCGTTCCAAAGCTCCTCCAGCCTTGCTTTGTTCATGGCTCCTTTATTCTCCTCGGCATTGAGTGTGGCGTCAAAGTCGATCCCTTTACCGTCGGCAGTCGCCACGACTTTGAAACCTTGGAAGGGCTTGAAAGCAGTCAAGGCGGCTCGCACGCGGCCCTGCCAGACCTGCTTGATGGACTGCATGAGGTTCGCCTTGACCTCGGCGACCTGTTTTGCCAAATCATCCCCCGTCAGACCCTCATACCGGTAATTCTGCTCCCACTGGAGAAACTTGAGCCTGTTTCCCACCAGGTCAAAGAGTTCCGAGTATTTTTTGGCTCCATTGTAAACGTGTCCTAGCGAGACTTCGGTCGCCGCGCCGCTCTCCGCATACAGCTTGGCAGTCTTCTCAATTTCGGGGAAATGTTCAGTGGAGACCTTGCGGATCTTGGGGCCTTTGTTTTGCTCAATATGGTTGATGAAGTCGTCAAAATTGCAATTGTTGCATCCGGGGGCAATGCTTGGCGTTCCCACGGTCATGGCGTCGAGTTTATAAGCATAGTAGAAGTAGAATCGCTCGTAGATGCCAACCTCGGAGTAGGCGACTGCCATGACGGCGAAGCCCAAGAGGGCTAAAACAGGCTTGAACCGCATGGTGGCGGAAGTCAAAGTCTGTTAAGGAATTTGAAGAATAAACGATGGATGAATGTGGGAAACGAGTGAGATGATGAAGTTGATGGGAGAAGCCCGAGTGGGAAACGGCATGAACATATATATACTCGATTCTTGCTGACATGCCGGGGCATAACAAAGTTTGGATTCCCTTCTTCTCTCGTATTGGGAGTACATGGCTCGTGATGCCACGTAGTTTCCGTGGCTAGTTTGTCGAGTGGATAGGTAAAAGAGAAGATGGCTACGCAGTTGTGTCATAATATTGTGTAGAATTGTCTATATTATGCAAGATGGCGTGGTTATGGACATGAATTTGCCTCGGTACACGGACAGTATGCTGGGCTGAAGAAGAGCATCTCCGAGCTGGTGATGGCTACGGTTGTGCGGCATTGTAGATGGACGTAGCGATGCTGACGGAGCAACGGCCTTTCTACTTGCTTGACAGTCATGACTCTTGGTTTCTTGGCATATACTGACATTGTGCGTAATGGCATTGACCGAGAAGAATTCAAAAAGAGCAAGTAATAAAAGTGGCATTAGAATTTGCGGGAACCCTTGAGGTGCTGGGTTTGAGGCTGGCGGCCTAGTAGTCGCTTAAAGCCGACGGTATGACAAGACGACGATTCCAAGCAGAGGGAATTTCTGCGGTATGAGAACAAGCACATGGAAGCTTAATTGAAGGGTGATGGCTCACTACTTTCTTATGCAGCACAAGACTTTGACAAGAGACGGAAGAGAAGGAGACATGGATGTCTCTAACAAAGGCAGTCAAGGAATGCCAACTGATAGGAAACAATGCCATATTCGGCAAGAACAGGTGACGTGTTGGGGTACGGTATGAAGACGAGGGCCGCAAGTCGAGCCCGATGGCCGGGATTCAAGCTCGCGAAGCGCAATTACGATGCGAACGAGCCAATATTGAATTGCTAGAGCCTAGAATGAGCCGGCTCGTATCCGTTACCCCTGTTGCGCGGCGCAATGCAACGGCCCAAGCCGTTGAACGGCGACAACTACCGGTGCGCGTCAAAGGGTCCAGACTCGTTGCCGGTACCTGACCAGTGTGAAGATTGAAAAGACCAGTCCCGTTGTCAACCTGTCAGTGACACGCGGCTTTTGCTGCACCGGTAGTCTTACATGTAGGGACCACGCTTGATGGTGTGAGGATGCATAACGCCGAGTACAACCCCAGACTAGCGCGGCGCACGCAAGGCTGTTTGTTTCATGTGCCGTGCCATGCTCATTGCAACTGCCGTGGAAAGGCCGCGTTCGACGTGAATGTCATGCCATCCGACCCGTCAGTTCCGCATATCCCGATGGTGCTTGGCAGACGGCGTAGGTACAAATATCCGTCCAAGGCCCAGTCCTACCAGTTGACCTCTGGCTTCCGCAGGCTACTAGCTGTCAAGTATTTCATCAGCGCGCGCTCATTGATCCCGCCAGGCACATCATCCACGCGCTCACTCTAAACACACCACCGCTTCAAAATGGTTCGACTCGAGGCCGTTGCCTTGGCCCGTGAGTTTCTCCTACGGACTTGCACACGCATCATGCCCAGCTGACCTAACCGCAGTGGCCGCCACCTTCATGACCGTCGCTGCAAGCGCCGCGCCCGACCACGGCACCGCCCAGCACCTTGAACAGCGCCAGGAGGACGCCAAGCAAGAGTTGACACAGCTGTACCTGGAATACGCAAAGACAGCCCAGACGATGGTGGAGGTGATGGAGAAGTTGGCGGCGGGAAAGTAACACGTCGGCAGATTGACGACGGGCCTGGGAGTCCGAGGTGAATCAATGACTTGTCTCTTCTACTCTGCGCCGTCGGAGCGGCCCTGTATTGTCACCCCCGCGTTAGTCATGAACAGAAACTGTTGCGCATTTAAAAACTTAATCTCTTGTTGCACTATATCCGCCGGCCCCCTGTGATTAATTGAGCCAGCCCACCGGATTCCCAATGCCGGCTGCCATGTCACCACATGGCATGATGCAAGCATGCGAGCTCCTTGTCGAGAGTTAAGACGGAGTAACCAATCAGAAAAAAATCACAAGGACCCGCACGCCTAAAAAGGTGTCGCACAAAAAATGGGCGTGGCCGCGCCACAGTATTTTGTGTTATATGCGGTTATACCCCAGGCCCCTTATATCCTCTACGACACCCCCCTAGCTTTAACAGCTCGTATAGCTAGAGCTACCCAAGAGCTTAAATCCTCAAGTGCTAGAATAGTGCACACTCGATCGCGTGTATTCGTTCGGCATCTTGCTACCGCTACGGCTAGACCATCTTCCATATTTAGGATAGATGTGATGCCCGTGGGCCGTGAGTCCGTGACTGTGTGACAGTTATTAGTGGCGTGGCCACGCCCATTTTTTATCCGACAGTTATAAGCCCGGGAGAGCACGCTAAGCCCTAGACTTTCGAATTACCTAAAATTGCTACGACCCTGACCTTATACGCAGAGTTTGAACCCTATTACGACCCCCTTTACAAGCTATATTACTATTAGGGCCCTGTATAACGCTACTATTTATTCTAAATATAGAAGATAATCTAGCTATAGCGGTAACTAAAAATACACATAACGAATTATATACTATTTTAGGATTTAAGCTCTTAAGTAACCTTAATTATATAAGCTAGGAGGTGTGTTATAGTCTTATAGGGGATATAAGGGGGTATAACACATAAAATACTATAGCGTAGCCACGCCCATTATTGTGCGATAAAAGGGAAGCTCCACTTAACCTTACGCTGGCGTTAATGCAACCCAATAACAGACAATGATGGCCCATGAAATTGCTTCCGGATCCAACTTGATCTTGGACTCCGATTTAACGCAGCTGGATGGTAGCCTGAGCAATTGTTTATTGTCACATGCCCCAGCTTTGCAGTTGGCTGACTTTACTGCTCGACACCCTATGCAACCAAGGAATCCAGGAACAGGGGGACAGGACTCAAAACAGCCACAAGCTTGATTGCAGGGCCCTCGGAAGACATTCGTGCAGTTTGAGCGATTGCAAATTATGGTCCTGACCAGGGCGAGGGCGGCCTTGACACCCCCTTAAGGAGACCACAGCAAGTGTCTGTCTTGGTCGGACCTTGGCATTAGTGGGTGCTGGCAGGTAAGGAATGCCTGCACTGACGAAATCGAGAGTTGGATGGATACAGACATTTGGATGCTATTGGATGAAGGAGAAGGTGTGTTGCCAGACCTGACCTATGTAGGTTTGTGTTCAAGAGTTGGTACACACGACTTTGCTGCCACGGCAGGGAAATTTATGAGTAGGCTCATATTTTAGACACCTGGCTGGCCAGTCGAACTACGGTTGCCAGCGAATCATCGACGTGCCAATGCCCGAATGTAAAGGTTGAAGCTATATTTCAGCTAAGATGACTGCTATGAGTATCATCATTAAAGCCCGGCCACTCAAGTGGCTTCCGAGTTGCTACTGTCATTAGTGCGGAGACTGTTTCAAAGTCAACTCGGCGCGGTGTTGCACGATTTACCCCAAAACAGAAAATAGACAAGGCTGGTAATTATGAAGTTCTCATTGCTTCTTGAGGGTCGGTCTGCAATCAATACCGGAGATCAGAGCGACAAATACCTCACGTCGCTTCGGATAAACCCTTTTACCCTAATAATCCTAACCCTTAGACATACCATGTGGCTTCTCAGGCTTCCTGCGGGTATTCTCCTTCGCTATATCAGGCTCAAAATACAGGAAAGCTAACTTGGACATTTTACAGTCTACGTCTACCATGTCATGATTGATACATTAGCCGGGCTAAAACCAATTACAAGCTTTGTAGCCATTGTAGGCTTTTGTGCGTATCTCAGTGCAACTTGACTGAGAAAGTCCTAGCAATTTTTCCAAGGGATAATGAAAGGATTCATGGCAGCTTCTCCGAAGCTCGAGCGACCAATTCCGCGACATTGCTGATAGAAATGTTACTCCCCATAATATCGAACACGGCTACGTCGGCTTTAAAGTCCCTCCGGAACCAGTGTCTTAGCTCGACGGCCATGAGAGAGTCAACGCCGTAATCTGATAGGTGATTTTGGACATCAATATCGTCACTCGACACGCACAAAGCATGCGCCAGCTTGTCAATGATTGCGCTCAGTGCCACAGCAGCACGATCAGCGAGTGATGTAGCCCGCTGGAACAGCAATGCTGTCTCATTGCTCGCATCTCCCCACGAACCACGCTGCTGTCCTGGCCTTGAAGTCCTAGGAAATCCGCTGTAGAACGGCCGTCGATCAATATGAGGAGGTAGCACCGTATCTGTATCTGCCGGCGTCACGCCACCCACTAGAACCTGGGTATGTGTTTCTTTGCTGGCAAGAGTCAAAGGATCGCAATAGTAATCCATTATAGCTAAAATGTCCCTTTCGTAAACGGCCTTGACATCGCGGATATTGTCAGCGCTGACTTGGAGTTCTTGGTGCTCAACCATGGCGCCAACGTCGCGTATTAAGCCAAGGTTGATGCTAATAGCCTTGCCACCCTTCGAAGACCGATGGCAAGCAATAGAGTCCTGAGCCGCGCATGCAGCAGAGTAGTTACACTGGCCTATGGCACCGTAAATACTGGCAGCGGAAGAAAGGAGAATAAAAAAGTCCAAGTCTGCAGGTAGGATCTGATGAAGGTTCCACGACGAAGCTACCTTGGATTGAATTGAGGCTTTCCACTGTGAGTGCGTCATGTTACAGAATAAGGAGTCGTGAAGAGCCATGGCCGCATTAATACAGCCTTTGATGGGAGGCATGTCGCTGCATGCCAGCAAGAGGTCTGCAAGTTGCTTGCTGGAGCTGGCATCGCAGCGAGACGTCATGACACGCACGCCTTTTTGGTCCATTTGAGCAACAAAGTCGGTGGCGGCGTGCGATTTGACTCCTGAACGAGAGGGAGCGATAAAATATCTGGCTCCTTTCTCGACCATCCAGGCCATAATAGACCGACCGATGCCGCCCAAGCCGCCCACTAAGAGATAGGTGGCTTGGTTAGAGAAGCGCCACTTAGACTTTCTGGTTATGTATTTCTACAATGGTTTAGTATATCAAAGCGGATACGGGGTTCCAGAGCCCAAAGGCACTTACGGAAACTTTGTCATCTGGATCCAGGGTGATGACAGTGCGGCCAGTATTCTTACCGCTTTGAATGAATCTGAATGCCTTTTCTGCGTCTTTGACAGAGAAAAGGTGTAGTGGCTTCGGGTACTGGCCTACCTTGGTCTCAAACAGCATGGCCATGCAGGCACGGGTCAGATCCTGAACACCCTGAGCATCGCCAGCCGCCATATGCACCAAGTCGACCGCTGCAAAGGTGACATTCTTGGCAAAATAGGCCATGGGCAGGGAAGTGTTGGCACCGATGTCCGCCTTCCCAATCTCAATAAATCTACCAAAGGGGGCAATACAGGCCCATGATGCTTTTAGCTTATCTCCGGATAGTGAGTTGAAAACCACGTCCACACCACGGCCGCCAGTTACCCGCATAATGCCCCTTTGAAAGGAAGTATCGCGGCTGTAAAAAATATCCTCGGCCGGGATTCCAAACTCATCCATGAGGAGCTGCTTTTTTTCGTCAAACCCTACAGTGGCAAAGATCCTAGCACCCACGTGCTGGGCAACGCAGATAGCCATCTGTCCCGTACTGCCTGCGGCGGCGTGGATGAGGATTGTATCACTCTTCTTTAACCGAGCAAGGTTGATCAACCCATGATACGCCGTCATGAGGGGATTCAATCCTGCGACAGACCTGGCAAAGGACATGGCGTCGGGGATATTGAACACCATGTCGACGGGAACTTGAACAAACGTCTGCATGCCCGGGGAAGTGGCAGCACAAATGCGATCACCTGGCTGGAACTTGGAAACACCGGAACCGACGCGGGATACGACACCAGATAACTCCCAGCCCATCCCACCAGTATCGCTGGTATCTGCGTAACAATCAAGGGCGATCATTACGTCTCGGAAAGACACAGGCCATGCTCGACACTCGATTTCAACTGTCTCTGGGTCAAGATGCTCGGGCAGCTGGGTTTCGGCAAGTCTGAGGGTGTCGAGCATGCCAGGAGCGCCCACAGACAGCATGGCAGGGGGATCCTGCGTCAAGACCTGATCCTGCTGTAGCGTGGGATAGATGCGTGACCGTCTATCGTTGTCTTGGTCCGCAGCATATACCAATCGCTCTACGGTTAGGAATCCGTCTTGAATGAAAAATTCGTTTTCGCACGAGGGGCTTTGGTCTTGGAAACATAGCTGGAGCACCTTTCTTATATAAGCCTCGGTACTATCAGGCGTAAGTAATGCCCGATGGCCAGCCATGAGAGAGACAATCTCCTTTGTTGGCTCCTCGTATCGCATGGTGCGAAGAAACCCTAATGTCATGTGCAGTCTTGGGTCTGCCGTATCAGCCTGCGTCGAGGGATCAGGCAACGTTACCCAGAGTAGATTTTGCGTCTTTTGGATTAGAATTCGCAGAGCCTCAAGCTCTTGATCGGAAATCGCCAGAAGAAAAGACTTTCCCACCTCTAGGAGAACGATGACCACATCGTTGTCCCGCCATGTACAGTTATGCACTTGATCTAGCGGGGCAATCCTTGTGTCTTGCCCTTGTTCTCGAAGCAGCCTTTCAGCCAGTAGTTGTTGTGGATTCGCCATTTTTGTGTCAGTGACGAGAAGCAGAGAGCCTTGGTTCCGGATGGCAGGCTGGACGAAAACCATATCTGCGGGAGTTTCGGCCTCTGTGGCAACGGTTATCATGAGACAAACGCCTTCTCCATCTTCCCAGCTCGCCTCTATCCCGGAGAAGCCCGTCTCTTTCATCAGTCTACCCCACGTTTCTTCTGACGCAAGCGGTCCTTCTTTTCGCCAGTCCTCCGTGGATAGCCACCAGCCCGGTAGGGATCCAAAGCCGACCAAGGCCCTAACAAGGTTAGTCGTTGTGATTTCCACGTTTATGAAGTGCCCACAGGGCTTCAAAAGTTTATGGACATTCTTCATGGATATTGCTAGCAGTGAAGTGGCATGAAGGACGGATCCTGCAAATACCATGTCGTATGAACCCAGCTCGAAGCCTTGTGTTTCTGGGGACTCTTCGATATCTAGCTTTCGGAATATTATCCGGTCTCCAACATGGGAAAAGCTAGTCTGAGACGCCTCAAAAAAGGCCGGAGAGATGTCTGTATAGGTGTATTGTGAGAAATGGATAGATCCCGTTGACTTCTCCAAGTCCTGCAAAATTGACAGGACGGATGTTGTTAGACCGCCAGTGCCAGCCCCTATCTCAAGGATGCGAAGGCCAGGTTTCTCGTGGGAGGCCAGGTCCAGAAAGTTGCGCAGGCGATCATCGGCCACTTTGCGGAACAACAAAGGATAAGAATGGATGGCGACCTCGGATGATGTTAAAAGTTCCAAGGGATCAAGCTCGTTTCGAATCAGGGGCTCCAAGTGGCGGCCAGCTTCGGCATAGAGATCCCAAGCAGGGCTGTATTCTGCACATCTTGCTAGTTCTTGCCGGATTTCTTCCTGGTCGTGCTTGGTACCTTCTCCGTACCTGCTACTTAGCGCTTGTATGAATATTTGCAAGTGAGCCGGCAAGGCGGAAGAATCGAACTTTGAGCTTGACAAGCTGTGCAGAGCATCCTCAGCAAAGTGGCGCAGAACTGTCTCGAGCCTGTCGGACCACTCTTGCTCGCTCTCGGTCAGCGGGATGACATGAGGCGCACAAAGTCTTTGCAGCTCAGGTCCTTTAAGTTGGCTTAAGAGAGGCCGTCGCTCAATCTTGTATATGAGATTGGGGCCTTGGCTGGCTTGGGGATTGTCGTCACCAAGTGATACACACGCCATGACCACACGCTCTGCGGACAATAAGAGGGTGTTTTTCTCGCTACAGACAAATACGCTTCCTTGCAAGCCCGGTGCCGTGGTAGGATAAACTTTAGAAATCGCCTCTATTGAGCCACTGCATTGTTTCCAGTTCTTCGTAGACAGCCAAAGGCCATAAACATCTCGCGGCACATATGTCGCAGTTGAGTCGCGTCCTCTCTTGTACATCTGCACAAGGCTGACATGCATTACCGCGTCTAGAGGTGCCGGGTGCACCGGGCTGCTGCCTCCAAGGTCCATCATTAAGTCATGGGCAACTCGCGCTAGGGATGTGTGTTGGCCGTCCCAACGAATGTCACGCAGGATGCTGAAAGACGGGCCATATGCCATGCCTCTATCACGCAAGGCCTGGTAGAAGGACTTGTAATCCACTACCTTGTCGCAGGAGCCAGTAGCATCCTGCTGCATCTTCAAATATCTTTCCGTTTCTGCCCGCCGTTCTCTGCCGCCGTCGACTTGTGTCATCTCCTGCTCATACTGGACTTGCAAAGTAGCTTGAAAACATTCAGACCAGTTACTTCCATCGTAAGCATAGATGGTAGTTTCGAACCAAGAAACCTCCTTTTCATTGACTTCGTGCCTTGAACGTATAGACACTGACGTCTCTATATGCGTTTTCGGATCCTCGGGAATTAGAATGGGCCTTAAGAAATGAGCCTCTGGAATGAAAAACGCTGAAATCGGCACGGCGACCTTGGCATTGGACTCAATCATGTGTTTGACTGCTTCAAGAGCCATGACCAGCATCCCCGTACCTGGGCAGATAATCTTGTTGCTAATAACGTGATCCTCCAGCCATGGCATAGTATCCATGCTGAGCAAACTGCGGAACGATGGCCGGAGGTGATTCCAATCGTGTGATCGCTTACCAAGCATGACACCTTTCGTAGGAATACGAAACCTCATATCTTTGTCTATCCTGGGCTCGTACAAGTATCTTCTAGACAAGTCAAAGGGATACTGTGGGCAATCCACCAGCGGCGGTGGGCACTTGTGTCTTTGGTGGCCGTTTCCCGCCTCGATGGATACTGGATAGCCAATGCAGAAGAGCGTGCCCAGCAGTTTAAGAAAGGTGGTGATTGATGGCTTCGATCTTTGGAGAATGGAATGGTATCGGAACACCGCAGTAGTCTTTAGCCTCTTATCATTGGTAAGCGTATTCGTATCAGATACTGTTACTTGCAGAGTGTCCCGTATTGGCCGTTGAAGCGAGGAATGTGGACCGACTTCTAAAATATCGGTGATGCGGTCAAAGGCGACAACACCTGGACTCTCTCTTTTGTCCAAGCCTTGTAGCGCGTCAGAGAACAGAACCGGCGATAGGAGGTTGTCAACCCAGTATTGGGCCGTTGCAAGTATCGACATGTCCGTAACCATGCTGCCAGTTACCGTTGATATCATCGAAGCAGGTTCCAACGTCGTACCGGATTCTAGCTGACCAAGGAGTTGGCCATACTCTGAAGAAACCGTTTTCATGGCAGGTGAGTGGTAGGCAACGCCAGTATTGACTTTTTGTGCGAATATCTCGTCTTGATCCAACCGACTCTTGAGCAAATTAATGGCTTTCTCGTCACCCGACAGCGTGCAATTCAACGGGCTGTTAACACAGGCTAAATGGACTGCCTTTACCATTCTTTCGCCGCCTATATTGTCTAGATACATTTCTACCTCATCTCTAGACAGATTAACGGACAACATGGCCCCGGGAGCAGACGCAGAAGACCGCATGAGCTTGTCGGCAACCACTCCTCGATAGTACGCCACTTTACATGCCGACTCGAATGATAACGCGCCGATGGAATATGCGGCAGCAATTTCTCCCGAGGAATGCCCCAGAACTGCTGAAGGAACGATCTCGACGCTCTTCAAAAGTTCTATCAGAGCAATTTGAAGGGCAGTACAAAGAGGCTGACTGAAGCGTGGAGAGTTGATCTTAACCTCGTCTCGCATCACATCGAGCAAGGACCAGGTAGACCCAAAAGAGGCAAAGACAGCATCTGCGCGCTGTAGTGTGTCGGCGAAAACCCTGTATCGTAGGAGCCCCAGACCCATGGCAACGTGTTGAGCCCCTTGCCCCGTGAAGACGAAGGCAATTACGGGCACGTCGCTTGATGATCTGACAGGTTTTGCTTTTGCAAGCGACATCGAACTGCTCTCCAAAGATATTCCGTCCGCGCTTGTGATTGTGAAGGACCTCCATGGCAAGCGACTTCGCCGATTAGAAAGTGTGTAAGCTAATTGATTTAGTTTGCGATACGATCTGCCGACCTTATTTTGCAGGTACGGTTCGTAGACTGCAGTTAAACGATCTATGGCACCGGAATCGGCACCAGACCAGACGAGCAGAAACAGGGTAGAACCTGACAAAGCACCCGTTTGGTTTGAACCTGTTTCAATTACTTTACGGCCTGCGGAAGTTGGCCGCTGCTCCTCAAGATGCTCACTTGACGAATACGTCGTGGCGACGGCTGTGGCTGCAGGCTCGTCTGGAAACATGGTGCAGTTGTGATAGCCCGCCAACTGCCGGGTACGCAAATAGTGAAGGGCGTCATCAAGAATAATGTGCGCGTTCGATCCTCCCAGACTAAACGAGTTGACCGAGGCACGGCGAATGCCTTTTGCAGGCCAAGGGACGCAAGCTGTGGGCACCTCAATGTTATAGAATTCGGCATCAATGGCCGGATTCAGGTCCTCGAAGAGCGCTTGGGGAGGGATCACACCCTTTTCTAGTGCTAGAATGGCTTTAATAGCACCGGCAAGACCGCTACCTGCCTCTACATGACCAATATTCCCTTTGATGGACCCTATGTAAAGCGGCTCTTGTGGCGAGCGATATGTTCGGAAAACCCGCCCGATAGCTTGTGCTTCAATTGGGTCTCCGACGGGCGTACCGGTGCCATGAGCTTCGACATATCGTGTATCCTGGAGGCCCAGTCCAGCCTTTTGGTATACATGACGTATCAACTTTTCCTGGGCCTCGACGCTAGGCTGTGTGAGACTGGGCGTACGGCCGTCTTGGTTGGCGCCAGTTGCGCGTATGACGGCACGGATGACGTTTCCATCTCGCAATGCGTCTGCCATAGGTTTGACTACCATGGCAAGTATGCCTTCGCCGCGCGCGTAGCCATTGGCCCTGTGATCAAACGTGTAGCAAAGCCCGTCGGGGGACAGAAAATTCAGATTGGACAATAAAGTCGCAGCGTCTGGGTTCAGCATGAAGTTGGATCCCAACACAACGGCCTGTGTTGAAGGCAAATATCAGCTCTATCCTCTTGAATAGACGTAGTTTTCTTGTAAAACAAAGCCGTTGATGTTGGCTGAGGGACGAAGCTTACCGACGATGCATCTCCACTCTGCATGGATTTGCAAGCATAATCCAGAGCAATAAGACTGCTGGAGCACGCCGTGTTGATGTGTAGACAAGGGCCGAGTAGGTTGAAGTGCCAACTGATCTTACCAACCAGTACAGACGCGTCTGTGCCGGTCAGGGTCAGACGCGGCGCGGAATCCACATCCCTTGTGAGCATGTGGCTGTAGTCGTCCGCAGACGCCCCAAAGACGGCCGTACGGGACCCCTTGACAGATTCAATCGGTATTCCTGCGTTCTCGAAAGCATGGTAAACAGTTTGCAAGGCCCATCGCTGCTGGGGGTCCATCACTGCCGCCTCCTGGGGGTTGATGGAGAAGAAGGGGGCATCAAAAGCGGCGAGGTCGCCCTTGCAGAAGTGAGCGCCTCGAGCGTGAATCGTGGCGGTATTCTTAGACCCTTGATCATAGTAGGTATCAATATTGGCGCGGTTGTCTGGCCACTCGGTCATGAGGTTCTTGCGCTTTTCTAGCACTTCCCACAAGCCAGAGTCGTCGACAGCTTCCTGGGCTAGTTTGAAGGCGAATCCTACGATGGCGAAGGGCTCCATGTCGGTGGATGCAATAATAACTGCTTCGATTAGAGAATATGCCAAAGTCTGCCTCTTGAACTCTTGACCATGAGCGGGTGTAGAACTAGGTAGTATGAAGGTAATACGGAAGTGGGTGGAAGAGAAATGGACAACCAAAGAAGCCAAAGGGATGTTAGGCTCGACACTTGAGCCGCGGAGCAACGTGATGCGACAATATCAGCAGCCCTTGAAACGATGCCTTGTGACTTTTCCCTTGATAAGAACACACAAGTGTGCATATACTGCTAGAAATGAGTAAAATCCGATTATTGGACATGTCAACGCGCTCTGTACAGTAGAGCATCTCTCCTGATAAATGCCACTCCATGCAAATTGTGCCGTCATTGTTCACGCGGCGCTTATCCGGCCTTCATGAGCTTCACCCCGTTTTTTCATGTATGCAGCGGGTGATTTCCCCTCTTCTTACTTCATCAAGTTATTTTTGGGCTTTTCTCCCCAAGTACTATACAAGTATCATACAAATATGACGTCTAGTAACACCATGTGCTGGCCGTACCAAACCAGAGAACCGTAACATACCACGCAATGCACCATGTCTGCTTACTTCATGTCGTATTATTCTGGCGTCACATCGGACACAAGCTCACCGAATAGTAGCCCCGATGTGGCTCGGCCCGGTTCGTTGACCGATCTGATATGCTCATACAATACGTTGGGGCCTATAAAAATGTCCCCGGCTGCACAAAGCCTTCAGCATTGCTCAAGGCGCAGCTGCCTGCATTAGAAAGGCCCCCCAACTAGCAGGGTGACATGCATATGTCTTTAATGTTGGCCTGCGTGGTGCCGTGGCATAAATTTTAAGGCTGATATTCCCTCGCTCCCTCCCCACCTGAAAAATAGAGTAAAAAAACTCTTGGTACTTGACCCCAACGGCAGACACATCCTGGTAGACATCTCTCCGGCTACATACGCAGCCTTGTGCCATGACTCAGGGCAGGGATATCCCAATAGGAAGTCAAGTTACTGCGTATCTCCCGTACTTTCACGTAACCAATAACTTACTCGGCACGCCCTGCGAGGGGGACGTTTGAAGGTCCTGCCGCCGAAACCGTGTAACTATATGTCAACATGTCAATAGGATGCGATGTGACGATACGGAGTGAAGTGAGCGCCTACAGGACACAGGGCTCAATGTTCCTCCGCTGACTACATATCGACCGCTTGGTGGTGTGGTGTGGTGCGGTGCGATGGTTGTCGCCCGAAATAAATATACCCTTCGACGAGTTTTACCAGTCGCATACGAGATACTGCCCTGGTCATACTGTCAGCGTCAGATTCAGGTGTCGGTAACACGTCCATTTGTCCAAGTCGTCACCCACTCACTCTTGGTGCTTTCTTCTTCCCATATATTCAGTACATTATAATCCTCTTGTAACGATTAACTAGTGCCATCAAGTGTTCGAACCTCGCCAGCGTGAGATGCCATGGCAGACCTTATCAAGAATTTCCCAAAGCTACCGCCCGAGGTGCAACTGAAAATCCTCAATGGCCCTGCCATGGCTCCTCCACCGGGCGTTTCTTCAAACCTCGACGACCCATCAAACCACACCGTCATGGGAATTGCCTTTGGTGCCGCCTGCGTCACCGTTGCTTCCATCGCCATCATGTTTCACATCTACTGCAAAACTAAGGTATTGAAGAGGTGGAGGGTAGAAGACTGTAGGTTTCGCCGTCATTAGTAACTCCTGCGACGGAAGTCGATTTTTTTGTGCATGTTACTAACACTGCTTACAATCATATAGCTATTGGCTGCTTAGCATTTGTAAGTCCAATTGTCCTCTGTTCCTTGCCTCCGGGTATTTCTATTTACAATATTTCACGATACAGCTTGTATACATTGGTGCGGCTACGAGTTATTTTCTTTGTATACATTTCGGCGGATTCTTGGTACACCAATGGAATATTCGCTACAAGGAGTTCCAAATTGTCCTCCAGGTGAGATTAAATGAGACGCTACATCGTATAGCCTTCTAACAACATCTTGCATAGAACGCCTTGGCCATCACCATTTGCTATGGCACCATGACAATGTTTGCCAAGGTTGCTATTTTGCTTGAATGGAGTAAGTCGTGCTGTGCCATATCACACCAAAGCACTTCGTCTATAAGCTTTGAGCAAACTCTTACTTATTAAACTTGGCACAACAGATCGCATATTTAACCCAAACAGAGTCCACAGTGGCTTCTTCTGGGCCAGTCACATTCTTCTCGCTGTCAATATCCTCCTCTATACTAGTCTCACTTTTGCATCCATGTTCTCCTGTTGGCCCGTCCATTTTCTGTGGGAGCCATGGGTGAAAGGGTACTGCATCAACAAAAGAGCGCTGGATCTTGCATCTGCTTATTTTAATCTCGTTGCGGACCTATTCATTCTCCTGTTACCCCAAAAGGTCATTTGGACATTGCGAATGTCGCGACAAAGAAAGCTTGGAGTGTCGGCCATTTTTTCGGTTGGTATATTGTTCGTCTTTACGATAGCTCCGACTGCCCCTTTTCATCAATGGTTAAACTAACAGCTAGTTTTGTAGAACTTGCCTTTGTGCCATCGGCCGAATCATTCTTATTCATCCTCTCAAGTATGCCGGCGATGGAGATACAAATAACCAGATCTCACAAATATTCCTCTTGAGCATAGCAGAGGCAACTCTTGTACTTCTCATTTTCTGTAGGGTTAGCTTGGCCTGACTTGTCGGGTTTCCAATTGCTTGCGATGAAGCAAAAAAGCTGCTAACATTCACGTTTAAGGTATGCCGGCCATTCCAAAAGGTTTCAAGGAGAGCCTGATTGGGCGTGGCATCCTGTATTGTCTGCATTCCCTGGCATCCATCAGATTCTCTAGAAAGGGCTGCAATGGATCTGCTGCCGCGTTTGAAAATTCGGGGCGCCATGGTTCCAAACTTGGTGAAGAATTTGACAGCAGCTCCAATGTTTACTTGAATGATCCAGAGAAGCAATCACCGGGGGGCAGTCAAGGGCACGCTCGAAGCGATCGAGTTATTTTCCGCCGTGTCGACATTGAATCTCAGCATGAGCTGGCCAACGTCAAGTCCAAGGCTGCGCTCGTGTCCAAGCAGTATCCATGGGCGGAGGGCCGCGAATTATGTTAATTTTGGGGCTGAAACAAGACTCAACGGGAAAAATACAGGGCATACTACAACCAAGAGGTATATGACAGTTAATTACAGCAGAGGGTTCTTATGGAAGTGGCATTTCCCTTTCGCCTGGTCTAGTTAAATCGTGACACATTTTCAGTGCAAATGCTATCACACTTAGAAAGGTCCGGGACACTGAGGAATTTTACTAGCCCTTCACTTGTCTTTCAGTGCATGCTTTGTGGCTCAACCTGTAACCTATGACTCTGGCCGACCGTGTGACGAATAGACATGGACGGAATCCTTTCTTGGTATCACCCAACGTGCCATGCAGTTTCAATCCCTTTGAGTGCGCGAAGGTGCCAGTTTTGTAGCGAACAAGAATACTAACCAAGGAAAAGCCTCAAATAAAAAGATACATAACCGCATTAAGAATTAACATGATAATAAAAGTACTAGATTTGTAAAGAGCTAAATTACACTTATCATAGCCTCGACACAGCACCTTCACGCACTTGAAGTGCTAAACTCTCGTACCGTAGCCACCGAACACGAGCACCATGTTTCACACCAGACATGTTGAAAAGAGGAGCCTGTCAGCGCATGCAACCATTAATGTACTAGATCCCACCCCGCGGTGTAACTGAGACGCTGACTCCCATGTGTGTCTCTGCTTGATGTCTCATTGTCCGTGCTTATTCAGTTGGGGGCGGCGCACCAGGCTCGTTTATAAGCACGGTGGGAGCAGGTGTGAACGCAGAAAAGTGGCTTGATCGCACAACACTCAGCAAACTAGAATAACCAACATAACATTCGCTCCCAAAGTTTGAGGTGAGGATGCCTTTGGTGCCGTCGGTTTTGTTCTTCCCCGAATCACCGGCTCTTCTCCCATCTAGAGCAGTCCACAAGCCAAAAAACAGCTCGAGTTTTTCTACATACCATGTCTCTTCTTCATGAGGCACCTCTAGGTGCGCTGGATCTACTGTATTTCGTTTGCCCTATAGTACGTCTGCCTCGCAACTTCCATGTCATGACCCTGGCTCACTCATGCAGCTTATTCTGTGGATTAGCTATTCGCTGGCTTTTCACCCCTTGAGACGCTATCGTGGCCCGTTTCTAGCAAAAATTACGGATGCCTATAGTGGCTACTTTGCGTACAAGAAGTCGCTTCATTTGGTCACGTATCAGCATATGCGCAAATATGGTACGCATCGTCATTTTGTCGATACGCGAGGTTACTTCTCACCAAAAGCTCTCTGCTGCAGGCGACGTTTTCCGCCTTGGTCCGAATAAGCTCATCTTCAACTCAGCGGCGGCGGTTCAAGGTAGCAGTTCCTTCACCACAAGGTGTCATGCGCTAATATCATGCCCTAGATATATACTTGAACCCGCGCGTGGCTAAAGGCGAGCCTTATAACCATGGAATGTTCATCTCCAAGCACCGCACTCTATTAATGACTACAAACAAGGAGGAGCATAAGAAAAAGAGCAAGGTCATTGGGGCTGTGCTAAACGAACGATCCATGCGCATCTTCGAGCCGAAAATAATAAAGCGCGTCAATGAGTTCCTGCAAGTCCTAGTCAGCGCGTCTGAGAGTTCAACACCGGTTAATTTATCAGACGTGTCTACATATCTTGCCACTGATATTGCTGCAGATCTTGCATTTGGCCAGCCGTTGAACACGCAAACAGAAGAAGCTAATCGCTTTTTCCCAATGACTCTTAAGAAATGGAGCTGGCGCGTGAACATGATGATGCAGTTCACCCCCTGGCGAATCTACAACTTGATTATGATGGCGGTAAAGTACAAGGAGACAATGAAGCTGATGGTGGCTATCAAGAATATGGTACGAGCGCGAGAGGCGATGGATAGGCACGCATACCACGACTTTTATTCCATTGTCATCGATGAGATCAAGCTGGATTCATCATTCCTCAGCAGCGAAATGTGGCCCCATGGAACTAATTTCCTGGCAGCCGGTAGGCTGATCTCACTGAAAGCCGTCTGAAAAGTGATATACTAACCTGTATAATTACATAGGTGGCTTGACAACTGCTGCAACCATAGCCAGTACATTCTTCTATCTCTCCAGGTATCCCGAGTCTTATGCTCGCGTCGCTCGCGAGGTCCGAACCACCTTCTCCTTAGCCGATGAGATTCAGCAGGGGCCCAAACTGACAGGATGCAAATATCTCCGAGCCTGTATCGAAGAAAGCCTTCGCTGTTCCCCGCCAGTACTATCAATTCTCTGGCGTCAACTAGATCCAGCCGATACGAGCGGCAAACCTTTCATAGTTGACGGACACGTTATCCCCCGAGGCACTCAGGTTGGCGCCAGTCTTTACGCCCTCTTCCACAACGACAGGATATTTCCGGATCCTTTTGTCTACCGGCCTGAGCGATGGCTTGAGCCAGCAAATGGCGCTAAGAACGACGACCTGAAGGCGGCGCGACGAACGATGCGTATGGCGCATATCCCCTTTGCCGCCGGTGATCGGGCGTGTCCTGGTAAAGCCATGGCATGGATAGAGATTACGATGACTATTGCGCGCACATTGTGGTGCTTTGACTTTGAAAAGGCACCTGGAAAGCTAGGGCGAGTCGGAGAGATTTTGCACACAAAGCCAGATGGCCAGGGCTTCGTCCCAGAGCACAAGATAGAAGATTGGTTCACAGCTGTTCACAACGGACCGTATTTGACTTTCCGAAAGCACGACCGCCTTCCCAAGTAGCTGGACGAGTTTTTTCCGAGTAATGAGTGACTCTCCTTTCGCGTTGGTGGTCATGTACCGAGTATCTAGGCCAAGGGTGACTAAGTACCAGCATCAAGAAAGTTGACTTGGGCAGTTGAATAAGCGGGATTGCCGCATTTGTGTGCTTACTTAAGAGCTATTCCAGCTTGATATACGCAGTATAGTTGTTATGAAATGTTATACTATCACCGAGTCGCGTTTGGCATCTAGGAGCACATTTCGCTCAACCAATAACAAACGGCGACCAGGGCAGGGAAGGACTGCACCCGGACAATCCAGCCGAAACATTTTGTCTGAGGGTTATGGAGTATACTCCGTACACATTACTTCTTTGCACCACGCCGTTGTCTCCCAAGACAAGACGAGGCGGCGCGAACCATGGCGCCAGTCCTACTCTTACTGCGAGGGAGGCGGCGTTTGCGAGGTGTTGGATGTGTACGGAGTATTATGCTGAGGCATCCAACACATGCGCAAGGACCATCGAATTGTCGTTACATGACACGACACAGCCCCAGCACGGGCATTGTTTTTCGATGTATCCAATTCCATCGTTTATGACAGTACACGGTGGTTGGCGGCGTGATGAAGGATTTCCTCCTATGGCAGTTCACCAAGACAGGCCGGGCTTGATCATGCCAGGCTTAAATCCTACCCAATACCGCCGAGGTGTGCCTTTGGCAACCCCACGACTTTACAGTGCATATCTTGTGTAAATACGGAGAACGCCTGCCTGTTTAGACTCTTCTGTTGGGGCATGCCGGGAGAGGAGCCTCATCCAGCAAAGGAAGGCTGCCTCGGGTGCGCTCGCCATATCAACAAGCAGCCTGATTCACTGCGTGGCACGAAATAGAGACTCAGTCTTCGAAGGCAGACTTGTTTGACGAATCGTAGGAAGTGCCCCAAGCGAGCTGAGAACAGTAAAGCCGGTTGGTCGGCCCTGCAGCTACCAGGCTTGACATGTCACAAAATTCCTACTGCCCATCACACCCCCCTTTTCCTCCCCTTTCCCTCATCCGTTTTCGTGTTCATACTCCATATGCTGTACAGAGTACGTACGGAGTAAGCATCGGCTGCCTTTTTTTCTTCTCCGGTTTTTTTCGGTAACTTGAAAGCAACTAGGCAGCGGCGACATCGGATGGGTTGGGGTGACCTGTCGTGTGATTCTTTTATGACAGTTATTTATGCATGATGCACACGAGGTATTTTTATAACAATGCTTACTGCGTTAGCTGGCTAATGTCTCGGCTTAGTAACCCCAGTGCAGAACAACCAACACACCCGAGCTCACCTTACATGGTGAGCGCATCGACACTCGGCGTTTTCTCTTCCCACAGCCAATTGCCGCATGTGCTCATTGTGTCAACACCCACAGGGTCCTGTAGAGAACTGTCTGGTCTGGTACTGCGTAGTACGGAGTACATGTTCAATGAATAGTTACCTACCTCCCTAGGTAGGTAATACTCATCCACACGTGACTACTCACCTGTTCCAACACTCCCAGACTTGCGTTTGCTTTGCCCTTCTCTTTTCATATTTTTCGGTTACTTCGTACGGCAATACGCTTTCATGACCTTTTCTCCGTAACCGCATCAGCGGCGGTCTCCCGGCCGCCCCTTCAAATGTTTGCATTCTAAGCGCCAAATCCTCTGGCATTATACACACCCGAATCGCGCAATGGGCCACGAAGCTGAGTCGGTGTTGGCTTCCGACCCTGCAGGTTTGCCTGGTGTGGTGAAAGATGAACAGCACGACGGAAAACTTGAATCAAACAGCCAACTTTTGGGCGATGAGGAGGAAGATACCAGCGGCCATCTCCATGGCTGGCGGCTCTGGATCGTGGCCATTCTGATCTCTATCGTATACTTTGTTGTTCAAGTAGAGATTAGCATTGTGACCACATCTCTTGTCGACATTACTCAGGATATAGGTGGCTTTCAAAGGGCAGGTTGGATCATGTCAGCCTATCTGCTGGGCTTCGTTAGTAAGTCTCACGTTCCGTCCCTCATCCTGCCCAGCCTGGCCTCAGGGAAGAGGTTAACAAAGTTTGATCCACCTAGGCTTCGTCGTCATTAATTCGAAACTCAGTGATATCCTCGGTCGCAAGTCGGTGTTCGTGTCCTGCATCTTCTTCTTCACCGCCTTCTCGGGCGGATGCGCGGCTGCCAATACAATAGACCAACTGCAAGTTGTCGCCATCTTCTTTGTCACGCGCATCTCCATGATATGTGCTTACTCTCTTCCTCTGCGTCTCCAGCATCATCTTTCGCGCCTTTCAGGGAATCGGCGGGGGCGGCAGCTACGCCCTAGGCAGCATTTTGCTCATCCAGATTGTCCCAGCAAAGGAAATTACAAATATGGCATCTTATTCAAGCATTTCGTTCGTTCTTGCCACCGTCTTGGGGCCCATCATTGGCGGTGGCATTTGCCAACACACAACTTGGCGGTGGATCTTTCTGTTCAACGTGCCCATTGGATTATGTGCCGTGGCCATGGCGATGATTGGTATCCCGAACGGATATCCTCATCACGAAGCAGCTGAAAAGCGGCGAAGAGCTAGCACTTCCGAAATTTGCTCCAAAATCGACTTACTGGGGTGTACCATGCTGCTATTGTCGACCCTGGCCTTCGCGTCTGCTTTTCAAGAGGTCAATAGTCAATTCTCGTGGGACTCTGCTTATTTTATTGTCTTGGTCATCGTTTCACTTGTTATATTGGGTTTGCTTCTACTATGGGAGCGCCGTGTATCCTTGCAGGATGGCTCTCGGGAACCTGTTCTGCCCTGGCGATTTATTGTGCGTCGTGAGATGCTTGGTGCTTTGCTGTGAGTTGCAATTGTGTGTTTGCTGCTATTCCGCAGACGCAAGGTACTGACAATATAATGGTTTCAGAGGGCTCTTCCTAGTGGGCGGATCACTCGGCGTTACCTCATTCCAGCTGCCGCAGCGTTTCCAGCTTGTCAACAATCTCGACGCTGTCAATGCAGGCGCACGTCTTCTTCCATTCGGCGGAGCTAGTACCGTTGGCGGGATGTTGATTGCAAGGGCATATACTAAATTCAAGACGCCACTAGTGTATATTATCATTGCTGGGGCTTTGTTACAAGTTGTAGGTTATGCTCTGCTTGGGACTATGGATGCTTCAGCCAATATACCGCCCAAGCTGTACGGATATGAAATTATTGCGGGAGTCGGTTGTGGCATAAGCTATCTATCATTATTCGCCGCGGTTCCATTCGCTGCAGAAAAACGCGATCATGGTGAGTCTTTCACAACTCTTTAGAACTCAAGACTGCGTGGATTCTATGTGATATACTGACTTGATATAAAGCCGTTGGACTCGGAATCTCTCATCAGTTTCGCGCGTTGGGAAGCGCTCTCGCTATCGCCGTTGGGGTCTCTATCTTCAATGGACATGTCATGCATAGCCTAAAAGCACTGGGAATTCCAGAGCCAGGGAAATTCGTCGTCACCGGCGCCCGGCATCGGCTACCGCCAGAATTGCGGGATGACGTGGGCAGAGTTCTCGCCGATGGGTACAATTACCAAATGCTTCTTCTTTGCGGCTTTGGAGGCGCTCAGATCTTCGCCGCCTTGCTAATGTGGAAGAGGAAGCAAATTTTACCAGCGTAGGGATGGCCAGCTAGACGGTATGAGGTGGGAAACACAACCAGGCTATTTCGAGATGTAGTGCCAGCAGTGGCTGGATTTGCATTCAAACAAAACAAAGAGTAATTGTCACTATAAGAGGCAAGTTTCGAAAACCACTCACCTACATCGAGCCAATTCTCCCTCTCAATCACACAGTCAATTATCGGAACCACTTCATCAACATGTCTACTCGAAAGTGAACCGGGTACGTCATGCCCCAAATCATGTAGAAAAGGGGCTTAGTGCTGCCATTATACAAGCTAACATATTGCCCGGCGTAGCGCTGTCGATAAACAGATCTGGTTTGCCATATATGCTCTGTTGGTACGTCGACGGTCTTGAGTCATTCACGATAAAGCCACGATTGCATCTTCAGAAAACTTGCCAGCCCACGGAACGACCCGTTTGCGTATAAGGACGCTCAAAGCTCTCCCTAAAGACGCGGCGTCCTTCACCAGCCGCTTGGCGAATATGCTAGGCTTTCACCTTTACTGCGTCACAGAAGCATCTGGTGAGCTGTACGTAGGAGAACTGGGAAGACTTGTGGCTGTTGGCAAACGCCATCCGTCGGACCAAGCTATGCCTCTTGACCGCAGATAAAACAAAAGGGAAAAGTGCTCATCTCACTTGGACTATCCAGCGTCTACAGCAAAAGTGTCATGGTAAAAAGACAAACTCATTCTAATGTGCCATGCGGTTAGAAATCTGAGCCATAGCGTGTGAAATTCGAACATCTTTACAAGCTTGCTCTTAATATGTATACTAGAAGTCTAAATCTCATCGTTTCTGCAGAGGTCCAATGGAAGAAGGCCGACTGGCCTCTGCATTGATGCCGCGGCTATGTAGGGAGAGAAAACGCATCTGGTTCAGCTAGCGAATTAACGGGAGGGAACTGAACGGAAGGAAGCCTTGAACGTGAAGAGTGGAAACAATGTGTGGAGGAGTTGAAACCCGGCCAACTAGACAGGAACTTCGGCTTGTCGCTGCAAGAACAGGGAGGGAAAACGTCGCATTTGCCGCCGTCTGATGGGCTCGTGCTCAGCGTAAGCTCCGTCATGTATCATAATAACACTCGCAAAAGTTGTGAAACATCGGAGCGGGGGACCACATGCAACCAATTACTTGCGCACGCAGGCGTGTTGACCAACGCCTCACGGCCTTGCTATAAATACAGCTCTCTATCCTCTCCGGTTACGTCAATAGATCATCTCACCCTTCTTCTGGTGCCTAGGTCATACACGCCCAGTGGTCTTCCGCCGCCAAATTCAGCGATTACCACCTATACCCGTCAGGCCGCCTTGCTCAGCATACAGAATCCCCTGAGTTGGATCCGTACATCTGGCTTCGATAAATACAATGAGTAGTATCCTCAAAAAGCAAATCGATCTCTCCCAAACCTCCCCAGATACTTATGACATATCTTGGCATGTCGACTGGACTCTCGGCCTAAGTACGTGAGCTACCGCATCTTATATGCCGCGCACACACATCATGCAAGCTGACTTGTGGCATCTGGTTGTTTCTCTTGCCTTTAGCTCTACATGGAGGGTGCATCGCCGCTGCAATTCACCACGCCGCCGCAACGTATCTTACTACCAACCCAACGCTAGCAGCCCGCAACCAACCCGACGTCCTCAGCCTGCATCTCGACTTCCTCCGACCATGCGAGCCTCGCAACAGCACGATTACAATTACACCTCTCAAAGTTGGCGCTGCCGCAAGTACCCTCCAGCTACAGCTTACACAAGAGGGCAAGCCTAGGGTGCTGGCTCTAGTCACATCAACCAACTTTGACAAAGATCTCGGCCCTACTGCGACCACTGCCTGGAATCTCGAGCCTCCTCCGCCGCCTGTACCCGACTTCGATCGTGTCTTGGCACACCAGCCCGATGAGAACTGGATTCCAGGTCGTGTTGTGGGGGAGCTTATCCCCCTGACACACCGGAAGCTTGATCTGCTTCCTCGTGTTGGCTTTCCTGTTGATGGGATTTGCGACGCTTGGCATAGCTTCGTTGCAGACGAGCGTATGGACGCTACCTACCTGGCCTTGATTGCCGATAGTACCCCCTCCATGTCGGATACGCTTCTATACAACGGCGGCCCCTATGATGCTCATACATTCCACAAGCAGATGGAACAGTGGGCCAGGGAGAACCCTGGGGTGCCTTGCGTGATAACTAACTCTATTGCTGATGCAATGAAAGCTACCCACTTTAATATTACTCTTACTATGGACATTCAGTATAAGCGGAGGCTTCCTCGGGAAGGACGTCGTTGGGTATTTACAAGAGCTGCTACCAAGAAGTTACAGAACGGAAGAATGGACATGGATGTTACTATTTGTGATGAGGATATGGAGCTCCTTGCCACGGCTCGGCACGTCATTCTTGTTCTCGATGCCCAGAGGAAGTTCCGCAGCGGCAAGGAGAAATCGGCTCTGTAGATGGGACATTTACCAGCGGTGCGCGGATCTTAATGGTGGTTGTGCAGGCAGATGACCCTGGGAAGGAGCTTTTATTTTTGCTTGATATGTTCAACAATCCCGTAACTACTCACGCTATGAGTACCTGCCGAAGGAAGCAATTAATTCCATATCCCGATGCTGAATAATGAATCTCAATTGAACACCCACGCTACACAATAGATGCGGCTATTATTTTCCCTGGTGTTGGACGTGCTGTGTTAGCGGGTCGTGGATTGGCTACCAATAACTAAACCAACATTCACTTCCAAACGTGCCGAGAAATGCCACGTGTAAGATATCGGGCCATTTTATTTTCATAACAGCATAGGTAAACCAATTCCCATGACAAAAAGCACGCGCCTACATGGCACACCTTCTCAGCATTCTCAACCGTCAAGCGCACTTTACGTCCTGTGGTAGCATCTAACACTTCCGATAGCATTAAGCGCGCCAATAGATGCCAAATTAGGTATACTTGTCTCCAACCTATCATAGATGGAGTTCTGGCAGCGGAGATCGCTAAGATTCCAAGTTAGCCGTTGCGAGATAAAAGCTTGGCAAGACCGTATGTAGCCTACGAGTAAAGATTGCAAGCAATATTAGCCTCGGTAATCCGCATAGAGCCAGTCTTGTGGCGTCTGGAATGTAGAGCAATATCAGTCTCCTCTCTATAAGATTGCAGAGCATAGTGGCCATCTTATATCGTACAAAAATTGCGGGAGTGTGACGCAAATATCAATGAGGGTAACATCGAAATGAGGATCGCGGTAATGCACCCCACGGGAAATTCTTGCCTAATGCATGCCGATAAAAGTGGTAAGCTAGGGGAGAATCATAGACATTGCGAGGCGATACTGGTTTTACTCACAATAACCGCCTGTGGACTTGCTACATCCGGCGCTGCAACATCGGGGTCAGCCTGTCTGGCTGCTGGCACGCCAGCACAGGCAAGTTCCGCACAGACAACTGTAAGAAGAGTCGACACGCGCATGGTTGAACTTGAAGAGTTTTGGTAGAGTTGATTACTAGCGCAGCTGGTAGGGAATATTTGTGGGTGGAAATAGAGGGCAGGGGAGATGCAAGCAAGGACGCATGACTACATTTATAGGCGTTTACGGGAATAGCCAGGTACAAAAGTAACCCCAGATGTCCTTTATAGACCGAGGTATGAGGAACACAGTTGGTGGGATGACCGTCGCGAGAACAAACAAATTGAAATCGGCTGAAAATAGTGCCCACAATGTTGTCACGACTGCATAGGAGTTCAGCCAATATTGCAACCACATACCATACTCATGCATACTACCAGGGATGAGGCCTTGCAGAATGGTCAATGTTTTTGACAATTGTTGCATGGATGTTGCCAACGGCAATTAGCGACGTAGTGCGTGCTCACTTGGATCAGAACTGAGTCGGGCGAGCGGGACTTCATTTTTCAAGCACGATAAGTTTATACTATTACGTTTGGTCTTTTCCTGAGAGAATTTTACATCATCTGTCTACTTTCTAGCTCGACGTAAGAGCAATTTGCTATTCCCATCTTAAATAGTATACATGCCGTGCGGCGCATGTCAATGTATGAAGTTTGGTGACCATAGCTGGCTTCCATGCAACTTGCGTCGTGTCAACTCTTACACGAGTCAGCCCAGGTGGATAAAGAGGCTGCCCCAAGTCCGTCTTTTTCTTGCAGGCCAACTGTGGTGCTGCGAAGCCTGGTAACGAATGCATTTGACGCGTCGAAAAGGGGACACTGGGGGCTGCTCTGCAAGGTAGCCCGTAATATTGGAGTCTGCCTGCTGAGAGCGTAAGCATTGTAACCTCAAAACTGTGACAACTAGCGACTTTGGTGTCACCTGCTCTTTGCTATATTTGCAGAATTACAGCATCTGAAGCTTTTCTTACCTGTCGGCCAAGCTCGAATCCTTAAGCTACGAGAGCGCGCAATTTGACCACATTGTGAGCTTCAACTTTGCCGAGCCCCATGAGATACAGCACATCATCTGTAAAGTCAAATGAATCTAATATTGGTCCTTTTTGTATCGTTACAGGAAAGGAATCCTGACCAACCACGTGCTAAACCATGTCTTCCGAGATGAATGTGATGGACTGGCTTTATCAAAGGGAATTTGGAAGTTTCCAAACATTGCCGCTCCCGGAAAGCAGTTGGAACAAACCTTTGGGCTGGAACGGAACCCGTCTCAGCGTAGCATGCAGAGCTACCTACAAGGATTTGATTTGGTGCTGTAATACGCATTGACACAAAACGGTGGTCCAGCCCGATGCAGGAAGAACACCCAACGCTGTGAGACCTATTCCGGGGTCAAATTTAAGCATGTCCTACCGTTTTTTCCCCGGCCCATTTTCTCGGCAGTGTAACCAAACATTGGTGGGATGATGCGGGGGAAGAGGTGCATTTGTTGAAGGCGTCGACACCCCTACGTTCAAGGAACGAATCTTTTGCTCTTATCAGCCATGTTTTATGCTCTGCATTGAGGTAGCTCACTGGATTTCGAAGGGCAGCTGGCAAATGATGAGAAACACGACTGGTTGTTTTGTTCGTGCGTGATATGTTCAAAGTGGGATTGTAACACGCCGTTGTCCCTTCGTCAAGAGTAACGTCCAAAGTTGGGGCTCTTGACAGGCTGACAGGAAAGTAGGGTGTCAAATAGATATTATCTAAAATTATATGAGTCGGTCATATTCCCCAGACCGCCGTTTATACGTAATCAGCTGCAGGCAGGACACTGCGGCGGGGGTTGAGGAGGCATGACATTACAAGGGTCTCGGCCGATTCCATTAATTTACTTCCCTCTCAGAATGTCACATTTCAATTTTCAGCTTTCAGCTTAACAGTTGCTATTCGAGTCGAGCCACCTGACAACCCCTTCTCCCGCGGGCTATGCGACGAAATTGTATGAGCCATAAGGTTTTTCGTGCAGGTGCAATTAATCGACAAATTGGGGTCGAGGCCCATTTTTTCACCATGTGCGGGTTTTTCCCTCAATTTTCCCCTATGGCTACCCGACTATCGATTCACGGTGTCGGGATGAACACAGTCTACACCTGTCCGCAATGCCGGCAGTACTGCCAACGCATCGCGTGCAAGAGACCATTTACTTTCATACGTTTGATGCCCACATGTCCCCGACGGGTAGCTGGCTCGAATATCAACGGCCTCACTGCTAAAAAATTGCTGCGAAGACTAGCAGGAACGCTGCCGTACTAGGATTTTTAGGCTGCCGATACGCGATAGTTTGCATTGTACGTCAATCACGTCCGCGGTACACCGGACCCATCTGATTGCATGCGTCTTCTCCAATAGTGACTGATTCTACTGAGTTTAGCTCACCACGTCCTATGTGCTATTGGGGCTGAACGCTGCAGCCGCTGAAATGTAAATACACACACTCAAACGAATAAACATTGAATCAACTGTATATTAAGGTGGGCCATACGCCAAGCCCTAGAACAGGATAACAAGATGCACAGTTTATACACTATAAAGCAGGTGGTTAATCTCACCGTGTCTCTTTACCAACTGACTAGGTATCAAGCTAATCTTTCTGGGCACAGCGAACTGTCTTCACAGGCAAGCCAGTCCGGTTGAACAGATTGTAAGCTCTATTCACGGGACTCCGCCGGCCTTCATATAACATCTTATGGGAAGTGTATCCCCAAGTCAGACAGCTGGTATCTGAGGCCAGCGTTGCATTTATCTAGGCAACGGTCATCACCAAAATGGAGCCTATACTTAGGGTGTAAAAGGTCCACGGGTACCCGTGTAGGTTGCTTGCCCGTGGGCTTTGGGTAGGTATGGGTAGGAAAAAATAACTTAAATAGATTTATAGGGGAAAATAAAGTACTTATAATTATCTATTAGAAATATTAGGTATTTTTAAGTACTTAAATAAGACTTATATAACTTATTTTATACTTTAAAAACTTAAGACTTATTATAAATATAATTAAATATTAAAGGGTTAACGTTAATTATTATAATTAATTATTATAATTAATTAATTTATTTAATTTATATTATTATATTATATTATTATACGTTTATAGGTATTTATAAGATACTTATCTTTATATTAGGTTACTTATAGTATACCTAAACCACTTACATAATAAAATAGGTAGCCTACGAATAACCTAAGAAAAACTTAAATACCCACGGGTGCCCACGGGTACCCGTTTTTACACTCTACCCATACTGCACCTTTGAGTCCTCCACAGAAGACTATTGCCTGTCCCACAAACTTCAAACTGACGCAAAGAAATCATCTGACGTGGCGACTAGAGAACATTTAATGGCCCTACTGGAGCGATTATTATCCGGCTTACCCTATCGTTGCCATAGTCATAGAGTTGTCATTCCGCATGCTGTGACAAGGGCTTTATAGAGGGCTTATGAATAGCTTTAAAATTATCTCTGAGTCCAAAAGGTCCTGATTCAGTTAATCTGGGGACCCGACCCTTGACCTGTAGGCTGTATACGTGCATGGGAATCTGGGTGTGTGTAACCTGACGGGGATGACCAAGGCCTGGTGTGACCCCCTGACCTCCTTATGGTCCGTCACGATGCATCCTTCGTGCTGATGCAGCCGATTTCGGCTATATCAGGATAGATGGACCGTCTTCGGAAGGATATGTCATTTATCCGTGTGACACAAGCAGTCTAATGGTTACATCGGCTGCAAGTCCGGACGATTTCAGCTCGCCACAACTCAAAACGTAAGACTTACGGGCCTAAAAGAGCCACATACATATTCCGCTGTAAGCGACAGATCCCTGCGAGTAAGAATCTGTCACGTCACTGCAGATTTCTTTGGTATACAGGGAGAATTTGACTGCGGATGACATCGTAAGGCCTACAATACCCTGCGGTGAAAACAGACCTATTGGCTCCCTTAGACTGGCGTAGTGTTTGATGGATATTCCGCTTCCACTCAATTAACACAATCTCATGCTAGGCTACCCAGACATGAAACTCAAGTCAGCAAGTTTCATCTCCATGCCTCGGCTAAGCTCATACTGCTCCAAGATAAGTTGCCGCTATGCTGGGGTTGTGGACCCCGGTAGATAGAGCTGGTCATAAACATAATATTTCAGTCATCCAAAAAGGTTTCAAATTCCTCATCTAGCAGCTCAGAATCTGGTTCAGAGTCCTCTCCAACAGTCTTGTCATCTTCAACCCACGCCATATCATCGTTCAGAATCATAGTCTTGCCAGTCAAGACGTCGAGTGACTGTGTTTCAAACAGAGGGAGTGTATGAGTCAGTATCCTCACAACTTTGGACGACGCCACTTTGGTTGCGAGAGCTTCTGCATGCTATTGTATGTCCGCCTTTAGTTGAAGCAGTCCTCCCTGAGAACCACATGGTTTAGAGTGAGTCGCGGAGATCATCCCTGATAGGTCGGTAATCAGGCTCAAGTTGCTGACCACTTCACTCAAGTGCAATTTTGGTTCGTATCCTGGGGCTTCAAAACATCAGAGCAGATGCTGCAGGCTCCGGATCGTGCGAAGAATCATGCCGATGGTTGGACAGATATGATGGCTACCCCCTTGCTCCCCCGATGGGGTCAGAACGCTAACGGATAGATCCAGCACTAGAACGTCGAGATTCTCCATCGAAATCAAGGCTTTCTTCGCTGGTAGAGGCAGATAATTGTCATGACTTTCGGGCAGGTGAGGAGGGGGACAGCCCAAGGCTCGTATGGGCAAGGTGCGCAACCTGTGAGATTTCTGGGCTATAATAGTGAGTTGGGCGAGATAATTTTTAAGGTTTCTGGGTTTTTCTTCGCTAAGAGCCTCATCCGGGTGACTGTCTTTTGATGGGCTCGATTTCGAAGCATATTCCTGGGGATATGATGTAGAAAAATAGGCATTATTTCCGCTCAGATCAAGGTCTAGGATTTACAGGCTAACCTGAATTAGAGATGGCCCTTTGATAAGTTGGGAGCTTACTACAATGTAGAGACCCTTGCGAAAGTTTAATGCACTTTAAACATAGAGGAAGGCGTAATTGACCCATTGTTTACAGGCCGTGAGGCGACCCAAATCCCCGTGGAAAAAAGATGAGCCTACTTGATCGAAGATTTGAATTAGAGTCTCAGGAGGCAATTTGAAAAGTGACGTTATGACATCCGACCGGGCGATTGGTAAGAAATTAATGCAGAAGAGAAAAGAGACATACAACCCGATTCAAGAGAGACGCGCACAAAGCCTACTGTGACTCATGTTATACAGTCCGTACTTCCGTTTTCTGATTCGCTCCAAGTGCAGAGGGTGGTTGTATGATGAGGGTTCAGCCTCGCCGATGCCCAAGCATCGCACACTCCTGGCTTCACAGCCTTGTTGTCAGCTTGATCAAGACAACTGAATGCTACTGCAATTTCGCTAATCTTGCCTTCCTTCACGCCAAGCACCAATCACATGTGATTGTGAGCCGAACCTCCAAGCGACGTCAACGGCCGCACCATCGGCCTCTTCGAAGTCACTTTTCGTCCAACATACAAGTACCTCGCCCTGCTTCGGGGTCGTCAGAGTCGGATGATTTGGTGTACCATGGATCAGAGGGTGTGTATATTCATAATTGAGGGAATTGGTTGTATTGATGCTTGTTTTTCTCCTTAGTTACGTGACTCAGTCCACTCTTCCCCCTAACAGGTGCGATGGTCGCTAGCTCGCAAGGTATCCAACCAGGCAACTCTCGTTGTGAGCCAGCCATACCCGGCTCGGTAAGTTAGAAAGGGCCCAGTGCAGTCTACTGTCGGCCTCCACGCAGCCTCTCGTAGTCCGGCATCGCGTACCTGGTCATCCACTCCGATCCAAGAACCTCCTTGACGCTGCAACGTTGCTCCGGCCTGTACGCCAGCATCGGCCGCAACATGGCAAGCAGAGCTTCCTTCTCAGCTAAATCCATCGTCTCCAATTTACATCTTCTCCGCCCTTCTTGTATAGCGTTCTCAAACTGGTAGTCAAAGGTATACACAGGACTGTCATTAACTCGAATAGGCTGGCCATCTTCCGTGAAGTCCTCTGAGCGCGCATCCCATTTCTCCCACCATTCATCAGGCAGCTTTCCGAGAGCTTGGACCTGGATCCACGTCACAGTGTCCTCGGTACCCATGAACATCTCGAACAAGGACCGCTGGGCCAGAGTGGCCCAGACAGCACATGCGAGGGTCCAGATGTCGCTGGGGAATAACTTCGGCTTCGTTGGCTCAAACCTAGCCTCTGGTGGGCGAGAATGCACCGGCGTGCAACATTCGAATTTTGACTCTTGCGAAGGGCGGTATGACTCGCCAAAGTCAGCGCGGACGATATGGGCATCCGACAGGGGAAGCTCGTTGATTGTCTCCATGGGGAACTAAACAGGCAGGGTGGCGACGGGTGGGACACCGGATGGAATCGGTAGGGTGTAAAAGGTCCACGGGTACCCGTATAGGTTGCTTACTCGTGGGCTTTGGGTAGGTATAGGTAGGAAAAAAAGACCTAAATAGATTTATAGGGGAAAATAAGATACCTATAATTATCTATTAAGAATATTAAATGTTTTTAAGTACTTAAATAAAACCTATATAGCTTACTTTCTTTATATTAAATTATAATAATTATTATTATTAATTAAGTATTAAAGTATTATATTTTACTTTATATAATACTTATATAAGTGTAACTTAAAACCTTTATTATTATTAATTAATATCTTATAAAAGTCTATTAAGTTATATCTTATCTTTTTATTTAAATATATTAATCTTTATATTATTTATATTAAGTATATTATTATTTAATATAAGAATATTTAACTTACTTATTACTTTAATCTTTTAAGATAAATATAATTAATTTAAGAGTATATTTAAGTATATTTATTAAGTTTTACCTTATTTCTTTATTTTAAGATATTAATCTTTATATTATTTACGTTAAGTATATTATTATTTAATTTAAGAATACTTAAATTACTTATTTCCTTTAAGATAAATATAATTACTTTAAGAGTATATTTATTAAGTTATATAATAATTAATTATAATAATTATTTTATTATATTTCTCTTTATTATAATAATTCTCTTTTAATTAATTAAATATTTCTTTTAACTTATATATATAATAAAATAAATATTAAATACTTTATATATTATCTCTTTTATATATAAGTATTTTAAGTTAATATTAAATTAATTAAATTAAGTCTCTTTAACGTAAAACTTATTAAAGTTAAACTTAAACTTAATAATTAAGCTTTAATTTAATCTCTTAAGTATATAATAATAATTAATATATTAAGTATATTAAAAGAAATATTATTCTTATCTTATACTTTAAGGTTTATACTTTAATTAATTTCTTAATATTTAGCTTTAATTATTAAGTTAAAGAGCTTTAAGATATCTTTAAAAGGTAATAATATCTTATTATATATAATTAATAAAAAAGAAAGGTTATATAATATTTAACTTAAAATATTAAAGCTCTTTATTTATTATATATATAGCTTATTCTCTTTAAGTTAATTTACGTGTTAAGTAAGTAATTTCTTATTTATATTATAATTAACTTAATTTAAGTAATAAATATAAGATAAATACTTATATTAATATTATACTTATTTAATAAAAGATAGCTTATATTATTAGGCTTATCTAGTATATTTAAGTATTTAAGCGCCTTTTATAGCTTATATAAGCGTTATTATTATATTATTATTAGAATATTAGTATTTAAAAAGTAATCTTTTAATAATAGTAGCTATTAGCTACTCTTATAACTATAAATTAATATAAAAAAATAATCTATTAATATCTTAATTAATAAATAATATTAATTATAATAATTAATATTATAATAAATACTTTAAAAGCGCTTTAATAATATAATACTTAATTAAATAATAAGGTAATCTTAAGTTATTCTTAAGATATCTTAATATAAAAGTTACTTTAAAATTTATTATTAAAAGCTATAAATATCTTTTAATATATTTTAACGTTTATAAAAAAAGCCTAATAAATAATATAAGAATACTTAAGATTTATTACTTTTATTTATAAAATATAATATTATTAATAAAAATAATTATTAAAAATAATTTATAAAATAATTATACCTTTTAAGGGTTAAAGTTAAAAACCTTAATAAATAACTTACTTATAATATATAATTATTAATAAGTTTTATTATAGCTTTAATTATATATTTTTATATACTTTTACGTAAATATCTTTTAATAATATAACTTAATTATATTACTTAATTATTTAAGAAATAATAAGCTTAAATACGCTTAATAGCGCTAATTTATATACTTAATATTAATTAAGTTGAGTAAAGTTATAATAGTATATATATCTTTATCTTTATATAAAAGAGTATTATACTTATTAGCTTTCTTCTTTATATTATTAACTATTTATTATAAAATTATATATAAGGCTTTAAATAAGCTAGAATCTTATATATTAGCTTAACTTTATATAACCTTTTAAGTAATATTAAGATATTTATATATAAATTATATTATATTCTAAGAGTTTAAAAGTATTAGACTATTATTATAACTTATAAAATTTATAAGCTATAAAAAAATCGCGTTAATATTAATAAGATAATTAACTTATTTTTAATTCTTATTATTAAATTTACTCTCTTAAAAAGTTATATTAGTATTAAGAAAGGTATTAATTAATTAATAAAGCTTATAAGCTTATAATAATATTAAAGTAATTAAATTCTATTAAATAATAACGTTATATATTAGCTATAATAAGGCGCGCTTTAAGTGTAAGTTATCTTATATATTTATAAAGGCTACTTATACCTTATTACTTTAAAAAAATATAAGGTAAGATTTTAAATCTATAAAAGTATTAATAAAAATAATTAATAAAAATATTAGATTTATAATAGTAAAATATATAAGAGTATAAATAAATATCTTATACCTTAAGAATAATAACTAAAATTAAATTTATATATATTTTACTTATACTTTTAGTAATATCTTAAAAATAACTCTTAAGATTATTATTAAGCTTAATAATTTTCTTTATTTTAAGCTTATAAGTATTATTTTAATAATTTATACTCTTTTTAATTATTATTATTTTAATAGTATAAATAACCTCTTTAATAATAAGATTTAAAATATATATAATATAATAAATAAAGTAAATCTTAGATTATTATTATTTAAAAGAAATATACTATAAAATAGCTTTATAAAGGCGCTTTAACTTAAGGTCAAAGCTATTATTACTAATAATAAATTTAACTTTCTTTAATAGATAATATAATTATAAATTATTCTATTAAAGGTAATAGATAATCTCTTAGTTTTACCTCTCTTTAAATGTATTTTTAAATATATTAATTAAATTAAGAGTAATTATTTAAAGATTTTACTTTATATTAATAAAGTAATATAATATATTAAGTATTATTTAAGTTTAAATATTTCTAGTTTAATTATTAATTATTAATAATATTTATAATTCTTTTATAATATATTATAAAAGGGATTATTATATTAATATAATATAATTATAAATGTATTTTATTATTAATAGAGTATTAAGAATTATAATACTTAAGTAAAGAAATTTAAGAATATTATTAAAAGTAAGATTTATAATAATATTTATAGCTAAGTATATTTAAGTAATAAAAACTAATAACTTCTTTTACATTTACTAGTATTATTTTAATATTTTAACCTATAAATTAATTAATAAAATTAATATATATAAATAATATATTACTTACCTTAAATTCTTATTTTATATCTTTAAAAGGGTTTAATAAGTAATTAGTTTTATAGAACCTAACTTTAATAAGATATTTTAATATAATAAATATACTATTATTAGTTTAAGAAGTAAATAAATAAGTAAGTATAGTATAATAATAATTATATATAACTTTTAGTATATTATTTAACTATTATACGCCTTATATAAAGGACTTTTATATATAAGACTAATAAGAGAATTAAAATATTCTTCTTATAATTAAGCTTAATAATAAACTTATTAAATAAGTAATTATTTATTATTAATAGAATTTAATTATTAATTATTAAGTTATAAAGTCTAATTATTAGGTAAAGTCTCTTATATTATATAAAAGATAATTAATATTTATAATTATCTTTAAATTAATATCTAATAAACGAATTATTAGTAATAAAGAAAAGAAGAATAAATACTCTTAAATATTATTATTAAAATTAAAATTTATAATAAAAAGAAATAATAAAAAAGGTTTAACCTTAAAGCTTTAATAAAGAGATAATAAGTGAAAATAATATATAAAATTTTTATTAAGTAAAAATAAGCGTATGACTTATAATAAGGTAATTAATAAATAATTTTATATAAAATTTTCTTATTATAAGATTATATGTTTTTATTTTTTTTCTCTTTTTACTTTTAAGTTCTTATTTATTAAATATAAGATAATAATTTTAGTTATATAAGTATTAATTAACTTAAGTAATATATAAGTAAGTATTATATATTATATTTCTTATTCTTTTAATTATTTAAAATAAGTTTTATTATAAAGTAAAAGATTAAAATATATTATTATATAATAAAATTTAAGTTAATATTAAATTATAAGACCTATTAATAGCGCTTAAAAGGTAAGTGAAATATTATATATAAGTTTACCTTATATATTTATTTAATAAATAAATATTAATATTTCTCTTTTTAATAAAACCTATAATAAATTTTTTTAAAAAGGTATATTAAAAGACTAGTATTATAGCTAAGTTTATTTTAATATATTATTAAAAGAATTATATACTTAATTAATCCTATAATAAAGTTTCTTATAATAATAATATATATAATTTATAATATACTAGAATTATATAATATAATAATTATTACTTATATAATTAAGTTAAATCTTTAATAATAAGTAGCTTAAAAAGAGAAAAGAGTTATTTATATTACGTATAATATTTTATATTACCTATAAGCTATAGCCTTATAAAATAATATAAGCTAAGAGTTATTAGATTTATATTATTAAAAAGCTAAGCTAATAATTAATTATTAAAATTAATTAATAAAAATATACTTATAATTTATTTATTATCTTTAATATTTTTATTTTATAATATTATTAAGAATTTTTTAAATCTTTAGCTTTAAATTAATATTTAAAATAACTTTCTTATTTTATTTTTTAAGTATTTAATACTTTATATTCTTTAATTCTTTTAAGAGCTATTTAAGGCTTTTAATTACTCTAGTAATTTAATTATTAAATATAATAAATTAAAAATAAGCTAAACTAGGTAGATTCTTTTACTTTAAAAATATAAAGAGCTAAGTTACGTTTAAAGCATTAAAAGTAGTGTAGTTTTATAGTTTTTAGTGAATTTTAGTGTAGTGTAGTATAGTGTAGTTTTACTATACTACATTACATTTTAAAAATTAGTGTAATATATAGTATTAATAAATTTATAAGCTATTATTAGCTAATATAATTAGTAAGTTAAAATAAAGCTAAATTTACTTACTAGTATTAGTATTAGTAAGCAGGGATTAACTAGCTTAAATAAGCTAAAAATAGGGATTAAAGACGTAATAAAAATATAAAAATAAGAGAAAGTATAAGAGAAATTTAAGGGATTTATATTAGGTAAGTAAGTATTTTTTTATATTATAATTATAATTAAAATTTACTTAATTTAATAGAGGAAAAAAATTCTATTATTTATATATAAATATTTTATAAAAAAAGAGATTTAACTTACTACCCTATAACTTAAATATAAAAATATTAAATATAAAGCTTATAAGTAATATATTAAGGTAAGAAATAATATTCTTAATTAAATATATTAGCTTTAGCCTTATAAGTAATATAATTATCATTATAAATATAAGAGATTATATTCTTTTAGTTATATTATATATATAAATTTATATAAAATATAAATTTAAATAACTCTTTATATAATTAACTTTCAATATTACTTTTTAAACTTTTATAACGTTAAAATTCCACTTTTTTATATAAAATAAAAAATAATAATAAAAAAAACCCTTTTAATATTAAATTAAGTATTAGAATTATAAATATTTTCCTTCTCTTCTTCTTCTTTAATATCCTTACTAATATTTATATAATTAGACTTAGAAATATCCTTATTTTTATTAGAATTAGTTAAAACTTTATTCTAATCTTCTTCTTCTTTCTCTTTCTCTTTCTCTTCTTTTTCTTCTAAATTTCTACTAGAATATAAAAATAAATTATAATATCTCTTATTTTCCACCCTTTTATTCTTATTTTTAACTTAGTTTTTTAATAATAAAATAATTCGAATATTTTCATATAATAAAGTAGTTCTTCGCTTAGTAATAATATTAGTTCTTTAATTAAAATTCCCTTTTATAGCTCTTAAAGTAGCTAAAATAGCTAAATATTTTCGAGCTATTATAGAAAGAATTAGGAAAGATTTAATGGAATTAGCCTATTAAATAAATATATCTTATTATTAAAAGATAGCTTATAATTATAAATGTATAAATAATATTATAAAGATAAAAAATACTATATCTTCTTTAAAATTAAGCTTTAAATAACTAGAAATCTTATTTTTTCTAGTTTTTTTAATAGCTTTAGTTTTTTACTTTAAAAATAAGTTATTAAATAAGCTAGGATTTTATTAAAGCCTAATATTATTATAAGAAGCTAAATTAGTTAATTATTATATATTAACTTTAATTCGAGTATTATTTGTATTTTTAATTAATTTTTTAGAATTAGAAGAAATTTCTTCTAATTTTATATAAGAAATTACTTTATTTTTAGGGTCTTATATATATTTATAATAGGTTCTATTATATAATTAATTATTAAGAAATTTAAAATATATATTATATATTAATATAATAAATTATAACTTACTCTTTATATTTAGCTTTTAAGTCTTTTAATAGTTAATTGATAGTATTAGAATTAATACTTAATTAATTTTTAATTAATTATAAATTAAGTTTAAGGTTTAATATAATAGTAAATAAATAAGGCTTTTAAAAATTATAATTACTATTAATATTCTTAGGAAAATAGTAATTTAATTTATATAAGCCTTTTTTTAAAGCTAAAATAAAGACCTTAACTAATAGATTATAAGTATTTAACTATAAAATAATTAGTAATTTAAAATAAAATTATAAAATTATAAAACTTACATTTTTAAGCTAACTTTTTTAATCTTTTAATATATCTTAAAGTAAAGTATAAATTCTTATTAAGAAAAAACATATTAAACTTATAGTATTATAAGATTAGCTTTATAATTATATTATAGACTAATTAAAAATCTTTAAAATACTTATTAAAGTATTTAAATTAGCCTATTCTTACGTAGTTAAGCTAGTATCTTTAAAAGCTATTAAATTCGGTTTTTTCTGTAATATTTTAATAGGTTCTACTAATAAAATAGCTGTATAAAGCATTTTATAGGTTAAATTCTATCTTATTACGTTTACTAATATAAGTAAAGTTAGTTATTAATAATTATTAACTTATTAATACTTATTATAACTTATTAATATTAATAATAATATTTATAAGCTTTTAAAGCTTTAAATAATATTTATAATATAGAATTAATAACTTACCTAATAGTATTTTTATAAGATTACTATTTCTAGTAATAAATCCTTTATCTTTAGCTTCTTTTAAAACTTTTAACTATTATAAATAAAGTTATTAGTTATTTTTAATAAGAATAGCTATTCTTTTAACTTTTCTAATAATTCCTATTTTATAATTAGCTTAAATTATATAAAATAACTTAAAATAAGTATTATAAATTATAATAAATACCTGGAATTAAATTATTAAATTTTATTCTTTTTTTAGCAGATAAATCATTGAATTCTTTAATAGAATAATGTAAAAATTCCCTATTTATATAATCTTTAATATTTTCGGTATTTATTATTTCGTTAATAAATATAAATATTATATCTTTAGCTACTATATTTAAAATATAAGCTGTATAATAAATATTTAAAGGCTTTTTATACCTTTTAGAATATAAGTTTAAAAAAGAAGATAAAAAGGTATTATTATTAGAGCCGTTATCTCTAGTAAAGCTATAATAATTAAAAAGTTAGTAAATTAATATTATTTTATATATAAACTACTAACCTTATAATTTTTTTAGGGTTTATATTATATTTAGTTAATAATTCATTAAAAGTTGAATTAATTAAATAGCTAGTATAGCTAGTAGGTAAATATTTAAGTCCTAATATATAAATAGCTTTTAAATTATAATAATAATAATAATAATAATATAAATATAAACATAAATATAATTATAAATATACTTACCAATTAAATAATATTTTAAGTTAAATTAGGGGTTTAACTAATTAGCTATAACCCCTAAATATAATTTAAAATTAATTAAAGTCTAAATATTAAGTTAAATAAATATAAAACCTATTTTATTAACTTAATTTTAAATTTTATTTATTATATTCTTTTTTATATTAGAATGTAATATTTTTATGTGAGATATAAGGCCTTTATAACGAAAAAAGCTTATATTATAGCTAAAATAACTTAATATTAGTATAATATATAACTTATATATAAATAATATAATAATATAATATAAACTTACTTGTAATAATAACTTAAAAGCTTTTTAAAGCTTTTACTAGTTATAGTAGTAAAAGATAGGTTATTTTAAAGCATAAATTCAAGAGCTAATATAAGAGTAGTATCCTTAGAAAATCTATTACTACTACTAGTAATAGTATTATTTTTAGGTCTTTTATTGCTTCTTAAAAAGCTAGAAAAGCTAGATTTAGTTAAAAAGTCAGATATTAAAGGTAACTCTGTAATAGCAGGTACTATTTATAAGTAAATTAGTAGATAATGAATTTATAATATTATAAATATATAAATTAATAATATAATAAGATATAAAATAATAATATAATAAGATATAAAATAATAAAAGAAGTAACTTACTAGTTATTTTATCGTTTTCTTTGGCTTTTAATACTATAATAGTAGAATATTTTTTCCTATAATATACTAAACTATTCAAGGACTAAAAACGGCTAGCTAGGTAGGTAAAAGTAAAGTTATAGCTTAGCTAGCTATAAAAAATGTAAAAAAAGGTGATTTCTCGTGGTTTTTTTAAATTAACTGCTAAAACCTTATAAGAAAAAAGGTTATATTAAATAATATATGATTTTATGCGAAATTAATAGCTTTTATTATCTATATAATCTTTTTTAGTTAACGTTTACTAAGAAAAGCTTGAATTATTCGTAATAATAAGAGGTGTAATTCTAAGAGAATTTTAATCCATTATAAAGGTAGGTTTTAAATAATAAAAAGTTTTTATAAGATAGCTTAAATTTAAGGCTATTTAATAATAAAAAAAGTTTAAATAAAAGTTAAGTATTCGTAGAGTTATAAGGGTAAGAAGATTAATGTAAAAAAAAAAGGTTCTAAACTTTAAAGCGAGAGAATATAGTTAATATATAGAATAAATTTATAATATAAACGGTCTTAAAAACCTTAGAATTTAGGAATTTTTTAATGCTTAACTTACCCCTTAAACATGTATATTTGTGTGGAAAATAATAGAATAGTTTTACGAGAAAATATAATTATAGTAAAATAGTTAAAAAAGCTAGTGTGCTTATAATGTATTAAAGGCGTTATATTGTGTAATAATATACTATTTTATCACTTAAAATATGTATATATAGCTTATAGGAAATCTTTATATCTTAAAACTTTAACCGAATATAACTCCTAGAATACTAGACTTATAATTATATAACTAGTATTAAATTAAAGGGCTTTTTAAGGGCTATTAATTAGTCATAAGCTTATAAATTTCAGTTAAGTATTTGTAGAGATATTAGGAAATAGAAATTATAGCGTTTTTTATTAAAGTGGGGTAAAACGCTATAGCGTTTTACCCTAGTTAACTTACCCTACTAAATACCGCGGCTATTATCTTTATAATTAATAGATGAAATTAAGTGGGGCTAATATTTTTAAATAGCTAAGATTATAAGCTTTAAAATAATACTACTCTTATTTTTAAACTCCTTTTTTTTATAAAGTTATAATGGTTTTAATATATAGAATAAAAAAAACTTAAGAATAAAGTTTTTAATATTTATATTAATCTTTATATATATAGAATTAATTATATTACATATATATTTAAGCTTATAAAATACTTTATAATATATAAATTAATAATATATATAATTTTACTTTAATATAAATAATATATATTAATTAAATTAAAAAACATATATAATTATATATAAAATAATTTATATAAATTTTATTAAATATATATTAAATAAAGCTATACGTTTTATATTAATAACTATTAAGATAACTTATATAAAATATAAAAATACTTATTACTTATTTTTATAGATTTATTTTAATTAAATAAAATATAAATAAAAACTAAAAATATTTTAAAATATTATTTACATATAATTAAGGTAAAAAAAAAATATTTTAAATTTTTATATTAATTACATATATTATATATATATAAATAACATTTAAAAAGCATTTATTTCTTATTAAATACTTAAAATAAATTAAGTTAATATCTTTATTTTTAGAATTCTTTAAACTTTAATATCTTACTTATTAATTAACTTATAAAGGATATTTTTATAGCATTATAATAAGCTAAAATTATAGTATTTTTTAGTTATTTTTATAAGCTTATAAGTCTACTTTTAAAGCTCTTATAATTATATATTACACTATAAATATAGTTATAGTGTAGTTAAACTATACTAAAACTATAAAAGCTATACTACACTAAAAACTACACTAAAAACTACATGTAGTATAGTTTTTTTATTAATGCTTTGGTTACGTTAAGGTTACGTATATAACCTTAGCTATAAATATTATAAATTATATTAATTATACTTAACTATTAATATAAACGATATAAGTAACTAACCTATATATATTATTTAATTAAGGACTTTTAATGGATTTTATAATATTACTTAAAAATAATTAATAAAAATAATTATAATAATTAATTGCTAAAAGTAAGTATTTTATTATATTTAATACTATTAACTTAATTTATATAGTATTTCTTTATAATATAAGCGGGTAATAAAGTTTTAAATTAGTAACTTTATTAGATTAAATACCTTTAAAGTATTAAGCTATAAGAGGCGCGTAAAACTAATAATATTGAATATTTATTATAGTATTTAATATAAAGAAAAACTTACGTAATATTAAATTATTTATACTTTAAAATAATAATCTCTCTCTTATAATTAAGCGAGTATATATAAAATTATTAAATTTTAAATTAAATTATCTCTAGTATTTTAATAATTATATTACGTATAAGCTTAAATATAATATAATTTTTATTTTAAATTAATATTAATAATATAAATAAAATAATATAAATAAAACTTACCTTAATTTTTTTAATTTAAATATCTTAAAAGCTTATTTTTATCTCTTTAATATTTACTTTTAAAATACCTTTATTAGAATTTTTTATTATATTTACGTAATTTATAATATTATTATTAATATTCTTTTAATTTAAATTCTTATTATTTTTATTTTACGTTAATTTAATAAGTATTATATTATAGCTTTAATTTAAATATAATTACTTTTTTATATTAGATTAATTAATATAAATAATTATTATAATTAAATAATACTTATTATTTTACTTAAACGTATTACTTAACTTCTTTTTTAAGAGTATTATATATTACTTTTAATACTTTCTTATACTTTATAATATCACGTAATTTTTTTAATTTATAATATTACTTAATAAGTAGAATATTTCGCTTATTTTCTTATTTACGTTTAATAAGAGTTAATTATAATTAACGTTCTTTTACTTACTTTATATATATATTTTATAAAAGCTTAAACTTAACTTTATACTTTTTATTACTTAAATTAAAAGGTTAATTTAATAAGTAAAAATAATTAATATAATTACATGTATATTATTATAAAAAACATTAAAATTAACTATAATTATAGCATTAAATTAATATATTATTACGTTAAAATAAAACCTTAAAAAAAAGAATTTATATAATTATAAGTATAGCTATTAAAAATAATTAATAAAATTTACGTTTTATAATAAAAATAATATAAAAAGATATATAAAAGTAATAAAATAATATATAAAAAGTTAAAATATATAAAATCTAATAATAAGGTAAATATAAGAGTAAGGTAAATTATATACTTAAAGACTTTACTTTTAGTATAGCTTTTATTAGCTATTAAAATTATATACTTATAAGCCTTATTTTTAATATAGCTTTTATTAGCTATTAAAATTTCTTTATTACTCTTATTTTTTTACTTTATTACTCTTTATTATTAATTTTTCCCACTTATAATTACTTAAATAAGTGTTTTTATTAGTTATTTTTATTAATTATTTTTAATAATAATATTATAAAGTATTTTAAGTAAAAATATAATAATTATACGTAATTAATTTAAGAAGATAATAGGTAAAAGGTTATTTAATTAAGTAATTTTAGCTAAAAAACTATATTACTTTAAACTTAATAATAAGTATATATAATTACTATAAATAATTATTATAACTTTAGCTTGAAATTAATTATAATACTTTAAGAAATTTAACGCTATTAAAAAAATATCTTACTTATTATTTTAAGGGTATTATTCTAGCGCCTAATAAGAGAGATTATTAATAATATAAGTACCTTTATTTCTCGTTAGAATTTTAACGTAATTTAAGCTTTATAAGAGTTAATTAAAATAATATTAATTTAAATATTAATTAATATATAAATTATTTATATATTTAATTACTTATCTACTTATTATACTTAACTATAAATATTTTAAGTTAATATATAAAGTATATTATAATTATATTTAAGGACTTTTATACTTTATATAATATATTAAATATCTTTTAAAAGTAAGATATTACCTTTTTATAGGGTTATATAAGAGATTTATATAATTATATTTATTTATAATAATTATTTATATTAATTATCTTATAAGTAATTATAATAGTTTATAATAGAGTAAAGAATTTAAAAATAAAGCTTATATAAAACGTTTATTAATAAATAAAAAATAAAAATATAAAGAAAAAAATTAAATAATATTAAAAGAGAAAAAATACTTAAACTTATACGTATAAAAGAAGATAAAAAGGTAATAATTAAGCGTAAGAAACGCTAAGAATAAGAGAAAGAGAGAAAAGAGAGAAAAGAAAGAAAAGAAAAGAAAAGAAAGTAATAGTTAGTTTTATTAGCTCTTTAATTAACTCTTTAAAACCTAATAATTAAAGTTATATTAAATATTAAGAGATAATACTTTAAACTTAAAACTTATTATAAATATAATTAAATATTAAAGAGTTAACGTTAATTATTATAATTAATTATTATAATTAATTTAAGAAACTTAATTTATATTATTATATTATATTATTATACATTTTATAGGTATTTATAGGGTACTTATCTTTTTCTTAGGTTACCTATAGTATACCTAAATCACCTACATAATAAAATAGGTAGCCCACGAATAACCTAAGAAAAACTTGGATACCCACGGGTGCCCACGGGTACCCGTTTTTACACTCTAGGAATCGGCCTGTCATCAAATGCCTGAACCGGCTCTTGTTCCGGATCTCCACAGCGCGCCAACAACTCCTCATCAGACCAGAGATGAAATTCCTGCGGGAGTCTGAGTAGGACGTTGCCGAGATGAAGGTCTGAACTCGGTCAAGTCAGTCGGGTAGCGGGACAGCGAACAGTACTGGCACTCACCTCCGTGGACAAATCCCTTACCATGCAGATAGGGCAACCGCAAGAATTAACTGAGCTGCGATAGCACGCGCAACGGGCAGCATTAGAGGTGCGTAGGATCCTCTGCGTTTTGCCTCGTTCACGCTGCATCGTGCAACGTCAGTGACCAGGCACGTATGGGTGCCGAGGGGGCCATTTATGTGAAATGTGTTGAGAAGTGTTGGTATCATACCTCGGCCCAAGGCGTCGTCGAACTCAGACGGATTCCGTAAAAGGGACAGAATCTCAGACTCTCGCGGGCTCGCGTCCGCCGTGCAGACTTTAACCGCAACGAGTCGCTGGTGCGTCTCATCTCGCGTGAGCCAGACAGTGGAATAGCTGCCGTGGCCGAGCTTTTATAGTACATAGCAACGACCGCCAAGTCGATCGCCGATGGCTACAGGATGGTAGCCGCCAGGGCCATGTCTGTAAAAAGGTTCTGCGTCGTCGACGGCGTGAAAATAGATGTTCGAGTCCGAGTCAGATGTCCCACTGCCATATGGGGACTGTGCCCTTGTGTTGCTTATGGCGCGACGTGACGAGGCCCAATGAGTATGGCTGAGCCGAAATGAAAGGCAGCCGACGCCGCAAGCTGGAGCTGCTAATAGGGGAAATAAAGGAGAAAGAAAGCCTTCACAGCTTCGCACAGCCATAGATGGCGTTCTCGTCGCCACTGAGATGAGAGTTGTAGTCAGTCTTGATTATGCAGATGGGTGGTTTTGTCAGGGGATGAAGGAAGGTTGACAAGATGAGGTCGTGGACCATATGGGAAGGCGCAGTCGACTTACGTAAGCTCTCACTCGTCCCTCACACATGGACATGTATCAAACCCGTAATATGTTGCTTTGAGAAAGCTCTCCAAACTCGGTTATTTAGAGCAAGTAAAAGTCGTAACAAGGTCTTGGCTGGGGTAACGTCTAACCAGACAGAAATACCCCGAACATAGTCAGTGGTACTTTGTCCAGAGTACGGAAATTGTCGGCACGTAGTACTTCAGGCAGGCTACAGATTTCTGAAAGTAACTAGAGGCAATCACTGCATGTGGCTCATATATACGCCAAAAGGTCACTTTCGTCTATATACCTTCATCAAATCCGGGCTTGATAGTTGATTAGCTTGTTCCACTCCTTGATTGCAGCTTGGGAGGGTTATAATCAAGCTAGGATTCTTGAATAATAGGATGGCCCAATTTTCGTCTCTTAATAGCGGATTACAGTTAAAGATCTACAAGTAATAAATTCAACGCATCAGTTGGGGAGTAGCTGATGGTACGGTCATTCCCACATGTTGTCAGATTTCTGGAGGAGTACTACTCCATTTCTTGCTCTCCCCATTCGCCTCGCAATATATCGCAGTACAAGTCGAAAAAGTGTATCGCCGCTTCCACGAGTAGTTTGACCCAGAAATTCTCTAGGAAACGAAGTATCGTACCGTCCAAAGATGGCAAACTGCCAGATGTTCCGGTCGGAGCCACCTTGGCTTGCGCCCTTATTCCCTCAATGCATTAGCAGTGTAGAATTCGGGGACGCTGGTAAATTCATGGTGACACTTTATTTGGCAGTCAGAATAAAAACAGCTTAGGTCTCCACGAGAAGTCGAATGCATAAAAGTAGCACACCGCTTATCAGAAACAGTTCGGCGTTCTATGGTAAGGGCAATTCTTGTTGCGGCAGTTGAGATAGTCACCCGCCTGCTAATAACACTTTTCGCATCTTGGATAGGTCAATGGCTTTGCGAAATTGGCGTGGTTGGTGGATTGTGAGGACTTGGACATTGTTCAGATGGTTTTTTTTAGAAAAAAGAAAGAAACTTGGGAGCTCTGAAAAATTGATGAATTTGGGTATGACCGATTTGTCGGTGACAAGGGCAGGGTAACTAGGCTTGCAACGTGATGAGTTCAATTCAATCTGTAATAATCTTCTTTGAGGTATCAATGGTCATTGGTTTCCCACGGGGCCTTGAGGGACCGAGAGACTCCATGTCTGTATATACAAGAAGCCAGTGAGCGTTAGAGGCCTAAGGCAGCTCTGGCCTAAGGGCCCAACCTTGGTCTCGTGATACCTTTGCTGTTGTGTCACCGTTATTGGCCCAACGCCTTTATTGTGTCCTCACCGTGAGACAGTCCCTGGTTGTGTTCAAGTGTAGTAGGTTTTTGTTCTGCTCTGTCGGGTCCCTCGTGTTGGCTGGATCGCGTGGGCCATGGTCTGAAGTGGCTGGGTCGACTACCCATAATTATGGACGATCTGGGTTTGATAAGCGCGCGGTAGGAGTCCGATATTTCTTTGCGATTGGTCATTAAGGCGCCATTTCCCCCTTGGAAGGCGGCCCGTAGGTTGTGAGCGGGAATCTAAACCGCTGAGACGTTGAGAAATGTGATGTAACTTGAGGTACCAGTTGCCAGTCTGCCCGGAATTTATCACCTTGCCAGTATTTTCAGAAGTGGAGCATCAAGCCATCGTCAACCTGGAGAAGCTTGTTGTAGAATCCATAATAGAAATGGAGAGTCATCAAGAAACGAGGCCACCTACGGGTAATCTAGGAGCGAACATGGTACTGAATCCGAATATGACGCGTCTTTCCACTTACATGGCTTTTCAGGGCGCAGAGCTCACTCATTGTCATTATATGGCTTCACCAAGAAAAAGTCTTTGGGCGAGCAAGATGGTTGTAAAGCTCATAATGGGGAAGAGCGTCACTTGGGAACAGATGATAGAGGTGTATGGCACCATGGCTCTTTTCTAGACGATTGTCATTCATCCTTAGTCCTGTTTTGTCGTCACAGGGGTACTTATTATGCGCAATGTGTAAATACTTGCGCTACTGTTTCTTATAAAAGCAATGCCCTTGCCCTAATTACACTTTGCAGAACATTCAGGCCGTAGTATTGCTCTTGTCTGCACTAGAGGTAATGCCTCTCCTGGGGACGACGGTATCACTGAGTAGCGTGGGCTGCAGGGTCAACCTCACTTTCCTCACAAACAGATAGCATACAAACAGACATAGTTGTAAGCCGTACTCTTTCCAAGATATACGGTGGGACGTCTCCCTACTCGTCTATCTCTGATGTTAGGCGTGATGTAGTGCTCTAATTTGTGGTCTTGGATCGGAATAAAATAAAAGGTACATAGATATACACATGTTTAACGAGCTGGGACCCTCTCAAGAGAGCGTCAACACTCGACGCTGGCTATATTAACGAAGTTTCAGTAAGTTTTTTGTCACATACAGACAAACGACTAGATCCTAGCGCGAGGACCCGAAGGAAAATGGCAAGGGCTCACAACGAGTTTCGTGTAAGGCACTTATAGTGCCATAGCTGTACCCTAGTCGCTACCTAGCATACTCATGAACAGCCTTTTGCGGGAAATCGTCATCTACCGTTCGCTCTTCTCGCCAGAATCCCCTTCAATACCGCATAAAGCCCTTCCATAGAAGGAGGTGGCATCTCTCAGTCGTTATGTTTTCCCGCAAAGAATGCCGTAGATATCCAGTGTAGTCTGATATGAAATCTTCGTAGCCACCGTAGGTGTGACAAGGGCTCGGTTACGAGGGCTTCGAGCAAGGGCTTAATTCAGAGATAATCTGGTATAGTGTTAAAGGTCCTTAGTTTTCTAAGAGAAATAAAGGGCGTGGTAACTATTATATATATATAAAAGGAATAGAGATACTAGGGGCGGTAAGTACGCTGTATATTTAGTTTAGGTAAGCTTATAGGTCTTATATTAGCGTTAGGCTTTATTAAGTTTTAATCGTATAATACTAGCTTTCCTTTTAAAAAAGCTTACTTTAAGCTTTTAAAGCTATTTAAACTTTTAAGTTATATAGCTTATTTAAATAATTTAATTTAAATTATTATAATAATAATAAAGCGCTCTTTTTAATAAAGTATTTATAAGATTCTTAAGTTTAATAACGTTTTATAGGCTATTCTTTTTACTTAATTAAATATTTAATATAGTTATTAGTCTTTTAAGAATTTATAATTATCTTTATTTAATAGTTATGTTTAACTATTAATATCTCTTTAAGAACCTAGCTTATATTTAAGCTATTAGAATCTTCTTAATAAGGCTTAATTAATAAAACGTAAAAGGAATTATAAGTTCTTTAAGAGGCTAATAATATTAATTTAATAATAGATAAGAAAATTACCTTAATTACTTTAAAGAGTTTAAGTATCTTTTTATTTAGCTTTTTAATAGGTTACTTTATTTTAATATTATAAGTATTTAATATTATTAATTATTCTTCTTTATAAACTAAAGCCTTTATATACTTTTTATTCGCCTAGTTCTTTATTCTCTATTAACTTTAATTAAGACTCTTCTTAGCCTTCTTATATACTTATATTATTTAATAAAAGTAAAGTCTATTACTTAAATTACGTAGTTACTCTTTAAAGGGGTTACTAACTACTAGATAAAACCTATAATTCGCGTAAAATAGCGATATACTTATAATTACTAATATTACGTTATTATATACGAATTCTACTATTAATAGTAGGTTCTTTTAGTTTAATATTTTATAGTTAATAAACGCTTAAAGGTAAACTTTAAGGGTTTAATTCATATATTTCATTTATTTATTTATTTAAGGGTAAAAGACGGTTAATATTTAGCTCTTAATTTTAATAAGCTTTAAAAAGTCTTTTTATAAATAGGCTATAAAGCGAGAATCTTAGTCTAATATAATATTTAAAGGGACTTTATATAGCCTTTAATATAACCTTATAAAGATTTAAATTAAATTCTTTGTCTTTTTCTTGTCTTTTTATAAGAGAATAAAATAAGCTATCTTTATAAAGAGATTTACTATAACTTATATAAAATTACAGCTATTTAATAGTAAAAGATTTATAATAAAGTTTATAGCTATTAATTACTAGAGCTTATAATAAAGCTTTAAGGGTTATAATAAGCTATAAGCTATATAATAAGGGTTCTTATTTCTTTAGTATTTTAAATATTTATAAATACTCTTTTAAATATAAGACTTTATAGCTAATTACTAGAAATTTCTTATAATTAATTTTAATATCTTATTTATACTAAAATATTCTATAACTTTTAAATTATACTTAAATTTTAGGATTCTTTACTATAAAAGCTTAAAGTCTAGTATTTAAAGTTATTCTTTTTAGTAGAGAAGTCCTATTATTAGCTATAATATCTTTTAATAGATTAAATAACTTATTTAAGTAAGTTAAGTTATTTTAAGTAGTATCTTTTACCTATTAAATAAACTTAAGGTAATTAAGCCTTTACTATTAGGCTATATAATTAATTAAAGGTTAAAAGTATAGCTAGTATAAGTTTTAAAGTTTATTTAAAATATTTAGGTTATAAGACTATTATTATAGGTTAGTTTTTACGTTCTCCTTTCTTAGGTTAGTATTATAATAATCTTAATAAGATATTCGCCTTCTTATTTACCTTACTTAATTAATAGTTAATAATAAACTAATATATAAATAACTTTTAAGCTTATTTAACTTATTATTAATTAAGAACCTTTATTATAGTAAAGTAATTAAGGTTTTAATAATCTAATAATACTTTAATATAATAGGTAGCTCCCTTTAAGTATTACCTTTAGTATTTAAAGAAATTAATAATAGCTAAAAGCTTTTTATTATATATTTTATAGTTTATTTTAATAGGGGATAATTTCCTTAAGTGAAAGGCTATAAGGTGCTATTTTCTATTAAGATACTTTTATAATAGTATAGCTCTTAAGGTAAAATTTAAAGTATTTACCTTAACTTATAATAGAAGGTTTAAATTAAAGTAGTGAGTATAAAGGATAAATAAAATGCGATTTTTAGCTGCTTAAAGGCTTCTTATATCTCTAAGGTTAATAATTATTTCTTTAAACTATATTAGGCGTTAATTAACGGTCTTATTACTTTAAAGAAGTCTTTAATAAATCGTTAATAAAAGTTAGCGAATTTAATAAATTTCTAGATATCTTTAATACTTTAAGGTAGTTTCTATAGTCTTATATATAATATAACGCGTTTTATTAAAGAATATTAAAATACCTTTTATTAAGATAATATACCCTAGAAATTTTACTTTAAGTACTCTTTAATAGTATTTCTATAAAGCTATAATAAGCTTATACTTAGTTAAGCGTCTTAATACTTCTTAGATATATTCTTTTATTATTTTAGCGTAAATAAGAATATTATTAAGATATATTAGAACCCTTATACTAATAAGATTCTAAAAGATACCGTTTATTAAGGCCTAAAATATAAATAGTACGTTTATTAGTTTAAATAGTATAATTATATACTTAAATAAGCTGTATTTATAGCGAAACGCTATCTTTTACTTATAACCCTTTATAATATAAATAAGGTTAAAGCTAAACTTTAAGTTAAGTTTTAAGAATATAATAGCGCTTTAAAGGTAGTTCTATAACTCTTAAATAAGTGAGATTAAATACCTTACTAGTATTATAACCTTATTAAGTTCTTTATAATCTATTATAAGTTATAAGGGGTTCTTTAGGTTCTTTTTATTAATAAATATTATAAGAGCGCTATAAGGTACTATTAACTTTTAAATTTATTTTATTTATAGTATATTATTTAACTATAAGCGTAAGGCTTAAAGTTCCCTTACGCTTATAGTATATAAGAGTCCCTATAATAGTATTTATTCTTCTACTAGGTTAATATAGTAATCTTAAGGTTAATAGTCTAGTAACTATAAGGTAGCCTTATTTAATATTATTAGAGTAAACGCTTTAAATTCCTTAAGTACTATAACTTTAATCGCTTTAATAGTATTCTTAGCCGTAACTATTCTATTATTAAAAATAAGTTTAAGAGACTTTAAACTAAAGTAGTATTTATAGTAGTATTTAAAGGTAAAGCGAATATTATTCTTATTATTCCTATAAGTTAATAGGTTAATATTATTTTAGCTATTAATATAATAGAATTATATTATAATCTTCTCTTATAGTACTAAGCTTAAAGCTAAGACTTATAAAATAATTATTCTAATACCTTAAAATAACTAGTTCTATATAATAACGGTTATTAGACTTATTAGGCTAGTTATTAAACTTATATAAGGTCTTTTTTTAAGAACGTTTATAGATTTCTAGGCCTACTTATTAGGCTAATTTAATTAATATTATTAAAAAAGAGCTTCTATTATTAAGTAAAACTTATACTATTCTTTTTTAATTACTATTAAGAATTATTATTTAAACTATTAGTTTTAGTTTTAAGATTAGTTTATTTAGCCTTTATCGTTTTAAGAGTAAAGCTATAGTATCTTTATTAAGAGGTCTTTTTCTTAGTAATAAGTTAAGGGCCTCTTTTAAAAATTTCATTTTAAGTTAAAAGGTAATACGTAGTTACACTTAATAAGGTCTCTAGAAATTACGCTAATTCGTAGTTATTTAGCTAGCTTAAAGACTTTCTTCTTATTTTCTTTCTTCCTTTTATTTCTTCTTAAAGATAATAGCTACCTTTCTTTCTAGTAGTGCTATTAAAATATTACCTTTAAGGTCTTATTTTATAAAGTAAGATATTACCTTATAATTATTTTAATTATAGCGCTAATATTTAATATTATCTTTTTTTCTTTTAATAATAAGAGCATTATTTATTCCTTTAATAGCTTTCTTTAATAATAATTATATCTTCTTAATTTTACTAGACTTATTATTCTTTAAAAATACCTTTAATAGGCCTAATATTTTCTTAAAGCTAGTTTATAATTATATTATTTAAGAGAGCTTAACTTTAAGCGCTTTAAGATTAAAGTAAGTGAATCTTTTTTTTAGGTTTACTTTTAAATAATTAAAGTCTAGTAATAACTTCTTATAAACCTCTTTAACCTTTTATAAGGCGCTAATAAAGTTCTTATTTATTTAAGGTTTTCCTTTATAAAGAGAGTATATAAGCTTAATAATCTTTTAAGGTAAAGCTTTTATAATATACTTTTAAAGAGTAATATTAAATATTTAAATTAATTTATTAAGATCTATTAAGAACGTTAAGAACTAAGTAATATTATTATTATATTTAAGCTTCTTAAGCTTTCTTAAGTTTCTTACTTTCTTTAATATATTTTTAAACCTTAATTAAATAACCTAAGAGAAATTATTTTACGTGTTTAAGCCTTTTAAGCTTTTTAGTTATCTTTCTCTCTATTAATACTAAATCTTAGCCTAATTTAAGAGAAGTAAGCTAATTTAATTAATCTTAACCTAGTTTATTAAAAAGCTTTTCACGTAAAAGTTAATATAAATAATAATAGTCTTTTATTAAAAGTGAAACTTATTAGTATCTTAATTATTAAAGTTTAATAGTTTATTCTAATATAAAGAATTAACTTATTTAATTAATTTAAATTAGTTAATAAGCTAGGCTAATAAATTTAGCTATAATAGCAGTTTATTTTATACTCTTAAGGGTATTCTTAGGTTATTTAAAGGTTTTAATAGGTGGTAGTTATTCTATCTATTATTATTACTACTAGACGAGTTAGGGTTATTAAGGTTAAAACGAGTATTATAAGTAAATAGCTGGGAAAATTATAACTATTAGTAAGTTTAATAAGAGGTACGTATATACGCTAAGCGAATAGCCTTCTTAAATAAGAGTTATAGAGTTTATAGTTTTTAGGTTTTAATATTACGTATAACTAATAGCTATATAAGTAGTATAATAGGGGATTATATAGCTTATATAAGTACTACTCTTTTCCCGATTTTTTAAAGGGTTTTATTAACGTTTGCCTATTTTCCGTTATTTATTTTTTTTATTATTTTATTAATAATAGTTTTTATTAAATCTTAAATACTCTTTAATTATATTTAATTATAAGCGTTTAATTAATTTAAGCTAATATACTTTTAAGCTAAAAGTTCTTTAATAATATTATTTATAGCTATTACTTACACTTATATTTAGTTTTAAGTATATTTAAGTTTATAATAAAGGCCTAAATTTAGCGAGTACTTTAAGCTTATATATCTCAAAGGTAAGAGAAAGCGTTATTACGCTTCTTCTCGTTTTAAGTAAACTAAGTAATCTAGTAATAAACGTTACTAGTAAATTTATTTATAGCGTTTTTAAGCGTATACTAGAAACGTATAAGCTTATTTTTATTAAATATAAGGCCTTATTAAATAAGGTTAATAACTTCTTAATATTTATTATAAATCTCTTAATACTTACGTTAAATATTCTAGAGATTCTACTAATCTAATACCTTAATATTTAAGGCTTAAAAGCGAATTACCTTATAGGCTTAGGTTAATTATTTATTAAGGTTAATAATATCTTTATATACTACTAGTAATTAATTAACTAGTTTAAAGCTTTCTATTAATTTAAGAGCGTCTCTTATTATTACGTTAAAGCTTAATAGGTTATAAATAATTAATTATTCTAATTTAACGAAAACTATAACTATTTAAGAAATAAGCTTAAATTATAGGAGGTTAAATTTTACTTAAAAGAGAGTAAGGTTCTTTAGCTACTTTTCTTTATTTAGTTTCCTTAGTTTAAAAGCTAGGGTAATTATTATTACTAGTATTAATATAACCTTTTAAGTAAGTTAAATAATAATAGAAGGTATAAGCTTCTTTACTTTTATACTTTATATTATAGCTAAGACTAATATTAAGGTAACTTATAATATAAGACTTAAAGTTTTTTATAATAGTTTAAGCTTAACTTTAATTAGCTTAAAAGATATAAGGTAATATTCTCTTTACTTTAAGTTTTTCTTATTATTACTAGTAATAGAGCTAAGTTTTTAATTATTAATAAGAGTATTAATAGGAAAGGCTTTTAATAAATAATTAAAGAAGTAGTAAAACCCTTAATTAAATATTAATAGGTTCTTACTTAACTAAAACCTTTGAGTTATATAAGGTAAGGTATAAAGGGCTATTATAATACTTTAAGGGGGTAATAAAGAGTCTTCTTTCTTATTATTATCTTTCTTCTTCTTATTATTTTAACTAAAAGTAACGTTCTTATCTAAGAATTCTTTCTCGCTTAAGGTCTCTTTCTCCTTTAAGAGTTCTTCTTAGTATTATTAAGAGAGCTCTTATAAAGCTTTATTTATAGGGTTAAGTAATAATAGTATAAGAAAGTTAAGGTATTATAAAGTAGATTATATATCTAGGGAAAAAGGTTTTCTTTAAGAGTACTAGATTATTTATAATAAGAGCTTAATTATAAGAGCTTAAAGTAAAAGCTTAATTTAAAGATAATCTAATATAGTATTAAAGGTTCTTAGTTTTCTAAGAGAAATAAAGAGCGTGGTAATTATTATATATACATGAAAGAAATAGAGATACTAGGGGTGGTAAGTGCGTTATATATTTAGTTTAGGTAAGCCTATAGGTCCTATATTGGCGTTAGGCTTTATTAAGTCCCAACCGTGTAACAGTAGGCGCCTAAGCTTTTGGGATCGAGAAGCTCCTCCAATTACTAGCGCTAAGCAGCCGAGCGGCCCTTCCAAATCTGACGAAGCTTTTGCCTGCCGCTAGTCATTCGCTCAACAACTTCCACTTGACATGGTGGCGTTGACTTTGTTAAGGCTTATAAACGCATGCCCCCTCTAGTCTCACAAAGTTGTTGCAGCATAGTCTAATTTTATTATACTAGACCCTTCCGGGGCACAAGTCAAGCAACCACTTCGAACTCGACCTCCGCAGCTAGACTGTTGTGGCGCGTGGGCATACCGTCTCAAAACTAGTAGCTCTCTCCTTCATCAAGGGCAGTTATTAGACAAGCATGGTTGCATTAGTGTGGAGTAGAGAATTAGATGGCATGAACCGGCACTGCCGTCCTTTGAAAGTAATCCACGAACAAAAGCCGCAAGAGTATAACCCTAGATAATATCCCCGAGCTGGAAATTCCAGAGAGGGTTGCTAAAGTCCATTTCGTCAAATCGTTAAAAGCACCTTCCCTTCTAAATGACACATTCGTGGCACTCTGATTAAAACTGGCACCAAAGTCGTAATTCACTACTATCAACGCCAAAGGCCCCTTTCAATGGAAAATGGCTGCTATTTATCGGGGACCCCAATAAGCCCTAAAACGCCTTAAATAGCTGCTTTTTAATTGTACTGAAAAGCCTTAAAAGAAGGCTCGCGTTACCACTCTATTAAAGCTAAACCTTTAATAGGCTAAATACTATAAAACCCCTTAAATTAATTACTTTTTAAGTGATCTATTAAATGACCTTAATATCTATAAATAAGGGCCTATTTTTCGTACTTAAATAGCTTTAATTCTAAGAATAATTCCACTATTTAATCTACTTTTATAGCTATTAACGTAATAGTTATAAGCCTAGTTTACCACTAAATTTAAGATATTTTAACGTTAAATTATAATACCTTTAAGGTCTTTAATAAAAAGACTTAATTAACCTAGTTATAAATATTACAGGTTCTTTATTAATAACCCTAATAGGTTTAAAAAGCTAGTTTTAATAGGATTTTTATCGTTAAAAAGTACGCTATTAATTAGGGCATTTAATATTTAATTAACCCTTAATAGCCTAATAAGATAGCTATTATCTCTTTAAAAAAACCCTAATCTAGTAATATTAACCCTAAGGCTATAACAATTATAAACCTTAATAAGGTTTAATTTAAGAGGCTTAAATTCCTTATAAATAACTATTAGATTAATATTTAAGCCTATTAAAGGTATTAAAAGGCTCTTTTAATTACTTAGTAATTTATTATAAAGACTATTAATAGTTATTATAATATAATAGCTATTAAAGATAGCGTTTTAAGATAATTAAAGCTACTATAAGCCTAGCTATAACTTATATTATAGGAATATAAAAGAGAGGTTCTATTAAAATATAAATTAATATTAAAGAGCGCTAATCGTATGAAAATTAAAGCTTAAATTATGAGCTAATAGAAGGTACTAGTAAAAGCTTATTAAATTAACCTGCCTAATATAAAAGGGCTTTAATTAACCCTAGATTTTATAGCTATAATAGCTTTAATTAGCCTTATATTTTTAAGCTACTAGAATAATTATATCTTAAACCTCTTAAATCTTAATAAGAAAGGTTAAATAAATAAGATTTTAGACGGCTTTTAAATTAGTAACTTATATAAATAGTATTACTAGCGTTAAAAGGTTATAAAAGGTAAAAGTAGTTTTTTATTCTTTACCTTCTAAGAAAGTCTATTATTATTAAAGACCCTAAATATATTATAAGCACTTAGCTAACCTAGAAATAATTAATAAAAAAGGTTAAAGATAGCTTTAAAGTGCCTTTATAATTAGAAATACTATTATTATAAGTATTTATACTTAAATAAGCCTCTTAAAGATCTAATATAAAAGCCTAACGCTAAAATTAAAGCTTAAATTTAATAGAAGCTATTAAACTCAGTTTATTAAGGTAAAAGTTAATTAAGCCTATTAGTAAGCTTTTAATTAAGTTAATTAAAAGTAATAGAAAAACCTAAAAATAAAAGGTATTACGTTTTTAAGCTAACTTTAATAATAATAATAAGGTATTCTTTAAAATAAAGGCCCTTATTAATAAGATCCTTTATAAGATAAAGGCCTCTTACGAGCGCTAGAGTAATCTAGGCCTTAATAGCATTAAATTAAAGAAGCTTATAAACAGAGCATTAGAAGTAGTGTAGTTTTATAGTTTTGTAGTTTTTGTAGTTTCAAATATAAAAAATTATATTAAATCTAATAAAATACTTATAAAATTATAAGTCTTACGAATAACTAGTATAAATTCTATATTATAAGCTAATTTAAAAAAAAGTGGGTTCTTATATACTATTATAAGCTTAAAACTTTAAAAACTACATTTTATAGTTTTTGTAGTGTAGTGTAGTGTAGTGTATTTTTAAAAAATTACATAATCTAGTTTTTAAGCTTATAATAAGCTGGAAGGACCCACTCTTTTAAATAAGCTGATTGGTTATAATATTAGCTATTTTATGTATTTATTATTATAATCTAAGTATTTTATTAGATTTATTATTAATTATTTAAGCTTTTTGAAAAAATGAAAATGTAGTTTTCTTGTTAATGCTCTGCTTATAAATGCTTTTTATAAGTATTAATTAAAGAAGCTTATAAACGCTTTCTACGAGCATTAAAAGCCTAGAAAATCAATGAATAATAAAGCCTATAAAGGTCTAGATATTAGAGGGCCTAAAAGATCAAAAAATAAGGGTAGCTTAAAGGGCCTAAAAACGCTAAAAACGCTAAAAACGCTTAAATTAATGAAAAAGGCTATAACTAATAAAAGTATAAGTTAAATTACGTGAAGTAAGTAACCGCGTTATCTATCTAGTTAATCTATAAGAATATTTACCCTTTAAGAGACTCTTTTATTCTAGATTCTAGGTTAAATATATATATTTATAATAACCTTAATTAATTTACTAACTATTAAGTTCTTTAATAGCTTAAAGAAGCCTTTATAAGCGATATTAAGCTTTAAATTAAAGGCTATAAAAAGGTCTCTCTACGAATATAAATAGAGCTCTTTTAGCTAGAGTAAGTAGCTTTTATTTTAACCTTTTATATAAATATAGCCTTATTAAATAGCTTTTTAAAAAAGAGCTATAATTAAAACCTAATTATAAGAGTTATATTAAAGAATAATAAGGTTATCTTTTATATAAGGCGTTACTTTAAGTAGCTTATTACTAAATTTAATGAAATTTATTAAATTAAAAGCTTTTAATTTAATTTAACGTAACCTTAACCCTAAAAAATAGCCTTTACTAACCTTTAACACTAATAGCTAGGCTACTTAAACGTAAATAGCCTTAAATATTTAGTTTAATAGACTATTAGGTTAAAGATTTAAGGCTTTATATAAATTAATTATAAAGCCTATTTTAAGGTTAAGGCTAAAAGGGTTATCTTTTATAAAAGCCTATAAATAACGAGTTTAAGACCCTTTTAAAGGATTTACATTAATATCTTTTAATTTAAGCCTAGCTATAATAATAAATTAATAGCTCTAGTAGTTAAAGATAAATTCTTAGGCCTTTTAATGGTCTTTAAGCTTAAAAATACCACTTAAAATACCCTATTATTAGCTCTTTAATTATTTAAGACTTAAATTTAAAGGTAATATAAACTAAGTATTTATTAAATCTATTAAGATAACGATAAAAGCCTTTAAACCGCTTATAAGGCCTAGATTAACTATAAAGGCATTATTAATAAGCTTATATTACCGTATACACTCGCTTAAAATAGCTCTATTAAAAGGTTTAAGGGTATTTTAAGGATAAAAGCTTATATAATATAGCTAGTAGCTAACCTTTCTATTAAATTATAGCTTAAAATCTAGAAAGCTATTACTTACCTTTATAATCTATTACTATAATAAGGCTTAAACTAAAAGACGCTCTTCTAATAGCTTTAATAGTAGCTTTAATTAAATAATCGCGATATAAGTTATTTAAATAGGCCTAATATCATATATTTAAGTCGCGTATAATTATAGGGCTTATTTAATAACCTAGAAAGCCCTTTAAGGCATTTAAAAACGAGCTCTTAAAATAATACCCCACGTAAAAATTAGCTATCCTATTAGATATAACTTAACTAATATCTTTCGTATATAAATTCCATTAAAATTAAAAGTTAAATAGGTTAAAGATATAACCTTTAATAAAAAAACCTTTTATTAAGGTTAAATTTATTAAATTTAATTAAAGAAGCTATAATAGCTTAAATTTTTAATCTATATTAAGTTTAATAATAATAATAATACTAATAAGATATAATTTATTATTAAAGTTAGTACTTAAAGCCTTTAAGTTAATTAAAAAGAAAGTTAATTATTTAAATCTAATATTTTTAAAGACCTTAAATCTAATATAAGTAGCTCTTATTAAAACCTTTTAATACTAGCTTTATTAGAGCCTTTTAACTAAGATAAAAGACCTTAATAGTTATAATAAATTTCTAATAGAGCTCTTAGTAGCTTTTATAGTAGCTTTTTAATCAAATAGCTTAAAAGGCTATATAAAAGAAGCCTATTACCTAAACCTTAATATTAGAAAAAGCTATAAAAGTACTCTTATAAGCTTAAATTTAAAAAGGCTACTTAAGTAGAATATAATACCCTAATTAACTAAGAGACCTTTTAACCTATTTAACTTAATTAAATAAAACGGTTATATTACTTATTACTATTAATTTAAGTGTTTAAATTTAAATATAATAAATATGAATTTATTAATAAATTTAAGGCCTATTTATACGTATAAGGTAACCTTTAACTACCTAATAATAAAAAGACTTACGCTATAACCTTAGCTAAAAGGTTATTTTAAACCCTAATAGCTATTATAGTTAAATTTAACCTTAAAGCTAGGTAGTTTAACGTGGTAAACGCCTTTATAAATAGCCTAATTAATAAAGAAGTTTACGTTAAATTTCCTAAAGGCTTTAAAAGGCTCGGTTAAATAATAAGGCTACTATAAGCCTTATATAAGCTATAAAGGTTAGCCTTATTATAGTAATAGTCCCTTAGTAAGACCTTTAAGCTATTAGGTCTAATACCTTACCTAAAAGACCCTTATATCTTTAATAGCTTAATATTAACGGTCTTTTTTTACGTTAATAATATCGTTTTCTTATACTATTAGGTAGCTTTTAAAGCTACTAAATAAATAATTTAAAAGCTTAAATTAACTTATAATATAAAGAATCTTAGCGAGCTATAATAGTTTCTAGGTATTTAAATCCTTTAAGATAAAGCTACTTATAAGCTTTAGCTATATTAAGATTCTTATATTAAAAAACTAGCTACGAAATTTAATATTTCTAAGAGAGATAGCTTTAAAGAAAGTCTAATACCTAGAAATTAATTAAAATCTCATTTAAGTATTATAACTATTAATTAAATTTATTAATATTAGTAAATAATTAGCTCCATTAATTATATTACGGTTATTAAAAGACCTAATATAGCTAAACTAATAGCTAAGCTAGCTAAATTTCTCTTTAATCCGTTAAAAATCCACTAATAGGTTACTAATTAAGTTATTAAATACCTGTATTTAACGCGATACCTAGTAATTAAATTCAATGAAAATCCTAATAACTTAAAGCTTTAAATAGCTTCTAATATTACCTTTATAAACGACTAATAAACTTAAAAGTTATTATAAGGCTTAATAATTCGATTATTTAACAGACCTATTAATTAGATAGCTAGTAAGTAAGATATAATTATAATATTATTTACTAAAGCTAAATTATTAGCTTTTATATATATAATTAAAGAGACTATTATAATATTTAAGCTTTTTTAATAGCTAAACCTATAATTAAATCGTTTAAAGCTTATAATATAATGTAATAATTTACAGATAATTTAACTTATTAATAGTAATCTTTTAAGGCTTAAGATTACTCTTTATTATATTAATATTTATAATAGCTAAATTTAATAAGCTTATTAATAAGAGACCTTTAATATTAAATTCGTTTAAAGCGCTAATAATCTAGCTAATAAATTAATAAAAATTCTAATAAGCTAATAATTTAACCGCTTTATTAAGTAATTAAAGCTTATTAATATTATTAGTATTATTAAAAGAGCTTAAATTAATTAATTTAGCTTACCTTAATAGCTATTAATAGCTTTAATAGCTAGCTATTAGCCTAATTTATAGGGGTATATTAACGTTAAAGGCCTCTTTTAATAGAAAATAGCTACTATTTATTAGGGACTCTAATAAGCCCTAAAACGCCTTAAATAATTACTTTTTAATTATATAAAAAGCCTTAAAAGAAGGCTTACACTACCACCCTATTAAAGCTAAATCTTTAATAGTTAAATATTATAGAACCTCTTAAATTAATTACTTTTTAAGTAACCTATTAAATAACCTTAATATCTATAAATAAGGGCCTGTTTTCCGTACCTAAATAGCTTTAATCCCAAGGATAATTCCACTATTTAATCTGCTTCCATAGCTGTTAACGTAATAACTACACATATTAATGGCTATCGGAATCTTCTTTTAACACGATAGGGTTCCGAACCGGACCACGGCAGGATGTAGCTTACCTCCACTTTTGCGGCCTTTCTCCTTATTCACCGTTTCCAGGAATTTTCCCAGTTGGGCCCTGGCCTTGGATGCCCCTTCTTTTTGCCACCGATGCTCGTCTAGCACTTGAAAGGCATGCGCCACGGCCTGCCCTTAAGAGCCGGCACCGTCCTCCAGACCGACTCCTAGTTCAGGCACTAGAGTGGAAGCAATAATGACCGTTGCAGCAGACAGTGTCACATATACTGCGATCGAGCTGAAAATTCGGCAACACAACTGCAGATTTTCGTCAAGTGTTTCAATCGCCAACAGCGCTGCTTGGACACATATAGTTGACACCTCGATGCCCGGGGTGGCTTCAGTACGCGATGGAGGCGGATGAAACGTTGGTGCCAGAATTCTTCGACGAGCCGTGGCCAACATGTTGGGCCGGAGGAGGATGAGGCGGGTGTGAAGGATTCTGTGCGCGTGTTAGATGCTGAATCCTCGTTGATTAGCTGAAAGGAGCGAAAGTCAGTGTCAACCTGATTTTGACTGTCACTGCCTGCGGGCTTAATGCTCGACCACGGCGTGTACTTTGCTTTTCGTGGTTTCCATATACCAGGTGAGCTTCGATTTGGCCGAGCTCCTCCTTCAGCTGCAAGACTTGAGTAAGTTCAGGTAAACAAAGCGCACGGGCAAAATAACCGTCATTGATGTCTGGAGCTTGATGTAATCCTTCGACTATCTTGATAGTCATGATGAAGGAGTTAAGGAGTGAAGGTGTGGCGGTTGGCTGGACGCCCTCTCCGTCTTCCAGAAGATACTCATCATCAATGACACTGGGAAGTGGGACTTTGGCGTCGAGTTTAGTTAGGGTCTTCCATCCGAATAGACTTGACAATAACCTATCCATTCAGATGCGGCTCGACGTTGGAGTTGTTGATGCAACCCAAAGCAAAAGACGATATTGAGCGTTGCATAAAAGGTCGCTTCTGTGGCCAAGGTCTCAAACGAGCTCGGCCTCCCTGGTTCCCAAAGGCACATGTAGCTTGTTCTAAAACTGGGAACATGTAGAATAGGAAAAAGGGGGTATACAAATCGCTCATAGCAGTCAATTAAGTCGTCTGCGGTAGCTCTTTTAGGGATCACCATTGACGAGGTGTCTGTCTCGACAAGCTACGCGCCGCTGCTGGGCCGGATTGACGCCTGATCCAGAGATGAAGTTGATTGGAGGTTGGTTAGTTGTGTCATGTTGGAAAGAAACTGCGTCGTTGGATTGTCTGCAAATGTCGAGTTATTTTCTCGGCCTTGGTCTTCTGCTGTGTTGCGCGGACTTTGCCAGAGGGGATGCGGCGCCGGCTGGCATGGACCGTCTGGTTGAGTAAGTCGAGTTGCTACGTGGACAGTCTTCATGGAGAGGTGATGAGGAAGAACATACACAGCTGGTGAATTTGGCACATGCGTCGAGGTCACTGTAGATTGATGCTCTAGATGCTGCAAGCGGGCCTCAATATCCGCCCATGTGTTGAATGATACTGGGACGGTAATATCATCGTATTTACACGCAGCACCCTTTGCCGCGCATGGGGAATAGACCGGACGCTGGCCATCGCACTGAGTCTTCTTGGCTCTGCATATCTTGCATGATTCGCGAACCCTGCGGCGCTTAGATGGCTGAGGACCATGCTCATTGTCCTGTACCATGCCGCAGACTACCAGGAAAAATGAAGCGCTCCAGTCGATGCCTCGGCATACACCTGAGGCTCGGAAGATTGCGCGGTCAGCGACGTCACCGATGGACCTGGTCACTCCGGCAGTTCATTCATGCATGGGCAGATCGGAATGCGCCGCGAAACCTCACAGCTGCCGATCGGGTTGTTCCCAGCTTTCACTAGCGCCCAGTGCCTGCTTGCAGAAGTTGCCGGTGAAGTGAGACAGAGCCTTGGGGCACAACTGTAAACGTCAAGGTCGATAAGGGTATCTACGGAGAAGTATATAAACCGAATTTGCATCATGTCATTGCCAATGACTTGTCCCACAAGAGCCAGGAGACAGATCAATCAATTGACCTCTCGAGTCTCTTCGGCGACCCAAAAACTTATAACCTCACAGTTTCTCCCTACTTCCATAACTCACCAAGACAGTCACACCCTTCAACATGTTCGCTATCCCTAAAGCTTGATGTCTATTATCATGGTATGCCTCCTTAGCTTCGCGGTTTGTTCCCTGCCAACGCCCTAATATCTGACGACTTGACTAATATCTGTGTTTAAAGGTGTGGACGAGGGACTGAAGGAGATGAAAGTCCCTGACTGGAGTATCTCGAGCGACGAGGCCTTCAGCAAGTCCATGGGTGTGCATTCTTTAATTGTTCTCCGTTAGCACGCCAGGTGTTGCCTTCATCCCCGATCCAGAGGAGAGCGCCAAAGTCGCGCGAGCCATGAAGGAGTACAGCGCTTCGCTTCGTGACCGGAACCCTTCCAACGGGTTCTTTGCGACGGTCCCCTCTCTCGAGCGTACCGACCTTGTGCTTCGCGAGCTTCGCTATACTTTCGATACCCTGCACGCCGACGGTGCGACCTTGTTTGCCAGTTATGCCACCCCGGGGGGTTACTTGGGCCACCCAGAGTATGTGCCCGATTGGGAGGAACTCAGCCGCCGTAAGGCTGTCGTGTTCGTCCATCCCATCAATCACAAGGACTCGGTTTTTGTGACGACACACTGCCGATGCCTGCCTTCGATTGGCCGCACGAGACGGGACGCACGGCCATGGACTTGATTCTCAAACGACGCCCGCAGCAGTTCCCCAATGTCAAGATCATATTGTCTCACGGCGGTGGTACGCTGGCGGCGTTGATCACGCGGGCTAGTATGATAGAGCTCCCTGAGTTTGGGGGCGCAATGAGCGCCGAGGACATCATATAGCCAGGCAAAAAGTGTAACAAGGGCTTGTATTCAAGGGCTTGAAGCGAAGGGGCTCAGTTCAATGACAATCTTGTATGGTGTCAAAGGTCCTTGGTTCCCTCAAGCCTTAAGGCAAGGTGAGACCGTCTTATATACATGAAAGGAACGGCCCATGCCTATTACGCCCCATAGCTCTCGTGATCTCTCTGTGTAACGAATAAGTCCTTTGTCGGTGAGGCCCCTTTATTGGGCTTCACGATCTGTTGGGCCTTTTCCTTGTAACAAAAAGCTTCTACTTTGACCTCGCACTTGCGGGAAGCAATGAAATGCTCCCGCTGATTCTGGGATTCGCGAAGGAAGGGCATCTTCTATTCGGCAGCGACTTTCCACACGCCACAGCCCCATTTAGCCAGAAGTTCACCAAATTCATTGACAAATTCCCCATGGACGATGATAATGGGAAAACAGGTATACGGGACCGCGGAGAAATTGTTCCCAAGACTGAAAGGAAAGTTCGGGTCCTAAGACAGCAACCGCAGCGGCGGAGGCTATGCTTAGAATTAGCCATTAGTATGGCATGATGTCTTGCCAGTTCGTGAAATACAGACAAGACCCAGGAAGCACTGTTCTCCCCTCCATACGGGCGGGAACTGTCGCTGCTCTTGGCGGTTGGTATAGCAAGGAATTAATAGACTGATCAGGTATAAGTGTGTATTAAGCCAGAAATAAGGACAGTAAGGTAGGTTTACTTACTGGTCTTGGTAGCTTTATAATAAGCATATGATACTCTAAGCTCGCGCGGCACTTGCTTGAAGTCAAGTTCTTTAATCTAGTCTATTTGAGTTTTTTTTCTAACACCCCTAATATTGTGAATACCCAACTAGGGTTAATAAATCACACAACTAGAGTGTAAAAACGGGTACTCGTGGGCACCTATAGGTATTTAAGTTTTTCTTAGGTTATTTATAGGTTACTCGTTTTATTATATAAGTGGTTTAGGTATATTATAAGTAATTTAATATAAAGATAAGTACCTTATAAATACCTATAAAACGTATAATAATATAATATAATAATATAAATTAATTTCTTAAATTAATTATAATAATTAATTATAATAATTATAATAATTAACGTTAACCCTTTAATATTTAATTATATTTATAATAAGTCTTAAGTTCAAAGTATAAAGTAAGTTATATAAGTCTTATTTAAGTACTTAAAAACACTTAATATTCTTAATAAATAATTATAAGTATCTCTCTTTCTCTTATAAATTTATTTAAGTCTTTTTTTTTTACCTATACCTATTTAAAGCTCACGAGTAAGTAACTCACACGGGTACCCGTAGACCTTTTACACCCTACATATAATAGAATAAACCCCACGTGGAAAAGGCCAGATTCAGCAAGAAAAGGGACAGATTCATTAACAAATCAATTATATTTGCGTCATTTACATTTTACTTGTTTTCTTGCGCGTTTCACGACTCCGCTGGATCCAACAACTTGCCCGTCGAATCCACCGATTAACAGGTCGGGCCGTGGCTAGCAACAGACATTCCTTAAGGAAGACGCTAGCATGTGTATTAATAAAAGCCTGGACCTTTTATTTTAAGCATAGTTGAGCATGAGTCGTGTAAAATACTCAGCTAATTATAGAAGATGCGGCCCGCTAAAACGGGCTACCACTCCGGTGTGTATAATAATTTAGGGCATAAGTTATATTAATTACTATTCTTCTTCCTTATTTCTACCTAAAGTGTTCCTAGTAATATTACCTCTTATTTTCCTATGTAACGTAACTTAATTTACTTTTCTTTATAATAGGCTAAGAGAGAGGAAAACTAGTATTAACCCTAATACTATATTAAGCTCTCTTTTAAAATCTATTATATATTACTCCCTTTAAGCTTTACTTATCTTAGGTTTTAATTAATTAAATTCTAGTAATTAAACCTTAATAGCTTTAATTATTTTAATTATAAGATAAATTATTTTAAGTTATTTACATGAACTTTTTATAATAAATCTCTCTTTATTAATTTAATTTTATAGGATATTAAAGATACTATTATAATTACTTATAAAAGATTTTCTTATATCTTATAAAACTTTTCTTTTAGTTTATTCTTCTTATTTAATTTCTCTTAGATTAAATTATTTACGCGAAATAATTATAGAATATTTCAGTAAGCTTTTATTAATAATAGCTTTAGTTTTTTAAGTGTAAATATATTCTTTTCTCTTCTTCTAGAGATTAATTTATATTAGATTAGTTTCTTATATTAACTCTTTCTTTAATAATATTTCTTTATTTAAAACTAGGTCTTTTACTCTCTTATATTATAAGTATAATTTAAATTCTAATATTACTAATACTAGACTAGCTCTTATAGTAAATATATATCTATTATTAACGGTTTATTATAATAGTTAATAATATTTAATTCTATAATTCTAATAATATATCTTCTCTCTTTATAACCTACTTTATTAATTGGTTTTTAATTAAGCGTATATTTTATTTAATAAGTTTTATAATAAATAAATAAAATACTAGTTTAAACGTAATCTTCGTTTTATATTTTTAAGATATTACTTTTAAGTTTAAATTCTTAAGGTAAAATCTATTATTATAATAGATTTTTCTTAGCTATTTTATAATTAATTCTTAATACTTATTTTAAGTCTTAGTAATTACGCTTTTAATAGCTTTATTATAGGACTAAGCTATAATAAATTAAGTAATATAATCTATTATTACTAATATATAAGCGTCTTTATTTTAAGCTATAAGTGTAATAAAACTTAAATAATTTATAGCTATTAAGTTCTATAGTTTTAAAATAATAACTGTCTTAGAATTAGCTTTTAATAAGCGTCTTTTAGTTTATTAGTATATTAGATAAGAATAATAATAGGTTTTTACGTCTTTTAATTAATTTAGCTAAAAGAATCTCCCCTATAGTTTTTATATAGTAATTTCTAGCTTAAAATATTTTAAAGTATTATAAGCTTACTAGATTCTTATTAGTATATTCTTTATAAGAGTGTATTTTATTAGAGATTTATTTTACTTTAAATAATAGAGTATTTAACTAATAATTTTATATTTTAAAGAGTAATACCTAATAAGTTTTCTTTATTTAATAGAAATAGTTTAATATTTATAAATAATAATAGTTAATACCTCTTTATACTACTATAATTTAAATTATCTTTTAAGTTTACGTGTTAATTCTTATATTATATCTTTATTTAAAGGGCTTTCTTTAAGTAGAATTAATTCTTTAATATTTACGTTTATTAAAATTTAAATTAATTAATCTATTATTATAAAAGTAACTTTTACTCTTATTCTTCTCTTTATTAATAGAGGTTTTAATCTTAGGCTATTTAGTATTCTTAATATTCTATTAGTAATCTTTATAATCTTTATAGTATTAGCTTAATAAATATATTTTACGTTTAACTTCCTATAATATATTAATCTATTAAGCTACTTTCTTATATACTTTTACTAGATTTACTATTAAGTTAATAATACCTTTATAATTCGTATATACCTTTAAAGGGAATAGTAAACCTCTTTACTAATTATTATATTTCCTTTAATTCTACTATAATTATATATATCTTTTTCTTAGGTATAGTATATTTTTTTTTCGTATTTATTAGCTTATAAAAAAGCTATATAATAATTTTAACCTTTAAGAAGTTATTATTTAATATTAGAGTGTTAGGTTTAGTATTTTTTATTTAAAATAAGACTTCTTTTATACTTATATTTAAGGCGTTTATTACTATATAAAATTAAGACCTTAAACTGCGCTTTAAATATTACATTTATTTAAATACTATTATAGATTTTTAAGAGCGCGTTTTAAGCCTTTAATATTTAAGTTAAGTTATCTTTAAAAACCTTTTAATATTATCTTAATTCCCTTTTTATCTTTATAGTTTTTAGAACTTTATAAAAAAACACTTCTTTAATAGTAAAAATTAAATTAACTTAGCTTAAAATAAACTTTCTTAAAAATAAAGTTAAATAAATAAGTATTAGAATTTCATTTTATAATTATAGTAATCTCTATTAAAAATATTCTACTATTAAGGTAAATTAGTTTTTATATTTATATACTAATTAAATCCTTTCTTTCTTTAAGAAATAACTTATATAATTTACGCTTAAAGCGAAAAGCTTTATCTTATATCTATTAAGCTTAATAAAAGCTTATATTACTCTTAAAAAATACCTCTTTTATAGAAAGTTAAAGTAGTTTCTCCTACGTTTTTAATTTTAAGTGATAATTATTAACGTAAATGAAAAATAAAGTGTAAATATCTTTTATATACCTTAAAATTAACTTTAATTTCGTTTTATCTTTAAAGAATAAGTGTTTAAACGTTATATCCTTAAATTTAACGTAAATAGCTAGTAATTTTATTAAGCTTTAAGGTATATTATTATATTAAAACATTTCGTTTAGCCTAGTAAAAGCTATCTTATATTTATCTATTAGGTTAATCTTAATAGCTTAAAACCTATTTAAGATATTAGCTTAAAAGAAAATAATAAAGCGCTTATAATATATTAAGTTTAAATTTACTTTTATATTATAATAAAGATATTTAAGTTTAATAGTTTTACTATTAATATTACGATAATTATATACTACCTAGAATTTCTTTAAGCTTAGCTTATCTATAAATAAGATTAATATAACCTAAGAAAAGTTCTCTCTTTAAATAATTTTAGCTTACTTTATAACGGGAAAAACTTTACGTGAAAATTCTTAATATAAGCTATTATACTAATATTATTTACGCTTTTTAAGAAGTACCCTAAAAATTAAAGGAATATAATATTATAATAAGTTTATTATATAAATACCTTTAATATTAATAATAAAATAATCTTTATAAGTGTAATATAGCCTTATAATTATAAGATATTAATTATTATCTTTTATTAGATTTTTAAGTGTAATATAGAAATTCTTAAACTATAAAACCACGGTTTCGTAAGGCTATATAATTAATAAATAATTTATATATAAATTTTAAAATTATAAGGGGTAGTCCTTTACATTTAATTTTCTTATATAAAGTAAGGTAAGGTTACGTTCTAGCGTATTTATATTTACCTTACCTTTCTTTAAAGTATTAATTAGCGCTTAGTTTTTATGCTTCTTTATAACTTTAAGGTTGTAAGAGTAATAACTTTTAAATAATACTTTCTATAATAATACCTAGTATAAACTATTTCTTTAAGGTATTAATAATATAAGAGATTTACTTTATATTCGTATATATTTTAAGTAATTAAAATAAAAGCGTGGTAATAAATCGTTTTAATTTAAATAATATATTATATTTAAAGGTAAGCCTTTAAAATAAAGAGTTCTAGCTTTTACTTTTAAAGATAACTAAAGATTTTTACTATTTATATAGGGTTTTTACTTTTTAAAGAGATAAACCTTAAATTCTAGATTTTTATATAAATTAAAGCCTAGCTATATTCTATTATATTTAAATTAAAGTTAGGGTTATAAGCTATAATAAATTTCTTTAAATCCCTAGAATAAAGGCTATTAAACTTAATACCTTTTAATAAGTCTAAGAAATTCGTATTTATATAAGGTTTTTTATTTTCTAAGAGATAGATCTTAGATTTTATATTTCCTATATAAATTAAAGCTTCGCTATATTTAAGTGTATTTTACCGTTAATTAATTTAGCTTTTCACTATGAAATTCGTTTAAGGTTAAAGAATAAGAAGAGCTATCCCATTTACCTTTCCCTAAAAATAATAATATTAGATTTATATAGGGATTTTACTTTAATAAGAGATTCCCCTTAATTTTTAGGTTTTTTATATAAATCTACTAACTTAAATATTATAACGTGTCTTTAATTAGTTTATTTAACTCTCTTACACTTAGAATATTTATAAATATATCTAGTAAATCTAATAATATTCTCTTATTATTATAAGGTTTATTTAAGCCTCTCTTATTATTCTTATTCTCCTTTTATTTTAATTTAATTAGCGTTATTTAAGTTATTATATAATTCTTTTTAGTTTTATTATTATTAAAGTTATAATATTCTTTTTCTAAGAAATTATTATAAGGTAGTTTTACCTTATTTAATTATAAAGAAGTTATAGTCTATTTATTCTTTATTTTATAGGTATTTAAGTAATAATAAACTCTAGTATTAAATAGTCTTTAATTTTATATAATTAAACGTTAAGTTACTTATCTTTAAGTAATATTTTAGGTAATATTAATAGGTTTTATAGTATAAATTTAAGGGTAATATAAAGCTAATTTTATTTTTACCTAATTATTATTTAATAATAACTTATAAGGGTTTAAGTCTTAAAGAATTAAAGCTTATAACTTTATCTCGTTTATAGATTATAACTATTTAGTCTTTATTATTTAATTATAGGAATTATAAAAGCTATTTAAGTTATATTAAGTAATATTCTATTTTAATAGTCTTTATATTAAGTTTAATTTCAATTAATTCGCGTTTAATTTATAATTACTAAGTTTAAGTAATTCCCGCGAATAATTACTAGTATAATTACTTATAGTAGTTATTTTTTTAACTTTAAGTTTCTTAACTTTATTTTCTTTACACGTTTATAAACTTCTTTATTTAATTCTTTAAGAATCTTCTTTACTTCTTTAATAATCTTATAATTAAACTCCACGTTCTTATTAAGGTTTATTCTTATTAATAATTACTTTAAATATATTTCAATAAATATATTTAAATATAAGTAAAGTAATATTATTTAAGTTTAATCTCTTACTCTAATAATAATTAATTTCTCTTTTATATAATACTCTACTACATATATTTAACGTAGTTAAGTCTTCTTTAAAATCACTTTTTAATTCTATTAAGCTTTTATAATATAGAACTTTACTAATACTAGAATTCCTTCTACTATTATATTAATATAAATATAAGCTATAATAAAGTGTTTTATATTATTTACTATATAAATAGATTTCTTTCCCTTTAATTATACTAATAAAAGATTATACTTTATTATAAAACGATAACTTATTAGTTTTACACTTAATTCTTTATTTACTAGAATAAAACTAAACTAATTATTAAGGACTAGCTATACTATACTACTATAAGTATACGTCTTTAGAAAGTAAGAATAAACTTAAGAAGAAAGAGAAAGAGAAAGAAAGGTTTCCCCCTTCTTACCCCCCTTTATATCCCTACCTAGCTCGTAGATTATCCGGGTTAGGTCCGAGCTGCCTCCGCATTGGGTCCGGCCTAGGCCCGAGCTGCTAGCTCGAGCCCATAACACTAATACCCTTTTAAATAGGTAATAATATATCCTAGTATTAATATAACTTACCCCTTTAGCTTAGCTACGTTATTATAAGCTATAAAATTAAAATAGCTTAATATTACTAGTGCTTTAAATAGATATTCTAGTGTAATAATATCTTAGAAGGGTGTAATAAGGCTATTTATAATAGCCTTAGCTAAGTTACTCTAAGCTTCTTATAATACTATATTAAGTGTATTATTTACTATTATAAGATAAAAGCTAGTTAAAGAAGTTATAGAATACTAATATTAAACCTAATATCTCTTATTTATTTTCCTAGATTAAAAGCTAGAACCTAGTATTTCTTTATTACTCTAATCTTTTTTAGTTTTAACCTACGTTTAAAAGAAAGCGCTTTCTTTATTTATATTTTCTTTATAGGTAAAGATACCTTAATAGAAAGTATAATAATTAAAACTAAAATAGATAGTAATAGAATTATTTAAGGTAATAAACCTAGCTCTAGCTTATAAGAAGCCTTACCTAGTTTTTTTAAGTGTAATTATATTATTAGCCTTAACCTCTTAAATTTATTTAATATTATTTTTTATAATAATAGTATTAACTATAAAGGTTAAAATAAGCTTATATTTATTAAAGCCTATTTCTCTAGCATTTTAAAATCTAAAAGTTCCTCTATTCTCTTTTAAGTTTAGTTATTAAAATAAACTTTAGGTTTCTAAGATAATTTTATTACCTTATTTAATAGTTTTTAAGAATTAAAAACCTTCTTAGCTTTACTCTTATTTTTCGTAGCCGCGTTTACACTCTTTATTCTTTCGTTTATCTCCTTTATTTAAGGGGATTTATAACTTTATAAATTAATTATATAATGTTAAAATAGCTATAGTATTATTAGTTCTTTAAGCGTATATTTTAATAGTAGAATTATCTCTTAATACCTTTATTTTAAATCTTTTACGTAGTTTAATTATAGTTTTATATTTAGCTTCTAGTATTTATCTCTTCTTATTTATTAAGTATTTTATTATTATAATTCTCGTCTCTCTTTAAACTTTTCAGGTAAGCATTTATCCTTATTTTTATAACTATATCCTATATATCTTTACTTTTTATAAGAGAAACACTAAAAATAATCTAAGTCTCTTTATACGTTATTTTTAAGAGGGAGAGCTAATAATATTAAAGCCTTATTTCTTAGGAAATTATTATTAACGTAAAAAGAGTTTACGTAATTACCTTTTATTTACTTATTTAAGTTTAAAGTATAATAGCTAAGCCTTTTATATTATTTATATAGTCTTAATAATTCTAGGTTTATTTAAACCTTAAATACTTTTAATTACTTAATAAGTTTAAATATTTTCTTATCCCTTTTTACTTACTATTTAAGCTATTATTTTTCTTATTTTATTTAATAGTTTATTAATACGCGAATTAGGTTTATACTTATTATTAGGGTTAATTTCTTATATTATCTTATAATCTTTTTTAAGGTAAATAAGCGATAATTATAAAGAATAATCTTAAGATTTACTATTAATAAACCTTTAATAGTTATCTCTTATATTTACTTATTTAAAGTAAATAACTTATCTAATACTTACTCTTAAAGCTAAGCGTTTATTTCTTTATTTATTAAATAAGTAATAAAGTTAATAAGTAATATTTATCTTACGTTTATCTTTACCTTTATTATTAAGTTCTTTACTCTTTAAATATAAGCTATTAATAACTCTCCCTTTTCTCTAATAAAATAAAATATCTCTTATTTTATAATTACCTTTAAATAGAGGTTAAAGTTTAAAAACTTCTTAATAAACTTTACTAAAAGCGTATTCTATCTTTTATTCTTATAAGTTAAGTCCTTATATTTAGAGCATTAAAAGTAGTGTAGTTTTATAGTTTTTAGTGAGTTTTAGTATAGTGTAATGTAGTGTAGTTTTACTACACTATATTACATTTTAAAAATTAGTGTAATGTATAGTGTTAATTAATTTATAAGCTATTATTAGCTAATATAATTAATAAGCTAAAATAGAGCTAAATTTACTTACTAATATTAGTATTAGTAAGCAGGGATTAGCTAGCTTAGATAAGCTAAAAATAGGGATTAAAAAACTAATAAAAATAAAATAAAAATAAAATAAAAGGGAATTATAAGAGAATTATATTAAGTAAGCAAGTATTATTTTATATTATTATTATAAGTAAAATATTTTAAATATAATAAATTTAAAAATTTCTATTATTTATATATAAATATCTTATAAAATAATATTATTTATAGTATTACCCTATAACTTAAATATAAAATATTAAATATTAAAGTTATAAGAAATATATTAAAGTTCTAAATAAAATATTTAAATACCTTAAAGTTTTTCATATAAATAATATTTTATACTTTCTTTTTATATATATTATTTCCTATATTATAATAGATTTTATATTTCTTACTTAACTTTTTTATTTTTAAATTTTATTATAAAAAAAGTTTTACTAAAAAAAAGCTTATATGAGTATATTATATATGAAAATAAAGCTAAAAATCACGTGATTTTAAATCTTTAAAAATTAACCTTAAAATGTGGATATGAAGCGAGATATTAAGGTTTTAATCTCTTATTTTAAAAAAGTAGATCTCAATTTTTAGCTAAGATTTCACCTATTATAACTCGCTTAATTTATAAGCTATACGTATAAAACCTAGTGTATTATAAAGAGCTAAAATAGCTCTATTTAAGTATAATAATTATAACCTTATAAATCTTATAATTAACGTTATATTTATAATTAAAATTTCCCTTTATAATTACACATTACACTACAAATATAGTTATAGTGTAGTTAAACTATACTAAAACTATAAAAACTACACTACATTAAAAACTACACTAAAAAACTACATGTAGTGTAGTTTTTTTGTTAATGCGCTGCTTATATTATATTACCGCTTTTCCCCTTAAACCTTATATAAAATATACCTAGGCTAAAGTGTTTATATATTCTAGCACTCTTACTAATACTATTATAATATTATAGTAACTAACGTAATCTTAAGTAAAATTATCTTTAGGGTATCTAGTAAATGAAATTCCTTTTACTCCCCTTATAAAATAAGAGCTTAAAGGGTCTATAATTCTTAGTAGTAAAAATAAGGGTAATTTCTTAGTTTTTTCTTCTTTTAAGTTTAAATTAATTAATAAACGTAAGAATAAAGGTAAAACGTTCTCTAATAAATATATAAAATTAAGAGAGAGATCTTTTATAAATAAAGATATAAAGTTAAGTTTAAAGTTTAAGTTTAAGTCTAATAGTTTTAAATTAGCTTAATATAATAAGAGAAAAGGTTAAACTTTAAGGTCTTATAAATATTCTTAAGCTAATATTAGCTTTTAAGAGACTAAAAGAAAAAAAGAGTATTTAAGTATTATTACGCTATTATAAGCTAATAATAAGAGTTTAATAGAAGAAGTCTAGTAAATATAAGCGTGTTTATTTAAGTAATAATAAAAAGTAGCTTATAAGCTAGAAAAAGTTATAATAAAGGTAAAATTAAGGCTAAACCTTTAATAAATCTATTACGCCTTTTATTTCTTATAGGTAAATAAATTAATAAATTAAAATTTAAATATAAATTTCCTAGAAAAAGAAACCCTTTTCTTTTATTCTAGTTTTACTTTTAATTACCCTTTTTATTAATAATAGGTAATATCTTAATTATTATTACCTTCCTTATAAACTTCTTATAATATTAAATTTAATTAAGTTTAATTAATCTTACGTTCTTATAATATAGCTCTTATAGTTTATATATAATACTCCTTATTTAATTAAATAAGTTTAATAAGAGATTAATAGGGTAAAGTAGTTTATACGCTCTTTAATATTAAGTATAATACGCTTATATATAAAAACTAAGGTTTCTTACTTTAAAGTAAGGTTATAAAGTAACCTTAAAAACTAAAAGAATAATCCTATATTTATTAATATTTAATAACTTCTCGCCTTACTTTTACCTAGCTAGAACTTTAAGCTTACACTTAACTATAATTATAAGATTATATAATAGAAAAGTAAGTATACCTATTATTAATCCCATTATTCTATAAGGTATTATTAGTATAGGTTTTTAGGAATTAGTTTTATAGTTTATTAATTATTTCTATAAATCTAATATATTACTAGCTTTATTATTATATTTTAATATATTATAAAACGAATAAGCGCTTATAGTTTTTTAATCTCGTATAACTTCTATAAGAAAACGTCTTATATAATTCTTTAATAAAAGAATAAGTGTCTTTAAAGTTCTATTAAAAGCTTTAAAAGTCTTTTTATACCCTTTAAAAAAAGAGAAGTAATAATCGTATATTTTAGTCTATTTATAAGCGCTTAATTAATACATTTAATCTCGTTTAATTTTATTAAGTTTATAGTTCTAGAAATAAGAATTACTACTTTATTCTTTAAGTATTTAATATAAGTTCTAGGACTTCTTCAAAGTCTAGTAAAGTAAAGCTATATTATAGCGTATTTAGCTATTATTTAAAGACTTTAAAATCGTTTAAGTTTATAACTATAAAAAATAAACCTCTTTATATCCCTTTTTAAGTGTTTAAAAGGTGTTTTAAAGTCCCCTTAAAATTAAAAGTTTAAATCGTTTATTCGCGTATATTTAGCCTTTATTTAATTACCTTCTTTAAGCTCTTATAGTCTCTTAAAGTATAAGTATTATCCTATAACTTCTTTATAATTTTAATACTATAGTATTAAGTTCTTCTTTTATTTTATTTATATTAAGATTATTTCACGCCTTATAATTTATATAATCTTTTATAAGTAGTTTCTAGTTTTAACCTTCTTTATAATCTTAATCTTATAGTTTTAATTTCTCGTAAAGGTTTATTCGTATTATTCCCTTTTAATATAAAATAAAGGTTTATTTATATTATTCTTAGCTTTATATAAGTCTAGTAATCTTTTATAACCTATTTTAAGCTTTATTTAAGTCTTAATATCACGGTCTTAAGTTTTTATAAGAATTAATTTATCTTATAGTACTAGTAAGCTTTATAATATTTATTTAATAATAAGAGCTTATTTATATAATATTATTAAGCGTTTAACACTTATATTAAGTTAAGAAAGAAATAAAGAAAGGTATTAGAATTATAATAGTTTTAATCTTATTATTAAAACTATATAATAATTTAAGGTATTAGTTATATTAATTGCTATTCTTCTTTCTTATTTCTACTTAAAGTATTCCTAGTAATATTACCCCTCATTTCCGCATGTAACGTGACTTAATCCACTTTTCTCCATAACAGGTGGGAGCCGTGGTGTGGAGCAAGGCGCCCCTTATAAAAAGGCATTCAATTCTCTGTTTTGCAGCTTTACCAAGGCTTTCATTAGTATTCATGTGTCTTTTCTTCTGAAACAGGTGCTTACTATTGTGTGACAACCGTTCGATGGCCCCCAGACCCGAATAATTATTCCTTCAGTCAATATATTTTGCTCGAGTAGCTCTCCGACTTCTTGGCATGAGATGGCCACTACCATGGCTGACCGAATTTCTTCGGTGCTGGAATTGGAAGACGTCTGCCGTCGGACGCCGCTTTCATACGCAGCCGAACGTGGTGACATCGATGCCGTCTCGGGGCTTTTGAATAAGGCTGCAAATTACCGGGCTGTTGATGCCTTGGGGAGGACCCCTATCTTCTGGGCTGCTATCGAGGGCCACGTGGATGTGATCAAAGAGCTTATAGCGTACGGAGCGGAATGGAAGATTGAGGATGCTTCTGGACGAACTCCTCTATCGTGCGCCGCTGAAAAAGGACACACTGATGCAGCTTGCGAGTTGGTGACGGCGGAGGCTCCCGAGGGGTCATCAGAAGACGAAGACGACGACGCGGCGGAGGGTTCAGATGAAGGAGACGCTGAGAAATGTTCCGACAACGACTCGGATGATTTCTCCATGGCTTCGACCGCTTCTATCGTCTTGCCATTAAATCTCGCGGTCCGCCGCGCCGATGAGGCCGCCGTCAAGACCCTACTGCAGCATGGTATGGACATGTACTACGACTCCGCATGGGAAGAGGATCCGCAGCCAGTTCTACTCGCGGCTAAGACTGGTAATGGTGAAATCATGGATATGCTTCTGAAAGCCGGCCTTTCCCTAGACAGAGCCGAGGACATGTATGGGCGAACAGCGTTGATGTTTGCCGCTGTAAGAGGCCACGAATCCACAGTCCAAATTTTGCTGGCGAGGCCAGATATTCAGCTTGACAGTCAGGATGAGACGGGTAAGAATGCACTCACATATGCTATAGAGGGAGGACATGAAAACATCGCCCAGATGCTACGGCAGGCAGGTTTGAGTGAAGAACGGGGTGAAGCCCAGTCTGAGACATCTTCCGCCCCCTCTGATAACGATGACGCGCTTATTGATACGCACGTGCCTGTTGACTCTTGCCATGCGCTGGCAAAATCAAGTATGACGCAGGGGACAAAGGACGAGGAGGTCGTTCTCCGCCAGCAGGATGAGCGTGTCTTCAAAGCCATTGACAGTGGTAAACAAGATGCGCTATCATTGGCCATACAGCGTAACGATGTTCATGCGGCACATACTTTGGCAAGACACAAGGGGATAGACGGTACTGCCCTGGATAACGAGGGCATGTCTCCTTTATTGTGGTCGGTCAAGTCCAATATGCCATCAGTGACACGGATGCTCATGGCCACAACACACGCGCTACACGTGGACAACCAGGGTCGGAGTCTGATTCACCACGCAGCCATGGCGGAAAACGGTGACATTTTCCCATTTCTCGTAAAAATGGGGGTTCCTGTCGATGGACCAGACAAATCCGGCCGAACACCGCTCTCATACGCTGCAGAGCTGGACCGAGTCGCCATCGTGAAGTTGCTCCTTCAGAATACTGCCGTGGATGTCAACCATGCCGATAAGACTGGGCGCACACCACTTTCATATGCCGCAGAAGGCGGCTCGGACCAGACAATAGAGCTACTACTGGAGAGACCCGGAGTCAAGGCGACTTTGGCCGCCGAGAATGGACGGACACCGCTGTCATACGCTTGCACTCATTCGACGTCGACGGCACCGACATTTGAGTTGTTGAGCGCCGTCGACGCTTCTGTTGCTGACACCGAGGACAAAGATGGCCGGACTCCCATCTCATGGGCTGCAGGCTCGGGTTCGGCTTCTGTATGCTCTCGGCTCATTTCCTTGGGGGTTGACGTCGATCGTATGGATAAAAATAAGAGGAGCCCTCTATCTCTTGCAGCTGAAAGGCCCTACGCCGACGTCGTGCGTGTGCTTCTCGGAACACAGCGGGTTGATAGGATGTCCAAATGTGCAGCCGGACGGACACCGCTGGACTGGGCAGTACGTGAGTGCTCTGAGCTGGATGAGCCTTGTCTCGACTGGCACAGGCATCAGGAACGGAAATGGGCCACTGCGTACATGCTCATCACAGGAGAACTGGATCAAGCTCCAACCGCCAGTTCCATAGAGAGGCTTCTTAAAGAGGCTATTGAGCGTGGCAAGCCGCAGGTGGTCTCGGAGCTCATTCCCTCTCCCTTAGCCAAGGACATATACTCTCCCTCCGAACTGATTGAGCATGCCATGGAGCAAGGGTCCGATGAGATGGTGAGAGCCGTCGTTACGGCTTTCGCAAAAAGCGAGATTGAATTGTCTCCTACCTCGATTCTGTCCAATGCGGCATCCGCCGGGAGGACTGTACTGGTTGAAGAGCTACTCGGTCGGGAGACGGCGTCCAAAGCCGATGACCAGAGTGTCATCTCTCAAGCAGCTGCCAACGGACATATAGAGACGATACAAATGCTTCTGGAAAAAGGCACAGATGTCAACCAAGCGGATGTAGATGGGAAAACACCTCTTATGTTGGCGGGCATTCATGACCAAGAAGAAACCATAAAGGTACTGCTTGAATCCCCGGGAATTAATGTCAATGCTGTAGACAAAGACGGACGGACAGCTGTATCTCATGTGGCTGGTGCTTGGTACTCGGGTTGTTTGAAGTTACTCTTGGCAGATCCGAGGGTTGATGCAAAGCGGCAAGATTCACAAGGCCGATCGCCATTGTGGTATGCGGTCGCCGCGTGGCGCCGCAAGGCCATCCGTGCCCTTTTGGAGGCTGCATCATGTTGTGAGGTTGAAGAGGAAGAATGTGGGCGACTAACGTATCCTACTTGTCAAGAAACATATAGTCCGGCTGCGTGAAGCTGCAAGCTGAGGTGACTGGCATTGGCCTAACTCCTACTTATTCGTAGACGCTAGGAGCTTCCTATTTGACAAGAGAAATGAAAAATGAAGGAATAAATGATTTTGAACTCAAAAAACTAGCAATAGTAATTTTTCCACTTGGAGCCCTCAACGACATGACTTTGCTCCTACTCATTTTGGGTTGTAGGTAAGCTGCTGTATTATTTCCGAGTCAAAGAGCCCGAAAAAGGTAAGGGGTTGATCACAATCCTTGTTTGGTACATGAAGTAGTGGGAGAGGCTCGACGAGACGTATATACGCCGTTGGCGGCACGGGCGCCTGTTCGATGAAGGAGGCCGCCTAGCTTGGAGGGTCAAACACCACCTCCTAGAGCACGGGGTGAAAGACAGTTGAAACTTTACATTGTACGCTATTAGGCGGCAGAATATTGTCGAATGACTCTTCAAAGTTCTTCAGATGAAATCTAATTTGACTCCGTGAGTAAGCATGAGACAACCAATATCACATCGATATAATGCATTTGGCAAATGCATTTAGATATGTGACGGGATATTGTAAAAATTGGCAGTGTTAGTGCTGTCACACAGTTACACAGAGATACGATGATGAGACCTAGGGTATAAGGCTCTCACTAACTTCTTGTATAAATAGAGCTCTTAAGCCGATTTACGCCTTGAAAAAATTAGGGACCTTTAATACTAAAGACTGTTGTAAGATGAATTGAACCAAAATATTCTAAGCCCTCACTGAGCCCTCATCACACTACGTGACTCACACTTTACACCACTAGGCAACAACATCGTGAATAACCCTAACCCTTACTCTCCTTACTACTCCTCCCGTATAGTGCGCTGTACAATTCTTCCATTGCAACGTATATCCCATCAAAAAACACGATTGAAAAAATCACCGACTACCCACCACTTACAGGAGATGCCTTCTATCACGCGAGCAGTGTCAAAGTTGACCATTTCTTGAATCGGTTGTCAGTCATGATCAACCCCGGCGCCGCATGGACAAACAGGGGAGCGGATATATCGGGAGACACCTGGCTCATCAAGCTCGACTTGAAAACGGGCGGATAGCTCTGGTGCAGTAGCCTAACTCCTGCACTGAATGGCGCGTATGGAGGGTATTAGGACGTGGCGCATGACTCCTTGGGTAACTCGTACGTTATTGGCACTTTTCCGGGCTCCATTCTCAAGGTCGACCCCAGCGGAAAGGATTTAAACCCATGTTTTTTAAGCAATGAGACCGACACTACGGTAACTGGATTCACTGGCATTGTGTATCTCAACGACAAGTTGCTCACGGCGTATGGGCGAAAAGGCCAACTACTATGCTTTGGCAGTGGCGACAAAAAGGGTCAGCCTACTTAAATCCCGATTGGAACAACCGAAGCACCACCTACAACGGACGCCATTTTTGAGAATATCGAAGCTACTAATCTGCCTCAGAAGTACAAGAGGTACGGTTCTCCTGGTGGCTTCCAACACGGAATGAGTCCATGTATTGCGATCCAAGGACGGTAAATGGGATTCGGCTGGGAAGCTTGGCGTAATCCCCAACACCTACCTCGAGGGCGGTGGGTTTTGTGTAACATCTGTGCAGGTGGGAGAGCGTATCGATGCTGTGATTGAGTACTTTGGAGATATTGCGGACCCGGTTCCTGGTACCATTGCTGGCAACGGAACAGAGTTTCCCCTCCAAGATATTACTCCTGCTGTGGACGAGTTGGTCCAGAAGTAATGTCATTCGAAGCACTGCGATTAAGGTAGGGTTATAGAAGGATATATATCTGTTACCTTGGGGTCTGTAACTAGTTCTACAAGGGGCCAAGTAGGCAAGAAGCACTTGCCCACTACCAATACTAGATTCGAAATGATTGGCCCCATCATTTTGTGTGTTTGACAGATGTTTCCTACAGTCCGAAACGTGAAGGAAGGGCAGTCAAAACGCGACAGAATCAACGAGAATTATCAGCAAAGATGGTTCGCCATGCGCAACGACAACTCTTACTTGGTTAGTCTTATTTCTAGATATAGTTGAGATTGTACTCACAATGTGTCCAGGCTCATGCTGTTGTCCTGGCTTGTTACAACTAACTCGGCGCAAAGGCATTATGAAAAGGGGACAGACGTTGACCAGGCACCGGCCACAAATGATGGCACAGAATCATTCAGTGACAGGTTATCGTAAAACAATAATGGAATATGTCCAATCATAAGAATGTGACAAGTTGGGCTTTTGGGATTCGACTCCAACACTTGGTCGAAATCTCGGGAAAATACGTCGTGCTCCGATTTACTCTTGGCGCCATAGATGTGGTCAAGATAATGGTAAGAAGGCTGCGGTGAACTGATTAAAACGCCATCTTCCAAGGAGAATTGCACGTTTTGAGACGCCTGGTTGAGAATATATCGGTCGGTCGGTCGGTAGAAGCTCGTAATTCTGCATTAGGGCCCTGGTGCCAAACCGGCCAAGAGAAGTGAGCTTATGGTCAGCCAAGGGGCTTTAAAAATTTACTCGGACTCATATCTGACTCCAAAAATTCATCAGACGGCTTCTCTGCCACCAAAAGACGTGAAAGCGCGTGTAAGTCGTATTGCACAAGATGGGCGTCACTGCATTAGTTGACGTGGCTCTTGTATTTCCCCAATCATGTTGGTAGCGATTGCGTTGGCTAACACACACCATTACGGATTGTCCAGTCATTTATGCTACAGCCGTAGCATAAACATGTTGGGTTTCCAATTTAGACAAAACTACATCTTGATCCACGGTCCAGTATATGCCGCACACAACCTACAGAGCGCAAGTTGCCTTTGTTAACCGAGCATGAAACACAGCACTCGACAGTCTCCGTCGCAACACCTTATTTTGGAATTTCAATGACCAACCCGTCAAATGAAGCATCACTATTTTTTATTCGCTATTCTACGCACGACTATCCAGAAGCATGTTGAACCATCCAGTCGTTCTCGTATAATTGGCATGTTGTCCCCTGGTTGAATGGTAAGAAAATGCACCAAGTACATCTACACGCCCGAATCTTTCGCGACGAAGGCGTGGTGGTTGGCAGCCGGGGCGTTGCGCAAACGACATGTTGACTGCACCTTTGACACAACCGGAAAAAAATTTGGCCACGATATCCTCACGCCGTTCTACCCAACTCAAGTACACAAGAAGTTTGACGTTGGGCAACTCCAGAGTCCGCGCCTCCTCAAAGTCTAAGTAAAGGCACATGTGCAGCATTAATGCTTATGTAGCTTGGAACCAAGATGGCGCAGTGGAACGGCGTGGGGGCCCGCCCTTTCGGAGCTGATGTATTCGCGAAACTGGCCGTCATAAACCAGGGTTCGTAGCAAAAAGCACCAGACTTGAGGCCATATTGATTGCATAGAGACCTAGTTTCTTTTTATAAGTGGCTAGTCCCAAAAGCTACATGTAACACATGGTGACACCAGCCCTTTCCGGAAGGAGGTATCACGGCCGACTGCCGTGCATAAGCTACCAGCCTATCAAGTGGGTTGTCGGTTCCCCAACGCCACACATCTTGAAACTTACATCAAATGGCAATTGAGTGATGTCGTACAAGTGAATTGAACAAAAAAACAAGCAAAAATTAAGAACATTTTATACATTTTGGCAAATTATCAGAGTAAAATTCATGGTATCTGGTTAGGAAGCGGCCAGCAAAAAGGATATATACCAAGACTGGGGTTCGAACCCAGGAATCTCTCGATAGTGGAAATTACGCCAAAAATCGCTTAAGCCCACCGCCTTAACCACTCGGCCATCTTGGTGTTATTGAATTTGACGTCTCAATTCGCTATATACAGGGCACTTGGTCTACACCCACTAACAGCCCACGCCCCGGCACTCACTGCCCCAAAAGTGAAACCGGGATGGGATATTGGGTGGCTTTTCGGGGCTTTTGTCACCAAGTTAATCAAGTATATCAATTGGTCTTTTATAGAAATAGTTCACTTCCTCAAGTGCTGCATGTCATGGGAAGTGCCGTCTGGTTGGTGTATGCATCGCGACCTTGACACGTCTGGTACAGTCAATAGGTAGCCGTATTAAGCGTGTCCACTGAACTATTGACCTGTAGTGGACCACAGGCGTCAACTGGTCGCTTGGAGCAGAAGCGCCCCGGGCGCCCGGCAACATTGAACCAGACTTGCTGTCCGGAGGGCCCGGTCGAACACACGGCACCTGCGGCTTTATGGAGGAATCATGTACGACGGACTGCTTCTTGTCTTCCATTATCTGAAATCGACAGAGCTTTATAGCTATATGATTGCTTTTATACGGAAAGTTGTCCAGCTCCTGCACAGCGAAGCCTTTTTCTTTGGGTAAGTCTCACCACGACACGCAACGTAAGCCTTGAAGTAACTTCTCATGTGCTGCCGTGTGTCCGCGCGTAGATTTCTAGTCCTCTCTTGCGATGAAGCTCGTGGTGCTTGAGATTCTCGAAACTAGCAGCGAGCCTCGCGACCGCACATTTAATTCTAAAATGCATCGTCTGGCAAACTGAGCTTTGGGCTGTTTTTCTTTTCTTACGCCTTTCCGTAGTCTCCAAGAGCATGTTGGCATTTGAAAGGATCCAGTGAGAAGTGTCCTCTACCTGACTCTCCATAATGTCCTCAATTCCTCCCCTCTCGGGGCGCGGGTTAGTGATGGCAAATCAACCATCAACGGGTATACTTGAATATACTGACCGATACCGCGATATCGTCAAAAAGCCACTCACCACAGGGGCCTATTGGACGACTCGATTCCTTGGCCAGCAGGATCTGTCTCATTTCTGTCTCTACCTCAATGGAAAGGGTCTCTGCCCTTTCAATGTATACTGTTCATAATTCTCCCTTTTCCCTTGGTGGGAAAAGACACCTCCTGGTTTATTACCACTTTAATGTATGAGCCAGGGTTAAAGGATTTCTTGATAAACTTGAATACAAGTACATCCCATCTCCGCTTATCATAATCTAGATCCTCATGTCATGCCGCCGCTCTTCCCCTTAAACCTCGAGTGAAGTGCACACGAGCCAGGGTGCTCACATGTTCTGGTATTCGCCCACTGAACGACTTGACGCCCGTCCAGCGGCCGCTAGATCAGGAGGTCTAAACCTCACGGTAACAGACAATCGCAATGAGGAAAAGTTGTGACGAGGCCTTTTCCGAATCTCAAAATTGACCCTTGACATCCATAAAAAGCCCTCAATTCCCACAGCCCGATAGGTTGAATACTAAGAACAAGTCCGCTCTTCAATATTCACGATGCCCACTTTGTGATACCAATGCTACAGCGGCGTTATTCCATCCCACAGGACTTGCTAGAGTAGGTGGCTGGTCAGCCTTGCAATTTTCTGATATTGATGATTTCATGACTCACAGTAATTGCGTCCAGTCTACTTATTCAATGAACGGAGGCAGCATTACCCAACAGTTGTAGTTCCCGAGCAAAAACGCCACTAGGTAGGTGCCGGTACAGCTTCCTCAATATCCTCGTCCAAGAGGCTAGGCCCTCCAAGTATTTTGTTGACGACGGCAGTCACGTCGTCAACAATGTTTGCTTCGGGTATCCCCGTGTTGGCGACGATTTTTTGCACAGTATTCTGCGCCATCTTGTCTTTTTTTCGTCCAGTCCTCAAATCATGCTCAATCACATGGACGGCTTTATCAGCAGCCATATCTTTGACCGGACTGCCAGCTAAAATGCCTTGGATCTTTGCTCTTGCCCATTCGTCTCGAAGCCGCAATACAAACTCCGGGGGCACTTCCTTGCGAACGCGCCGTCTACCAAAAAACATGAATACCAAAGCAATGAATTGCCACGTCTGTACAGCCCAATGCATCATCGATAGACCGACGCTTTGCAGAACAAAACTAACAGGAATCAAAACCAATACAATATTGGTAAACCGCGATTCAAAACACCAGTGATGAGACAAGGCGGTTGAGTCCCTGTGTGCGGATAGGACTTCTGCCTCGATATTTTTCGCAAGAATATAAGCCTCGGTATGCCAGTCATCTCCCTGCATCTGTCTTTGCACCCAAACGACCTTTGCCTTCTCGCCATCTGGCGGCTTCCAAGTGGACCGTCTTACCTTGAGAGGCAAGGTGAGAGACTTGGCTGTATACAGCAGGCCTAAAAACAAGAAAATCGTCCCCGATTCAACACAGGCAAAAGCAGTTATTCGAAATGCAAAAGATGCCTTGTCAAAAAAACACGATATAAGCGATGGATGGAAGGCTGTAAATGCGGTAAAGACCATTATGCCCACCTGAAAAGTGAGTCCAAAGATACACAGAATGTACATACTGAGAGACCGCTTAAATGGTGTCAGATTGAGTAGAAGATTGGGCGGATCAGTCGTCTCGTTGTCCTTTAGGCTTCCTAGGCCTATTGGCGATCCTGAAATGTGTCAAATTGTACGTAGTTTGCAGAACTGTAACGATATACATACCTTTTGACGGTTGCAGCCAAGGGTCATACATCTTGCCGCGATATTTACCGCCGTATTTCGCAATTTTCGAAGGAAGAAGCTCTGGAGGGATATCCTCTCTCCCGGGTAGATATATATACTCTCTGATAGGTCCTGGCTTCCTCGAGACGGTTTTTTCTACTCTTTCCACTTGACGGCCATTCCATATCTCGCATATTTCCTTTGAACAAGTTGAGAGTAGGTCCTTTTCCAAAGCTTTTCTGTAGCTTGTGTAAAAAGTGTCCATCTTGATATTTTGTAGTTTCAAAAGCCTGGACAAGACTTTCATGGCATAGGGCACACCCGTGGGAATTACAGAAAAGACAACCCAGTCACAGCAGTTGTGGGACAAGGACAGATATCGGTTTGTAAAGTCCTCTCCAAGAAGGGCCAGGAAACTAAAATCTGATTAGGGTTAGCATGAATATGACGGGCCGAGAACTTACGGAGCAACTCCGCCAAGCAGATTCATAGAATCCCATGGCGTAAGACTGGGGCTGGTGCTGGTGGATCTGTCAACTAATATTGGCGCCATGATATCAGAAATGAGTACCCGGAAAGAACACATACAGATTCAGCACAGTATATTTAAAAAAAAAAAAAAAAAGAAATCCTGAATTAAAAATACTCTATTTATACCGCCCACAAATGCCCGATGTCCTGCTGCCAGAGTAGGTGGGTGGAGTTGGGGCGTTAACGTTTGTGCAAAGTTTACGGCTGAAAGTTGTATGAGGTCTGGCTTACAGAAGGTCCATGCCGAAAATAGTTTGCCATGGAAACCCATGGGGTGTCGCACTGCCAGCTGTGGATGTGTCTGGTGGCTTAGTGATGGTGTATAGATTGCAGTCTAAAGCAAAGCTTGGTATGATGGATAAGGGCGACTTCGGAAGAGCCCCGTGAGAGGCGTATAGTGGGACTTTTTGAAGATGCCAAACGTCCTAATTATAGTCCCTTGGAGATGGGCAAGGCAGGGGAGAAATACCGCCAGCCGCTGTTACATATAACACAAGAAGTTTTGATAAATTATGTCAGCTTAAATAATATCAGCCACCGAGCTTCGACATGTGGCGACAGGACAGAAGAAGAAACTCTGACCTGGGTGTTTGGGATCAGATGGATGTTCCAAAACTTCTTCATCGGTTTCGAATCGTTCACTACAACTTCGATGCGGGCAGTGGAATAACTGAGTGCACTTTCGCGTGTTCTGCCGCTTGTGACGCAGTGTTGAACACTAGTTCGCACTTGTACCGCTCTGCAAGAGGTCAAGGGTGCTCGGTGCCAATATGCCGATCTGCATCAAGTCTAGCTTTGGTTGCCACTTGAAACATTGCTTGAGGCCACAGTTAAACTGTTCAGGAATAGGGCAAGGATATAATGCCCCATTGTGCATGATTTCTGCATGTTTTTGAGCATAACTCTTGTCAGCGAATATTGCACTACAGTTCTCTTGCTCTGCCAGAGGCACGGGAATCTTTGTTTCTCGTGGACTGAACTAGCATGGGGATCTAGCCCTTGTTCGTGACGTAAACAGGTCATTGCAACTATACTTATCAGCGAGCGGGCAAGGGTACCGCACTTTCTTATGTACCACCTTTGAATGAGAAAGAGCACCGCTGAGACTCTGGAAACTTCTGTTACAGCCATACAGCCACACTCTTTCGCCCCGGGACAAATGTAAGACCGTTTTACGTTGTGAGTTACGCCATGCTGACTTGCGGATTCTCGAAAATTGAAAACAGACGTGCAGTCCGACTCCTTCGCATAAGAGCCCGGATATGTCTTAGTTTCGTGTTTCCGTTGGGCATGCTGCCTTGCTCCACTCCGAGTTGTGAAGGTCATTGCACAGCCTCTCTCTGTTGCACAGAACAGAGGCATGGGTACTGTTTGTTCCTGTGCTTCGTCTCAACATGCGGTCGTGTGCCTCTAAAGAAGAGAACCTTGATATGCAGGCACTGGCTCCTGCAAGCGTACATAGAAACCTCGTTTTGGCCTGTGCAGAGTGAATGTGCATATCTAGAGGCGTGACTGACGAGGCTGTTATTCTTCAACCAAGCTTTTCAGCAAAGGGGCATATGAACCGGCCATCTCCAGTCTTGTTAATTGGCGCGACGTTATGACTAAGTATTGCATGAGAAAACGTCTCCGACTGGCTGTTGGATGTCTCCGTAAAAGTAAACTTGTTGGCATACGTGTAAGAGAACAGCGGCGGGATGAAAGATTCGCACACGATAAAAGCACGGTGAAGAGTCCTTACCATGGTCTGTAAGAGGGACTGGAAGTTAGGTAGCTAAAGTAGGGGTAGCTGTATTGTAATAATTAAAGCTTATTCTATTTTCTAGTTATATAAGATATAAGGGATATAGTTTTAAAGCTCTTGTTTTATATAACGTTATTAATTACGTTATAAGTAAGTAAAGTCTTTTAATTACCTTATAATTATTCTCTTTTACTTTAATTAAGCGTTAAATAGCTTTAATACTTACTTATTAATTATATAATAGTACATTATTAATTAATATATATATAATTTAAACGTTTAATTAAAGTTAATTACATTATTATATAATTAATTATATATATAAATTAATGTAATCTCTTTATACTTTTATTAATTATTTCTCTCTTAAATATTATTACTTATCTTATTCTTTTTTATATTATACGTTTAATTCTCTTTTTTCATTTCAGAATCTTTATTTTATTAAGTTAATTACCTATTATTTATTATTAAGCGTTATTTTTATATATATTACTTACGTATAATAATAAACGCCTATTATTATAGCTTTTTAAAGAAGCTTAAACTTCTTAAGATTTCTTATACTTTTAATAATAATATAAGCTTAAATATTAGCTTTTTTAAGCGTTATTAATAATATATTACATGCGTTAATACGTGTAATTTAATTAATTTATAACTTTAAAGGGTTTTCTTATAGTTTTATTATATTTTTATTAATATTTATATAGCTTATTTTTATTATAATTAAAGATATAATTAATCTTTTATACCTTTTAAGTTACCTTTAATAGCTTATAATTATTTTAATCTTAAAGAATAAGAATAATAATAATAATAATAATAATAATATTAGTTATATTTTTTTACATGTAACTTATATACGCTTTACTTAGCTTTTACTAGAAATTATTTATAGCTTTAATTATATTAAAATTACTTATTATATTACCTATAAGCTAATTAATATAATAAAAAGCCTATAGGTATATTTTTCCTTAATTTATTATAATATATTTACTAATTAATTCTCTCTTTTTAACTTTTTTAAAGTACTTATTACTAGTATACAATAGCTTAAAAGTAGCTTTTAATTACTTGAACTTATTCTTTATAATTTAATAATATAAGTAAACTTCTTTATTAATAACTTCTTATTATTTTACTTATTAATTATTATTAAGTAAATTATAATTAAGTTTTTAATAAATAAGAATAACTTAAGTTTTATATTTACACTTATTTAATTTAAGTTATATTACTTAAGTAATAATAATTTATTATCTTTATAATAATATAAAAAAGGTAATTATTATTAATAAATTTAATAATAACTTACTTAAAGAAAGCGCTTTAAGTGCTTTTTTAATAGTTTTTTTTATGCTTTAAGTGTTATTTTATTTATTTTTTATTTAATAGTTTATTAGTTTTAAAGTTAAGATAAATAAAATTAATAATAATAAGAGTATAATTATTTAATTTTTATATAATAATCTTTTACTTATAGTTTTCTTATAATATTTTATTAGCTTTTTATTTATTTTTATTTTATTAAAATATAATAATTATCTTAAATATATTAATTATATCTTTAATAATTACCTATTAATTATACTTAAAAGATTATCTCTTTTACTTTATTACTTTATTAAATAATAAGTATTTTCTTAAAAATCTCTTTAATTTTTAACTTCTTTAACTTTATACTCTTTATTATTCTCTTTAAGATTTAATATTAGAAGTAAGTTTTTATTAGTATTTTCTTACCTTTTTTATAGCTTTAATAAGCTAATATAAAAGATATTATAAAGATAATTATATTATTTTAATAGTATTAAATAATATATTTATTTTTTAATAGTTTTTAAAATTTGAAAGGGTTTAATATAATAAAGAATAAGCTTTTATTTTCTTACCTTAAATTTAATATTCTTTATAATTAAGCCTATTAAGTCTCTCTTATATAAGATAAAAGGTATATATTATTAATTATAATATTTTACTTAAAATTTTATAGCTTTTTATTAATTAATTTAAAGTTATTCTTATATTTTTTTAAGCTTAATTATATAGGTTTTTATAATAAGTACTCTCTTTTAATAAGCTTTAACTTTAAGATAAAAGTAAAACTTTAAGTTATACTTTATTAAATTATAATTAAATAAGTAGCTTATTATATTACTCTTTATATTATTATAAGTAAATTAAACTTATAATAATAATTATACTTATATTAATTAATTATTTATAATAAAATAATATAAGTAATACTTTATAATTTAATTTATTCTTTTTATTTACTTATTTATTTATAAGTAAAAAGCTATTAAAAGCTTTCTTTTTATCTTAAATAAATAATAAAGGGTTAATTAAAATTAACTAAGAAATATTAGCTTTTTATTAAAGATAATATCTTTTAATACATTAAATTAAAGTTTAATCTTATAATAAAAGAGTTTTATTAAAGATAATATCTTTTAATACATTAAATTAAAGTTTAATCTTATAATAAAAGAGTTTTATTAGTTTTATAACGTTAATAATAGTATTAATTATTAAAAAAAAAGAATACTTAATAAATTAATTTATTATTATTAATATTATATTAATAATTTACTTAAAGTACTTTATCTTAAATAACTTTATTATAAAGTCTATTAATATTTTAACTTAAAGTTATTATAAAATTAATAGTAATTTAAGCGCGTTATATAAGTAATATTATTAAGTTATTACCTTTCAATAAATTATATAACTTATAATATAATCTTTTACTTTATCTTATATATATAATTAATAAAAGTTATATTATAATAATTTTAAAATTCTTTTTATTTTAAAGTAATTTATTAATAGATTATTATAATATAACTTAAGTAAATCTTAACGTATCTTTAAATTATAAGATATAATTACTTTATTCTTATATAATAAAAGATTACTTTTATCTTTTATTTAATTCTTCTTTTCTTTTTATTTTATTATTAACTTATTAATAAATTACTTTTATATATTTAAGTTAATATCCGGGACACGGCGTTACGCCGGGCCTAAGACAGTGCGGCATAACACGACGCCTAGAGACAACTACGTAATAGCCTTAAATACCTAGATACTAGGACAGCCACCTAACCAGCGCACCGGGGCTAACCCGGACTCAGCTCAGACCTCTACCACACACGCTCTAACGAACCGCTACTAGAATAGCTAGCCTAATAGGTACCTTTAATCTACACGATCTAGAACACGCTTTATATAATTATAGGTTATAGCGGGGTAAAGATAACCTAGAATAAATGTGAGGGGGTTTTTCTTTTTATATAAAGGGTTTTCCCACTTAAACTATATGTAAAAGTATTAAAATAGCTTATAATAGCTTTAGGGTACTTAAATAAATAAATAAATATATTTAAGTTATAGCTTTAAGCTTAAAGTAAAAGTTCTTTAAGTAATATAATTAATTTATTCTTATAAATTAATTATTATCTTATAATATACTTTACTTAACTTTATATAATTATACTTATTATACTTACTTTCTTCTTAAATTTATTAATAAAATAAGTAATAATTATTAAACTTATAATAATTACTTAACTTATATAAGTTAAATACCTCTCTTTTAAAGGCTTTAAAGCTTTATATATTTAATTAAATATTAGCTTTTTATTATTATTTTTATAGTTTTTAAGATATTCTTTACTTTTTCTTAAGTAATTATTAGCTTCTTTTATAAGTTTAATAATAGCTTCTTATTAAATATAGCTTTACCTTTATAATTAAATTACCTTAATAGCTTATTAATTAAATTACTCTTATTAAATTAATACTTAATAATAAAGTTAAAGAGTAATAAGAATATATATTAATAAGCTTAATACTTATTTAACTTAAATTACCTTATAAATATTTAAAGGTTATAATAATTTAATAAAATCTTAATTAAATTTATTATCTCTTTTATATAATATTATTAATATTTAAATAATTTTATTATAATAAATAATTTTTAATTTAATATTTTATAATTTCTTTTTATATTAATAAACTTTTAAAATTAAAATATAATAAAATAATATTACTTTTTATTATTTAATTATAAGAGAATTTTAATTATTATAAAGTTAAACGCGTTTATTTTAATTTAAATTACCTTACTCAAATTATAATATTAAAGAAGAAAAGCTCTTATAAAGGTATTCTTTAAATAATTAAACGTTAATTATTCTTTATATATAAAGGTTAAGTAATTAAGCTTTTTATTATTTTAACTTTTCTTTAATAAAGCATTTAAGGATATTATTATTTTAAAGTAACTTTATATAAATTATTAATAGAAGTTATAAAATTCTAAAAATACTTATATCTTATAATACGTAATTAATTCTTTTTATTCTTAAATAATTTATACTTATTTTAAATCTATTAAAAGGCTATTAATTAATAAAATAAACCTTAAAAATTTTATAAAGGTTTAATATAAGATATACTTAAATAGCTTTATAAATAGCTTAATTACTTTTATTTATTTTAATATTTAAGTAATATAAGAGATATATTTCTCTTTTATTTTTAAGAAGATTAAAATATTATTTAAATATATTATATAAATAATATTAATTAGCTTCTATAAGGCTTAATAAAAATAATTTTAAAAAGTAATAAATACCTTTATAAGATTAAAAAGTATAATTAAGTATTTATAATACTTATAATAAGTTTAAAAGATTATCTTTTACTTATTTCTCTTTTTTATTTATATTTTATAATAAGTATTCTTTATATTAATCTTTAAGAAAAACTTAATCTCTTAATATTTATTAAGTAGCTTTAAAATTAAGAGTAATATATAATAATTCTTTTAAGTTACTTTATTTAATCTCTTATAATTTATATATAATCTTAAGGTTTTATTTTTCTTAAGTATAAATAAAATTAATACTTTAATTAAGCTTTTTAAGAGTTTTATTTATTTATTTATTAGGTTTTCATTAATATATTAATAAAGTTTCTTTAACTTAACTTAAAATAATAAGTAAATAAATTTATAAGATAACGTAATATTAAGTAAAAGGTTAATATTATAATTAATATTCTTATATAATAATAAAGTCTTAAAATAATTATTTATAAAGATATTCTTAAAGTTATAAAGCTTTATTAAAATATTATTTATAAAATTATACTCTTTTATTAACTCTTTACCTTTTAAAGTAAGAAAGTCTTTCTTAAATATACTAATAATAGCGTAAATTTAAGTTATATTCTAGTATTTCTTAGTAAGTTTATAGGAATTATTTAATAAGAAGCTCTCTCTTTAAAACTTATATTATTATTTTTAATTATATATAATTATATATATCTTCTATTTAATTAATATATATATTTTTATTAAAATAAAGTTTCTCTTTAAATTTAAGTCTCTTTTAATAGTAATAAATAATAGTTTTAAGATACGTTTATACTTATAAGAATTAATAGCTTAAATAAGTACTTTATATATATTATATTAAAGAATTAAAAGAGTTTTAATTAATTATAAAATAAAAGCTATTACCTTTACTTAATATAATTCTTATTATCTTATAAAGTTAATATTAATAAGATTAAGTATTATATAATTATTAAAATTAACGTAAATTCTTATAATATTATATTTATATATAATAACCTTTATATTAAAGTATTAGCTTATTAATACTTTTTAATTTAAGGTTAAAGTAAAAGTAATTACTTTAATCTTTAAGTATTTTCTTAATTATTTAAGTTACTTTTAAATAGTTTATTATAAGTAAGTTAAAGGTAATTCTTATTATTATAATTGTAATAATATAACTTTTCTTACTTAATTAAGTTTAGGTTTTAATTATAATAATTTAATTATAAGAGTCTTTTATTATTAAGATAAGCTTTTAATAAGTTACTTCTTTCTTATTAAGGTATCTTTAAAAAGCTTTTTAATTAAAATAAGTTAATCTTTTACTTATTTCTTTTTAATATAATATTTTAAAATTATTAAGTAATTTAAATTACTTTTTCTTAAGTTTTCTTAAAGATAAAGATATATAAATTTATATAATCTTAAAGTTTAAGTTATAACTTAATAAAAAGAATAAGTACTTATAACTTTTTATTAACTTTTTTTAAGTATTTTTTTAATAAATTTAAGTAAATATTAAAGTTTATAAAGCTTTAATTTTATATTACTTTACTTATTTTAATTATATAATTATTTAAGCCTTATAATTTTTTACGTTTTTTAAAAGTATAAGAGTTTAATTTTAAAATATATTTTAATTATTCTTAAGGTTTTTCTTTTAATTTATTAATTATTTATTAAGATATTAATTTTATTTTACCTTATATTTTAAGTTTATATAATTTAAGATAAAGAGAATTTTTTAATAATTCTCATAATACTTATATTTTACTTTATTAAAAGTATAATTTAAGTTATTTATTTAAATCTTATACTTTTAAGAGTTTATTAAATAATAAAAAGAGTTAATATATTTAACTTATACTTTTTAATTATTACTTTTCTTTAAATTATAAGAGTTATATCTTTTTTTATTATTAAGTAAGTTATGTTAAGAATTAATTTTTATAGCTTCTTTTTCTTTTTTTAAAGCTCTTATAACTTCTTTAATTAAGTAATTTAATTTTAAAGAGCTATAATAATTTTATTTAATTACTTAAGTATTTTCCCTTTACTTAAAGCTATTATATTCTTTTAATCGCTTAATAATTCTAATAAATTCTTTATTATTAAAGGTAAAAATATTTATAAAATAAGAGTTCTTCAAGTACTTATTCTTATTATTTTAATTAAGTAACTTTTTTAAAAAGCTTTAAAAATTATAAGAGAGATTAAAAGTTAAGTAATTAAAGTAAGAGTAATTATATTATAATAATTAAAGCTTATTTTATTTTTTAATTATATAAGATATAAGAGATATAGTTTTAAAGCTCCTATTTCACGTAACGTTATTAATCGCGTTACAGGTAGGCGGGGTCCCCTAACCACCTTACATAATCGCTCTATTCGGGGAAAACTGCGCGTCCTCTAATACCGATTTTAGTCGAGTTCTGTCGTACAATTAAGGTGTAAAAGGTCCACGAATACTAGTATAACGTATAACTTCAAATAAGTCGCTTATTCGTGGGCTTTAAGTATAAGTAAGAAAAAAAAACTTAAATATATTTATAAAGAAAAATAAGTGATTTATAATTATTTAGAAGTGATTTTAAGTGATTTTAAGTATTTATTTTAAATTTAACTTACTTAATTTAATTTAATATATAAGTATTATTAATAAGTTATAATAAGTAATATTATAAGTACTTTTTAATATTTAAGATTGTTTTAAGAAATTCTTTATATAAAATAATAAATAACTTATAAAGAATCTAAGAAAAGCTTAAATACCTACGTGTATCTAGGGGTACCCGTTTCTACACCCTACGTACAACGATAACTACTAGCTACTGTGGAGATGGTTAGGTGGCCTGTCCGGCCGTCCAAAGTTCTTGGCGATGAGAACAGTACGAGGGAGAAGACCACCTAGTTAATTAGGTAATGTTGGTTCAAGTTGCGTTTTCTCTTGGCAAACGCGTGCAATAGCATTGCTATGATTGGTCGGCGCGGGAATTCCGCGCCCCGCAATAAAATTCGGGGTTACTAATCATCTGAAATTCAACATCGAGTTACTCATCCGTGATCTCGAGATTCACCATCTTCCAACTACCATGGCTGTGCTTGTATGTTGCTCTACCAACCACCAATTCTCGATTTCATCCTGCTTTCATCGAAAACCTGCAACAACATGTCTAACTGTGTTTCATTAGCGGAGGGCGATCTGGCTCAATGCCTCCGTCCTTGCAACGCGACAGGCCCGTACCTCGATTACTCGCTTCCGATTGTTGCCCGGATCTGTGAATCCGTTTCGCAGCCATGTCTCAACCTGTCCCCGACAGCAACAGGCCCGGCAATTACAATCTAACACCAGCTCCAACACCCCTAACCTCCAGTCCTCCCTAGACTCCGCCGCTCGAACGAACCCGCAGACACTTACCGAGAAGATAGTACAACTTCACGCAGATGGCCTCGGCCAAGGCAGGAGAGTCAGAGCTGGGGACTATGTGATGCTGCGGTTAGTCTAGCCCTGGTCCGCCCACTGGACAATCGAGCTGACATTAGTTTGTTGCCAGTCCTCACAAGAGTATGACCCACGACAACTCGTTCCCTGTAATTACTAAGTAAGTAGTTAGCTCTTTGTAAGAATACACGAATTAATATGTCTAGATTCATGGAAATGGGCGCCATATCGGTCAGCGATAATCGCCAGGTTGTCATGGCGTAAGCTACCTCTTTCTTGCTATCTGACCTCGGTATACTGTCTAACGATCCCAGACTTGATCACGATGTGCAGAACGAATCTGACCAGAATCTGCGCAAATATCGTCTAATCGAGGAGTTCGCCAACAAGCATGGCATAGATTTCTGTATGCTCGCCGCGCCGAGGCGCAACTTTCCAAAGTATTTAGCTTACTTGGGATAGATCCTGCCAAGACTGGAATTGGCCACCAAATAATGATTGAAGAAGGTTATGCATGGCCAGGAACACTCACAGGTACGTTGCTTGCATTCTTGTAGAAAAAAAATAGAAAGGGAAAAAACCGTTTTCCTGTCGGCCACTCACACACGGGATAGTTGCCAGTGACAGCCATTCGACCATCTACGGAGGCATCGGCTGTCTCGGCACCGCCATTGTTCGCTCAGATGCAGCGAGTATTCTTGCGACCTCGACCATATTCTGGCAAGTCCCGCCGATTGCAAAAGTCACATTTACAGGCGTCCTGCCACCCGGAGTCACAGGCAAAGATGTCATCATTGCGCTCTGCACCTTCCTCAAGTCCGATGTGCTGAACATGTGCGTCGAGTTCACGGGCTCTGAGCAGACTCTTGCAAGCATACCCGTTTCGGAAAGATTAACTATTTCAAATATGGCTTGCGAATGGGGGGCGCTATCAGGTTTGTCTCCTTTCCAGGCCACGACTTTGCTGAGTAACTCATGTTGACTAGGACTCTTCCCCGTCGACAACACGCTTGTTTCCTGGTACCGTGCCAGAGCATCGGCCGCAGCAATTACTGATAGCCCTACCAAGTCTCGTCTAAATCATAAGCGGATTGATGAGCTTCTAGAAACCTCTCCCGTAGCTGATCCTGGTGCCGTGTACGCGAAAGAATTTTATCTGAATCTGTAAGCAAGAGACGCACTTGTGTCGCTCACACCCATTATCTAACATAACGCAGTTCTACTCTTTCACCCTTCGTTGCCGGACCCAACTCGGTCAATGTCGCAAACCCTGTTGCAAAGCTCGAAACTGAGAATATCGCTATTGACAAAGCCTATCTCTTGAGTTGCACCAATGGCAGGAGCACGGACTTTGCAGCTGCTGCTCGTGTCTTCCGCGAGGCTGGTACCAATGGCAAACCTGCCAAGATCCACCCCCGGGTCAAGCTCTATCTTGCGCCAGCGTCTGTGGCTGAACAACGAATGTCGGAGGAAGCTGGTGACTGGCAGGTTCTTGTTCAATCTGGGGCCGAGCTTCTTCCCGCCGGCTGTGCTACTTGCATTGGCCTGGGTCGTGTGAGTATTCGAAACCCTCTGTTTATAATTAGATGTCATGGCTAATCGTTCGCTTAGGGCTTGCTGGAAGAAGGTGAAGTGGGCATATCGGCAAGCAACAGATCCTACAAAGGACGCATGGGTAATTTCGCTGAGCTTTTACTTCTGTTTGAAGTGGCACTGACTTGTTGGTTTAGGCAGCCCCAAAGCATCGTGTTATCTCGCCAGCCCCGAGGTGGTTGCCGCTAGTGCTATCAAAGGCCAGATCGCTTCCCCTGGGTGGTACTCGAAGCCTGATGGCGTTGAGAAGGTCATTGTTGGCGAGGGCACCGGTGATTTTGTAGCCGATAAAGCTCGCTCCACTGGGGATGCTTTTGAAAAGCTCATTGGCGAGATGGAGAGCATGATCAGCGCCGCTGAAGGCGCCGCCGAGGCAGTAGCAAGCCCAACGGCTACTGGAGACGAGGTCTTGACGGATGTTCTACCAGGCTTCCCCGAGAAAATTGAGGGCGAGATTGTTTTCTGTAAGGAATTGGTCAGTGCTCGCAAGATGAGTTGTTCGCTAACCGCAACAGGCGACAATGATAACATTAATACTGATGGTATCTATCCCGGACGCTATACATACCAGGATGGCATGACGACAGAGCAAATGGCCGAGGTGTGCATGGAGAACTACGATACTAATTTCCGCAATATCATTCGACCAAAGGATATACTGGTAGCCGGGTATACTTTCGGCTCTGGTTCGTCTAGGGAGCAGGCTGCTACTTCTATCCTAGCTAACAAGATTCCTCTCGTTATTGCCGGCAGCTTTAGCTCCATCTTTAGCCGCAATAGTAAGCGCCTTTGGCAATATGTTAATTCACTTGGGACACTAATTTATGGAATAATACAGGTATTAACAATGCTCTTCTTGGACTTGAAATGCCTAAACTGGTCGAGCGGCTTCGTGAAGCGTATAAGAATGATGCAGAGAAGCCTCTGACTCGTCGAACGGGCTGGAAGCTGCTGTGGGATGTCCGCCGGTCTCAGGTTACTATTACGGAGCAGGATGGCACCTCCTGGGTGCAAAAGGTGGGTGAGATGCCTCCTAATGTCCAGGAAATCATCGCCAAGGGAGGTATTGTGAAGTGGGTGCAGTCTACTCTGCAGGCTTGAGTGGGAAGCTCGGAGCTTTGGAGTCCATTATATCTGAGACATGGCGCCCGCTTGCCAGCGATGCGGTGTCCACGCGGCCGCCTGTATTTCTACTTGGCGGCATCACGAGCCCGGCTCGGGAAAGCTTCAACAGTCTGTTGTCGGTGCTTCTCATCGAGTGTTGGACCAGCCTGAGGTGATGCGGGGAAAGGAGCGTCGTATGTGAGGGCATTTGGCGAAGGGCAGTACTGTTTATTGTCCTTGGCCGCCAAAGCGATACTAGCCCCTCTTGAGCTCCGCCCCCTACTCTCCCAACTTGGTGATCTCTGGATCCCATGTCAAGTTCTCCCACACCTCCAGAGATACTATGTTTTCTGTAATATAAGAGTTAAACGTTAGACCAATTTATATAGAAATTCGAAACATCTAGTTTTTTATTTCTTTTTCCGAACAGGAATTTTAAAGGTTAAAGCTAGTATTCTAATTTAAATAAAACGCGTTAAGTTAATTTTACGTTTATTTTCTTAGATGACTTGAATATAAAATTTAGACTTTTTTACATAAAAGTAGATTGTATACTAAAATTTGGAAAAGAGGTTTCACAGGGGTTAAAGGGATAGGAGGCTGGAGATCCGGCCCTGCCACGGCTGCGTTACCAGAGACCAGCGTCCACCACCACTACTATGGCTAGTACAAAATGAATAGTATTCAAGTTGCTCCATTCACCATGTCCTATCCATTGCTATAGCTGGTAAAGAAGCGCCCAAAGCGCATCAAGTCTTAACACTGGAACGGTACATAGCAGTGCAGATGTGACACCCCATATACGTGGTAGAGAATGGCTTCACAATCGCGCTTTCTGTAGCTCTATTACGGTACCAGCTGTGAGATGAGCTTCTCCCCTTTTGGCATTTTAAATGTTCCTGTGCGTAATTTCAATACTATTTAGTACCCACAGAATGGATAATGTACTTGGGGAAGGGGTTGTGGCTAATTATGGCTATACTTGAATACACTATACGAGCTTGCGATAAGGCCACAATTAGCTGTGTGCCATTGTCATCTTTCAAGTACCTCTATGTACTAAGTCAGTTCTAGAGCCCGGCGCTCATACGCTAAAAAAAAAGCTAAAGCTAATAGGATGGAATTTTGATGTTCTGCACTATCTGCTAAAGGGAGCTATATACCACGACTCAGACATGCCTGTTATCTTTCAAGTGCCTGAAAGTACTACCTAAGCGTTAGACCTGGGTCCGCGCACTCTGGTTTGCGTAATGAACATAGGACAACACGTTCAAGCTGCTTACAAACTGGCTTGGTATAGTACAGTACTCTTTCTTTTTGTACCGACACTATCAGGACAACCAGGAATACATAACCTCTCTCAGCACAAGTACTAATGATATAGTAGTTGTAGTAGTTGTGGCAATTTGAGCGGTGGGGGTTCTAGTGGGTCAGCAGGCAATAAGGACCAGTTGACCTCTTAGATAGGACTGGCTGGACGGCCAGCGAATACCCAGTGTTGTATGTTTTTTTGCCTTGTTTTTATTTTAATTCTCCCAAGCCTAAGAATATAATATGAAATAACGCCCTCTTCTCATACATACGACCACAGCCACTAGCAAAGTTCAGGATCCCGTCAAGCCCTTCTCCAATGTTTAAATGCCTCCAAATATGGAGGAGTGTGCTTCCATAAATGGAGGATGTGGTGTCCGTTTCTGGAGGACAGCGAACCTAGTATTGGTGTGGGAAGATTACGGTTTGCCTCCATATCGCACGGTCATCTGTTGTAACGGACGCATAATTATAGCTCCGGGCCTCCGGCACTAGCCTTGTACCAAATTTCTTTGCCATACGATACAGGCACTCACTAGGCCCCTGATTATTTCCAGGTGGGCGCTGGATTTTTTGGCGAAAAGTGAAATGTGACGGAGTGAATCCCTACGCAAACTGTGCAATTCTAGAGCTCCACTGTCCTTTGTTTAAGGCTGACGCGTTTATGTGATCATTCTTTTGCAGCAGGAAAGGGGCAACCCAGACAAAAAGGATTAAAAATAAATGCCCGGTGTGGGAATCGAACTCCACGCGGCTCAGGTGCTGTGACCGTCACCGGAGGCGGGGCAATGGTAAGCCATCTTGTCCAGGGTGCTGATACATTAGCCCGCACCAGTTCAAGCTGGGAACGCTACACCCACTGTAGGTCGAGTCACCCGCGCTGCGTCTGCAGCCGCTGCGCCAGACAAGTGCCTTTGAAACCACGCTGAGCCTCCTACCCCAATAACCTGGCTTACTTAATACGTAGCACAGCTCTTCCCCAATAACCCCGCTTGCTGTTCTCTTCTCATCGCACCATTCTCTTCGACCATCGCACTATTCTCTTTGACCATTAATCGCACTGCTCTCTTCGACTATCGCGCTATTCTCTTCGACCATCGCACTATTCTCTTCGACCATTAATCGCACTGCTCTCTTCGACCATTAATCGCACTGCTCTCTTTGACCATTAATCGCACTGCTCTCTTCGACTATCGCGCTGAGTTCCCTCCAAACCCTCTCTCAGCTTGCACCGCCGGATCATCAAACACTACTTCGCATATTTTGATTCACATCGCTGATCAAAGGGGCTCTTGATTACGCGATAGCGATTACTATGCAAATTAATTTGCCTTTTGCGCCCCAAGCATTGATACCTTATACCCTTAAAGCCGGACAAACTGCAAACCTTTAAGCCTCATTGGGTTCAAGGTCTCATGCCTATTCTTTCACGACTTCTCATCACTAGGCACATTATATACGGTTAGTAAGGTCTTAGTAACCTTACTCCACGTTAATTTCAATCCCTACCATGGAAGATCAAGTCCAAATACGCGAGCCCACCTACCAAATAGCCAAAAATGGTCTAGAGATCCTCCTTCAGATCCTAGGTCCTAAAGAAGAGGCACCATTACGTTACCAAGACACTATTCTCGTGGCAATTGACTTTGAGAATAATATTCAGTTTAGGGGAGACCTTTCTCGTAATGTGGATACGCAACTTGGTCTTGCGATTCTTGATACCAGAGATATTTCTACAGCTATATCTCCTGAAAAGCTTATATCAACATATAATTTTGTGACTGGATCACCAAAATACTATCGCAAGGCTATGCTTAAATTTTTATTTGGGAGGCCTGCCTGGATAAAACTTAGTAAGGTTCTTGATCAAATTAAGGCTCTTATTCCTATAGATCGAAATATCACTCTTGTTGGACATGATGTTAGACATGAGGTTCATGTTCTATCAGATCTAGGGTTTAATCTACAAGGACTACAGTGTCTTGATACTTTTAGAATTACGAGTCAAGTTCTTCCATACTTTTCTCTTACTCTTGGGGAACTCCTTACTGAACTTGGGTGTCCATATAGTTGGCTTCATAATGGTGGCAATGATGCAAATTTCACATTACGAGCTCTTTTACTTCTTGGTATAAAAGCCAGCCAGCATCAAGCAGAAGCCAAAGGAGACAGAGATGGGAAATTACAGCTCATGGAAGAAGTTGCAAGATCTCCAATCCCATTAATATCACCAGGCGAAGCAGAACTAGTAGCGCAGGAAAGAGCTTCTGCTGCTGAAAAAAGAGCTGTGAAAACAGCAAAGCGATTCAAGAATACGCGCAAATACCAATCTAGATTCTGGAGTGCTGAAAAACAAGCCGAAATTCGTGCTGAAAGAACAGCAATAAGATTAGCCAAGGCAGAGTTATCACTTGAACATAACGATGATGTTACGAAATAAAGTGCCGATTTGACCTGTTGTCACAGGTGGCTGTCTTAGGCACCTAGAACGCGCGAACCAGCCCCTTTTTATAGGACTTCTAGCAACCCAGATAGCTCAAGAAAAACAACCACTACCCACTCACTGATCTGACCTTTTATTTCGTAACAAGTGGTAGCATTTGTTCGTTTGCTTTGCTATTCAAGGACCCTACCTAGCTTACTAGGACCCTTACCAAATCGACCCTGTCAACCAATTCAATCAAGCCCGCCCGTCAAAGCCGTCCCTTTTACTAGGACCGTACGGCACGCACCCTCAATCAGCCTCTTGCAATGACCTCAAGAGCTGTGGCAGCTATAGCTTTTCCCAGGTTGTAGTGGACCACAAGATCGTACACGAAATCGTCAGGTCTATCGTCAATCCGGCTGCCCTGTTCAATCCGGTCATAGCTCTCGATATCTCTCGATAGCTCTGTTCAGCCCGGGCAAATCCCTGGATATTACTGTCAATCTAACTGCTCTGTTCAATCTGGTCGCAACCCTCGATATCCCTCAACAGCTCTGTCAATCCGACCGCCCTGTTCGATCCGGCTGCCCTGTTCAATCCGGCCAAATCCCTCGATATCGGCTGCAGCCACAAGCCCTTTCAAAATGATCCCCCTAGACAGGCTTGATCAACTGGAGTAACAGCGGCTCTAACAGCTCTATCACAAGGATCAACAGCGCCGTACTTGTGGCATCTACAGGAAGACCTTCCAGTCAAGAAATCAGGTCTTCCAGCATCTTCAAGAGCTCTGCCTAGCTAGCCCTCAATACCAAAGATACCAGCAGCAGCTGCAAGCCCTAGAGGCTCAACAGACCTACCTCCAGCAGCAGGAAAAGAGCCTCTAAAACTGGTACTGGGGCTAGTGGCAGCAACATTAGAAGCTTCAACAAGACTGTGACTATTGGAGAGACCAAGCCCAACGAGCTTGGTATCGGGCCCAGCAGCAAGGCCGCCCAATTCAAAGGAATTCAATCCAGCGGCTTCAATCCGAGCCCTGCAGGGGCCTTCTAATCGAGCCCGGCAGGGACTTTCAATTCACCGATGTTAGCCTTCCAATTGAACCTGGTATTATTATGCAACTTAAGAACGGCTATATGACTCTATTTAAGCATGGTCAGCTAATTCAGTCCGCGCCTGCCTATGACTTACACGGTCAGATTAGTCAATACCTTCAATCTGAGCCCGGCCAGAAGCTTCTAATCAAGCCCTGCCAGAAGCTTCCAATTGAACCCGGCAGGGACCTTCCATCCCGGCTCGAAGCTCGTCAAATTCAACAGCTTCAATCAAGCCCGGCTCAAAGCCCTGAATTTGACCACCCGGCTCAACAGCCTGAATCTCAACAGCTCTGCCGCAATCCTCAATACGGCCATAACGCTTATTTCAGTCCTGGCCACGACGTTCCTTTCAATCCCGGCCACAACGTTCAAACCGAGCCCGCCCGTGACCTTCGATACGGGCCTGTCAGCAACGCTCAATTTGGACCCGGCCAGTCCCTTCAAATGAAGCCTAGTTATAGTAGCTATTCTAGGCACTTTAGATATCCTAGCTATTCTAGCGACTCTAGTTAGATATAGCTGGGGCAGCTATTTCTTCCCTTGTGAACCGGCATCTGTTACGAAATAAAGTGCCGATTTGACCTGTTGTCACAGGTGGCTGCCTTACATATGTAGGCACCTAGAACGCCCGAACTGGCCCCCTTTTATAGGACTTCTAGCAACCCAGATGGCTCAAGAAAAACAACCATTACATACTCACTGATCTGACCTTTTATTTCGTAACAGATGACTAGTGATGAGTCATGACTCATCACTGCCTCTTCATGTGGCAGTTGTTGGCAGGAGAACCCTGTCTGTTACTATATGCGCCCTATAGATGTGATTGATAGTGGACTTGGTCCAAAATTGAAGCCATCTGGAGGGCAAACCTATCACTATTTAAGCGGCCCGGCTAGTTGATGCTTTTGATGATGGTTGATTTTGCCGATTCAGCTGCCGCAGCTAGTTTTCAGGTCTCGCCGCCACCTTTCGTTGATACTGTTGTTGAATAGATTACGCATTTTCTGCTGGGCTTGTGTGACCGCTATTTCGGCCATTTGAGACATTCCAAGGATGCCGGAAAATGGAGGCTTAGCCAGAGCTGCACTGAGCAGTTACGAATTGGACCACCGTCAGATTAATCACCTGTATATATGATAACTATCAATACTGTCCTTACATACGACCACAGCCGCTAGAAAGCTTAGGATCCAGTCCGATCTCCCACGAGAACCTAGTGAGCGCTGGATTAGTAGCTAGGTCGGTGACGACTAGCGAACACCTAGTGTTGTATGTGAAAATACATCAATTATTTTTTTTTTGCCTGGCTTAACGATGTTGAGCGTCTTACTAGTAGCCGTGTTAAGTTCTGGGAACGGGAGGTTGGATAGAAATAGTTACTTAAACGCTGGAATCGACGTGTGTAGCGTTGAGTTCCCACGAATAGATATAAAAAAAATTTTCTTAAGAATAGAATATGGGGTTAATGAATTCCTGTTTTCTTTTTCAGTAGATTTGACCTTTTATAGGACGTCGTCGTCATCACGTGGTCTACTTGCTTTGACTTGTTGTAGCAAGCAGGCAAGCGTCTTGGTTGTTGCGGGCAGCCCGTAGTATATAATCCTAATAATTAGTTTCGGAACCTGAAGTGCAATATCTTACACGACTAAAATCCCTGGTACTATGTAAAGGGCTTCAAATCTTGCTTTCTCCCCTCTATAGCAACACCATTACGATAGTGTTACCTCTAATAAATGTAATCCCGCTTCTATGGTGTGGTTGTTGCGTAGGGAATTTACAATTGCTACACTAATATTTCTGCTGGTTTGAGGGTCGTCGTATACAAATCTTGTAATGTTTCCCCTTCAGCAATAGTAACAAAGCCAATTCAAGTAGTCCTTGGCTAATGCTATTAAGCTTGCCCTTTGGTCATCTCACCCTTCTTGAACTAACTGCCGTCTTGACAGCAATGTCTTCACCCCATATCTAGAAAGGACGCCGCCCGGTTTTAATCCCTAGCTTCAATAATAGCCTTTAATACCAAAGACTGTTATTAGATGAACTGAGCTATTCAATCTAAGCCCTTCTTGAGTCCTTGTCACACTTGGGTTCAATCTATACATGTGAAAAATAATTAGCCCATCGCTCGACATGCTTCATGCACGAAGCACTTACAGGTTCCTAGAATTTAAACACATTAGTACGCTATTGGATATACCACTTCGACAGACTTACACAAATACGGCCTCCACAATCTGTTACGCAGCAAACATAGCCGGGGCGGCACTGATTATGTGGGCATGCGATGACGCATTCGCTCGATGGCTAGCCTCACTGCATTAACATCATTAATATCTATCGCGTGCCGTATGCGTACCCTTTTACACGCTGGAAAGTCAATTGCCAGCCCAAGTCCGGCGAGAATGCTTATCGTATTAGCAAAGATTTTCATGGTGATGCAGGTGGCTGTTGAATCTACTGGTTGGGCAAGGTTTGCGTAGCATAGTCTGGGTGCAAGGGGAGCCTTTATAGCCCAAAGCGTTTGGTGAGAATTCACCTGGGATTGTCCATTTAACTCATGCATATTATTGAACATCTGATCGGGGATCTCTTACACGTGTCGGAGGCCGGCTAATGGGTGTTCCACTTTACCTGTCGGCGGTTGATTACCGGATTGGCGTGAATAATATTCCCAAGGCGTTTTGGTTTGCCAATTTTCCAGTGCCGCGCGCCCTGTTCACTACCTCGAAAGCTAAACAGCCTTTGGGAGTAAGGACTGGCTTACGCTTCAGCTCCGGGCTTTGCGATAGCCACGAAATCTGGAATCGATAACCCAAAAGCTTAATTTGGCACAACACGGCAAATGGATGCCGAACTCTACCAATAGCAGGCTTGGCCTCCAAGCCATGGCCAAGTGACTAACTTGCACCTTACGGATGTGCGGTGTAACTCGTATGACCTTGTAATACGTGGTAGAGACGCGGTGCTAAAAGTGTTGGAAGGGTTCTCTGCTAGGCAGTCTCTAGGGCTTTGTCGGTCTTCTTCCTCAGCAGAAGGCTAGCGATGGTAGATACAAAACTGCTCTGCTGCCTTACGATGCCCGTAGTTCGAAAAATGTTGAGCACCCCGAACTGCTCAGCTTCCGACCAGGAAAAACCTCTAAATGACGTCACTTGCGAGACTTGCACCTAGCCAACAGGTACAAAGGGTACAGAACCCTATATAACCGAAACTAAACGTTAGACAAGACGCATTGCACCGCCGCTTTTAGTCACACCAGCTCAGGCATCAATAAATTTCCGAGTAAGTTGGGCTTTGGATTACATCTCCCGCCCACCAAGTGATATGTTGTCAGCGCCATTTTTCGGCAGTTTTGCAGACAACGCGATGGAAAGTAGTGCTTACCAAAGCTCATAAGCCATAATCGACCTTCGATCTCGTGTTGGATTTGTCGAGTTTGGCCACTGCATGATATCGTGCACTTGTCTACGATTAGAGCCTGGATAGGTACATGCATTCCTAGTGTATTTGAAGTGGGAACCATAGAGTAGAGCTGTTCAACATAGCACCGAATAGTGTCTCGAATCAACCCTATATTTCTGGCCATAGCTTGACACTGACTCTTGTCACTGTACATGATGAGATCACAGTCAGTTGTAACGGTAGCACTGTTTCACAAGGTGTGTAGATGCACCGTTTGCCATTGAGAGACATCTTAAAGCCATCGATGAGTCTCCAATTGATTTGTTCGGCCTCTTCATATTTGCCCTGCCCGTTTAGGCCTGTGGCAAGTATGTCAAGTTGCACAAGCCTATCGCAATACTCCTCGCAAAGGAGCTTCTCAAAGGTATCAACACACAGTCTTTTCAACTTCTCGGTCCTTGTCTTCATGCCTCGATATCCTGGGCTTACAGAAAGGCCATCAATTAGAAGCAGCAAAACCTCAACAATTGAGAAACAGTCCAACTCATCGTCATTTAGAGGCTGTTGGTTTTTGTTCTTAGCCTCATATTTTTCTTGTCGGTCTAGCTCTGTGGCAGACTTCGTAAGGATTTCGCTCCTAGGGATATAACTCTCAGTAAACCCCTCAAAAATAAGGTCAGAGGCCCGTTCAAGCATGAGCTCAGACTCCTCAAAATTCTTCTGGAGGTAAAGCACTGCTGTAAGAAGCAGAACGCTCATGATTATTTCGGGATGCGCTATACATAGAATCTTCTCCATCTTGTTGACTGCGTTCCTTGATATCTTCTCTACCATGGAATAGTCTCCCATTTCCACCCGGTACGTTGCTACTTTGTTCAGGAGCCCCGTCCAAATCTCCGCATCCTCTTTCGATGGAATCTCTTCAAGGACAAGAATAATATGTGGCTCTAGTTGTCGACATTTATCCGGACCTTGAGGGCACTTATTGGTTAATCCAAGGAGATATTACGCAGAAATATACTCTTCCAAGCTGGCTCTTCGTCTAAAAGCCAATCTCGCGCACAGAGCTGCACCGGAGCATGCATCTCACAAATATGTGGCTGCGTGGTCATCGAAACCATGGAGTATGCTCGAAGTATTTCAAAATCATCCTCAAACTCTGAGTAAATATCGTCAATTCTATCGGGTTCGCCTTGCTTCAAGTTATCGATACCAGCCTTATAATCTTTGTGTCTCCGGCATTAGTAGTTTTGAAGTAACCAATCCGGAATTCCCAGTGGATTAAACAAGCTCATGAAACAAATAAAGTCAGCCGTAACCGCCGCTCCTATTAAATCTAATCAAATGTTATCTGCCATGTAGTAACGACCGAGTCTGCGGCGCCAGGGTCACGGCGGAGATCTCCCCTGTCCACGCGGAGGAGATGGGTTTTTCTCTTATTATTCCTTTTAACTCAAGCCAGATACTCAGATACAAACAGTCGAGACTTCCGCCGGAGTATGTATGCTGCTGCCTGAGTGATCGCGAGAGACATAGACTCAAGTGCGTCAACAAGGTCAGAAGCCCCTATTTGGTTATTCTTTGCCCCAAGTTTTGTCGGGAGCAGCTTCTTGGCTTGGCCTTGATCCATGCAGGGAACTCTCAGAAGCTTTTGGTAGTGGCCAGTTAACCTCTCGGCTACATCAGTGTTTCGTGAGGTGACGAGGATTCTGCAATTGGTGTTCTGCGGCAAGAAGGCCGCGTTGACGAGTCTGTCGTGCCTTGCCTGGAGGTTTTTGGATAAAAGACATTGACATCGTCTGAACTATTGAGTATCATGGGCCAGCTCCCGTTCTGCTCGTCCTTCAGCCAGTCATGCACTAGACGAAGAAAAACCGGTCTGAGGGTCATCAAGTCGCGGCAACTTCAGTCGAACTGCAATCTCGCGGTAACCCTCCTTGAATCGAGCTTGGGTGCTCGCGTGCACCCCAAAACACGTATATGCTTGGCATCTGGTCTTGGATTTCATAGGCAAACTGAATAATCAGCTGCGACTTTCTAGGGCAGTTAGACGTCAAAGGACAAGACGATAGCGGTATGCAACGGGCGGCTTACCCGATGCCACCCCGTCCAACGAGTGCGAAACGTCCGCCAGCCGCTCGTATTGTTTCTGCAGCCACCCAAGAATCTCATGTCGGTCGACACAATGCTCGTCTCGCGGGAAAGGGACGGTCGAGAACGGCTTATGAGGCGTGGCCTCGCCAAGGGTTGGTCACCATAGACAGCAGCTGTTTCGCGTTGCAAAGTCAGTTTATTTGTAAGGAAATACTGGTGGCGGTTGATACAGGGCAGGCCAAAGGCCAGGTCAGTCTCTACATACTCATCTTAAAACCCTCCCACCGAGAAATTATTACCCAAATCACCCTGCTGAATCCTAGATGCCCCAAAAGTGGGCCGAGTGCCGAGCCTGCTTGGCCCCGGATCCGATAACAGGAGGTCGCGGGGCAATTTCGGTGGAGCCGCGCCGGCCCGAGACCGGGATGAGTCGAGACAGGAGAGTAGTTCCTTCGCACATGCCGCTGCCGTCGCCGCCGCATATTTTTGCCATGCGTCGTTCTTATGCGAGTCGACATTTTCGGAGATGCCCCGAATGACGATACACGAATGCTCAGTGGCAATGCCCGCTGCTTCCATCTCGAAGCAGAGCACGTCGCCCAGGGCTTGGACATTTTGGTCCCTTTTCATGGCACTTTTGACAACACTATCCCCCGAGGCAATCAGGCCATAGTGTACCTCAGGCAAATTAGATTCCCGGTCTTGTCTCTCGACGGCCTTGTCCGGGCCGCGCTTTGCACATGTTAACTGGCCAGGAGTATGGTGATAATCTGCCTTGAACAGGGTGTCAGACGCGGGCAACGGGCGTGTGTAGGTCTTGAGGCGAGGTGGACTTTTGTGTTATTGCCGAGACGGTTTTATCGTTCTTATTATCTTGCCCTACGTGGTTCGACTTCATGGTCACCACAGCGCGCCTCAAGTCTGCTGGCGGCGGGCAGAGAAAGCCCTTCCGCTCAAGAGCGTCCTCGGTAAGCCTGCCCAGGTCGTATTGCACAACACCGCCATGTTCTCCCTGCGGCATGCTGATGACCACGTCGCCAAGGCGAATGTCGTGCCTCTCGCTGGGCACACCCCCTCCGATGCCAATCATGAATCTCCACTTGATCCTGTCACACAAAAAATGGGCGTGGCCACGGCACAGTATCTTATGTGTTGTACCCCCTTATGTCCTTTGCGACAGATCCAAGGGAACGTGCGGGCCACGTTCGTGGCAACGCTTGCAGCAGCGCCCTTCCCCTGATTGCTGAGGAGACACGCAAGAATGACATTCTGGCCGCTCAGCTCGCCGAGAATGTAAATCGTCGGATCGTCCTGCTGCTTGTATCCGCGATGTTCTTGGTCCAACGTGTAGCGAACGGCACTCATCTCGAGCTTGACAGCGCAAAGTGCTATCGTGTACCGTTTGAGCCTACGTTGGTCATCGTACTCGTCTGATATTCTTGCCATACCGCAGTTTACCGATTGCGCTTACCGTAGATAATGTTCTTGAGGCTTAGGTTTACAATAATAGCTTGTAAAACGGCAGTGGGGGAAAGTGTAGAGTGCTGGCTAACGATAGAGAGGACGCCAAGTGCTCAAATGGAGATGATACGTACATGTCAGTGAGATGTTTCTCTCTGCCGTCGAAGAACCTCTTTTCCGTTCATGTCCAATGTGTAGCCGGTTGGGCAGCGTCGTAGTCATTATAGCCTGCTGTGTCTGCTGAACCATGCAGGATGACCACCGTAAACGCTGTGTGACCTGTCCAGAGTCTCATCTAATCCGGGACTGCCATATTCGAGGGAAATGCGCTCAAGACGATATTACGATTGAGTAAAATCGAGGTAGTTTGGCTGGAAGTGGCGTAGTTGGTTAGTTAGAGAATATCGTACGTAAGTTGAACTACACACAATACACACACAGCCAATAAAGATTACGATGATACAACGCCACAGCCTGAATGTTAGCATAATGGAATCAATGCGTCTGAGCGGTAAATCGATTACTCATCGTATGCAGAAGAATGGTAGATGGGCTGTTGTCGCAGGCTGCAAAGTGGTGAATGGAAGCAGTAGGAATATCAGTCACAACATTGCTCCGCCCGGGCACCCAACCGTTAAAATACACTAAATACAGCTTTTCGTGGCACCGCCATGGCCCCGAAGCATATCCTGATGTAGCTACTCCTAAGTAAATGACTAGAAACTGGCTTCGTAGTAGTCGTAGCAAGGGTTCAACGGTTTCCAGAACGGCCGAGATTGAGTAAAGATGTTCCACGGCTGAAATTGCGAAAATCTACAAATAGCATGATGATTTGGCTGAATTCTTGTTAGACATACCCATATGATCATACGACTAATTGCCCAGGTCTGGCTCACGTTGTGATCCAAGAACAGCCTACGGAACAATGTTGACTCCATTGATTTCAAAATAAAATAAAATAATATTATGAGAAGACTAACTCAACTATTAAATAAAACCCATTTAGGCTAGGTGCCTTACTTCTTCATATTTCAAGATATTGCCCCCGATCTATCAAACATAAGCATTTTAGTTTCGAGTCTGCCTATGCCTTAGCGGAGCGTTTGTAGTCTACTTTCCCTGCTTCCTCGGTTTCATCTTCAGAGTTATCCCTTGTCTCAGCTTAATGAACCGCGTCTTCAGTATCCTTCTGTTCTAGCTCGGCGGCCGCTCGACTGGCTAGCCCTACGGTCTCGACATGCTTGGACTTGACAACTGTGGTCAGGTATTCTCCAGTATCATCGTAGCCATCCATGTTGCCAAGCTTGGAGTGGAAGAACTCAATGTCATGTAGCATGCTGTACCAAATTAGCACATGTCGTGAGCTCCTTCGGGCCGGCATAGACGTACCTCTCCCAACCTAATACCGTCTTGGCATCTACCTCCTGAAACGCTTTGCCGAACTGATCCCTATACCTGATAAACACTGAAGTCATAAGCATACGAACAGTTCTTTCTGGTAGAGTCTTTGTGAGGATGCGATGCAACGAGGTCGTGTCTTTGACTAATGCCGTCATGTATGGATGCACATCCTTCTGTCCATTGTCCCAGTTAATATTTTTCATGGTCTTTACATGTGAGGCGGCCAGGCGACTCATGATTTCGACTAGCTTGTCATATATGCTGTTCTGGTGCTGTTGGTAGAGACGCTCGACCTTGTCAAGTTCCACGAGACTCGAGGAGGTAGCAGCAGTACGTCCGGCATGGCGTCTGAGAAACTCGCGGACACAGCGGATTAGGCTAGCTACGAATGCCAAAGACTGCGATGCGACAACTAGATGCTTTGAGGTAATGTTCTTCAGGCCTGCGGATTGTCGGGCCCCTGCCCCCAAGATGAGTTGTGTGCAGCGTGAGTTGAAAAGCTGGAGATAGGAGACTAGTGAAGGCCCGATGTCTGGGATCATTGATGGGATGCTAACCATCAGTTGCAACAAGTGGGCTAAGCCATGCATGCAAAGAATTGCAGACTTAGGAAGTACGAATATTTCCTCATCAATAGACGCATTCCTATTCCTGGCTTTATCATCGCTGTTGGGTTGCGGATCATCAGCCTTATTAGAATGAGGATCGTCATCTGAATATGGAACCCAGATTTTGAGACCATCTGACCATTCAGACGGGTCCTTCGTACTACAGGATAAAATCCTGTTAAGCTCGGCCGTGTCTTTCTCTGAAAAGTCTTTTGCCTCCCATTGGTCAAGCTCCATACCCTGAGCAAGCTTATGCTTTTCCTCATCGGTATACTGCCGTATAAAGTCAGTAATTTGCACATTGATAACTGTCTTAAGGGCCGTCCCGCTCCGTCCAGAGATTGATTCACACCCGTTAGCGAAGTATAGGTTTAGAGTAAAATATCGAAGAAACCAGATTAGTGATAGACGAGTATTCTGCTCTGAACGAACCCTCAGGAGCTTAACAATCTTGTCCTGCGCAACATCCACAGCTTCACCTAGGAGACTTGGTAGGTCTATAGCTTTGTGGATTTCTTGTACTTCAAGTGCAGCGATCATTGAAGACCTCCCTGGGGTAGGACTACTCAAGGGCGATTCTAACCAAGCAGATCTTAGCCATGAAGTACTAGAGTCATTACTTAACGAGCTGGCAACGTCTAACAGCAGTTTGACTTGTGTCGTTAACCGCCTCAACGTCTCGGTGACGCTGATATAAATTTTAACCAGTAGGTCTTCAGCGTCTTCCGGCTCAAGAGCTCGCAGATTATGAGCTAGAATAGACCATTTCTGTTGCAGTGACGACTGTCTCCTTGTCATGGTGGACGAAGAAATAGTTGACTCGTCATCTTCGTTTGAACTAGGCAGAGATCGCCGAACTAGATTGCGCATTTCCTTAAGTACGGTCTCTCTGTAGGCGGAGGCGGCAATAGTGATGTGGTTTGCTCGATGCAAGCCGGTCAAGCTCTTCAGTAGCTCGGAGCGAAGACTATCGGTTGAGTCCATATAGGATGGAAAGACAGAAGGCTCCTGCATATGGCCGCTTCGAGACCGAAGTGAAGCACTGGTCCAACGCATTAGAACCTCCTGCGTGGTGACAGTTTGAGAGTGGCGCTGGAGATCTCCCATAAGGAGACTCAAAATTCGTGTTTCGTAAGCTTTGCCGATTCGGAATCTTAGAGTACTCAAATCGTAATTCACCTCCTGAACCGCCAGTACAGTTCTAAGGTCTCTTAACTGGAGATCCTGTCCATCGATCTTTAATGGTGTCTTTGAAAGATCCGACTCGCCGGCAATGAGCTTCTCAAGAGAAGCAATACATTCTGAAGCCTTCCCCACTTCTCCATTATCAACGAAAGACTCGCAAGTAGCAACGCTATCAATGATATGTTTCAGTTGCTGGACTGCATCGTGAAGCTGTTGGATATTGTGCCACTCTTGTCTCTTCTTGGCAATATTTAACCCGCTGCTTGCAATCTCTTCATCCAAAGCGTTAAGCTCTCTCCTGAGAGCCTTTATTTTCCTCACCGAGTTAGCGGTTTCTGAGTGAAGGTCCTGTAGCGAAGCTAGCGCGGTGAAGAAGGCCGTGGAAGCCACTGAAATGGAAGCTATGAGATACATCTCAAGCGTATCCATATACCAGGACAATTTTTCCTGTAATATCGCATTTGTTGCCAGGGCTTTCCGTGGTGCCGCTGCATTTCCATCTGCTGAAGCCTTTTCATTCAGCGTCCCTGGTGCTGGTCGAACAACCTCTGACCTCTCACTGACCACGTCAAAGGTGCGAGGGTTTTCCAGGCAAAAGTCTTGCTTGAAATAGACAGAAGGTATTGTTGATAATGGCGGTAGTCCTTGCGTCGCTCTTGTTTCAAGTCCTGAGCTAGATCTACGAGCCGGAACAGGCGCTTCTGTTGGTGAGAATGAAGATGCAGAGGGGGCAGAGCCTTTGCTTGATCCTGATGTCCGCTCTCCCAGCCGTAGATCGCTGTCATCGAAGACGGCAACTATTTTGTCTTTTTTACTGCTCTTTCTGTGCAGGATATTTACCGCTTCATCTTCAGTCTCCTTCACTCTTCGCAATTCCTCGTATAATGCACCGACTTGAATTAGATAGGGCTTGAATTCAGCTGCGTCAACGTGTGGGATATTTGTCAGTGTCACTGGAGGGATATCCTTTGTGGTTGGAGGTTTGTGAGAGGCTGATTCTAGAGTGGAACTATGCTGCAGAAGTCCTGTTCGTATTATTGGCGGTTGTAATAATGTCGATATCGCTTTGCAACGTATTAGCTCATACTTTGAACACAAGATGAGAGGGCTCCAGCGTACCATTCTGCCCCATTTCCAATACAGCATTGGCCCAACTATCTGACGGTGTATCCAGCCATTCTCCGATTGAATGCGCGGAGCTTGCCGTGGAGCCGAGCCTTGTATGAGAATACGGGCATATAGAGTCTTGCCTTGCGGAGCAGTTAGTCTCCATCTCTTGCCAACGCATCCCGTGAGTAATACTTATGGAAAGGGAAATTCTTTTGATGTGCATAATGAGATACGACTGACGACAGAGTATCGACGGACTTGCGCGCGCTAGAATTCGAATACATCTTTGCAGATGTAGGCTACCAGGTGAGTAACAACCCCTTCTCCACAAAGACGCCGCAAAACAGGATGGAGACCAGCCTGGGCTGATGATCAGAGGATAGAGAACTGTTGAAGAATCATAGTCTCGGCCAGACTCAATGTACACGCATGAAAGATTAGCCTGTAAGGTCCGATGGGTTGGAAGATTAGATGCGTTGTTGGTTCCTGGTCCGGTCGACGTAGCTCATGTCAGCTGATAGCCGGAGCTTAGCCAGCAGTGTCATGTGCTGATTCAGCCGAAGGCTGACTCTACATTAATCCATAAGTTTTCCGAATAATGAGGGTTTGGTGCAGGCTTGACAAATAAGTTTCTATTGGTCCAAATTTTGTATGGGAAATCGCGAAAGAAGGCTGGATTGGTTGGTGGCTCTAGAAAAGTGGGTAAAGGACAGCCACCGTCTGTCGGTGCTTCTTTGTTTACTTCTCTGTTTACAATCGTTTACAATCGTTTACAATCGTTTACAATCGCTAAATTTGCCCAGCGATCTGTTCGTTTGCTTGGCCAGCAGCCTTTCTTCCATTATTGAAACAGATGTACCGCATGGTTGGGTATGGATTATGATTCTAGGGGTAATATTAGTCCTAGATCTGAATTGGCAGTCCATTGCCCGTCTTGCGACCGAACAAAATCACCAAGTAATTTCGTTAGCAGGAGGAAATCTGCCAATCCAACTACAACCTGTCTGGAATGCCGGGACCACCGCAATTCCGAGGTAACTGACACCATTGATATACTATATATGCCTCCCTAACCTGATCAAGCGTGCCAGGTCCAAAGGTGCCGTCCTTGCATTGAGAAAGCTGGCTGTCCGTCCTACCTCAGCTGAGAGATCTGCCCCGAAAAGAACCGACAGAGACGCTGGCCTATCGCCTCCTAACCAGAGATCTGGAACCCAACCTACATCGCCAGAGAAGCTACGGCAACAACATACAGCTAGGAGTTTGTTCGGAGAGCCAGGCAGCCAGCCGCAGATAGTGCTGGGGACGCCGATCCCACCAACCCAAGCGAGCTCGCGGCTCTTCCGGGCTCTAGCTCCCTCACCGCCTGTGCCGCCCTCGACCGATCCTGTCGCCTCACATTCTGATCCATCTACTGTCCGAAGCAGCACGACTGGTGTGGACTACTCTTACCTGGCTGTTAGGTTCCACAAGGGCGGGAAGGACTCGCAAGATGATGCCTCCAAGGCCGGCGCCAGGGCCAAGCAGGCCACTATTCGGCGCGACCATCGTTCACGACGCCGTGCAGGGGAGGCTGTGTCACTAACTCCCACAATCTCTCAACTCGGCGTCTTTGAAGGTTCTGATGGTCCTGGAGAAGGTATCCTTGTGCTGTGGTCCCGGCAGTTTGTTCAAGCTAACCACGGAACGTAGCTGGGAGTCAAGATCGACTACAGGCAAATGAGCTCCCAGATGGGGATGGAATGACCAAGGAAGCGGATGACAGGGGACAGTTCTCTGAATCTGATGTTGACGTCGAGGACTATTTCAACTTGCTGCTTTCACCTGCTCGACCACGGAAGTACCTCGAACACCTAGGGGTAGAGTCTGATTCCGATCTAGGGGACGAAGACGGGAACGATAATAGCAATGCCTTGGACGAAAGCCCTCTTCGCTATTGCTCGCGGCAGCCTTCCAGAAAGTCAGGGCCTCGTCGCCGTGCTCGCCGTGGTCCTGCCCCTGGTACAGGAGGGCGGCCAAAAAAATCTCAAAGGCAAACTCGATCGTCGGGGCCGCCACGACGGTACCGGAGTCCAGTGATGATTCCACCTGAAGAATCGGCCGTATTTCACGCACAAGATCCGGTGTGGAATGGGGACCTGGACGCTTGCGCCTTGACCTGTCGTGATAAAGCAATCCTCCGTGAGTTCTGGACAAAGCTGGACAATGACCAAATGCAATTTTGTGGTCGATGTCAAGAGCGTTGGTTCCAGATGAAGATCGATTCTGATGGCATTTGTGCGCGTTGCTGTCGAAAGGATGATAAACGCGGCCCTGAAGAGCCGTACTTCTTCTCTGTGGACAACCAGTTGGATTTTGGCTCCGTACCGACTCAATTGCCTCAGCTTACACCTACTGAAGAGTCTTTAATAGGCCGTGTTCACGTCCACGTGAATATTATGCTTGTGCGGGGCCAGCAGTACAAATATCGGGGACATGTTGTTCACTTTCTCCGCGAGGTTGGCTTGGTGTACAACCAACTCCCGCTTTTGCCGCGGGAGTTGAACACTGTATTACTCCGTCCTTCCAATACGTCGTCCCATGCAAACCTTAGCCGGCAATTCACCCGCCAGTTCCGTGTACGCCGCCAGCCAGTTGCCATATGGCTTAACTACCTCCGGCGCCATCATCCTGGCTATCGATGCATCGTCATCGACGAAGAGCGGCTGAGTCAATTGCCTCAAGATGGCAATGTCCTGGACGACATCCCCCAGAGCCAGGTGGAGGCTGCCGAAGTTGGACCCGAGGAAGATGAGGAGGCAGAACCGGACCTGGAGGACGAGGCTGCGGTGCCGGACCTTTTGGCCAAGGACACGGAGCTCGATGCTCTGCGGTCTATTCTTGCCGGAGAACCAGAAGCTGAACCAAGGCTTTCCACAAGCTTCCAGGAGCAGGTGCAGCACGAGCTGCAGCTTCCGAATATACGGCGCACACCCATTAATGAGTTCAATCGCTCTCATGCCCTACTCTCCTTAGCTTTTCCCTGCCTCTTTCCTGACGGGAGAGCCGACTTTGTTGAGCCTCGGCTACGGTCAATCGACTACAAGGACTACATCGAGCACGCGATGCGCTGGCATGACGGGCGTTTTGCACGCCACCCGACCTTCCGCTTCGTCGCCTTCAATACTCTGATGCGGTCACAGGCCCGTGCACGGTCCAAATTCTTCGTGAAGCAACACGATGGTAGTCATGAACCGCTCACACGGGAGCAGCTTGTTCAGGCACTGGAGCACAGCGAGGACCCTGAGGCGCAGGTGCTAATCAACTCAATCACAAGACATGCGGTACCTATTCGCGGCACGCGCCCCTTCTGGAACAGGAAGAGGCAGGACCTCGAGGCCTATGCCTACAACCTTGGATGTCCTGGTGCATTCATCACATTCAGCCCGGCAGATTTACACTGGCGGAGTCTCTACCAGCACATGCCCCGATATGATGAATGGCTGGCTGCGTCCGAGTCCGAGAGGATGGGTCTCTCGCGCCAACTTTTGCGTCAGAATCCTCACATTGCTGCTTTCCATTTCTACCGCCGATACTGTTTCTTTCGAGATATCGTGTTAAGCAAGAAGTTCAACATTACGGATTACTGGGATCGGTATGAATGGCAAGGGCGTGGCAGTCCGCACAACCATGGCCTGTACTGGATGGAGAATTGCCCAAGAGTCGACATGGTGGATGAAGCCGCTCGTGATGTTTTTGCACGCACGTGGGGATTCCACATCACTGCCATTAATCCTGAGCCGACTAGGACTATGCCCCAGGGTGAGGGTAACCCCCTGAGCGTAGATCCACTGAGTACAGAACTGACATTCCTGCGTCTCTCACAAATCGTCAACCGCTGCCAGCGCCACAGATGCAATACCACATACTGCTTACGCGTAAGGAAGAGAACCGTTGATCTGGCGAGGGATATGGAAGGCGCTGCTGCAGATATCGAGGCGGCCAATGCGGCCAATCCAGAGCGGGAGTGTCGTTTTGACTTTCCTCGTGCCTTGCGGGAGCTGGCCGCAGTGATCAGGAAGGAAGGCAAGTCGTACTATGTCTTCGAGGCGGCGCGGAATGACAACCTCATGAATCACTTCAATCCCGCCATTATACTAGGCTGGCTAGCCAATATCGACATATCTCCTTGCACCAGCCTACAGGCGGTTATTACGTACGCTGCCAAGTATTGCAGCAAATCTGAGAAGAAGACTGAGCCTTACTGTAAGCTTGCAGACCAGGTTTTGCCGCACACGGCACACCTTCAGCCGCTATTATCCTTCTCCTCTCGCCTGATGAATAAGCTGATTGCCGAGAGAGATTACTCGGCGCAGGAGATTTCCCATCTTCTCCTTAACATTCCTCTGCAGGAAGGCACGCGGATGGTGGTCTCTGTCGACTGCCGTCCTTTGGAGCAACATGCACGTTCGTATCGCGTGGATGAAGATGTCAACGAGACCGTCGGCAGCTACAGGAGGTATCTCGAGAGAAATGACCAGCACGAGGATGCAACTTACCTCGAGTACCTGCAATCGTATAATCTCAAGACGTGGAGGAGACTCGCTGCCAACGCGAAGAAGAGAGTCCTGTCTTACTTTCCTCGATACAGGTCCGTGGAGGCATCTCCCCAGTTTGGTGACTTCTGCCGTGTTAAATTGATGATGGCTCACCCGCATCGCTCTCCAGAGGAGTTGCTCACCGTGGGCGGGCAGCGGTTCGATTCCTTCGCGGCTGCGTACAGGTTTTGCAGAGAGCAGCACCGTGACACCCATGCGGACGATCATTATGGGGAGCCAGATACAAATGAATTGAGGGCTGAGGACGACGAATTTGAGCTTGAGGTCCATGAAGAGCCCATTGTGGATGAAGACTGGCATGAACTCGCCCGCATGCTTCCCGACCGCCCGCTGGAGGAAGAGGATATCGACATGCTCGGCCGCCGAGACATCGACATCAATTATGATTGGACCCCTCACGTTGGACGGTATACTGATGACGGTATTCTCAAGGGCGACTACTGGAAGCAACGCAAGGCGGCAAACCGCCTTGACCTTGATGTGGATCATCAGCCCTTGGAAGCTCGAGATTCCCTAAACCGGGATCAGCGCTTAGTATACGATACCGTGATGGACCACTTCCTGAATCAGGAACCCTCTCAGTTGCTGCTCCATGTGGATGGTGGAGGTGGTACCGGGAAGTCATACCTCATTAATTTGCTCTCCGCGCACCTCCAAGCCGCTGCTGCCGGGAGAGGGACACCTGTTTGGCGTGCCGCGCCCACTGGCGTCGCGGGAAATCAGATATCGGGCACTACTTTGCACTCCCTGTTACACCTTCCAATCAACAAGGACTTCAAGCCCCTCTCGCCCACTGACATGGCCCAGCTCCAGAAGAAGCTGAAGGACATCAACTACCTGATCATCGATGAGAAGAGCATGCTGGGACTGCGACAGCTTTCTTGGATCGATGACCGCCTGCGCGAGGCGTTCCCGAGTAGGAATGAGGAGTTCTTTGGTAGTCTTAACATCCTTCTGGTTGGCGACTTCTTCCAGCTTCCACCCGTGCTACAGAAGCCGCTCTATTACGATAAAGAGGTGCAGGGAGTGGAGATCAAAGGCAGGAACGCATATAGACGCTTCGATAAATCAGTCTTCTTGAAGGTTGTCCAACGGCAACGGGGCGACGATCAGAAGGCGTTTCGCACAGCTCTCGAGGAATTGCGGCTCCTCCAACTGTCAGTCGAGTCCTGGAAACTCCTTTCCGGTCGAGTACAGGCGAAGCTAGATGATCTGGAGGTCGCCAGGTTCGCCAACGCCTTGCGAGTATACGCCACGAAAGATAGGGTGAACGAATATAACCACTACCACCTCGACCGCCTCGGCCGGCCAGTCATTCAGGTCAAGGCTAAGAATGTCGGCCTTGGCGCGGCTGCGGCGCCTGATGACAAGGCGGGCAACCTTGCGAAGCAGATCCCTATATGCATTGGCGCCCGTCTGATGCTGACATCTAACCTTTGGCAGCCAGTTGGTCTCTGCAACGGCGCTCGCGGTACCGTTTACGATATCGGCTGGGCACCGGGGGCTGACCCAGTCCAAGACCCTCCCTGTGTTATCATGATGGAGTTTGACAAGTACAGTGGACCTGTGTTCCTGACCACCGCTGATGGCAGAAAGATTGTCCCGATTCTCCCAGTAGACAGGGACTTCCTCATCGGAAGCACTCTCTGCACTCGCACGCAGTTTCCCCTGATCGTATGCTACGCCATTACGGTTCACAAGTCGCAGAGCATCACTGAAGATGTCATCGTGACAGATCTCTCCTGTCGGGACTTTCAGACTGGTTTAAGCTACGTAGCTGTCTCTCGCGTAAAAACGCTCCAGGGCTTGATGCTGGATGCGCCCTTTGATCGTGGTCACCTGTTTTACGAGTCTCCACCAGAGGGTATGAAGATGAAGATGAGGGATGAGCGGCATAGAAGACGACAGGTCCTTACACGGAATCCATATAGGTCAGACCACGGCTCTGCATAACTAGATAGCTAGCTAAATGTAATGGCTTAATAGTTGCTTGGCCCAAGGACTCCCAGCCTTCGGATGATCGTACCCCTTGCACCCACAGCTCTAACGTGCAAGGGGTGGCGTAGTATTTTAAGAGTATGATAAGGATTCTCGCCCTTGGAAACGCACTAACAACTTCCTGTCCTCTAAACACGCGGATACTTTAGGCTCATTGCACGCGACCCTATATAGAACGGAAAGTTGCGCTTCATGTTTCAACTAATCGCGTCTAGGTAGGCGGAACACGATTTGACACATTGCCCTTATACGGATATTAGCACTAGTCCAAAAGATCCTTTGCTTTGCCATATCGTTTCCTATTGCTCCCTTGAGTAATATCAGAATCTTCCTCCATTCAATATGACCACTCATCATTCATTCAATATTCCCAAATAATTCGATTAATCTAGTGAAAGCGAACGCTATATTTTATAAGACTAATAAGCAGCATAAGAAATTGCAATAATGGAGGTTGAATGATAGTGCTCTTCGGCAACATTATTCGATATCCCAAGCAATTTGTATTCAATTCTTTCCAACTCACTATCCCCTGTCCTTCCCTGAGCATCACGTTTATACGTCGAAATTTTAACTGAGATGACTGAAGCTTTTGCTGTCGCCCGATGGTCCAGCACAATCAGCATTGGGACTCTCGTTGCCAGAGCTTGCATTTTCTGAAGTGACCTGTGAAGTAGTCTGTAGACTCGAACCAATTCCGCTATCGTAGGAACTGTCTTCGTTTTGAACCCCCGATTGCGACGAAAGCTGCAGCTTTTCGGGGTCCAGAACGCTGCTGTCATCGAATACAACAGCAACTTGGATCTTGGCGAAGATGTCATCATTCAGGGTACCCTTTCTAGTCCAACCGATTTCGTGTAATACTTGTGCCGGGACGGACGAACGAAGTTGCTGCACACGGCTAGGAAAGGTGTGCTTGCAGCGCGGCCGCAGGTACTGAAAGCATCCTCTGACGGGAACCAGAGGAGGCCTTGAGCTAATTCCAGCCAGTTCGCATCTACTTCGCCTTCCTCTGTGCTATGTTGCTAGATTCCCTTCAGCAATGAAATGGGGACCGCGAGATACTTGTGGCCCGGCGGAATAGTCATCCAGTCTTTGCAGATATGCGTCTGGGCCATCAGTCTTCAAATCAGTTACTGGCGTGGTCGGATAGAGACATACCAATATGTCTGGTTATATTTGGCGTCCACCTTACAAAATTGCGAATGCCTGCAGCATCCAACAAGTCAGTGCACACTTTGTCAACTCCGACCCAGACCGGAGAGCGTATAATCTGCCCGTCTACAGGTCGATTTCCACCCCTGTTGTTGTTCAGTGGGATTGACCCGGGAGGAAGATCTGCCATGTCTAGCAACACTAAAATTAGCGTCTATTAGTAAAGCAATCTCATAAACCGCGCGTAAAAAGAGGGCGAAAACTCAAGACGTTCGCCTTTCTTGCGTTGCCTTGACTTCATCCGAGTGAAGGAGGCACAGGAGACCAACAAAGCCAAGCAGCAATCTGTTTGAGTACTCAAGTCTACGGAGTACTCGGGTAGAGGAGTCTGGTGGGGATGGTGCAGCAAAAGCATTACTGCCCAATGAAAGATGCTGGACATTCGGGGTCTGTATCAACTTGTCACATATGAGGAACACCTTCCTCGAGACCACAATATCAAAGCTCCTGTACCGGTTAATAAGCATGCGGCCCACGATCCATCCATCATACAACAAATGATTTTTCCAAATGGAGGATGCAGCTGATACGAGCGAGCGCGCTAGACGCAGTCTCCAGAGCTATGGGTGGTGGATTGGAAAACTCGGCTGTGTGGAAAGGCTTGTACAAAAAGGCCTCGCCACCACGCGTTGTGCTGACCACCATGTCAACCACACGGGCCATTGCCTCGTCGGTACCGATAATCGACGAGAAAAAGCTTGGATATGATCATCACTACCCTCAGGCGGCCTTACAATCCAGCGTTCCCCGTTCCTGTACGCATAATGACTCGAAAAACAGCCCCCAAGTTTATTCACGACACCAGGATTGAGCGACCTGGCAAGGCGCGATGTGGCTTGCCGCATTGTAATGATAGCGGAGAACAATCGGACCGATGTACATAATTGAGCCGACTATCCTTCATTCTCAAAAGTAATTCAGGCTCAACCACTCTTTATTGAGAAAGTTTTATTACCACCGGACATCATACGGTCGAATAAGCCGCGTCCACGCTGCAGCGGTCCAGGACCTCAGACAGGCTATGCATGTCTGACTTCAGCAGGCTATTCAACCATTAAGAAGGTGCATACTATCGGTGTCAGTCAGCCCTGGTGAGTGATGCAAATTTCTCATCGCGGTGTGGATTTCCGCTTACATGTGCAGATCACATCCGTTGTCATTATTGTGACCTCAAGTGGTAATTTCAGCTGGAGCCTCTTTGGCTTACTGTTATCTCAATGCAGGCACTTGCATACACTCCCCCGGCAAGAAGTGACTTGCAGCCTCGATTTACAGTTGTGGCGACGGTGACGATATTTTGTTCCCCTGAGAATATTCCCAATATTCAAGCAACCACTCCTTAGATGGATAGTCAATATGTCAATGCTCAAGACATCCAGGTCCTAATACGTCCGTGTCGGAATACATTTTCCCAGAAAGAAGTGTACACTAATATACCTTACTATATTATGGATATAGAACGCGATAGGCAGGTACTTAATTTCTTAAAAAGTTTTTCCCGCCTCCTGTATACGCAAGCAGCATAAACATTTAAAATCTGAGGCCTTGTCCTGAAACTGATATATAAAGTGGCCAAAGGGGTCTTCTTGCCATGGTACTGAAGATTTCGTCCAAGCCAGGATCGAAACCATAACAAGATTCTCTGTATCTTTTACATCAACATTGGCTACAATGGCTACTGTATCTCAGCTATCCAAGGCGGCATTTCTCCTTGCGCTTTCCTTCAAAGTTGCCAGTGCTGTTGATTTGGATCATGATACCATCATTGGCGTTGATGGAGGGGACCACTTGAACCCGCCGCAGTGTCATACAACTATTACCATTCCTTACATCGGAAGTACCACAACATCTACCACGATTGTTCCTTGCGGCACTGGCCTCTCCACTCTAGTCATACAGACTCCTTTAATCACTGAGACGTGCAGCCCGACGCAAACCACAACGCGTAAGCCGCCGTCTACTTCAACATCTCGGCACACGACAACACAAACCACAACCATTAAAACCACCACAAAGAAGCCAGTCACAACAACCACCACCACTACTACCAAGATCCCAGAAGCAACTCCTGGTGGGCCCTGCCCAATCACTAAACCCCGTTGCCGCCCGGATGGTTTCGACATCGACTACTACGCCAACCCTTTTGCTGGTTACAGTCGAGAGAACTCCCTCCCGTGGTCCTACTACATCACGCAGAACCTGAAGCCTCTCAAATCTTCAATCACAAACGTCACTTTCTTCCCTCAGGACTTTGGCCCTCCTGCCAACCTTCCCAAAGTTTATCCTCGCCCCGACCTCCCCGGAGATTGGTATGCCGTCGGCTGGACGAAGCAGACCAATGGCGGCATTGTGGTTGACGCCAACAACTTTACCCTCGTGTACAGCGGTTTCTACCGTGCTCCTGAAACCGGCAAGTACACTCTCTGCACCACCGCTGATAACGAGAACGACGTCTTCTTCGGGCACGGAAACGCTTTCAGCTGCCTGGACGGCAAAGTCGACACAAATGTGAAGCCACTCGTGGTGTCCACTGGAGGCAATTATATCAATGGAATCAAGTGTGCGGATCTGGAGTTGGTCAAGGATGCGTACTATCCGCTGCGTAGCGTCATGGGAGATTGGCAGGGCCCGTCAGCCTTTAACCTCACTATCAAGACGCCGAGCGAGACGTTTGAAAACCGTAAGAACGATTACACTGGCCACGCATATCCCCTTTCCTGTCGTTTTGGATCCTAAGACAGCGTATGCCAAATCCGACGGCCGCAGAGGCACAAGGATTGAATCGGTTTGAACTTTTAAAATGTGGGCATGTCGCCATGTCCTCTTTTACCATTCTTCACGCTCCTTGATTGAATTATTCCCAAAAGTACAGACTTGGTATAACTAGGATACTGTGAACTTAAATACAGAGCTGTCAACTTAAATACAGAGCTGTTAACTTAAATACAGAGCTGTTAACTTAAATACAGAGCTGTCAACTTAAATACAGAGCTGTTAACTTAAATACAGAGCTGTTAACTTAAATACAGAGCTGTCAACTTAAATACAGAGCTGTTAACTTAAATACAGAGCTGTCAACTTAAATACAGAGCTGTCACGTTAATAAAATCAGCCCAAGATTACAATTCGTGCTTCGTTGTAAGAAATTTGTGGAAAGCAGAAACGTAAAGTGTGGGCGCTTCGCATGACGGCATTTAGCACACGAGAACCCTGACAAGATGAACTCTAATTCTACATGAAATATTATGAATTTCTCTCAAAATAAGTAGGTAAAGTAGATATTCTAATTGCTATAATAGCTATTTAGCCCGAGGACTCCCAGTCTTCGGATGATTCTACCCTTCGCAATCCACGGCTCTAGCTTGCAAGCGGTGGCGTAGTATCTTCTGGCAATCACCAGAGTATCCTGACCGTAATGAGGCTGCATTCACATGTGTTGGAATAATTTTAGGGCTGTTCAGCATTTTCAAACCAAGCTAAAGTACAGCCCCCATTAGCATTGACTGCTTGTGAAAGGCCTCTAGCGAGCTGATTCAGCTAACTAGTCCCTGAGCTGTTTACTACAAAGATGAAACAGAAAAGGGAGCCTACACACTCCGTGGCACAGTGACAGCGCCTTACATATTTCCCATACGCCTCCACAGGATATTCTAGAATCAACCCGCTCGGGGGAAGTTGGGTTCAAGCGGCTCGACCTGATATACTGCACTCAATGCCGCAGATACAACAGCCGTCACGCGACATAATTGAATGGACAACCGGACGACCAGGAACTCTCTATCGTCTACAAGAGCTAGAGCACTATAGTAACTGCTACTAACCCCCGGGGAGCAGTAGTATTTTATGATGGCTCTGAATGAGCAGCTTCACGTTGGCTTCATCACTTTGGGCTAATGTAAGGCCCATATGGAACCGCAGCATTCTCAGCCACCCACTTCGGATTAAGATGGTCATGGCCCGCTAGTATGACTTGGATTGAGTGTCGGGATAACGACATAATTCGGCCGATGTTCCCTTTCCGATTGGGGTGATGCTGTTACAGCCCTTTTGGAATATACCTCGGTTGAGCCTAACTGCCACGGCATTATATTACGAAAAAAAAAAAAATGCAAAGCTAGAGGCGACGCTGCTAAATATGTCCGAGTGCGACTTGGGCCTTGAATTACGCAGCTTGATGATGCACACGCCCCTTTTAACCCGCTTCACTAGCGATAATAAAATAGTAACTGTCTGTTATTTTTTTTATAAGACTAGCTGGTAATAGAATAAAAATGTACATTGACTCTTTGCTGTCTTCATCTTGTGAGAGGAATATACTAGGTCCGATGCCAACGTGAGCCCTTGCCATAGGTGTAAGCAATGCTGATGCGCTGCTACTGCGGATCAATTCGAGCCTGCCTGTTGAAGCTGAGTTTGACCAGTTGACCTTGCTGAACCAGTCTTTTGATTTTCCAGAACGCTTGTACGGAGTATGATGCTTGCCTAATACTTGTACTACTGTCTGTATTAGAAGGGAAAAAACAAATTCATATAATTTAAAGTGAACTTTTTAATTAATTTATTCAAATTAATTAATTAATTTAAATAACCTTAAATCACTACCATTAGCTCAAATCTCAATGCCGGTACGTGTCCTTCAGATGTGGATCCTGCTGTTTCGGTGGCGGGGCTAGCCGGTGGGGCACCTTGACCAGACATGTTACATCCATCAATGTCTAGTAACAAAAATCTCTCGCCACTCAAAAGCTTTCAGTCCAGCAACGGAGATGAGAGTCAATAGTCAAAGGGGACATGGTCAACACTGTTGGCGGTAGATGTTTTGAGATTCCAAATTGCGCGTTTAAACCAGAGCAGACACGCAGGTCGCGAGGCTGCTGAGAGAGACCAGACCAGACCTCTTCACGGCGCAAAGACGAGCCTAGTCTACTAGCCAGGTGGTATGCGTGGGACTAAACGCAAATAGGTACAGAAAATGGGGTCAATGCTCGACAAGCCAACTGCGATGGAGTCTGGTTATTAGGCCATGTCCAAGAGGCTACGCTTATCGATGGTTTTAAATGTCTGGGCCGAGACTTTTAATGTCTGGTGGCCACTAGCCTGTTCGGCACGTGCGCTGCCCTACGAGTCGTTATCTAGATAAAATGTAACGTGGCTTACGTGCATGAATAACTACCCAGGCACGCACGACGGGCACGCAACCCCTTCGCTGACTCGGGGAACTGTACGAGTCATATTCCAGATGAAACAACACGTGGTCTAGTAGCCCCTGCTATGTTACAGGGCATTATCTACATACAGTCCCCCCCTGAATGTTTCTTCATGGCTACAAGCAGGGGGGAATACGCTATGATCCATATATTTCAAGTGGTAAAGTGTTAAAAGGCTTACAGGAATTTATAATAAAACCCTCAACTGATTGAGAAATGTCGGGAAATCTCAGGTATTTCTTATACCTACTTTTCTCTTATAAAAGCTTTTTTTAATGGTTATCAACCCCCTACCAGGCCACACATGTAGAAACATTCAGGGGGGCACTATACAAGGCCATACGAGTCATAATGAACCCAACATCAAACGCGATCCAAGCGGCCCTTGCTACTATGCAATGGTTTATAAATACAGAGAATAGGTTGCACATCTAGAATCTTTGTTGAACCATTCTCCAACTCGCAGCACCCATATGCTTTACCTGTATAGGTAAAAGATTTAGAGAGCAATCTTTTCTAGTTTTACAATGATTAAAACTCCGTCTGGATCATCATTTCATCGTTTGTTGCGCCCTATCTCTGGAGGTTTCACCGTCGCCATCGCCCTCTTGGTGCTTTGGCATCTCTACGCTTTCCCGTCTACTAACACACATCTTGTCGCCGCGCCCAAAGACGTCCCCGAAAGAAAACCTCATTTAGCGAAGCCCTCGAAACGCGTTATTCCCAACTTGGTTCACTTTGTCTACATGCTTAAAGACCCCGAAAGCGAGCTTGCCTTTGACTTCAGCGCCTTCCTGTCCGTGTACGCCGCCTGGCATTACTGGCACCCCGACGCCATATACCTGCACACAGATGCCCCGAATCAAACCATCAGCCGAGCGCGAGATGGACTATCCGGGAAATGGAGCAAGCTCCTCTTTAGCATGCCGGGCTTTCAAGTAAAGCACGCCACATCTCCGACGCACGCTGGCAACGGGGCGGAAATAAACCTCATGGAGCACAAATCAGACTTCGTCCGGGTCCAGGCCGTCCGAGAGTTTGGGGGCACCTACATCGACTTTGACGCACACGCACTGCGAGACATAAAGGTGCTTCGAGAAGCCGGCTTCAATGCCATTGGCGGGAGGCAGCTTGGGGGGCAGGTAATGTCGGGCACAATCATGTCGAGAAAAGGCAGCAAGATGATTAATCTTTGGGCCGAAGAGATGCCCCGAGTATACGACGGCGGCTGGGTCACTCATAGTAATGAGGTTATAACACGTGTCGGGGAGAAATTAGTGGCCGAGCCCGGCGAAATGCTCATCATGGAACGAGAAGCCTTCGGTCCCGGTAGCTGGGAAGCCGAGGACCTGACTCGGCTATATGAGCCTCACATGGACACACCCTCAAGCCTGGAAGGTATCGATCCTGGTGGCCGCCTGCCGTCGTATGGCGCCGACTCTCCCGGCACCGGCAACTATTCTGAGAGCACCCCGTCGTGGGCGACCAACTGGTCACGGACGTATATCCTTCATGCCTTTGGTACAAAACGATCCGGGACCAAAGTCGAGGGGTTTGATCATATTTCACCACGTTATGTGCTGGAAAGGCGAAGCAACTTTGCACGGGCCGTTTACCCGATTGCCAAGATTTTATATGATCGTGGTTTAATAGATGTAAATGATTTATAATATTTTCTCTCTTATGCAAATAAGTATAATTTTGTATCTTTGAAATACCAGACTAATAACGCCCGCACTAAGCCTCAAAATATGACACCTCGTGGTGCCAGTCACTCGCTGATAGTAGGGCACATGACAATTCGAGAGTGTTCAGAGTCCAAAAAAAAAAGAAAAAAGAAAAAAAACATGTACCGAACCAAATTTAAATGATAGCTTACGACATGGTCAGAGCACAGCGCGGCATCCGATTACACTATCCCGTATCCCAGGGGTGACCAGCTGCTTACGATACAAATTCTAGTTAATAGCAAGCGTATGCGAGTACGGCAGAAATGCAAGCATTACTTGAGCGAGCTTCCTGACAAGGAAAAAGCCGCGCAGGTAGCGAGGATAACCACCGTGTCTAGCAAAGGACTCCGACTTTTGGCCCGTGTTGGCCAACATGCCGACGCCAGCGCCCTTCTTCCGCCTTTACGCGAGAAACAAGCCAAGTCAAGAAGACCCGGGCGGGCTCTGTTGGTCGCGTACGATTTGTCGGCCATGAAAACAAGGGGGATCCAAGCGTTTCTTCGAGATACTACCTTACGCGGCTCTGCGTCTTTCAAGTGCTTTTTCACCCACGTGCAGTGACGTGCTACTGCGGCGAGTCAGTAGGTCTCATCGGAGTTGTATTTAAGCGTGCCAAGAAAGCTGTATGCATGACTACTAACCAAGTTCATCTAGACGACTCATATCCTCACTCTTTAATGTGTTTTACACGTGAAACCATGGTAATAGGCCTACATGTACCTTGATAAACGTGTCAAGTAATCTTATTTATTTTTAGCTTTAAAATTCAACAGCCTTAAAAATAGTAAGATTAAGAGGGCTTAATTTGAAGGGGTAATTATTATTAGGAAAGAAGAGTAAAAGGCAACAGCTAGTGCTACGCGTAGAATATTTATTGATTATTATAATAGGTATAAAAAGATAATATATAAAGCCGTAACGTGATTCCCACTAGACGCGTTATTACTAAAAATCAACAGGTATAAGGGTACGTGCATGTAATAAGGCTGTGGCCGTATCACATGTCTGGTGGGCCTGCTAAATTACAGCTCCGAGTAGAGTAGTACTGACTATGCGGAGAGTCTTGTGCGGCCGCGGAGGCTTCATCGCGTCCCTGTATCGCTGTGTTGGGAATGTCGACCGCCAAGGATAACCTTGGACATGGGTTCCTACACGAGATCTACATGGAATTTTCCACAGAGCTCAAGCTTCTTCTTTAAGTCCTGTGGTTTGAGTTGCGCCTGTCGGGCGCCCGGATTGCCTCGGATGCGAGGATAGATGAGCGAAGACGACGGGACAACACTGCGAAAACACTGGCATCGAACGAAATAAACAACGTTTGCTACATGTTTCTTTGATGTAGAGTAATAGCAGAGGAGACAAAAAGCATACGCCATTGTGCTTCAAGGCAAGATTGAATCGAGTCAGTTGGGATCTGGACTGGCAGCGGGAGCCAATGATTCAGCACCCCTCGTCCGAAGCAGCTTCAGGCAATGTAATCCCCGCGAGGAAAAAGATGATTACATGGGTGAGCAAGGACGAGCGGTGCCAGGTGGCATACATGTATGGTGTATCGCTTCAGGTCAGCCGCCATGGCCTCAGCTCAGGCAGAATCCCCAAGTAGGTCAACAATACATAACAGCTTAGGCAGGCGGGGTCGACGGTTTCAACTGTCCGTTTGTACATGTATGTCTCCCCTCTAGAACTTTGGCCCTACGGCTTACAACGGATGCCTAGGTAGTTTGACACTAGTCCCAGTGCTGTTTTGGTATGGTGATGACGTTCTGGGCATCAACACTACACTAGGACATGACTATCAACGTCCGATTGTTAAACGTATAAAGTTACATGGAAAGCCTGTATATAGAATAAGACTTTACACGGCAAAAGTGTGCATCAAATACAATCATGTACGTTTCTAACCACGCCTTATTATAATCCTGCAGATGCCCCTGTCTCAGCTGGTCACCTGGTCGCGAAGGACACTGACACGTATAGTCAAATCGAAGAAGCCCGGTCAAAATGTAAAAAGGTAAGCAATCAAGCCCGCAGGCTGAGGGGTTGCACCACCCATGCAGCATTGTCGAAATATAACGCATTTGGTTCAAGAATTGACACAGTCCCTCCCGTGGTCACGGAGTTCATTTGATCTTGTCGATTCCACTCCGGGTGTGTATATATTGGAGAATCCATCGCTTCCCTAGGGTAAGTTAATCGCGCACGGCTATAAGTGGAGCACGTCTTCGCCAGGGCCAGAATGGAGTCCCTCTCGACTTTCGTTTATTTCCACCTCGACATGGACGTGCCTCATACATTTCGCATCCTGGATCTTCACCCTGGGCAGCGCGACGATCCTTTACGCTGTACCCTGCACCATGTGCGCCGGGAAGGGGAGTCCCAGTGCAAATATGCAGGCCTCTCATATGCTTGGGGTGACCCAAGCGTCACGAGCGACATCATCGTGAACAACGCGAAGCACACCATCACCAGAAATCTGGAGATAGCCCTTCGCGGCCTCAGGGACAGCAGCGCCACGCTCACGCTATGGGTAGACGCCATTTGCATTAATCAGATGTATATACCCGAGAAGAACGACCAGGTGCGGCACATGCAAGCCATCTACGCAAATGCTGACAAGGTCATTCTCTGGCTAGGGGAGGCTTCCAGCGACAGCGACAGAGCCATTGTATTCCTCAAGCATGTCTGTGCTCGACTAGAGCAAGCCGGTATCGTTCCCATGGAGAGTCTGGACCCCCAGCTTTACGTGGAAAAAGATTTCCTGCGCGGCCTCGGCGATTATCTGGAGCCGACTTTCAACGACGACTGGGAAGCCGTGGCGCAACTGTTCATGCGGCCCTGGTGGACTCGAGCCTGGATCGTCCAGGAGTTGGTCGCTGCCTGGACGGCCGAGTTCCGTTGCCGAAGCATGACGATATCGTGGCCCGTCGTGGCGCTCAGTATCTCGCTGCTGGCACACTGCAAGATGCCAATCACACAGTTCCCTCACCCTCTCCGCGTGTCGTGCGCAAGGGACCGAGCATGGAGCATGCTCTACATCAAGTACGACTTTGCAGTCAAGGGTTCCGTCGACTTCCTCCGCCTCCTCGACCATCGACGTCGAAACTGTGCCGATCTTCGAGACAAGATCTACTCTCTGCTGGGAATGACCAATGAGTTCACGAGAGCGAGGCTGAAGCCCGACTATTCTGCGCCCGTCGCTGACGTCTTCGCTGCCGCTCTGGCCTGTGACATTGACGAGCATCAGGACCTAGAGGTCCTAAGCTTCGTAGACCACCTCGACAACCCGAGGGAGTACCCCTCGTGGGTTGCTGACCTAGCCAGGGGCCCAGAGACATGGAGGTTTTACAAGTACTGGCCACCTCCTCCCACATTTAAATGGACACCCGCCTCTCCCATTTCCTTCTCGGACGATTTGCGGACCCTTTATGTCAATGGGTACGAAATTGACACTCTGCAGGATGCCAAGGTACAGGATACCGACGAACCATTGCAGCGACGCACCACTCAGAGCGGCAGAGACTTGGAATGGACCTGGGACTTGGAGCACATCGTCGACGACTTGGCCTCGAGCGGACGGCTGCAGACTGCTCGAGCAATTCCCGATCCGGCCACACCAGAAGCTTTGCGTCGCTCTGTGCAGAGGATTGTTTATGAGACACTGATAGCCGGGCAATTGAGCACCAGCAGCGGCTGGATCCGACATCAGGTTCGGTATGCAGACGACGAGATCAACCCCAGCGAGCCGCCCTTGTCGCCGTCGAGTTCCGGCGCTGCCCCTACCCCCTCGGCGCCCAAGTTGTTGTCCGTCGAGTCCCGCCATATTGGCCTAGCTCCGTCGGGCAACACGGTCGGTGCGGCATGCAAAGCTGAGCAGCCAGTGAAAGAGGCCCTCGCAGGCAGACCGCTAGACGAGGTTAATATCCTGAAGCAGGCCTGCAGCCAAACGCTGGGCCGCAGTCTGCTGCTGTCCAAGGCTAGGTTTCTTGGCCTCGGCCCCGTCATTTCACAGCCGGGAGACGCCATCTTTGTTCTTTTTGGACTACGCGAAGCCGCGGTCTTGCGCCCGCGCGAGGACGGATCTTACATGTTTGTGGGCACAGCTTATTTCCATGGTTTTATGGAAGGAGGGAATCTAAAGGATTTTGAGCTAGGCAAGTTATCCAAGAAAAGACTGGCGATACGATGACCGATTTCATTTCTGGAAGGGCAGCACGGAGGCGTAAGGGTCATGATCGGGACACTCATTTAGATGCTCATTTTGCGCCACACACTCATTTCTGGCAGTTTGCGTAGCGTATCGTTATTCCCCTTTGCTTGATCTTTTGCGAATCGTTTTCTATTTCCGAGTAAAAACACGCCGCTCGCTTACTTTTGCTATCGCCCGCGATGGCTGGCGGTGCTGTAGATGACGGTGGTTGTCGTGGAACCGGGCTTCCGACGCGTCAGAATCAGCCTTGGATGATCAAGATGCCATGGTCGGAAGCTGCGTATCGCTCCTATCGACATTTACCACGATGGCGCCCTGGGCCGATTGTTGCTGGGGCTGCGATAGTTTTCCTATCGCCTCTAGACCGGGGCTTCGCCTTCTCGTCGTGCCCTTTGTGAGGTCCTCTTTTTGCATCTCCAAAAGGTGAGTAGTTGTCCAGCTCTTGTAGCCTCTCGCCGTCGGATTCGTAGCGTAAGTACGGTCTGTGGCAGAACATATTTGCCCACCAAGCATACACTAGTATACTGTAGCATATCATAATATAGAGCGCGATACTCAGGTCCCTAATCTTTCCACATGCCGGAAGAGGGATCTGGAAAGGTGGTGAACTATTCAGTGTGAATTGTTCACCAGACGTGACAGACCCAAGGATTTCTTCCGCTCCCGCCCAAGTCTGGTTATCAAAATATACTCCGGGTTTCTGGAATGACTTCGCCACCTTACTTGATAGACCATGGGGATCTGGAGTCTCATTGGTCTTCCGATTCTTTGTAGCTGCATTGACACTTTTAATATCCTCATCCAACTCCTTAACGCGGGACGGAGCTGGAACTGGACCTGGTAGGCATGGAGCAGCCGTTGGTGGCCCATGAGTTGGTGCATCTCTGAGCGTCTCCAAGTGAATGCATGGATGGGATCAATTCCTCAGACTCTTCCACAGTCATCTCCCGCCTTTGGTGATGTTCCCTCTCACTTAACTGCACCGACGGGATGCGGTACCTTGTCACAAAACGTTGACCGATGAGTTCCACACTGGATCCTCCATCAAAAAAGAACCAAAATGTATTAGAAACCTTCCAAATGGGCCGTGATGTTCGTGGTAACCTGCCCTTATGGCCTTGATACGTTGTTGTAGGCTACGAGGTGGGTGCAGCCCAGTATCGCTACCGCTGGTGAACCTGTTGGCAATTCAGGTCTGATAGTCTCCTGGAATGGTGCTGGATATTATTCACAATGGACCTGGCCGATGCCTCCCACTGTAGTTTAACGTAACGGGTAGCTCGATAACTCACCCATTAATGACGTTCAACTGTGAAAGAGACCTCGGTTCCGTAGCTAGATGGATTCAACTACGAGCCGATCCATTGACCAATTCAATTTATAGCTGCCAATCGTGGTACAAGTCTGCAGAGCCAGCACTCCTCAGCCAAGAATTCTTTAGTGTCCAGGAGCCAAGAATATCAACAGTCTCGTCCTGATTCTGATTTGGTAGAGTCTTGCGGGTAATAGTTGCAACCAATTTCTGCTAATCGAGGACCATGATACACGCATGTCGCACGGGGCCCTCACTGGGCGCGACCAACTGTGCCGAGAAGGTTAATTCTTAACATGCAGATACGTTTCGTGGAAGAATATAGTTGCCCACCAAGATAGAGGCACTAATATACTGTAACATACTATAATATAAAGAGCGACAGCTAGGTATCCAATCTGTTCAAATAGTATTCGCCTCTCGCTATAACTAGAAAATTTCTAACTTGTCTTCCAAATTCTCTTCGCCGAAATGACAAAACCTGTTCTGGCGCGCCGACCAGACGCCATTGTGTTTCATGTCCATTCTCGCTTCCAGAATCGCCTTCTTCTGCCGATAGAGACTTGTATCTCTGACTCAATGCGGATAGAGGCGGGAGACTTTCTTTTACTCCCTGTAGGCACAAATATCTTTTGTCGAGGCCGTATCAGTTGTCCGTGCCAGTCACAAGCAGGCCATGTCTCATGAACCTCAAGTGCGTTAATATTTCAGCCGCAGTCCCTGCGCAAGCCACCGGCACTCGTTGTGCCTCACACAGTAAAAATCATGGGAGAATTCACCAGGACCCCATGTCCTGTACAGTAGCATTGCATGAATGAGCTTAGATCATCGACGGCAGCAAGATGGGCTGCTAGGTCTAGCGCATTGTCATTTCCGAAGAATTTAGGAGGCAGTGGAAAGCCACCGGCCCATGTTTCCGTATTGCTAAAGTCTCGGAAAGATGCAGGAACATGAGGCATAGTATTGACTATATGCCTCCGAAGTCTATTCTGAGAGCAGAGCCAAGACACCATAGTCCTGCGGTATCACATGACGACAGCGGTTTTGAGGACTCCGGAGTTGGACGTTTCTAGACGAGTCTGAAGAAAATTATGTCTAACTTGTGCTCTCAACGGAAAGGTTCACAAACACTTCCATTGGTCGGTTCGTCCCTAGTGGCTTCTCCAAAAAATTCCCTCTCATACATCTCATACGTCTCTGAGAGCAATGACAGTGGTCAAATGGATATCAGCCGTGGCTTGATGACGACCCAAGGTCTGAACACACGGCAGGGGATTCAATGTCAGAGACACAAGCATCGTTCGGCTGTGGAGGTGTGAGCATTTCAAAGGCCACCGCCAAAGGCCTGATCTACCAGTTCCCACCTTTTCTCCTCAAAACATCAAGCCGCAACCCCTGGCCAGTCCGTGCGCGGAAGGCTTGGCGGCGGCATTGACACTTTCTCGGCCGGTTCCGCTCCATAGTCTGTGTGGTCAACGCCACAGACCCGGGCTTGTAAATGAAGCCAAACTTGGTTCTCACAACTTCGCAAGGCGGCTTATTATGTCTCACAACAGCGAGGGCGCGGCTTGGTCGGCAAACTACGGAGTACACAGCACTCCAGATGTCTTCCGTTAAAGCTTTCCCTGTTGCGGTCATGGTCCGCTGTGGAGCGTAGCAACTAGTTCCCGAATTGTGACGGTATGCCGGTCGAAGCACAGGGGTTGAGCATCCCCGAACCACAGAAAAACCTTGGATGCTGCAGAACTGCGAGTCATGGGGCCATGGCCATTCTCCTGGAAACTGTGGAAATGACAGGTCACCTCGCTTCCCAAACTACTGTCTTGGGGGACGGGCCAGCTGCGGGTTGATGTTGAGTATTGCGGAGTTGGTCAGACAAGAGATTGTCTTTGCCGTTTCGACAAGAACCGAGGCCGGCGGAACCAACGAGCGTGGCACGCAACCAGTTACTATATACAGTATTAGGGCAACTCAAGCGGTAGCGATTTCCATTACTCGTCTTTGAGAGGCTCAAGGTGACTTCTTCCATAACCCTTCCTCTTAGCCCTAAAGACTCCCGAAACCTTGTGCCCTACATATATGTACATGACCATGTCCACGCCACGCTCGTGCATGCAGTAGCTCGTCCCTCGTACGTACCACACCTCCTCGCCTGGTGTGGAGAGATATTCGTTTGTGCCGCCGCCGCTCAAGCAATTTGCCCTCCTCCCGGTAAAGATAATTTTGAGAGCTGAGATACTTTGAGCCGTACCATGTCGAACCGAACCCTTATTGGACAGGAGAGGATGAACCGGCGCTCCCGGGGGGCGGGTTTGAGCCGTGGGTGCGGCAAGTTAGGGTTCCGTACGAGTGGGAATTTGGGACTCAACTTGCGTGCCTGCTTTGGGAGCTATTCCGAGACCAGTATGTGATCTCTCAGCCGTACAATCTTGATTTCCCCACAGCTTCACATGCTGCTCGATTTGCTTTTTCAGTATTTCGTTGCCCGATAGTCGCGGCTTTTCCTTCACGTTACTTTCGCCGTTGCATTGCCTCCCTCTCCGCTGTGCGAAGGATCCCAAGTCCATGGTGACAGGCTCAAGGCATTTCGGTCTTAAAAAGAAGGTGTTGAAGACTTTGTTCGACCCGACCACACACGTCCCAGATAGCTCGAAGATGAGTTGGGAGCACTGAAGATGCGGCTCCCCATCAGCACGGCTTTTCTTCTGGCTTGTTTACCAACGCTTGCCCTGGCACAGCACGCGGGAGCAAATACCACGTATCCGTCCGCCACCGAGATTCTAGAGCTACTTCCTCCCTGCGCGGTAAGAATTCTTTTCATCCCATGTATCCCCAATTTTTGTCGTTTGAAGGCGGACTACATATTGACTCGATATGTGTGAATTTGCAGGCCAAATGCCTGACGGCCATTGTACCGGGCTCTGTTTGTTCATTGACAGACGTGCAGTGCATCTGTACGAACCAGCCAATTCATGATGCGGCCGAAAATTGCATCCTAAAAGACTGCCCTTCGTTGGTTGACGCTCTCTGTAAGCATCGTTGCTTAGAAACAGGGAATCTTCTGGTACTGACGCATTTCTCGGCTCAGCTGCGAAGAACATCACGGCTACGTCGTGCCATGCCCCGGTTCGTGACCGGTCCGGCCAATACGTTGCCGTATCAATTGCTCTGGGGACAATCGCGGTCCTTTTCGTAGTTGTCCGGTTAATCTTCAAACAATTCTTCGCTGCAAACATGGGCCTGGCGGCCGACGACAAGGTCATTCTGGTCACGCTGGCGATTCGCATCTCCTGCATCGTCATCAACGTCAAGGGTCTAGCAGCCCATGGCTTGGGCAAGGATACGTGGACGCTTCCGTCGCACGAGCTGACGTCGTTTGCAGAGTATCTGTACATCATGGAAGTCCTCTACCTTGCGGAGCTGTCTCTCATCAAACTCAGCCTGTCGCTCTTCTACGTCCGCATCTTCCCTGGTACGACTATACGGAGATTGCTCTGGGCCACCGTCATTATCAACCTTCTTTACGGGACAACCTTTGTCATCACGGCGATTTTCCAATGCACGCCAATCGCCTACTTCTGGACGCAGTACGACGAGGAGCGCGCGACGGCAAGGTGCATCAACATCAATGCCTTTGGCTGGGCCAATGCCGCGATTAGCGTTGCTCTGGACATGTGGATGATCAGCATGCCGCTGAGCCAGATTCCAAAGCTGAGGCTGCACTGGACAAAGAAATTCGGCGTGTCCATCATGTTTTTCCTCGGAGCATTGTAAGTGAGGGCGCTACAACGTGTGAAGCCACCGGAATGGCATTTACTCACGAAACTTGCCCAGCGTGACCATCGTTTCGATTCTAAGACTGAGCTCGCTCGTCTCGTGGGCAAACTCAACCAACCCAACCTGGGACCAGTGGAATGTCGTGTACTGGTCAACCATCGAAGTCAATGTCGGCATGATTTGCACGTGTCTCCCGTCCATTCGCCTCATCATGCTGCGAGCCTTCCCCAACATGACGCGATCGCATCCCACATACGGCAGCAACTCCCTCAGCCACCACACGAGTGGTCAGTCGGGGCTTGATAGAAGAACGACGGCAAGAGATCATTGTCTGTCCGATTTTGATCAAAGTGTAGGGCACGCGTGGACACGAATAGGCAAGTGCATATGGAGGTGGCGTAATTCTGTTTAGCAAGCCTTGCATACTGACATGCCAACGCAGAGTCAGAGACCAAACAGTGAGCGCCGGTCATCGAGACAACTTTAAGCACTTATTTTGTTGTTTTTATGATTCATATACCCAGTGGCTCGGGAGGGACGCTACAAGGATCATGATACTGATGTCATCTTTGGTTGATCGGCGGGCTGTTGTATATACCATCATAGCTCAGAGTAGATTAATCAAAACAATTGGCAATTTGTCTCTCCTCCAAAAAAACAGTCCGTCTTTTACTACATACTCCCCCAGTCACCCCGCGGGCACCAGTGACGGTTTCTAGGCCGATTAGGGCTTAGTTAGCATCAACCTCGGCCGTTTGTAAAATTTACGGTCAAGCCACTGCTACCGGAATTGTTGACGTGCAGTAAACCTCGAGTCATGCAATCATCCCACTAGCGTCTATGCCCTGAAAAATAGCCACTATTTTCATGCAGTCATGTTTTGACAGCGTACAGTTAAAAAAAAGATGCGGTCAGTGTGACTCGAACACACGACCTTCAGATAGGCATCCGTAGGATTGAAGTTAGACTTCAGTCTGACGATCTCCCAGCTAATCTATGACCGCACATTGTGATGAGCAACAGTGGTGCTGAAGTGGTTGATATAGCCGCTTACTGCAACGTATCACTTCTTCAACCCACAACACCAAACCATCAAGGAATATGCCCCTTTCTTGATCTCTGCATATTACTATTCAAGTCCTACTGATCCCCCACCTAATTTCGAAGTATTTACTTTATTAATTCTTTTTTATATTTTAACCTATCCTAATAATCACACTAGTATACACCAGCTGAAGCCTAACTATACCAACACTGTGTGCTTTGCCATACTTAAATTAGAGAACCGTAATATACTAAAGGAAACACCGTATAAATACGCATCGTAATGCATGACAAGCTTGTAGAAAAGTGTTTTGTTTACTTATGATGATATTTCTTCCACAAGCACATGATAAGACGCAGAAAAAAAAAAAAAGTTCAGGTACCGGGTAGTCAAAACCCGGCTACCACCACCCAGCCCCACAGCCCCTCCATCACTCTCCAGCTTCCGTCACCACCATGGCTGCTTCACCATCATCCCAATCGCTTCTTGTCTCCCGCCCTTCGCCGTGAGCTCCTAGAGCCGTGCATACACCGCCGCTCTCTGCCCGCTTCTTACAGCAGATTCTCCGCCAGTAACCCGCAATGGCTAGCAAGGTCGACAAGATCGTCGCCCGGTTGCAGCAGAAGATCACAGATGGCGACTTTTACGAAGCGCAGCAGCAGACCCGGGTAGCTGCCTCGCGATATATCAAGACCAAGAACTGGGACGCCGCCATCGACATCCTGTCCAACGTTGCGCAGTCGCTCCTCAAAGCTGGCCAGGGCGGCAGCGGTGGCGACTTGTGCATCATGATGGTAGACGTGTACAAGCAGGCAGAGCTGACCCCGGACTCGGCCTCCAAGGGACGATTGCTGACATGTCTGCGGCTGTTTGATGGCGAGGAGCCCACGAGGAAGAAGTTCATCACAGAGATGCTCGCGTACGTCCTTGGCTTTGGGAATACCCGTCGTACAATATCCAAGGCAGATTGCTGAGCTAACACTTGGTTTGCAAATGCAGATGGTCATCTAAATTTGGCGAGTATCCCGCTGGAGACCCTGAACTGCACCACGTAGCAGGGTCCATATACGCCGAAGAGCACGACACATACGAAGCGGAGCGACACCTGGTTCTCGGAACTAAGGATTCCCCAGAAGTCCTATTCAAGATGGAGTATGCTTGGTACAAAGAAGGCGACGCCCACCTCGCGCCGCATTTTGCCGGACGGGCCGTCCTGCCCTACTTGCTCGTGGGCAACGTCCGAGCCGCCAACAACTGCTACCGCCTCTTCACCAGCGCCCTGAGCAGCGACAACCCCAGTCTCGGCGTCCAGGACGTGTCGAGTTCGAGCTCCGACATTCGAATCTTCCCCAGCCTCCCGCTCCTCAACTTCCTCGGACTCCTCCTGCTTGCTATTCAACGTGCCGCGCCAGAAGTCTACAAGGGCCTCATCTCCAAATACGCCACGCAGATCAACGAGACGGATGCGTGGGCAGAACCGCTGGAAATGATTGCCGAGATGTACTTTGGCATCACGAAGCCACGACAAAGCAATCCTCTCATGGACATGATGAGCGGACTATTCGGCGGCGGTGGCCCGCCGCCTCAGCAGCCGCGGAGGCAAGAGATTCGGGGTGCGGATGCTCCTGTTGCTGAAGGCCTAGATTAGATACAGACGTGGCGGTACGCGAAAGGGGGGGTAAAATGGCCATGGATCATAGGTAGATACCGGGAAACATAGAAAAGCGGCGTCTGTTATAGCGGAAAAAAACGCCGAGTGGCTTCAAATCGAGAAACAAAGATGCAAGCGAGTCATTATCGAATTTGGTCCTCGGCCTCAAACATCCAGTTGTCGTCCGCAAGAGCCGCGACTTTGGCGCGTAAACTGGCCCTCACAGCCTCCAGCAACTCTACAAACAAAGTCAACCAAACATGATCGTGATGAAGAATGCAAAACCCACCCACCCTCAGGTTGATCCGGCACCGTACTATGGTTGATGCTGTGATGCTTCGCCGCCTCTGCAAGTCTCTGTCGCTCCTCTAAAAAAACAATTAGTCCACAAGCTTGTAGCCCACTCCCCTCGAAACGTACTCTCGCTCTCGTCCCGGTCCTCAGGCTCATCCGTCTCCAAAATGGGCGTCGGCGGATCGCCCAGCTCAATCTCGCCCTGCTGGTTCCTCACCACAATCTCGGAACTGTCCGATAGCACTTCCACGTCGAGGCGCACCGTGTCCGCCGAGTTGGATGAGCTCGGCGTCGGTCGTCGCGTTAGCTGGCTGCGGAAAAGATTGGGTCGAACGGCCGACGCAACGGCTCCTGGCGCCCGGGGCCGGTGGGTGCCGGTTGTGGGGGGTTGGGCTCTTTGGCTCATGAGGCGATGCTTTGCTAGGCTAATCTGTATGAATATTCCGAGATTGGTGTCGGCGCGATGCGAGGTGATGAGTGGGAGGCTCGAGCTGTGCAACTTGTGTTTATTGTGATGATGGAGTTGGCATGCAAGGCGAGATGGAGGGGCGGCAAGGGAGGGGTCCGTGAGCGATGGGCATGGGTAGCTAGGCGACGGGTAGAATGCCCGTCACAGCTCACATGAGGTTGAAATTAGAGGCGAAAGATGGCGACGAGTACGGCTGGGTTGGTTATTAGCCAATAAAAAGTAGAAGCCTGATTCAAACAGTTGACATGAATAGAATGCATGGCTAGTCAATAACGACGTGCATATTTGTAGATCTGCGATTAGCTTGGTGGCCTACACTAGGACCATGGGGAACATAAAGTCATGTTTGATATCAATTTCAAGTCTCCGCCAACAAGAACTAGTTGAAGTGGCAAACAGCGCTGCTGCCAGTGTACACATCCAAACCGTTTCATCCCACACTTGGACAAGATCAAACCTTGCAAAACCACCACCCGAATTATGCTCTCAGCCCATTCGCCCTGCATCACCCGCCTCAGCTCGCATTTCTTATATCGACAGATTGTAAGAGTACTCATCCTCCATGTTCTGGCTGACCCAGAGAACGACGGAGCTGTGCACCATTAGTAACTCTTCATCGCACGAGCGCATGGGACGAGAGAGACGTACCTGAACCCAACCAGCGCATTGCTCACGAGGTTCTCAATGCCCATTCCCAACGCAGGCATAGAAACACCAGGTACCACAAACTTGAGCACAAACACCGTGACGCCACCAGCCATGCCGCCTGCGAGGGCAGCAAACCCCAGGAAAAGCACTACCCGAGCCTTCCACGCCACCCCAGATCCGCTATAGCTGAAGGAGTCGGCGCTGAGGCGTGTCTTCTCAACAGAGTTGATGATCAGCATGCCGAGACTGGAGAAGACAAGCGGGAGCCAGTCAACAAATTTGACATGGACGTTGGAGCCGTTGCGGGCGGATTTGGACCATACGGCCGAGTCGAGCATTACGTAGAATGCGAGAGAGAACTGTCATGGCCATCGGATCAGTCGCGGACTTCCAATACAGCGGAGGCGAGGGTATAGGTGTAGCCTTGTGCAAGCAGGAAAGTATCTTGCATCCTCTGCATAGTAGTCGCTTGCAACTTACCAGAGCCCCTGCAGCGTAGACGCCCGTGTTTCGTGCCCAGACACTGTTCAGCCACTCGGGCTTTCGGAACTTCCAAAGACGTTGCTCCTCCATGATGTAAATACGTCCGGGTCGGTCGGTCCAATTATAGGTTCGAGATTCGGCGCCGGCCGGTGCTTGGTTGCGTCGAAATGGGGATGTCGTTGCTGGTTTGAAGCTGTGGTGGGCACTGGCGCAGCATGACGAAGCACAAAACGTCGGGCATGACCCCGAAGACGGCAGGGTCACGTGGACACGCGACAGTGTCTGGGGATGCTTCTGTTTCCACCGAAAACGCCGAGATCAAAGAGCCAAAAAAAGTAAAGTAATTATAAATCAAGGAGTTTAAACGCAAAATAATATGACAGTTTTGGCTATCGATACCAGCTGCACTTCTCAATGCTATCTATAGTTTGAGTGTGGAATACAGCCAGGATTGGCCCAGACTATTCTATTATGCCTGCGGCTCGGTTGGTCATGTGGTCGCGGGGAAAAAGGCGACAATATATCATGCCGCAAATTGTGGGAAATTTTTTTTTTCCCGCCGAATTGTCTGGTCCAAGGTTAGCATGCTCGTGGAGAGTCGTTGCTCGTGTTGCAGTTATACGAGATGATAACGGATCTCGGACTGCACGGATCTGCTCGGCTAGCGCAAATAGGGATGGAAGAATTAAATCATATACCGAGTAGAGCCCTCTGATTTCATATTGTTCCACTCCGTGTACTCCGTACTGCTGTTTGCAACCCCCGTGGTAGAGGCAAAAATGGAGGGGCGTGACGGCTCTTTCTTTCATCCCGTTGACCTAACCGGATACCTGTTACACAGGCACGAATGTCGGCTTGTAGAGCAAATAGTGACGGGAGAGGCAAACAGTTTCAGGGAGCCTGAGTCGGTACTCCTTAACATGCCCCTAGATCGATCGATTCGCATCCGAAATATTTTTGAATGTCGGCCAGTTATTAGTGTGAACATGTTCTTTAATTCTGCATCATCTTAAGCACCTCATTCCTTTTTTGGCTGGCTAGGGAGACAGAAGTGGGGCACTGCCCGCCCTGGGGAGGTTGGATGTGTGGACGGTTCAAGTGCGGCTGTACCTGCTGTCTCATCACGCATTCTGCTCACCAGGACGGTACGTACCTCTAAGGGGGAGCCGCCCAGACAACCCTGGAACTTGGAACGCAACAACACTGACCACCTACCTGCACTGGCACCATTCAGCCGTACAGCCGCACCGTCGAGCCCTTCTCTTCTTTTTCCTCCCATACCTTCGCCATCGCCAGACCCAGCGTCATTTCCGCCGCTGGTGCTGTTCCTGGTGCTACTACCAGCCGACATTCTTTTGCACCATCTCTACAATATACTGTTTTCTTTGGCCTTCTCCGACTTATCTTGCTTCGCTTTCCTTGGCTCCCGCCGTGCCGTCTTGCCATAGCCTTGGCCTTTTTAATTTTCACCCCCCGCGACGTTCACGAACCCCCGACCCGAACCAGCCGGGCCCAGCACTCGCATATAGCTTCGTCCGCACATCGCATCGCCATCATGAGACCGGCCAACTATCTTCCGGGGCCCTCGGTGCTCCTTGCTGCTATTGCATTCCTTACCCCTGCAATGGGCCAGAAGGACTCACCATCAAGCAAGGACGATAGCGCCTCGGAAACACCGTCACCCAAGGACACTGGAAAGTCCACGCCGTCCCCATCTCCTAGCAGTAAAGAGGAAAAGTCAAGCGAGACTCCATCGCCTTCGTCATCGGACAAGGCCTCCATCTCCAATACCGGCACTCCTGTCACCACCGACCCAACTGGCAAAGCAACCATCACTGGTGGCCCGGCGGCCACGACCGGTGGTGAACTGACGGGTTTTCCCACCTTGACCGGTCCTGGAGTGATTCCCTCATACCCGCCTCCGAGCGTGCCACCGACGAACAATGCGCCCTTTATGCAGCAGTCCAGCCTTCCTGATGGGACCGTCTTCATTGCCGTCGGAGCCATCCTCGGGGCTCTAGGATTGGCACTTCTTCTATGGCGCAGTATAGTCAGCCTCATGCTTCATAGATCCGTTGCGCGTGCAGCCATGGCCCAGCACAATGGCGACACCAAGACTGGTTTCCCTGCTCCTCCTGCCCCGTTCTACAAGTATTCTGATCATGCTTCGACCATGTCTGTAGGTGCCGGCGCCGGCGCCACCTCGGCTGCGTCTGCCGGCCGTGGAGTTCGTCGAACCAACCGCGGGCCTATTCCTTCTGCAACGCCAAGCCAGTCTAATTTGTTCTTCTCTCCCACTGCCGGCACCGGCGCTTCAGCCAACCGCGCCTCAACGTTTCTGCCGTCTGGCTTCTACGCTGCTGGCACGAGCTTACCCGGAGGAGGAGGTAACCAGACCAATTCGATTAATCTGTCCAACCTTCGACCCGACTCGCGAGGCTACTACGCTAACGCTTCACGAAACACCATGGATATTTCACCTCCCGATTCTCCTCGAGTTGCGGCGCGCCGGGACATGAGCAGCAGCTCACTCAACCTTACACCCGGCCAGCGTGCCCCTAGTGCGTACCTGGATGATTTGTTAACCGACGATCCCACTGCACTGCCGCCACCTCATATGCCTCCTTCGACGGGCCCGCGTCGTTCCGACAGTCCAGCCAACCGCTTTTAAAAATGTCATTGACAGATCTGTATGGATAAGGGCGAAGCGGAGTGAGGCGTTTTACTTGGATAAGCAGCGTGTTTACTATTTTTTTTCTGTTCTTCAATTTCCTGAGAGTTGCTGAAATTTGGATTTGTCAAATCAAGGCGTTTTCGGCATTTTCTTCACCTTGTCGTATCAAGGGTTGTCGTGCATATAAATAAACTTGTAATAAGGGATTCCGGGGCGACATATCCACCTGAATCGGTCGTCCGAGAGGATGGAACGGCACTGCCTGGACGAGCCAAAGGAGCGATTAAGAGCTTGAATTGTAAAGGCGATGCGGCAGCTAGCGAAGGATGGTCTGCATGGCATAGAGATGGAGTGCAAATCCGGTAACCCGGCCCATTTATGCTGTCCTTAGTTTACGCTTTTGAATAGTACATATTCCGTTTCACTCAGCGCAAATACCACCGTTTCTTCAGTGTCGGATGCAGAGTCTGTACGACGGATTTTGTGACTAGCTTGCCACAGTGGGCTTTGCATGTATCCCTTGTTTGGAAGGAATATGGAAACGACTTGTTGATTTCATATCAGAGCTCCATGGTATCGTGTGCGCCGTAAACAACCTATATACAATTGTGTTGTGCCCCCCCTTTTCCTCCCGGCCCAAAAAAAGGTATGTGCTCATGTACAATGTTCATCAAATGTCTCAATCGTTACCCGAGCATGTCTAAATACCCAACATTCCACGCCACGTTGTGAGCGTTATTTATATACATCTTTTATAATTTTCAAATGCTCGGCTCGGCTGCATCCAAGGCGGCCAGACTATCCTTTGCGCCCTGGATATCTTCCTGCCGGATACCGCTTCTATCGCACATGCTTCTAAAGATGCCGGCTTGGTGCCAGAGGGCGAGGGGGGTGTCCATCTCGGCGATGCGGCCGGCGTCCATGACGCAGATGCGGTCGTAGCCGATGATGGTGCGCAGGCGGTGGGCAATGCAGAGGAGGGTCTTGCCCTTGAAGCCGGTGGCCATTGTGTTTTGGATCTTGTCGTCGGTCTCCATGTCGACGGACGAGGTGGCCTCGTCGCAGACGATGATTTGGGAGCCGCGGACGAGGGCGCGCGCGAGGGCCATGAGCTGGCGCTGGCCGAGGGAGAAGTTGAGCCCGTCCTCCTCGACGACGGAGTCGAGGTGGATGCGGGACGGGGAGGGGTCCGCCTTGCGGTCGTCGAGGGACGCGTCGGGTGGTATGAGGTGGGCTTGCCGCAGGGCAGACCACAGCGCCAGGTCGGCGTGCTCGCTGAAGGGGTCGAGGTTGCTGCGGACGGTGCCGCGGAAGAGCGTCGGGTCCTGCGGGATGATGGCCAGGCGCGAGCGCAGGTCGTACAGGCCCACGGTGGAGATGTTGACGCCGTCGATGGTGATGGTGCCGGCCGAGATCTCGACGAGCCGGAACAGCGTCGACATGATGGAGCTCTTGCCGGCGCCGGTGCGGCCCACGATGCCGACGCGCTCCCCGCCGCGGACGTGCATGCTCAGCCCCCGCAGGACGAGCGGCAGGCCCGGGCGGTACCGCATCTCGACGTCGCGGAAGACAATCTCGCCCTTCTCCGGCCAGGTGCTGCGCACGTCGACCGTGTGCAGCGGCGCCTCCTCCTCGAGCTGCGTGCCGTAGTGCTGCAGCCGCTCGACGGCGTTCATGCCGTTTTCCACCTCGGCCAGCTGCCGGATGGAGAACTGCAGCAGCTGCACAATGGACAGGATGTAGCTGAGCACGAGGCCGCCGATGGAGGGGTTGACGCTGAACCGCGACGTCACGACCAGGATGGCCACGGTGAAGACGAGCGCGTTGCCCACCATGTCGAGCCGCACGGATAGCCACCTCTGGTTGGAAAAGGTGAGGTAGTAGGCGCTGTTCATTTCGTCGATGGAGGACCGGAGGTCGTTGATGAAGCGCGTCTTGAGGCCGTACGCCCTGATGGACGCTACCCCGCTGAGGCCCTCGCCGAATTTGGCAAAGACGTTGGACCGCAGCACGGACTCGAAGCGCTTTACTTCGCGGGCTGATGCCCTGTAGTAGGACGCCGACAGGATAAAGAGGCAGTAGAGCGGGACCAGGGCAATGGCAAACCAGTGGAAGTAGGCGATTATAAGGGCAAAGACAGCCGTCACCATGGCGAGGGTGAAGAAGTACATGCGGATGGCATCCGTCAGGTTGTTGTCCGTGACATCCACGTCGCGGGAAGAAGCGGTTGGTGATGCGCCCGAGGGGTGTCGTGTCGAAAAAGGACATGGGAGCCCGTAGCACGCGCTGCACCGCTTCTCGCAGCATCACCTTGCTCGACTTGGTTCCCAGAACGGTCAGCGTGACGGAGAAGGCGAACATGAGCAGGGCTTGGACAACACCCAGGGCAGCGTAGATGCCAATGTATTTGCCGGTAGAGTAGCCGAACTTGTCGGATGTCCACCACGACAGCCAGAGACCGGTGACGATGTTGGCGCCTTGTGAGATGATGAGAATGGTGATGACGAGGGGGGCGTTTAAAATCGAGCCCGAAGCGCGCACATATGCTGCGTAGACCGACCAGGGCACGCTCGATTCAGGCTTTTCCTCCTGCTGCATAAGCGCCGCCCCCTTTTTGTTCTGCTTGCGCTTCTTGCGCTCGTCGGCGAGATCAACGGGAGCCCGAGGCCGCGGCTCCTCCTCCTTCTCCTCGACGGCCGTGGTCTCCATGAGAGACTGGAAGCCTCTGTGGTCCCTCATCAGGTTGTCAAAGGTGTCAATGGCCTGGATCTTGCCGCCGTCCATCCATATGATTCTGTCGCAGCGGCTAAGCACCCAAAGCTGATGCGTGGCCAGAATACGACACTTGTCTTTAAGGAGACCCAGGATGGCATTATCAAAGATGTGCCGGCCGACGTGGGCGTCTACCGCGCTGAGGGGGTCGTCCATGATGACGATATCTGCGTTGAAGTAGATGGCACGAGCGATATTAAGTCTTTGCTTCTGGCCACCGGAGATGGTAATGCCTCGCTCGCCAATTTCGGTCTGGTCGCCGTTTGGAAGCATGTCCAGATCTGCCTGGAGAGCACATCTGAGACGGAGTTAGCTGTTGGTACGCTAGGAGGCAGACTAAAAAAAAAAAAAAAAAACCACAAGGAATAACTTACGCCCGGACGACTTCACGGTACCAGTCACGGTCCATGTCCTTGCCAAAAGTAATATTGTTCTGGAGGGTCGTGTTTTGAATCCAGGCATACTGCGGGCAAAACGCCCGTGAAGCACCGTATACGACATCTCCATTAGTCTTTCGCATATCGCCTGCCAGAGCAGCAAGAAGAGAGCTCTTGCCGCTCCCGACAGTTCCAATCACTGCGACAAGTTCATTGCGGCTGATCTGGAAGTTGAGGCCTTGAAGCTTGAAGGGCTCCCGCTCCTCGACCAAGGTGCTTCCTGAGTCCTCCTCCGAATTCCCAGCAGAACTTTGTGACTTTGCAGGTTTCGGCGTACTTGTGCTCTCCTTGGCCCCGTCCTTTACCCCCCTCTTCTCTTTCCCTGCGCCAGCAATGGTGGCCTTGTCTGGATCCTGCGTGGCCGTCCTCTCCCAGGTGAAAGCAGCGTCAATCATCTCGACGGCGTTGCTGCCTTCGGGCTTGTAAACCACATCCTCTTCTTGTTCCTCCTGCATCAGAAACTCCTCAATGCGTTTCATAGACGACCAGGCATCGGTGACTTGGCCCAGAACGAGGGGTAGCAGATTGAGCGGGATGCGGAGACCGTTAAACAAGGCCAGAGACGAAAACACCTCGGCCGGGGCCAAATCGTGGTTGGACAACGAGTACACAATAAAGGAAAGCATCGAGGCAAAAATGGGCAGCGACATGCTGACGGCATTGATGGCGTTGCGAATGGCCAGCAGCACCTGGATGGAGTAAATCTCCTTGGCTCGAAACTCCCCAAGCCGGGCTATAAAGGCCTTTTCCCAGCCGAAATACTTGACAAAGCGGACGGACTGAAGAATCTCCTGGGTCAGAGAAACTCGCTGATCGGTGATTTTGTTGATGGCTTTGCGTCGACGGAACAGGGTTTGAATGGCCTTTGTGAGCGCGGGCACGCCAACGACGAGCAGGGCAAAGCCAGCCAGCGCGCTGTAGGTCAAGTTGACAAGAAGCAACACCAGGGTGATGAGACAGACGACGGGCGAGGTCCATATCATGTGGAAGAGGGCGGAAGCTTGATCGATGCGGTAGGTATCCACGCTCATCAAGTTGACGATGCGACCATTTGCCCAGCCAAGGCCGTCCTGTTGCGGCTTGCCCTTTTTCGTCTTTGTCTTCTTCTTCTTCTTCCCTGCACTCTGCTCATCAGTGGCAGTCTCTTTCCCCTTTTCCACCTCATCTGCGTCGTCTGACTCGGGCATTATCGACGGCTTGACACCGCCGGCCTTGGCCCTGCCGGATATCACCATGGCCTTTTCGTAGATGAAGCCAATGAGAACACCTCTGCTCTGGCCACCCATCATCATCCCCCGATAAATGAAGTGGCTGACACCGAATGCCTGGAAGATTTGCATGGCGGTTATACCGATGGCGAGGCCAATGCCATTCTTGATGGGGGGCGGAGGGCCGCCTCTGACGTTGGCGATGTATGCATCTGTGGCGAATTGGATAAGGAAACGCAGGGTAAAGGGCGCAAGGACCTGCAGGATGGCGGTAATCAGGGCGCAGAGGCCGCCTAGCCAGAATTCAAACTTGAAGGTTTCGTGCAGGGCCCAGAACAGAGGGTTCTTTTCGCCATTTTGCACGCGGCGATGAAAGGATTCTTTGACTTTTTGCGTGAGAGGTTCCACGGCCCGGTCGGGGTTCACTTGCCAGATATCGGCCTTTTCCAGTTGTCGTTTGTAGCCAGTCTATACATAACGGGCCTGGTCAGCGAAAAGAGGAGGACGAAACTGTAGGGAGTAACGGATGATTTGGGTAACTTGACACGAGATGGTGGTGTAGGGACAAGGGCAGGGGCACGTGGTTGGCCGGGATGTCAGCTTGGCCACACCTTAAGCACACAAGAAGAACAATGCCATCCTCGATAGGACTACTATCTAAAAGCAAACAAATGCAAACGACGCGACGTACCGTCATCAACGGTGTCATCCACTGAAAGGTCAACTTGCTGAAGAAGCCGGCAGTGTACTCGCGCGAGACGATTCGCTCCTTGGGGACTGGCGGAACGCCTCCCCACCGCAACGGGTTGATCTGTCTGTACCAAGGTTTGGCTTTGGCCGGCGGCGGCTGGCCCGTTGACGGCGCGCCAGTAGCATCGCTGACATCTGTCGCAACGCTCTTTGTGACGTCGAGGCGATTGGGGCTGGCCGCCTGGGCAATGTCGTCTGTGTCGTCGTCGTGCTTTTCGTCGGAATCGGATGGATCTGACGGCGCATCATGCCGCTCCTCGTTGCTGGGCTGTATCGCCGCCGCCGCAGCGTCTGCCGACTTGAGCTCCAGCTCCTTGCTCTCTGGCGGGTCGGCCATTACGGCAAAATGCAGAAATGTTTTGCTGGCGCTCAGTGATTCCAGAGGGCCGGCAAAACAGATCCGTCAAGGGATCCGAAGAGGGATCCGTAAAGGGTGCTCGACTGGCTCTTGAATTGCAGGAAAAGAAAAAAGGAAAGGAAAGACTGCCTAGGTAACCTGCAAAATGGATCGGACCTCGGGATTTGGCGATGCGCGACGCCCCGACTAGTGTGCTGAGAAACAGACACTCTGGATGGACGACGGGAATTCGAGAGATGGTGGAGCCGCTGGGGTATTTTGCCTGTTGTGTTGCCAGACTTTTCCCGTGTTTCTCGTCGACTTGCAACACTCGAGACAGATCTCTTGTCGCCGGGGAGCAGAGTTGTCTAGGAATAACAATAAAACTCGGCAACTGGCCAAACAAACAAAGTCCGTAGCGCTGCGGAGTTTACCAAAATGTAGCAACGGGAAGCGGGAGGGATCGTGTGATGCTACGCTACATATGTCATCTTTATTACACTCGCGTCTTCTAGACACGGACAAGTAGGGCAGGCGTGAGCAATGACAACGAGGCTGGAATATTGGAATGTTCAATGTTGGTGAGCGACGGTCCGGGAACACCATCCGGACAGAAACTCTCTTTTGATGCTCCGGGGGCCTCTTGCAGGACCATGAATGCGGCGAGAGGTGACAACGCCGCATGAAGTCTCTCGTTCATTGCCCACGACTTTAGCCCCAGCATCACGCTTGCGGTTGATGTACCCGGCAACCAACAAGCCATCGTTTCCTCCTTGTCCTCAATTCCCATCTAAAGAAGGGCAACGTTGAATGGCAAAACACGCCCGAGTGACAAACCAAACTAACAAGTGCCAAAGTCCAGGCATCATTCTTCCGTAATGTCTTGGTCAATTTTAGCCACTGGCGGGGTGTCGCCCTCCACATTATACGGAGTAAAGTTGCTAATCTTCTATACTCTAAGTCCGGACGGGATTCCGGACCCCTCCAAAAGCGAAACCCGGCCCACCATGCGTCGTCCTGGACTCCTGGCGTACGTGGTTGTTCTGCACGATTGTTTTATACGTGTATTTCAAGATTCCTCCACATGCCGCTACGGGCACAATCGGGCTTCCTTCCATTGCCCCCCCCCCCAAAAACTCGAGATTCAGTCACGTCGACTTTTATAAGCCAATGTGTGCTGACAGAATGTTACACCGCAAACAGCATCTGTACGAAACCCGGCCAATTTTTAATTTTTTTTTTTCGTATTGGAGGCCAAGGCAGAATGATTCATAAGGGATAGGCGGGACTATGTATTCCCGTCGGTCCCGACACTTTGTCTTGACCGAGCCGGGCGCCGGGCATTACCACAAGTGTCAAGTATTGTCCCATCTCCATGACGAGCCTACTGTCAGGTCTTTTTTAGCGCTCGGCACATTCCAAACGGCCATGCTCGTAAATGCAAACACCCGGCTCGAACGGCCGACATTGAGCTGGCCAGACATGGAGCTTATATCGAGAATCAGCCTTGAATGGTTGCCACTCCGCTGTGCCAGATGGGCAGCTGCCGCGCGGTGGAGCTCCATTCAACTCTGATCTGCCCCACCACCATTGACAGATTTCTCTACGCCATGATTCACGAGAGCTTCAGCTGCACACTGCTTCACGACTCCAAGCCATCGGCACGTCACGCAGCGCCGCATCACGCCAGTCATTTCCCACGAGCCAGTAAGCAGGATCCAGCCATGGCTGCAGACGAACTGCCGTCTGTCGCAGTCCCCGGCAACATCCTCGGCCCTGCCTCAAAATACAACCCCGGCCCGGGCACACACATCCACCAAGGCAACGTCGTCTCCTCGCTCCTCGGCAGAGTCCGCGTAACGGCGCCCGCCAAGCCCCCCGGGCCTGCGAAACGGCTCAACAAGATCACCGCTCCCGCCCCGGAAGAGCTGCCCACCCTCTCCGTCGCAAGACACGGCCGCAAGCGCGAGATCCTGCCCGACGTGAACAATGTGGTCCTGGCGCGGGTAGTGCGCCTGATGCCCAAACAGGCCATTGTCGTGATCCAGCAGGTGGGGGATACCGTTCTCCAAACCGAGTGGCAGGGCGTGATTCGTGTCCAAGACGTGCGCGCCACGGAGAAGGATAAAGTCAAGATGTACGAGTCGTTCAAGCCGGGAGATATTGTCCGGGCACAAGTGGTATGTGTTGTTTTTGGTGAGCCCGATCACTCTTGGATATCAGGTGGCTGACTTGTCTTGCGTGTAGATTTCGCTGGGAGACCAGGCCAATTATTACTTGTCCACCGCGTCCAACGAGCTGGGTGTTATCATGGCGACGAGCGAGGCCGGCAACGACATGGTGCCCGTGAGCTGGAAGGAGTACCAGGATCCCGAAACGGGGTTGAGCGAGTCGAGGAAGGTGGCTAAACCTAGCTGAGGGGCTGGCGATGAAGACGAATTTGATTGGGTTCAACGGGAATGTTTGACATCCGTTCTACGCCTACGGCGGCTTCAGCTATCGTTGAGTCAAGTCCGGACTCTGCGTTTGTAAGCCCCGTCGCTGCCTGATTCAACGATGCAGTGCGGTTGAGATCAGACGACACGAATCATGGAATCGGCTGCTTTGATAGGGCTCACGGCTTGTCTGGAAGATCTGGCTCGTCTGCAGGGGTGACGAATCTTGCAGGGACACACTAGGCGCCATGGAATGAAGGCGCGAACTTTTCATAGGCGTGTATGTTGGCGAAATCAACGATTTACCATAGAAATATACCCAGGCTACAAATGCCAAAATGTTGCATTGATCATGTACGAGTTTGTTGGTGTCCGAGTATTGGAGCATGTGGAACCGTCTTGTCCCTTTACGTTTTCCTTCAGTCTGCAGTAAGAGGCAAAATATATTGAGCCGGATTACGGATCTAGCTGTCGCGCTCTATACCGCGATATCCTAAGGTCTATTGGTGTATACTTGTTGACAGGCAAGTATATTCTGCCAGACTAGTACATAAAGTCAAGTCCATCTCCAGTCGTGCAGCGGCACAAAACGTCTGGTCTTCCCTTCGATGGTTAACGATTCAGGCACTACTTTGTTGCCTGACGTGATATTTTACGCTTTATTTTAAAATACCGACAAAAACAAAATAAGTAAAATAATAAAGTAAACTATATTTGATATTTTACCTTGGATATAATAAAACATCTCTTAAAGATACTACTACTCTTAGACTCACAAATTCGTTGCTAGCCGCGTCGTTCCCAGCACTTTCGCAACACGTTCCGTAAATACAAGATAAATATAAGATGAACTGGATCCAATTACTAAGGGGTCGAATCGAAACCAACTCCTTTGATCTTAAATATAGCCTTTTCTTGACGTTATTATCACGTGGTGTGCTTCCTCTTGACTAGGTCGTAACAGAACGCAACACAATCCAACAGACACTAAATCACCCGTGTCCGAATTCCAAAGGTCAACTTCAACTGCCTCCTCCTTTGCTCGTGTGCTCGCGGCACTCTTTCCCCCAATTCCCGTAGTATCGCCGCTGCTATGTCCCCTACAGTCCAGTCCACACGTCAGATTCACATCTCTTTGCAGGTCATGACCAACGTACCATCACATTGCTCCAGATCTGCCAGCGTCTCCGGACAGTGAGACAGCTCCTCACCTGTCGTCACATTGTACAGCGGCGACAAGGTCATCTCTCCAGACACCACAATGCTGTTCGCCATCCGGGCTTGGAAATTCTTGTCCCTGCACCAGAAACACAAATCGTCAGTCCTCTCCTCTTCCCGATATGACGGCCACTCACGTAATCATCATCTTCAGACCGAGCCCATCCAGCTCACGTCGCATGTCGGTCATCTCACGTCGCATGTCGGTCATCTCACGTCGCATGTCGGTCATCTCACGTCGCATGTCGGTCATATTCAGACCGAACCCATCCAGCTCACGTCGCATGTCGGTCATCTCACGTCGCATGTCGGTCATCTCGGTCCTAAACCCATTTATCTCATGTCGCATCTCGGTGACTGCCTCAAAAATCCGATCCATCTTCCTCATCAGTTGTGTCCCGCCTTCGAATGCGGGTATATTCTCAAACCGCTGCACTTGCTCGCCAATGTCCTTAAAGTTGCTCGCCAAGCGCCCAAAGTCGGGTTGACGCGCTGCCTGCTGCTCCATTGTCGTCGTACTCTGTCGCCCAACCCAAGTAGGGCACCTTGGCATCAGATGATACGAATCTCTCTCTGTATACTCCGTATTGATACTACAAAGCCTTGATTGAGCTATTCACAACAGAGACGGAAGAGGAGGGACCGGCTCCACACATGGCTGTGCGCATTATCCAATTTCCCCGCCCTGGTTCTCTCACACACGCGTTTCCCCGGTAACTACCGGCTCACGCAGTGGTAGGCAAAAAGTACGTACCTCCCTAAGTAGGTGCGTATCTTTTTCGACCAGATTAGCCTCGCTATCGCGCTCTTCACCATAATATACTACAATATATTAGTGTACACTTCCTGAAGGGTAAATATACTCTGCTACTACAGACTCTACCTACCATAGCTTGATTCGGGCAATCTAGGCCTGGTTCGCGCGCGACTCGAACATGTTGTTGCACATTGAATGGCACATCAAATTCCAGTGCTGATGAAGGGGCTGCTTGACATAATCTACCGCCGGTGTGCAGATCGTGGCCTTAGGATATGACATTTCGAAGTTTCGATAGCATCAGGTAATTGAGCGGATCAGCATCGTCGTCGCATGCCTCGTGACGATTACCATGCGGCAGTCTTTCCCGCCGCTTCTCCTTGAAGCATTTGGCGGCATCTTCCCACTTTCGCATATCGCTGCAAGATTGTATAGCAGCAGTAGTGAAGCTAGGCTCCGGGGATACGGTGCTTACCATCTGGCTGTTTACCAATTTCGCGCGACCTTTACAAGGCGGCTCATCCAGTCATCCATGCACGGCTAGAGCCAAGTCGGCAATTTCCCCAGAGCCTGTTGGGACTCCATTGGAGATCACTCGAGACTCGCGGGTGATATTCCTGATGAATAGAACGATATGAAGCCCATTCACGTGGAGATTGACTGGTAGAAGGTTGGGACGCACCAAGCCAGCAAGGATACGAGATGTGAAGCTGCTTCTTGTAGGTTGGAAGATGCAAAGCGAGTTTATACTGTCTAGGCTTTTTCCACGAATTTATAATATAGAGTAGAAATATTTATCGCGAGACTCACATTACTATTATTACTATTATCACTGTCAGCGTTGTTACCTTGTTACTATTGTCGGTCTCGTCACTACCGTTGCTATTCTGATTGGGGTCAGAGATTAGAACCCAGTTCCTGCAATCACACCCTCAGAATTGATAATTCTTGTAGGCCAGAGAATATGACTCATAAGGTCACCATGGGATCCATTGAGTCTTAATAGGTTTACCATTCCAAGTAGCACAAGCACTCTTTCAGCGCCGGCTCTAGCCCGGCTCAAGCGCAGTTCCCACCTTCTAAGCAATATCATGTCATATGTAGTGCAGCATCACCAGTAATACGAAGCGCTCGTCAGAGAAGTCAATGCGCGCTCACATTTCGGTTCCGCCAAATACGCGCCACCACCCAGGCCAACCACGAAGCTGTACCACCAAAAATCCTCCCGCGTGAACCGCAATGCCGTCGTGAAATCCCAATAGTCGGGGTATCAGCCTGCCGATTCCCAGTCCAGAAAGCCTGTGATGCGCCCCCCTTTGACCAGAATGTAATGGGGCTTGAGGTCGCCATGGGTAAAAACAATTTTATGTGATATTTTTTCCATACCTTTGGTTAGACTGAGGGCATCATTGTACGCCTCCTCGGAGGGGAAACCACCCGCCCAGGACGGTCGGATGAGATATTCGTTGAATTCTTCCTCGGACTCGAATGTACCAGCAAAATGGTTAGGAATGCGAACGCTCCGAATTGAAGTGCCCAGCAAAGAAGAAATTGTTTTCCCACCCCGCAGGTTTTTCCATCCGCGCATCACGTCCAAGTAGCCTTTGAGCTCTCGTTGGACCGACTTTTGATCTTCGCTGCTCAGTTTTTCATACACTTGACCCAACTCTTTTCCAGGCAAAGGGGTCATTAAATTCGACACTGGAGCATGTGGTGCATCAGGATGCTCTCCATAGCAGATGACTTTTGGGACCGGGAAACTAGCTGCTCTAGCCACTTGCATCGCCGACACTTGTTCTACCCGAGTGCCGCCAGACCATTTCAGAATCAGTCCAAACGGGAGCTGGATAATTTGATTATCGAAGGGGATGCCGACCCAGCTACAATATGACAGAGAGAAATCTTGCAGGTACTCATGCAAGATGCCCCAGAGTCGGCGTATTCGGGGGTGCGTCGGTCGAGGCGTGGGCGGTATCCCGTTCGAGATGGGGCGAGGATTGTTTTCCTGCCATACAAAGTCTGGTAGGAGGACGCGAGAAATGAACCGATTTCTCATGATGACAAGGAGACAAAGGAGAACGGAGAAGGGGACGATTATGTTGAGGTAGAAAACAGAATGAGGTGGGTAGGTTATTGTTCCAAGGCTTGCACGTGCGCAGTGAAATTCACACGACGTTCCATGATTCACTGATTAGCTCTGAGGGCCCCATATCTTACCAGGTGAATCTCTTGTGACAAGCTGAGAAGCTTACATTGAACCAATTACGACTACCAGTGACATCAGTCTAGTCGGTAAGTAGCTATCATCGCCCCTCGTGCCCTCCAGCCAAGTCATGTCCTACGTGACAATATATCAGTAGCTGCTGATGATCCCCAGAGAGTGATTGTCAACTCGGGGCGATATCTCGGCAAGCTCACAGGTGACCTTGGGTTTGAATGGTCATTAGAAACTGAGATTGCTGGGCACAATGTCTTTTGAAGCTCGCGTTTGTTTGTCGTGGGCATGACGATGCTATAGACAGTCGACCCGTTACCTCGGGTTCGTGTGAATTGAGTAGTGGACTGGTACCTTATTAAATCTGCCTGTCCAGCTCCGAAATGGAGGCCTCCTTGATAGACCATTATTGAGAATGGCGCCGTTCAAGTCATCAAGGACTCACTTTTAGGTTGGCCAGCTCGCTTCTGATTGGAGCTTACAAGCTTGGCTTCATCAATAAACAACTTTTGCCATGCCATCAATGCTTTCTCGTTTGACGGTGTCGTGATTCGACCGGTTCAGTATTCGAAGTTCCACCGCTCATGGTCGGCCGGGATGTCTACGTCGGCTCGAGACGGATCTTGATACAGAGCAGACTATTCATGTAAACAGAAGGAGGGCAAAGGGAGAGGGTATCCGGACGACGTTGATGTGTTCCAATTTAAAAGTCTCAGAGCTATAACTTTTTAAAGACCACTCACATGCACCTTTTTACCATGCCCAGCTCAGGACGATATATCCAAACTCCACAACGTCACGATTTTATTCCCAGGAGACGGATTGCGCCGACCCACGCCGGGGTTTCTCATTGTAAACCCTGCCAGTTATTAGCACCACCATCATCACAGACATCAGAACGACAGAGGGTTTCTACGTCAACCCACCTATTCACGTTCTTATATTCCGCGGATCCACGTGGTGCAATCGAATCGTCACTCGAGACGTCCATGTTTGCGATGCTATTCCGCGCAGCCAAATGGAGGTCTAGAGAAACGTTTCAGCATTCAACCACGCTGAATACTGGAAGCTAGGACGCCCCCGCCAAATCTCCGATCCGTGTGCTTCAAATCAGAAAAGGGCCCAGGAACTTACTCTCATCAATGCTGATTTCCTCCTCAATGTCCTCTCTGCTCCTGCGCCGCTGTCGAACTCGCTCAACGGCTCGTTTAATGTAGTAATCCATGGCAGGTAAGACAATGCGGCCAACATATAAAAGCAGGAACCAGACACAACGTAACAAGTACAAAAAATCGATGGGGAGGAATTTTTACAGCGAGCATCCTTCTCTTTGTATCCCCTGACTTGAGGTCCTGGTATTTACGGTGTCTCTGCCATGGAATTTCTTTGCCGCTCCTACAAAACTTGAGTTCCGGACGATTGGAGATGGCCCCCCTCCCGGCGGCAGTGTTCCGAACCCGTTATTTTGGGTTTTACGTGCCGCGTCGATGCCGGCATGTCTGATACGTGTCTGTTACAGAGCGCTTCCGCGGTCGTCATAGCCCGCCAAGTGGACCGCAGATCTGAGCCGTCCAAGCCACGGCAGGGTGACAGGTGAGACGGGAGGGTCTTTGATGTGAATTTTTCTCAAGTGGATGTCCGGCAGAAGGTGGCTTTGGAGTTTGCGGCATGTCGTCATGGTAGCTCGCACTGAAACAAATGAAGTAATGGATGCGGATGGTTTCTGGGAAGAACCACCGTGTGTATAGCTTTATTTTACTCTGAAATCATCACGACGCGACTTTGAGACAGCCTCTGGAAGTTTGCATGTCATCGACAACGGGACTGGACTCGCTCGGCATCGACAGGCTAGGAGGCCTTGGCAGGAGTCGGGACCTGGCTATACGGCCCTGAACCCGTCGACGCCCGTGTGAAGCTTGTCTTGGTAGGTTTTGTGGCTGAAGATGGCCAGTTTCAGGCCTATGCGTCATTAAGTGCCGTTGAGATAAGCTTCAGCCACTGGATTCTGAGTCTAAACACGAGTCAGATACTGGACCCTACTTTCCGGTCCATCGCTCGATGGTTTGCTCGCTGATTTCGTCAGTGCGTGGGAACGGAATGGGGGAAGACCACCGTAATGGGAGTCATGCACAACGACTAGATATACGCTACATGGGGGCTACTAAATATGTCTCCATGTACGGAGCCATCCACGATGAACAGCTTCTAAAAGCAAGAAATAAACGGCTCGCAATTTAACATGATTCTCGCCGAGATCATGCGTAGGACCGGTTTCAAAACAAAGGCTGCTCGTGTACTATAGCTTACATTTCTCGTAACGTCATTGTCCGATTTTCCCTCAATGGTGCCGCCCATGGCTGCTTGACCCTTCACTATGCCTGCGCCGACGACGCCCGTGGTCCTTGGGCCCATGGGCGTCGTCTTTGCGTGCTTCCGCCGGCTGTTGTTTCTTCTTCTCCGTTTCTTCCATGGCCACCTGGAAACCTTTCCTCGCGACCTGCTGCCTGACGCTGTTGGGGTGTTTTTGGCCGAGGAATCCATCCACCAATGCAGACCCGAGCGATGCCACGGCCACCTTGGCGCCCTTTGCCCCTTTCCATTGTCCGGGGTCGCCGCGGCTATCTAACGCGGCTGACAGGCCGGTCGACACGGCGGTGATGGCGCACGTTCGGACGATGGGATTCTGCCACCACTGGGACGCTGTGGTCTGCCACTTTTGTTTTCGAGGCGCCGACGTGGACGCGGAGTTGCTTCGTCGTGTGCTGCTTGGCCCCGGTGGCATTCTTCCGTGGCCACGAATCGAGTCTCCATCACTCATCCTGTCGTGCGAGCGTGGCCGTCGCGGCCTCCGGTTCCGAGACTCCTCATACCCATGCCGGGGGTTCCGTGCCTCATGTCCCTCCTGAGAAGCTGTATGGGCTGAATGATGTCCCCGTTCACGCCCGCGTCCTCTATCCACCTCGGGTCCGTCAACCGGCCATGTCTCGCTACGGGGGTGAGACGGCTCGTAAGGCGGCGGCGGCAGTCGATCCGTATATACACCATTCGCTCTGGGAGGGTAGGCAGACGGATGCCAATAATGCTCATCGGGATAGCTTGCTCCCCGAAAGTGTTGCGGAGGTGGTCCACTATGACGCCGGCGCCGAGACGACATGGGTGACAGTGACAATGGTGGTGTGTTCCTAAAGAGGGAAAACGGTATGCATTCGCCTGCGGCTCGACAGATATTGATCTCTGTCAAGGGTGTCAAGTATATAAACGGGAGGATTTGCAGCGTTTCCTTTTAGGACAGTGGCGAGAATGTCCATCGATATCTTGACCGCTACAAAGAATACAACCGTTGCCCGTAGACTAATATTCCCAGCAGTGACGACGCCCATCCAAGGGACGTCCGCCACGACTGTTGGGGTGTGACGATCGGTCGACGATCGACGCACGATGACACTTGATGCCCTGTTTTTCCAGGGCAAGCCGACATGTGCTGCGCGACGTACGTCATGCAGCCTGCTTTTTGCAGGGCCGCTTGTGCAAAGCGGTGAAAGGCGCGCCAACCATCACTTTTCTTCGTCTCGTAACTTCAATGTTACTATATTCCTGTTTACCTTGGGCGAGTCATCTACCGACCTGACCATTGCTCGCCACTTCGGGGTCCGACCGGGCGCACTGGTGCAATACTCTCCATGTAAGATACATGGCGACGCCGGCTGACGAGCCATGGGGTCTTTTCTGGGACTGTACAACCTGGGTTCTGTGATAGTTATGTAACATTGAACCGATCAATCTTTTGGGAGCTAGAGCTTATGCGCAGGTACGCTAGTAGTCAAAGCTAGCAGAAAGTAGACGCCTATCCCTGCCCTGCTCGTAGAATAAGAACTGGCATGTTGGCAATGTTTCCGCGATTTAGAATGTAGTTAGGTTAGTTGCTTTCAGAAGATGTAATTGTGCATTTGTAATGCAAGAATGTTAATGGGCATCGCCAGGCGCAGGAGCGGTCTGGTCAATGGTGTGACTCCGCACATGCATGTTGAAGACAGTCATGCTCGGATCCGAGCCCAAGGCACATTCCCCTGTGAAACCATGGCGAGTGCCCATGTTAGCTCTGTCCGTCTTGGGCTTCGGAACTTGGGAGTTGACCGATCCACGGAGTGCGTGGCAAGCAGGGTTACTGCGCAATAAAAAGAAAGAGACACAAAAGACCACCGAACTGCAAAAGCACAGATAGCTGTTGGCCTCTCCGGATGTGAGACCCCTTGAATCATCGTGATTGACCATGCTGGTCGTGCTCGAAGCAAGGGATGCTATCAATCTGCGACTCGGGGGCAATCCCATGATCCCCAGCCAGGCTACCGGTCAGTTTGGCCCAGAATCGGAGCCGATCGCCCTCTGCCTGATCAAAGTTAAGAAATGAAGAATTCTAATTGGGCAATATCCCAGCCAACTAATTGGCTGCCGCTCGTTGGCGGATATGACGTCCTACATCGGCATTTGTCAACGGGCTTTCTGTCCCTGTTCGCAAAGACACAGACAACGAGAATGCCAAAACCGTGTGGGATGGGATTCAGTGTACCACAGCTGGAAAGCGACTGTCCATAAATAGCCGAGTCCTCCATTTATCTTGTCCATGTCAAGGTTGAGTTTTAGCTTCTTCCAACTGAGAAGTCTGACAGCAGAACCATAAACACTATGCCACATGTCAACGCCAAAGGCCCCTTTCAATGGAAAAAGGCTGCTATTCATCGGGGACCCCGATAAGCCCCAAAACGCCTTAAATAGCTGCTTTCTAATTGTACGAAAAGCCTTAAAAGAAGGCTCGCGCTACCACCCTATTAAAGCTAGACCTTTAATAGCTGGATACCGTAAAACCCCTTAAATTAATTACTTTTTAGGTAACCTATTAAATAACCTTAATATCTATAAATAAGGGCCTATTTTTCGTACTTAAATAGCTTTAATTTTAAGAATAATTTTATTATTTAATTTACTTTTATAGCTATTAACGTAATAATTATAAGCTTAATTTACCATTAAATTTAAGATATTTTAACGTTAAATTATAATATATTTAAGGTCTTTAAAGACTTAATTAACCTAGCTATAAATATTAAAGGTTCTTTATTAGTAACCTTAATAAATTTAAGTAATTAATTTTAATAGATTTTTATCGTTAAAAAGTACGCTATTAATTAAGGTATTTAGCATTTAATTAACCCTTAATAGCCTAATAAGGTAATTATTATCTCTTTAAAAAAACTTTAACCTAGTAATATTAACTTTAAGGCTATAATAATTATAAACCTTAATAAGGTTTAATTTAAGAGGCTTAAATTCCTTATAAATAATTATTAGGTTAATATTTAAGTCTATTAAAGGTATTAAAAAGCTCTTTTAATTACCTAGTAATTTATTATAAAGACTATTAATAGTTATTATAATATAATAGCTATTAAAGATAGCATTTTAAGATAATTAAAGCTATTATAAGCTTAGCTATAACCTATATTATAGGAATATAAAAGAGAGGTTTTATTAAAATATAAATTAGTATTAAAGGGTGCTAATTATACGAAAATTAAGGCTTAAATTATAAGCTAATAAAAGGTACTAGTAGAAGCTTATTAAATTAACTTACTTAATATAAAAGGGCTTTAATTAACCTTAGATTTCGTAGCTATAATAGCTTTAATTAGCCTTATATTTTTAAGCTATTAAAATAATTATATTTTAAACCTCTTAAACCTTAATAAGAAAAGTTAAATAAATAAGGTTTTAAATAGCTTTTAAATTAATAATTTATATAAATAATATTACTAGCGTTAAAAGGCTATAAAAGGTAAGAGCGGTTTTTTATTCTTTACCTTCTAAGAAAGCCTATTATTATTAAAGACCTTACATTTATTATAGGTATTAAGTTAACCTAAAAACAATTAATAAAAAAGGTTAAAGATAGCTTTAAATTACCTTTATAATTAAAAATACTATTATCGTTAATATTTATACCTAAATAAGTCTCTTAAAGATTTAATATAAAAGCTTAACGCTAAAATTAAAGCTTAAATTTAATAAAAGCTATTAGACTTATCTATTAAGGTAAAAGTTAATTAAGCTTATTAATAAGATTTTAATTAAATTAATTAAAAGTAATAGAAAAACCTAAAAATAAAAGAAATTACGTTTTTAAGCTAACTTTAATAATAATAATAAGGTATTCTTTAAAATAAAGGCTCTTATTAATAAGATTCTTTATAAGATAAAGGCCTTTTATAAGCGCTAGGGTAATTTAAGCCTTAATAGCATTAAATTAAAGAAGCTAATAAATGCTTTTTATAAGCATTAATTAAAGAAGCTAATAAACGCTTTTTATAAGTATTAAAAGCCTAAAAAATTAATAAATAATAAAGCCTATAAAGGTTTAAATATTAAAGGGCTTAAAAGGTTAAAAAATAAGGGTAGCTTAAAGGGCTTAAAAACGCTAAAAAAGCTAAAAACGCTTAAATTAATAAAAAAGGCTATAATTAATAAAAGCATGAGTTAAATTACGTGAAGTAAGTAATCGCGTTATTTATTTAGTTAATCTATAAGAATATTTACCCTTTAAGAGACTCTTTTATCCTAGATTCTAGGTTAAACACATATATTTATAATAACCTTAATCGATTTACTAACTATTAAGTCCTTTAATAGCTTAAAGAAGCCTTTAAAGAAAGGCTATAAAAAGGTCTCTTTACGAATATAAATAAGGATCTTTTAGCTAAAGTAAGTAGCCTTTATTTTAACCTTTCATATAAATATAGCCTTATTAAATAGCTTTTTAAAAAAGAGCTATAATTAAAACCTAGCTATAAAAGCTATATTAAAGGATAATAAGGTTATCTTTTATATAAGGCGTCGCTTTAAGTAGCCTATTATTAAATTCAATGAAATTCATTAAATTAAAAGCTTCTAATTTAATTTAACGCTACCTTAACTAGACCTTTAAATGTATTATATTTTTTTGTATTTTTTACTATATTATATTATATTATATTATATTATATTATAATATAATATAATATAATATATAAATGAAATACCTATAAATGTATTATTAGGATATCTAATAATAAATTTTAAAAAATATATAATAATAATAGATTTTTTTTTATTATAAAAATATAAGAATTATACTTAAAAGTTTAAGTATTAATAAAATATTTTACTTTAAAAATAAAATAAATATAAATATTAGTAGAACTGTGTAGAGAAAAGAAAGAAAAAAAGAAGGGTGGGCGGGAAGCGGTAGAAAAACGGTAGATGAGAGAAAGGAAGGAAAGAGGGGGGAAAGAAGGCGGGGGACGGAGAGGAGAGAGAAAAAACGAAAAAAGAGAGAAGAGAGAGGAAGGAGGGAAAAACGAAGAGGAAAGAAGAAAGAAAAAGAGAGAGAGAAGAGAAGAGAAGGAGAGAAGAGGAGAGACGGAAGAAGAGAGAGGGGGGGGAGGGGGCGGGGAGGGAGGAGGAAGGGAAAGGAGGGAGGAGACGGGAGAGGGGAAAGAGGGGGAGGCAGAGAAGAGAAAGGAGAGAGAAAGGAGAGATGGAGAAAAGGCGGGAGCGTGGGGGAGAGGGAGGCAGAGAGGGGAGAAGGAGAAAATATTGACAGAGACGTAGATATATTATAATATATAGATATATATATATTAAAAATAAATTCTATAACTTTTATTATATTATATATTTTATTTATTATAATTTTATAAAAAAAACGAATTTTACTATAAAATTAATATTATTTAAAAGCTTATAATCTTAATTATTTAAAAATAATATTTTCATTTATTTTTAATTAATAATTATAAAGATATTATATATAGTATTTAATAATATAAAGAAAGTAAAGTATTTAAGTTACTCTACGTAACCTTACTTTAATAAAAACGCTATATTATATAAATTAAAATATCTCTATTAATAATAGATTAAAATAAATAAAAATAAAACTAATTAATAGCTCTTAAAAAGCTTTATCTTTACGTATTAAATATATCTTTATAAGTCTAATATTTTTAAAGTTATATTAACTTAAAGTTTAAAAATATAAATACTTCTTATAATATATATATATATATTTTAAGTGAAAAAACGCTTTAAGGTAATATAATAAAAAGCCCTTTATATATTATAATTATACTAGTATATTTTATTATTTTATAAAAATTATATTTTATCTTATAAATTTTTCACTAGTTTTTATATAAATATACACGTTTTAAAGGTAAGTTAAGTATTAAAAGAATGCCTAAAATTTAAGGTTTTTATAATATCTTTTATTATATTTAAACTTTATATATTAATTATATTATCTCTCTTTAAAGTGTAAAATTCTCTTTTTTTATACTAATACTTTAACACTTATAACTTAATTAATATCTTACTTTTAATGAAACTTTTTTTTTACTAAATAACCTTATTTTTAAGGTATATAATAATTACTTTTTTTACCTTAAAACCTTATCTTATTTATTATTAAAAATAACTAAAAATCCCTTTAATTTTAAACCTAATTTATCTATAAATAATAACTCTATTATAAGACTTTTAACGCTAAATTGATATTAAAATAACCCTAAAAATAATAAGAGCTATTAATTTAATTTAAAATTATATATTCTTTAATATAATCTCTTTAATTTTTAATTATTACAGATTAATTTTAATAAAAAAAGGTTAATTTATTATTTTTACACTTAATAAGACTATTTATTTACTTTTTATAGTAAAGTAAAGCGTTTTTAGTCTTTTAATAGTATTATATATTATAAAAAAAACATTCTTTTATTATAACCTTAAAAAACAAAGAAAATTCTAAATTAACGTATAAGTTATTAACTTATTATCTTTAAATTATTCTTTTAATATATTAATATAATATTAATATTATATTATAATACTTTAAAGATATTAATTATTAATTTATTAATATATAATGCCTATTTATACGAAATTACCTTTATTATCCGAAATATTAGCTTAATCTAGTATATCTAGTAGTAAAAGAGATAATAAAAGACCTAAAAATAATACTATTATTAGTGAATTTTTTAAGGATACTACTCTTATATTAGCTATTAAGTTTATACTTTAAAATAACTTATCTTTTATTACTATTATTAATAAAAGCTTTAAAAAGTTAATAAGCTATTATAATAAGTAAGTTTAAAATATTATATTATATATTTTATTATAATATTAATAGTAACTTATTTTAATTAAGATACTAGCTTTTTTTACTATTAAAATATACTTTCTTATATAAATATTTTATATTTAAAGATAAAGAAGAATATAATTAATATAATTTAAAATTAAGTTAATAAATTAGGTTATATATTTATTTAACTTAATATTTAAACTTTTATTAATTTTAAGTCTTATTTAAGAGTTATAATTAATTAGCTAAACTTTAAATTTAATAGAAAATATTATTTAATTAATTAGTTTATTATTTTTATTATTTTTTCTTATTTTTATTATATAATATTATATTATTATTTAACTTTTTAAATTAATTATATTTAGGATTTAAATATTTACCTAATACTTATACTAAAAGTTCTATTAATCTTTATTTTAATTAATTATTATTAGAATATAATATAAAATTAAAAAAAATATTAAGGTAAGTTAATTATAAGGTTATTTTATAATATTTTATTAACTTATTTTAAATTATAGTTTTATTAGAGATAATAGCTCTAATAATAATACTTTTCTTACCTCTTTTTTAAACTTTTATACGAAAAAAAACCTAAAACCTTTTAATATTTATTATATAGCTTATATTTTAAATATTATTATTAAAGATATTATATTTACGTTTATTATTAAATTAATAACATTTAAAAATATTAAAAATATAAAAATAATAAGCTTTTATACTTTTTAATAAAAGAATTTAATTAATTATTATTTAAAAAATAAAAATAATTTTTTAATTTACTTTCAGGTATTTTAAGTTTTTTTTTATTATATTTATATATATGTTAAGCTAATTATGATGTAAGAATTATTAAAAAAGTTAAAAAAATAGTAATTCTTCTTAAAAATAACTAATAACTTTATTCTTAATAGATTAAAGCTTTAAAAAAAGCTAAATCTAAGAGCTTTATAGCTAAAAATAATAATATTATAAAAATACTATTAGATAAGTTATATAATATATTTAATAGCTTTTATTTCTATTAAAACCTTAAAAATCTATTTAAAACTACTTTTATTTCTATTAGAATTTAGAACCTTAAAAATCTATTTAAAACTATTAATAATTATTACTAATTATTTTTACTTAACTTAATAAACGTAATAAAATAGAATTTAACTTTTAGAATAATAAATATAACTATTATACTTAAAAAAGCTATTATATTATTATAAAACGTTATAAATATAGTAGCTTTTAAAGATATTAATTTAATAACGTAAGAATAGCTTAATTTAAAGACTTTATTAAGTATTTTAAAGGTTTTTAATAAGCTTATAAAGAAATTATAAAGCTAGGCTTATAATATTATAAGCTTAATATCTTTTTATATCTTTAAAATATACTTTCTTCTTAAAAATATATTAAAAGATTAAGAAAGTTAGCTTAAAAACGTAAGTTTTTTATATTTTTAAACTTTTTATATTAAAATAATAATTATTTTAACTTATTTATAGAAGAACGCTTATAATCTATTAATTAAAGCTTTTATTTTAGCTTTAAATATAGGTTTAAAGAAATTAAATCACTATTTTTTAAAAAATATTAATAGTAATTATAGTTTTTAAAAGCCTTATTTATTTACTATTATATTAAACCTTAGATTTAATATTGAAACGGTTAAAACTTAATTTAATATAAATTTAATTACTTTACATTTATTATTAAATAATTTAAAAATAAAATATTAAAAGTAAGTATAAAAATAACTTTTTTTTAATATTTTATAATTAATTATATCTTAGAACATATAAATTATATATAAAAGACCCTAAAAATAAGCTTATTTTAAATATAAAAATAAAAGAAGATTCTTCTTTTAATTCTAATTTAAATAATCAAGTAATAATCGATTTAAAATAACTAGCTAAGAAATTAATATCTTATAAAGATTCTAGGCTTAAATTAAAGCCTAGTTTATTTAATAACTTATTTTCTAAGCAAAAAAATAAAGCTATTAAAGAAACTAAAAAAAAACGAGATTTCTAGTTATTATAAGCTTAATTTAAAAGATAATAAGGTATTTTTAACTTTTATTATAATAACCTTAACTTTATAAGCTTAATTATATTAAAAAAATTATTAACTTTTAATAGAAAGATATATTTATTTAATAGGCTAATTCTATTAAAGCTTTTTTAATTCTTTTAATAATAGCACGAAAATATTTAACTATTTTAGCTACTTTAAGAGCTATAAAAGGGAATTTTAACTAAGAAGGTAACGTAATTAATAAGCGAAGAACCTCTTTAATATATTCTAATATTTAAAAAATTTTATTATTAAAAAACTAGGCTAAAAATAAGGAAAAATAAGTTAAAATAAAGAAATATTATGATTTATTCTCTTATTTTAGCTTAAATTTAAAAAAATTTAAATTAAATGAAAATTCAGCTTTTTCTGGTAATAATAAAGCTATTTTTAAAGTTAAATTTATAAATAATATTAAAAATAAGAAAGAAGAGAAAGATAATAATATTTATAATATATAATAGCTTTATATTAGTATAAAATAAAGCTTTTAATATTTTTTTTGAATTTTATAATAATAAGAAGAACTTTAGCTTTATAAAAATATTTATATTAATATTATAAGTTATATATTTAAAAAGTTACTTGCATTTATATTTTTTTAAATTTAATATTTACTCTTAAGTCTTTTTATAGTATATTTTTAGATATATTATTAAGAATTAATTATATGAAAAATAGTATTATATTAATATAATTTTAAGGTTTATAATAATATATTATTTACTATTATATTTTTAATAATTATTAAGATATTAAATAAAGTTTAAAAATTTAAGTTTAATACTATATAAATTAAGAAAAAAGAACTTAAAAATAATAATACTTAAGTAATATAATTAATTAACGCGTTAATAGCTTTAAAGTATTTAATTTTATAAAATTTATATATTTAAAGTTTAAAGTTTATATTTTAAATTTTTAATAATATATTTTAAATAATAAAAATATAAATAACTCTCTTATTATATAACTTATAAGAATATAAATTAATACATTTTAAAGGACTAAAATAGCTCTATTTAACTATATAAAAATATTTCTTATAAGCCTTATAATTAGCCTTATATATATAAGTAAATATTTTACTAGCGTTTTTCCCTAATAATATATTTATAGGTATTTTAAGAATGTAATGTATTATATTTAAATATAATATACGAAAATACAATATAATATAAAATATAATACATAATACACTTGTATTTACTATATTTGTAAGAGCTTTAGATATAACCTTTAATAAAAAAAACCTTTTATTAATACTAAATTTATTAAATTTAACTATAAAAGCTATAATAGCTTAAGTTTTTAACCTATATTAAGTCTAATAATAATAGTAATACGAATAAGATATAGTTTATTATTAAAGTTAATACTTAAGGCCTTTAAGCTAGTTAGAAAGAAAGTTAATTATTATATAGTAGTATTTATACTTATAAGTTAAAGGAAGTTAAATAGTGCATTTAATTGTAGGCACGTTATTAATATAAGAGAATAAAAACACGTATAAGTCTTTAATTTAATAAGTTTTACCTTTATAATTAGTTTTATAAGGTCTTTTATTAATATTTTATTAAGTCTTTTAATTAATCTTATATAAGCTTATATTATATAGCTAAATTATTTAAGTTATTTAATTACTTATTTATACTTAAAGTAAGCTATAGCTTATAATACGTATAGTTAAAATTACTAGTATTTTAATAGCATTTAATTACTTTATTTAAATTAATTTATTACTTATTTAAAGAACTTATTATTCTTAAAAAGTAAGTTATAGGAATTAAAAAGTAATTAAATTATAGTATTACGTATAAAGTTATAGGTGTATATATATTACGTTTAAGCTAATAAAAATAATAGTTTCGCTTAAATAATATTTCTATTAAGAGAGAATTATTTAATCTCTTATAAAAGGTACTTTTTAGCTATTATAAGAATAAATTTAAATAAATATAAAGGCCTAATAATATTTACGTTTAAGAGAATATAAAAGAATTATAATTATAATAAAACAAACTAAAAATAAGAAAGAAATTATAAGTAAATTATAAAGATAATTTAAATTATTTAATTAAGTAAAGAGAAATTATAATAAAATAAAAATTATTATAATTAAGCTAAAAAAAAAAAGTTATCTTAAAGGTCTTTAATTAAAATAAAGATATACTTACCCCTTAAATATTAATAGACTTATAATTAAAAAGAAAACTTTTATTAAAATAGCTTAAATTAATTAAAAAGAATTAAAAAGAGAAAGAATTAATTAATTAATTAAAAGAATATAATATTTCTTATAGTATCTCTAGTAATTATAATCTTATAGCTAATTATAAGAAATAGTATTATAACATTTATTATTTTAGCTTATAAGATTATCTTTATAATAGAATTATCTTTAAAAGAGATATAAAAGATTATTCTTAAGTTAAGTAAATTAATATAAATATCTCTTAAATATAATTAATTAAATAATTAAAAAGAATTTAAAAGAAAAGATTTTATTAATTTATTTATTATTAATTAATAAAAAGTTATTAAGAAAAACTTATATTCTTATTAATAATACTCTCTTTAAGAAATTAACTTAAAGAAAGAAAAGCTTATAATTAAAAGGCTAAATATTTTAAGATTAATTAATTTTATTATAACTTATAATAAGAACTTATTTAAAGTTATAAGCTAATAAAACCTTACTTTATTTATTAATATAAGCTTTAACTTTAAGAGATTTATTAAAATTCTTAAAAAAGCTTTAAGTAAATAAGAAATTTTAATTATATTTTAAAAAGCCTTTAAAGTTAAACTCTTTAATAAAGAGAATATCTTTAACTTCTTAAAGAAATTTAAGAAGAAAATAATCACCTTAATTATTTTAAAGAAAAAGTAAATAAAGATATTAAAATATAATATTACTTCTCTTAAAAGAATACGCGTTAAAACTCTTATAATTATTAATAATTAAAATAAAGCTAAGAAGAAACTTCTCTTATAATATAATATAATTAATTAAAATTAAATAAAGACTATAATAAATAAGCTAAAAAGTCTTAATACCTAATATTTAAGAGAGATTTCTAAGACTCTTTATTAGCTATACCTTTATTAAAGCTTATAAAGTAAAGCTAAACCTTTTACATAGATAAAATCTATCTCTTAGTTAAATGCTTTATTAGCTTAAACGTAATACACATATATATACCTGTAACTTTATACGCGGTATCGCGATTTAGTTACTTTTTAATTCCTATAACTTACTTTTTAAGGATAATAAGATTCTTAAATAAGTAATAAATTAATTTAAATAAAGTAATTAAATACTTTTAAAATACTAGTAATTCTAATTACACGTATCATAAGCTATAGCTTATTATAAGTGTAAATAAGTAATTAAATAACTTAAATAATTTAATTATATAATATAAGCTTATATAAGGTTAATTAAAAGACTTAATAAAATATTAATAAAAGACCTTATAAAACTAATTATAAAGGCGAAACTTATTAAATTAAAGACTTATACGTATACCTATTCTCTTATACTAATAATTTAACTATAATTAAATACACTATTTAACTTTCTTTAACTTATAAGCATAAATACTACTATATAATACCTTACATAAAGCCTTACTTAACTATTTAATTATAAGCTTTATAAATAAGAAAGGGTATTTATAAAGTAAGATTATCTTAAAGAAGTATATTATACTTTAAAGTAAGCTAAATAAGTATATATAAGCTAGGTTTAAACTTATAAATTATTACTTAATTATACTAAAATTAAAGTACTTACTTTAAGATTAAAAGTATACCTTAAAGATTATTTATAAATTAATAAGAAGTATTCTTAAAAGTAACTTAAATAATTATAAGAAGTAAAGCTTATATTAAAATAAATTTATAATTTGAGAAGTAAATAAAAATTAAAGAGAAAGTAAAGAACTTAACTTTATTATTAGCTTTTCTTTTAATTAAATTAATAAAATTATAAAGTAGCTTAAAAAGATAAAAATCGCGTTAATTAAGTAAGTTAAAAGGTAAATTAATTTAAGAGAATAACTTAAGTATTATTAAAAGAACTTATTTTAAGAAAGTAATAAGCTTAATTAAAATAATTAAAAATTAATTTAATTTAATTATATTTAATTTAAGAATAAAGAATTAAATAATAATAGCGTTAATAATTACTTTAAAATTAATTATATTTATATAAAAGAACGTTAAGAGATTTAATACTATTATTATAATAATATAAAATATTTCTTTAAGAAATACTCTTACTTAAAGTATAATTAAATACTTAACTTTATTTAATATAATATAAATACGCCTATTCTTATAATTAATATTAAAGTATAAGAATATATTATATTATTATAACTTTTATTTTAATTTCTTATTATTAAAAGCTATATAAGAAAGCTTATTATACTTTAAGTTAAATTATTTTTAAATATATACGTTTATATATACTTAAATTAAATAAAATACTTTAAAGATATCTTAATAAAGAAATAAAATACACTATAAAAAGAAATTAAAATATTATAAAAGAAGTTAAAGTAAATTAATATATTTAAGTAAGCGTTAAGAAAGAGTAATTCTTATAATTTACCTTTAATTAAACTTTTATTTATTATAATAATTATAATATTTAAAATATATATAATAAAAAGCGCTTAAACTTATAATTTTAAATTTAAAGTTAATCTTTTAATAAACGTAAATATATATAAGTAAGTAAAGCTTAAAGATAATTAAAATAATACTAAGAATAAAAATAAAAAGAGTAAGATTATAGCTTAAAATAATAAGGTTAAGTTAAAAATAATTAAACTTATTAAAGATAAAACTAATAAATAAGTGTAAATAATATAATTAAAGGGAAATTATTTAATTAAAAGAATTATAATATAATTATATAAAGAAACGCTTTTTAAAAAGATTAGCGTTTTATTAAAAGACTTATATTAGCTACTTTTAAGCCTTATAACTTTAATAAGAAATAAAATTAATAATTATACTAATAGTATTAATAACGTTAAATAATATGATAGAAAATTAATAACTCTTTTAAAGAAACCTATTAAATTTACGAATAAAAATACTTTAAGATTAAATTAAGTAATTTTAATATTTAATATAATATTAATTATAAAGAATTATATTAAAAATAATTAAAACGTAATAAAAATCTTAAATAAAGAAAATAATATACCTTTAATAAGTGTAAACGTAAAACTTTAAGTATTACTTATAAAAAGGCTTTAAGGTATACTTAAATTAATTAATTATTAGATTAACTTTTAAGTAAACTTAATTTTATAACTTAAAGGGATTTTTAAGTATACGTAAAAGTTATTATACTTATAAGTATAACTTAATTATAAGAGAGCTTCTCTTATACGTATCTTAATAAATAATAGCTTATAAAGAAATATTATTAATATAAAGTTTACTTTTTAAGTAAATTTAAAGATATATACACTTATAAAAAATATATTTATAACCTTATTCTTTAATAAGATTATATATATATATAAGAAGATAAAGACTTATCTTTACCTTAAAAATATATAAACTTTAATTTATTTATATATTACGTTAAATATTATTTATATTTTATTAATCTTAAGTATATTATTTATAAAACTTACTTAAGTATTATTTAATTATAATAAAGAGAGTAAAGAGTTACTTATTTAATATAAATTTAATATTATACGTATTATATTTAAAGCATTAATAAAAAAACTATACTACATATAGTTTTTTAGTGTAGTTTTTAATATAGTATAGTTTTTATAGTTTTAATATAGTTTAATTACACTATAATTATATTTATAGTGTAATATATAATTATAGAGGGAAATTTTAATTATAAATATAACGTTTATTATAAGACTTATAAGGTTATAATTATTATACTTAAATAAAGCTAATTTAACTCTTTATAATACATTAGTTTTTATACGTATAGCTTATAAATTAAGCGAGTTATCATAGGTGAAATCTTAGCTAAAAATTAAGATCTACTTTTTTAAAATAAGAGATTAAAAGCTTAACATCTCGCTTAATATTTATATTCTAGGGTTAATTTTTAGAGATTTAAGATCACGTGATTTTTAGCTTTATTTTAATATATAATATGCTTATATAAGCTTTTTTTTAATAAAACTTTTTTTGTAATAAAATTTAAAAATAAAAAAGTTAAGTAAGAAATATAAAATCTATTATAATATAGGAAATAATATATATAAAAAGAAAGTATAAAATATTATTTTATATAAAACATTTTAAGGTATTTAAATATATTATTTATAACTTTAATATATTTCTTATAACTTTAATATTTAATATTTTATATTTAAGTTATAGGGTAATACTATAAATATTATTATTTTATAAGATATTTATATGTAAATAATAGAAATTTTTAAATTTATTATATTTAAAATATTTTACTTATAATAATAATATAAAATAATACTTGCTTACTTAATATAATTCCCTTATAATTCCCTTTTATTTTATTTTTATTTTATTTTTATTAGTTTTTTAATCCCTATTTCTAGCTTATTTAAGCTAGCTAATCCCTGCTTACTAATACTAATATTAGTAAGTAAATTTAGCTCTATTTTAGCTTACTAGTTATATTAGCTAATAATAGCTTATAAATTAATTAACACTATATATTACACTAATTTTTAAAATGTAATATAATATAGTAAAACTACACTATACTATACTACACTAAAATTCACTAAAAACTATAAAACTACACTACTTTTAATACTCTAATTATATCTTAAGTAATAGAATTAATTATATAAAAAGTATTAAATATAGCTAGTAAAATATAGCTAAAAACTTACTCGCTTATAATAAAAATATTAAAAATTTTTAAATTATTTAATTTTAATAATTAAAAGATATTAAGAAGCTAAAAGAACACGTAAATAAAAAACTATTATTTACCTAATATTAAGGTATTAAATAAAGTTAAATATAATTAAATATTACTTATATTACGTTAAATATAAGAAATATATAATAAGATACTAGCTTTATTTAATTTAAGTAAGTTAAATACGTTAAAATAAGTATTAAATAGTAATTAAATAACTAAAATATAAGCTAAAATAAATCTAATAATAGTTAAATATATTAAAGATAAGTTAACTTACTTAGCTTTTAATAGTTAAAATAACTAAGATATATAAAAAAGAGTTTATATTAATTAATTTATAAATAATTAATACTATTACGTAAACTATAAATAATAAGGTAAACTTATTCTTAAATTTAAGACTTTATAAAAGTAAGGTTAAGCTATTAAACGTATCTTATAGTTTTATATAGGTTAATATATAAGCTAATTATTATAATTATAGACTTAATATTATTAAAATCTTAATTAATAACTCAATTAAGAAGATTAAGAAGATAGAAATTTATAATAAAAGAAATGATATAATAATATTAAAGAAAATACTAAAAAAGAAAGAAAAGAAAGCTATTTATACGTTTTTAACCTTTAATAAAGAATTTAATACTTATAATAAATTCTATAAGCTATTAAAAAAAGAACTTAAAGAAGAGTTTATTTCTTTATTTATTAAAAAAGAGAAGAAAATACTAGCTTTAATAATTAAAAAAGTATATTAAAAATAAAGTAAGTAAATAAAGGTAATAATAAAAAAGCTATAAAAGGTATAAGTAATTAATCTTTAAGTAAATATTATATATAAGAGAAAAGCTAATAAAGTATAATTAAAAGATAATATTTTATTAAATAAATTAACCTTAAAAGGTAATTATAATTAAAAAACTAAGAAATAAAAATAAGTTAAAGATTAAATTAAAAGAGATAATAAGTACTTAAAATATATTATAAGAAGATTCTTTAAATAATTAAGAGAATTTAAAGTAAACTAAAAGATATTTAATTAAGTGCTTAAAGAGGTTAAAAACTTCTTATAATTAAAAAAAGCTTATATTTTTAAGACTATTCTTAAAAACTATAAATTAACTCTTATATAAGACTTATTTTATTATAATAAAGTAAATTCTATTATTATACTCTCTTAAGTTATTAAGGTAATTAAATATAAAGTATAAAGAGTAAAATTAATTCTTATACTATTAAAACTTTAAATAAATTAATTAAATTATTAAAGAAAAAGATAAAGTATAAGTATTTAAAAGAAAGCTATAAGTTATATTAAAACTCTTACTTTTTAATAAAAAAAAAGAATAAAAAAGTATATCTTATTCTCTTAATAATTAATTATAATAAAATTATAATATACGATACTTATATCTTATTAAAAGTAAATAAATTTAATAAAAGATTTAATATATATAAGATTCTCTTTATTATAAACTTACTTTTAAGCTATAATTAAATAGCTTTTATAAAAGTAAGTAAGAGTATAACTATAATTTTTACGTTAATAGGTTTATTATAATTATATATACTATTATAAAAAGCTATAAACTTAATAGCTTAATTTTTAAGAATTATAAAAAGAATTTTATATAACCTTATATTAAATATATATATCTCTTTTATAAGTAATATAATAATTAAAGAACCTATTATTACCTATAATAATAAAAAGACACTATTAAAAGTAAGAAAATTTATGTTAAAATATTTAATTAATATTAATAAAGTACTTATAAACTTTAAGCTAATAGATTATATTACGTTAATATTAAAATTAAAGTTCTATTATTAAATAATTATTATAATAGAATTTATTTATAAAATATATAAATAAAAGCTTATTAAAGTAAAAATACTTAAGATTTTAAAATAAAAGATATATAAAGATTAAAAGAATATAAGGTTCTTTTAAAGGTTAATAAACTATTATAAGATATAAATTAAAAGATATACTTAAATAATAAGTTTAATTATTAAGTTATTAAGAAAAAATATAAAATAAAAATAAAGTAAAGCTTAATAAATAATAATAGAAATCTTGAAAGATATAATAATAAAAGCCTTTATTCTTATAACACTTAATCTCTTAAAGAACTATAAAGAGATTATATTAAATTATTAATAGTTAATACTAGTAATATAAGATAAAGATACGCTTTATTATAAGTTATTAAAGGGAAATATTATTTAATAAGATATAAAAGTAAAACGTAAATAAAATTTAAAAAGAAGTATAATACTATAAAATAAAAGTATAAAGCTATTATTTATACTTTAAAAAAGCTTAAAATTTATTTATATAATATTTACTTTATTTTAAAGATTAACTTTTAAGTTTTAATTTATTAAATTAATAGAGTAATTAATAATATATTAAGCTTATTAATTATTAAATAAATTGATTATATTTTATTTTTTAATTTTATAATTAAATATATTCTTAAAGTAATTAATAGAATTATAAATAAACTCTTAAGAAAAAAGCTTAAATTATTAAATTAAATAAAATAAAAAGTTAAAGAAAATATAAAGAATTTTATTAATCTTTATTTAAATATATTAATATTTAAGTTAAAAGAGTATAAAAATTACTTATTAAAATACCTTTAAATTATAAAATTTCTCTTAACTTTAAAAAGATTAATTAATCTTAAGAATAATAAGTATAAGAAGCTAAAAATAAAAGTTAAGTAATTCTTTATAGAAAATAGCTAACTTTAAAAGAGATTAATTAAAATAATAAAGAGACTAATATTAGTAATTAATAAAGTAAATTATTAATAATTAATAATTAAAAAGATTTATAAAATTATAAGTTATAAGAGTATTAAGATAATCTATTAAGTAATTAAATAATAATATTAATAGTAAATAATATAAAATATAATTAAAGAAATAATAGTATATTATAAAACTTATTAGTAATTTATATTATAATAATTATAAGAGATATTAATATTAATAGCCTTTAAAAACCCTATAAGTAAAATATATATTAATACTTAATATTTATTATTTAATTATAGTTTTAGCTATTTACTTAAAGTTAAGTATAATTTTATTAATTAAGTTAAAGTGAAACTAATTTATAAAGTAAACGTATTAATAATAAGAAAGTTTTTAAATAAAATACTTATTAAATTTAAAGTTTATAAGTATATTATTTATAATAATAGCTTAAAAATATAAGATAATTTAAGGGAAGCTTTTAAGAATATTAAAGCTTATAAAATTTAAATATTTAAATATAACTTAAAAGCTAATATAATTATAAAAGCTAGGTATTAATCTTTAGCTTTAATTATATTTAAAGTAAGAGAATTAATTAAAAAATAATACTAGTATTTAATAAAAGTATTATTAGTAAATAGAATAATTATTTAAGTATCTTATAAAAAATCTACGTTTTATCTTATTTATAAATAAAAGCTTATATTACCTTTAAAAGTTAAGTTTTTTACTTAAAGATTAATTAAATAAAATAAAATAAAATTAAAATAAAATCTCTTTAAAGTAAAAGTATACTTATTATAATAAAAAGTAAAAGATATTATAAAAGCTAAGAAAAAAGTATATAAGTTTAAGAGAAAACTAATTAAATCAATTAATTACTTATAAGTTAAATTAATTAAAAGAGATAAAGATTAATTAAATTTAAATAATCTTATACTTATTTATAACGTTTAAAGAAGTATTAATATATTTATAATTAAAAAGCTTATTATAAGATAAAATAACCTATTTAAAATTATTAATTACGTTATTATTTTAAGAGCTTATTAAATTAAAATACTAAATAAAATTATATTAAGTAAAATAATTTTAAGTAATTATTTAAAGAAGTTTATACTTAATAAAAATAATTAATAGTTCTTTATAATAAATAATTAACTATTAAAAGAATAAAAAGAAATAAACTTAAATATTATAAAGAGTAATAAAAAGATTAAAAGACTTTACTTAAGTTAATTTATTTATAATATAAGTAATTAAATAATTAAGATTAAAGATAAGGTTAATCTTATTAAAAATTAAGTAAAAAAGCTTAAAAATAAAAAGATAAAGGTTATACTTTTACTTAAATAATATTTATAATAATACCTTAAAATTAAATTACCCTTTATTATAACTAAGAAAAAAGATAAGTTTATCTTAATAAATATATTAATTAATTAAAGCTAAGAATACTTATTTTAAAGATAAAATTATTATTCTTAATTATTTTATTTTAAAGAGAAGATTATAATTAAAGTAAAAGATAAGAGTTAAAAGAAAAAAGATTAATAAATATATTAATAATATTTAAGTACTCTTAAAAAGTAAGAAAATATTAATTAAAGAAGAAATAAACGCTTAAAATAAAAGATAAAAGATAATACTTATATTAAATATAAGTAAGCTAGTAAAAGAACTATTAAAATAGCTTAAAAATTTAAGAACTTACCTTTATTTTAACTTATATTAATTAATATTAAAAATTATAAAAGTTTAATAAGAAATATATAATTTTACTTTAAAAACTATATAATTATTATATAAAACTTATATAAGTATAACCTTAATATAAGTAATTTTAACTCTTTATAATTAAATAAAGCTTAAGAGTATTAGATTTTAGCTTAAAAATAAAAGCTATTTTATTATTATTTATAATTAATAGTATTAATTATTAATAAATTTAATTCTTTAATAATTAACCTTAATTATAAGTACTTAAAGTTAAAATAATTAAAAGTATAAAGTAATTAAATAATCTAATATATTATAAGAATAATTATAGGTTAAAAAGGTAATTATTAAATTAATTTATTATATTAATTATAAAGAGAGAAGTAAATAAGCTTTATTATCTTAAGATAAAACTTCTTATTAAAAAGCTTAATATTACTTAAATCTCTTATAAATTATAATTAATAAGAGATATTATAAAGTAAATTAAGTAAATTAAAAGAAGTAAAAGATATTAATATTAAGAAAAGATAATATAAGTATTTAAAAGAGAGATAAAAGTTAATAAAATAAGATATAAATAAATTAATTATATAAAGTAAAGTTAAAGTATTAATAAAATATAGCTTATTTTACTTATATCTCAAATTTAATATTCTTTTTTATCTTTTTATTAAGTTTCTTAATTACTTTATAAGTAATAGCCTTAATAAGTCTCTTATTATTATAAGAATAAAGGTAATTAATTATAATACGTAAAGTATTCTTTAAAGTAATATAAGAAAAGATATTTAAATTAATATATATTTTAATAATTAAAGATAAGTAATTTTTTTTAAGAAAAGGCTTAAATAAGAAACTATAATTAAAATTATAAGGCTTATAAGTTAAGCATAAATATTATTTATAAAAAGTAATATAAAAGCTATTTTAAATGTAATTATTATAAGACTTATATAAATATATTTTAAAGAATACGTAATTATAAAAAGAAGTTATAATATATTCTTTAAATATAATAATAGTTTTCTTAAAGAAGTTAAAGTAATTAAAGTATAAAATATAATTTAATCTTTTATATAATAAAATAAGTAAAGTATAAACGCGCTTAAGATAATTAGCTATAATTAAAAGAAATTAATTATTAAAATAAACTATTTTAATAGAAATAAAAACTATATTATAAGGCTAATAGTAAAGTATTTTCTAGTATAAGAGATTATTATCTTTAAGTTTATTAAGAATAAACTAATAGAAATAATTAAAGAGTCTTATTTTACCCTAATAATTAGCTTTATTTAAAAGAGCGCTCTTTAAAGGCTTTATATAAATAATTATCTTAGTATATATAACTTTATAAAGCTCTTATAAATATAGTAAATACAAGTGTATTATATATTGTATTTTGTATTGTATTGTATTTTCGTGTATTGTATTTAAATATAATACATTACATTTAAAAAATGACTATAAATGTATTTTAAGTGAAAAAGACCCTTGTATTTTTAACTTAGATTTATAAGGCTAATTATAAGACTTATAAGTAATATTTTTATATAGTTAAGAAGAGCTAAATTTACTCTTTAAAATAGTTTACTTTTTACTATTATAAGTTATTATATTAAAAGGTTATAATCAATTGAAAATTCGCCTCGCTTTACTTACTTTTTATTTTAAGATATAACTTTAAAGCTTAATATCTCGCTTTATATCCACATTTTAAGGTTAATTTTTAAAGATTTAAAATCACGTCATTTTTAGCTTTATTTTAATATATAATATGCTTATATAAGCATTTATTTCTATTATTAGATATTTTATAGCCTTATAATACATTTATAGGTATTCTTATCTTATAATGTATTGTAATATATTATAATATAATATAATATAATATAATATAATATAGTATAGTAAAAACTATAAAAAATACAATACATTTAAAGGTCTATATATAAGAGTATTACCTTATTTAAGATTATATCTATTATAAACCTAAAAGTAAAAGACGTATTTAAGTTAAAGAAAATTAATATATACTTAAAAGAAACCTTAATTAAATAAAGAAAAGTAAAGTACTTAATAAATAATAAAAGAATTAACTTAAAGCTTATTATTATAATCTTATTAAATTTTAATAGTAATAAAAAATATAAATTTATCTTTAAAGATTATCTTTAAGATAATTAAAATAACGTTTAAAAGGTTCTTATAAATATAATAAACTTAATTACTTATAATTAAATAATTAAGAGATAAAAAAAAGAAATATTAAAAGAAAAGAGTTATAAAAGAGAGAAATTAATAATTAAGTAATATTAAGTAAAAAATTATATAATAATTTATTATAAAGTTTAAATAAAGCACTTAAAGCTATAATATTATATATTATAAATATAAAAAAGTACTCTTTATATCTCTTAAGTATTTAATTTTCTTACCTTTTATATATACTAATATTTTTTCTTCTCTTTAATATAATATAACCTTTATATTATTTCTTCTTAAAGCTTTATAACCTTTAATATTATTATTATTAAAAGTATTATAAAGTTACTTTACTTATTATTTTATATAATATTAGGTTTAAGCTATTAAAGATTAAATCTTTTAGCTTACTTATTATTTAAGTTTTACTTATAAGATATAAAAAACCTTATAAGAAAATATTTAAGTATTAATTAAATTAAGTATTTAAGCTTTTTAAGCGTTTTTAATTAAAAAAGATATCTTTAAAGAAATTAAACTTATAAAGTATTTAATTATAATCGCTTAAATATAAGTATAAGTTAACGTTATTAAACTAAAAAAGAATTAAGTGTATTTATTTTTAAAGACTAAAAACGTAATTATTATTATATATAAAAGAACGTACTTTATATATATAATAATAATATACTAGTAAGTTTTATATAAAAAGAGAGAAATTACTTATTAAGTAAAACCTTATTAACCTTTACCTCTTTTAATTATTATTATATTAACCTTAAAAGTAATAAAATTATAAGCGTAAAGTTTATAAGAACTTAAAAATCTTTAATAAGTATTATAAAGAATTATTACTTACAGACCTCTAAATGTATTGTATTTTTTGTAGTTTTTACTATACTGTATTGTATTGTATTGTATTATAATATATTACAATACATTACAGGATACGAATACCTATAAATGTATTATAAGGCTATAAAATATCTAATATTATAAATAAATGCTTATATAAGCATCTTATATATTAAAATAAAGCTAAAAATCACGTGATTTTAGATCTTTGAAAATTAACCTTCAAATGTGGATATTAAGCGAGATATTAAGCTTTAAAGTTATGTCTTAAAATAAAAAGTAAGTAAAGCGAGGCGAATTTTTAATTGCTTATAACTTTTTAAGAAAATAACTTATAGTAATAAAAAGTGGGACATTTTAAAGAGCTAGTTTAGCTCTTTTTAATGATATAAAACTTTCCCTTATAACCCTTATAATTAGCCTTATAATCTTTAGTTTAGGAAAACAGGGGTTTTTTTTACTTATAATACATTTATAGGTATTTTAGTTATGTAATATAATGTATTTAAATATAATACACGAAAATACAATACAATATAAAATACAATATACAATACACTTGTATTTACTATATTTGTAAGAGCTCTGATTACTTATATTTATAATAATATTTAAAGAGTTATAAAATAATTACTTAATAAAAATTCATAGATTTATAATTAAAAATTATATTAAAAAAGGGTTAAATTATTAATTAAATTAATTTAAATTAATAATAATAGGTTATATTATAAGAAGAGAAATTAAAAAGGTTTTTAACGTTATATTACACTTATTTATTATATAAGTTAAGTAACTTATTAAGTAAAAACTATATAAATTAATTAATAATAAGGTTAAAAACTTAATAATACTTGAATAAATATTATATATAGCGTTTAAGATAATTTATAAGATATTTATATATATTAAAAAAAAATATAATTCTTTATAAAATTTATATACTTTTTAAGCTATTAAATATACTTTATATTTAATTATAAGCGTAAAATATTATACGTATTTAACTCTTTTATAAGAGGTAAAAACTAATATTTTAAGTAATTTATTAAGAGATAATAATAAGTGCTTTATTTATTAAATTACCTTTATAAGTTTAATTATATTTTAATATTATATATACCTTAAATAAAAAACTAAAAATATAATTACATATACTTAATATTCTTAATTAATTACTTTAAAGAACTTATAAGCTATTACTTAAATAAAATAATAAGAAAATAAGCTAAATTAAAGAATATTTATATCTAAGAAATAATAATACTTAAAGAGAAAATCTTAGCTAAAAGTAATTATAAATTATACTTAAAAGATTAGTTATATTTATTAAAGAAAAGCTATACTATAAATAATAAAAGAGTAAATAAAGTCTTATAAATTTTATAAGATATAATTATAAATAAGCTTAAAGTATATCTTAAAGTAATAAGAGAGAAAAATAATAACTTTAAATTCTTAGGTTAAAGTCTTTATAAAAGTAAAGGTAAATTATATATACTTATAATAAAGAAGAATATTATTACGCTAATTAAAAGCTTTATTTTAAGAAACACTTATATTAGCTAATAAAAATATAATTATTTAAGATTAATTAAATAAACTATAATTAATAAGAATATAATTATATTTAAAATATAATATTATATAAAAAGAATATAGCTTAAAATTTTAAGAGAACACTTAATTACTTATAATAACTTATAATAATTAATTATTAAGTATAAGATTAATATAATTATTAAATACTTTAAAGTTATAAGAGATTAAATAAATAAAAAAGTTATTAACCTTATAAAAGTTTTAAAAAAGATTAAGAAAAATATTATTATATTAAACTTAAAAAAGACGCTTTAATAATAGAGTTTTAATAACTTTAATTAAGAGAGTAATAATAAAAAGAATAATATTTAAAGTCTTATAACTTTAAAGCCTTTAAAATTAATATTAAGAAAACTAATAAATTAACTTTTATTATTTAATATTAGTTTATCTCTCTCTTTACTATTATCTTATAAGAGTTCTATTAAAGAAGAGAAAATAATAATATTAAATTAACTTTTAATTATTAAATAACTCTTTAATTACTTAAAAGACCTTAAAGAAACTAAAAAAACTAAGAAAGAAGTAAAAATTAACGTTATATTATTAGCTATAAAAAATAAATACTTTAATTATAAAGAAAGTATTTAAGAGGTAATTTTAAATATAATAACCTTTAATTAAAGTAAAGCTCTTATAAATTAAGTAAGGTATTATTACCTCTCTTTAACTTAAAAGATTATATATAATATAATAAACCTTTTATAAGAGTACATATAAAAATAATTAATATATAATAAGTTACTTATAAGTATAAGCTTTATAAACTTAATTTTAAAAGAATTAATATAAAAAGAGTTTTAATATAATATTATTAAATACTATTAATTATTTTAAGAGATAACCGTTAAATTTATAGAATATTACTTTATAAGAGCTTTTAAGAGATTAAAACGTTTTAACGTTATAAAGAAAGAAGAAAAGAAAAGAAAATTAAATTAATAATATTAAAGACTTTAAAGTTAAGTAAAAAGATAAGAGAGTTAAAACTATAATTAAATAATTAATTTATAAATTAAGAAATTATATAATAAATTTACTTAATTATTATTACTTATTATTAACTTATAAAAGTAATAAGCTTTACTTATTTAAGAAGAATTTATATAATAGTATTTATACTTATAAGTTAAAGAAAGTTAAATAATATATTTCATTATAAGCACGTTATTAATATAAGAGAATAAGTATACGTATAAGTCTTTAATTTAATAAGTTTTACCTTTATAATTAATTTTATAAGGTCTTTTATTAATATTTTATTATATCTTTTAATTAGTTTTATATAAGCTTATATTATATAATTAAATTATTTAAGTTATTTAATTACTTATTTACACTTAAAGTAAGTTAGAGCTTATAATACGTGTAATTAAAATTACTAGTATTTTAAAAGCATTTAATTACTTTATTTAAATTAATTTATTACTTATTTAAGAAACTTATTATTCTTAAAAAGTAAGTTACAGGAATTAAAAAGTAACTAAATCGTAGTACTACGTATAAAGTTACAGGTATATGTGTATCGCGTTTAGGCTAACAAATTATTTAAATCTAACATTTTTAAGAACCTTAAATTTAATATAAGCGGCCCTTATTAAGACCTTTTAACGCTAGCTTTATTAGAGCCTTTAAACTAAAATAAAAGACCTCAATAGTTATAATAAATTTCTAATAGAGCTTTTAGTAGCTTCTATAATAGCTTTTTAATTAAACGGCTTAAAAGGCTATATAAAAGAAGTCTACCACTTAAACCTTAATATTAGAAAGAGCTATAAAAGTACTCTTATAAGCTTAAATTTAAAAAGGCTACTTAAGCTAAATATAATACTTTAACTAGCTAAGAGACCTTTTAACTCGTTTAACCTAATTAAATAAAACGGTTATATTACCTATTACTATTAACTTAGGTATTTAAATATAAATATAATAAATATAAATTCATTAATAAATTTAAGGCCTTTTTATACGTATAAGGTAACCTTTAACCACCTAATAATAAGAAGACTTACGCTATAACCTTAATTAAAAGGTTATTTTAAATACTAATAGCTATTATAATTAAATTTAACCTAAAAGCTAGGTAGCTTAACGCAATTAATACCTTTATAAATAGCCTAATTAACGAAGAGGTTTACGTTAAATTTCTTAAAGGCTTTAAAAGGCCCGGTTAAATAATAAGGCTATTATAAGCCCTATATAAGCTATAAAGTGTTACGAACGACACTGCATAAGACACGGGACGGGACCGTACCAGCTAGAATAAGCATGACCCGTAGGTATAAGAAGAAGGTAGGGGCACGTGACCAGCTACGTAACCTAAGAGGCGATTAAAGAGGTTAATGTTTAAATACATTAACTAGGGAGAATTAAACTAACCGAACCTTAAGCTAGTTAATTAAGGTTTAAAGGGATTAATAGTTAAGCTAATTAATCTAGGATTATAATAAAGAGATAAACGAATACTTAAGAAGAAAGTATTCTTATAGTTAGATAGTTTAGTTCTCTATTAATTAATCTAAGTAATAGTTTTATTATTAAGAGTTATACTCTTAATAGCCTTATTATAATATTACTTAAAAGCTACTTTATAGCATTTAACCTAACTTACTTTCTAAGAAATAAACCTACTATACCTTAAAACCTAAGCTACCATTACATTTTAATTAATTCTATTTAGTAAGTTACCTTAAAACTTTAAGTAGTAATAACTTCTAAGATATTTACTTTAAGCGAAAAGACTATTAACCTTAAGGAGATAATAAAGTACCTTTATAATAAGATTATTAAGCTTAAGAAGTAGAATTAATAGCTTCTTAATTAATAGAATAATCTCTATAAAAAACTTAAGGTATAAGAAGAGAAACTTATAGCAGTTTAAAATCTTACACTTATATTCTTTATTAATAATAATAATATACTAAAATTTCTTAAGCCTAAATTATATAATAATTATAAGGGTAATATAAGGAACTTTCTTATATAAGCCTAAGCTTACTTATAAGTTAACGAAAAAATCTATATAATACCTAAGTTATAGATTCTTTATATTAATAACCTCTTAACTAAAAAAGCAATAAAATAATAGGAGCTAACCCTTCGCGTATATCTTAAGTATAGCGTTAAAGTTAAAGTGGAAGTTATTTACATTTTCTTTAATTATAAAACCTTTAAAGAATAACTTCTCGCTACATTTAAAAACCCTAATAAGTATAAAGAAGCTATATAATAGCTTACTTAACTTAAGTAAACCGAATTTATAGCTTATTATATTAGGGAGTTTAAACGTATTATAGTAAAACTTAATTAAAATACTAAACCTAAAATAGAAGTTTTTTATTAAGAACTTAAAGAAGAAGTAAAGGATAATATTTATTAAGAAGATTATTTTAAGTTATTTAATAACTTTATTAAAATAGTTATTAAGGTAAATAACCGTTTATATAAGTAACGTTACAAAAAAAGTTAGAGGAAATTTAAATTATATACTAGGTTTAATAAACCTAATAATAGTAAGCTACGCTAAATATTAATAGTATACGAGTACCACGCTAAACTTATAAAACTTAACGCTATAAATAAGAAAAGGGGGAAGACTTATTATAATTATAGTAAGACTAGATACTTTACAAATAAATGTAAAGCCCTAAAAAAGCTATAAAAGCTAATTTCTAAAGGTAAGAAGCTTTATACCGTAAATTAAGAAGACTTACCCACGCGAAATCTTAGTATAATAAGTAATAAAGAAAGCTTTACGTTAATAAATAATATTAGTTTAAATAAAGATTAGGAATTTAAAACCTAATTAATACCTAATAACTTTTAGGAATATTAAATACTCTTACTAAAAAGTAAACCTTTACTAGAATAAATCTAAGAAAAAGAGAATTATTTAATTAAGAAAAACGAACTTAAAATTAAATATAAACTCCTTAATTAAACCTTTTATTACAATAATAATTATTACACGCACCTTAATAGTAAGTAAGGTAGTAGATAATTTCCACGAGAACGAAAGGGAAGAAGAATAACCCTTATAATACAACTAAAATTATAATAAACCAATTTAAAGATATTAAACGGGAAGTTATACTATACTAAGAATAACGCATATACTACCTAAGCTATAACCCTATAATATAAGGAGAAAGGGAACTATATAACTATAAGTAACTCGCTTAACCTAAGTTTAATTAATATAAATAATAGATTAAGCGATTATTAAGAAAGCTTTAATAATACGTCAAAGAATAATTGCTAATAATAGCGCCTAGAATAACGCGTTAAAGAATAATATAAGAATAGGATTAATAAATTAGGAAATAATAGCTATTATTACAATTAAAACTAATTCCTTAATAAAGATCTAATAGGTCTTTATATACTATAAATATTAATAGTATAATACACCTTATAATTAATATAACTATAATAGAACGAAAGATTTAGGTAATAATTAATAGTAAAGTATAAGGAAATTTTATCTTGCTAAATCTTATTAATAAATTATAATTACCTTAAACACCTAAAGATAAGCCCTATTAACTTATAATTATAAAAGAAACTATAGTAAAGTATAGCTAAGAAGTAGTTAACATAAAAGTTACGTAGCTTTTAGTTAATATATAAGGTATAAAACACTAAGTTATACTAGATATTATAGTAATCTTAAAACACGATATTATATTAAGAATACCTTAATTATAAGCGAGTAATCTATAAGTTAATTAGAGAACTAGTTAACTTTAATAGGATTTACTAGAATATAATTATAAAGTAAAGAGTAGCCTATAAAGAGCACCTTATTTAAACTATAATAAGCCTCTAGGAATATACGTGATTATTAAAGAGCTTAAAGCTAAGATAATAGAGATTTCTAAGAAATACTTAAAGTATAGTAAGCTATTTAACGGAGAGCTAGAAATAGGACTACTAAAGTATTTACGCTAGGATTATAAGATTAGACTTTAGCTTAGTATTAAATTAACGTTTAATAAAATTTATTCTTAAAACCCTAAGTAAGATAAGGCGCTTAAGGAGTATTTAAAGAATATACTATAAAAGGGATATATATAACTATTAGAGTCCCTAATAGAATACCTAATTCTATAGGTATTAAAGAAGAACGGGAAACTATAATTATATATTAATTACTAACACTTAAATAAGATTATAATTAAGAATTAATACCTATTACCGCTTATAATGGAAATTAAAGATAAAGTTAAAAAAGCTAAATAGTTTACTATACTTAACTTGAAAGAAGCTTATAACCTTATATAAATAAAAGAAGGCTATAAGTAGATAATAGCATTCTAAACTAGTAAAGAATACTACGAATATTTAATAATACCTTTTAGGCTTACTAACGTACTAGTAACCTTTTAAAGAATAATTAATATAATCTTACGAAAATAACTAGGAGTGTTTATAGTTATATACCTTAATAATATTCTTATTTACTTAAATACTCTTAAGAAATATAAACGATATATATATAAGGTACTATAAACTTTATAAGATAATAAACTCTTAGTTAAAGCCTTAAAATACTAGTTCTACTAGAATACTATGCACTTTTTAAGGTACGTGCTTATATATAAAGAAATATAAATAAGCTTAAATAAGATTAAAACTATTAAGAAATAGCTTATATTAAAGAATTTAAAAGAAGTTAAAGGATTTATAGTATTTGTGAACTTTTACTATAAGTTCTTAAGCGAATATAAAGATATTTTATAACCTTTTATAAACCTAATAAAGAAAGAAGTTAGCTTTTAATAGAATAAACTAAAAGCTATAGTATTTTAAAAGATAAAAGATTTAATTATATTAAAACCTATGTTAAAAGCACCTAATTAAGATAAACCTTATAAGCTTAAAACGAACGCCTTAGACTTTATACTAGGCGAATAGCTTAAATAATAAGATAATTAAGGAAGACTATACCTAGTTATATTCTTCTTAAAGAAACTTTATAAACTTAAACTTAATTATAAGATCCACGATAAAGAACTTATAGCTATTATTAAGTGCTTTAAAGAATAAAGACACTATCTTATAGGAGTAAAGCATTAAATTAAGGTTTATACTAACTATAAGAATCTTATATTATTCTTAACTATAAAGAATTTAAATAAACGATAGATTAAATGGTATAAAACCCTTACGAATTATAACTTTAAGATTATATATTATAAAGGATTTAAAAATAAAAGAGTAAATGCGCTTAGTTAAAGAGAGAACTTAAAATCGAATAAGTAAGTAAGTAATACACCCTTATTACGCGCTATTAAAGATAAAAACCTTATATTAGGTACCTAAGAAATTAATATAATATAGTAAGTTAAGCTAGATAAAACATAGATTTAACGGATTGTATTATATATTAAGAATAATAGCTACTTAAATAATCAAGAAACGAAAACGTATTTATTTAAGAAAGGTAAGACCTTCTTATATAATAAACGATAGTATATTCCTAGTACACTTTAAGAATAGCTTATTAAGAAAATATATAAGCACTTATTACACGAATATTAAGGTGTAAGGAAAACAATTAGTAGGCTAAGAAGATTATATAACTTCCTAGAAAGCAGAAAAATAGTATAAGAAGTTATTAAGAAATGTAACACGTGTAATAAAGTAAAATTAGCGCGACACGCACTATATAAAGAATTATAACTAATATTACTACTTAAAAGAGTATAGTAAACTATTATAATAGACTTTATTATTAAACTATTAAAGTTAAAAGAACCTATAATAAGAGTAACTTATAATAGCATTTTAGTTATTATAGATAAACTTATAAAATACGCCTATTATATTCTATATAAGAAATCAAGTAATACTAAAGACTTAGCGTATATATTCTTTAAAATAGTTATTATATAATATAAATTACTAATAAAACTTATATTAGATCGCGATAAATTATTTACCTTAAACTTTTAGAAATACCTTATAGAAACTATAAAGATTAAATAAAGCTTATTAATAGTATTCCACCTATAATTAAATAAACAAATAGAAATCTTAAACTAAATACTCAAATAATATCTGCGAAGCTATATTAACTACTAATAGAATAATTAGGTAGAATAGCTACTACTAGTATAATAAGCTTATAATAGCTCTAAGATTAATAATATAAAGATGTTATTATTTAAGGTAAATTACGGATTTAACCCTATTATTAAAACATATGTAATATAAAATGTAAACGCGCTAGTAGCTATAACGTATATAGTAATTATAATAGAAATATAAAAATACTTATAATAGAAATAAATATTTTTATAGAACTAAATAAAATACTACGCGAATAAAAAGAGATTACTAGCGCTAATCTTAGAGAAGAGATATAAAGTATATCTTATTCGTAAAAATATTAAAACTAAGTAACCTAGCGATAAACTTAACTGGAAAAAGATTAGACTATTTCTTATTAAACGGAAAATCTTAAATATTAACTATAAACTATTATTACTAAATAAAATGAGAATCTATCCTATATTTTATATATTATTATTAGAGAAAGCATTAAATAAATCTATAATTGCTATAAATATTATAATAAAAGATATTAATAAATATAAAGTTAAACGAATACTTAAAGTATAAGGAGATATAAAGAATTGTTATTATCTCGTTAAATAAAAGGAATATTTAAACTCTAAAAACACCTAGAAACTAGCTAAAAATCTTACGAATTACTTAACATTACTTAAATAGTTTTATTCCTAAGAAACGTATTTTAATTAATCTTCTAAGTATTGTTTAATGACTTAATATTAAATTTAATATCTAAGAAATAAATTAAAGTAGGATTTAAATCCTTAAAAGAAGTGGGAAGAACCCTTATAGTCTTTTAAAGCTATTCTACTTTCTTACGTTCCACACGTTTTAACTCTTTAACATTATTAATACCACGCGTAACCGCACGTATTATTTTCTTGAACTATAATCTCTTTTATTTTCGTAGACGCTCTATTTTTACGTCTATTAAATAACGCTCTTCTTTAATAGACTTAAGCTCCCTTTTAAAACGCATATAATAATCGGCTATTTAACGAAGCTAAGCTAGCAAGATACCTTACACGTTATAATAGAACTTATAATCTATTACGCATTAAGCGTAACGGGAGGAATTAAAAGAAAACAATTAATAAAAGGTAATACCCTTTTCCTTATAGTAGAAATAAGAAGCCTTCTCTATGGTCTTAGGGTTAAAAAGAATTAAATATAATAAAGCCTTACACTACTTAAACTTCTAAGAACGCGTTCTTAACCTTTACTTAACAATACGATTAGTGGGTATAATAGCACCTAATAATAAAGAAGGGAAAAATTACCTAAGCCCTTAGCCGGCCTATTTTAATGGCCTTAAGGATAAGACTAATAAAGAAGAGGCATAATATTATAAATAACACTATATAAGATACGGGACGGGATTATACCAGCTAGGATAGGCACGACCCGTAGGCATAAGAAGAAGGTAAGGGCACGTGACTAGCTACGTGACCTAAGAGGCGATTAAAGAGGTTAATGTTTAAACACATTAATTAAAGAGAATTAAACCAATTAAACCTTAAGCTAGTTAATTAAGGTTTAAAGGGATTAATAGTTAAGCTAATTAATCTAGGACTATAATAGAGAGATAAACGAATACTTAAGGAGAAAGTATTCCTATAATTAAATAGTTTAGTTCTCTATTAATTAATTTAAGTAATAGTTTTACTATTAAGAGTTATACTCTTAATAGCCTTATTATAATACTACTTAAAAGCTACTCTATAGCATTTAACCTAACTTACTTTCTAAGAAACAGACCTACTATGCCTTAGAACCTAAGCCACCGTTACATAAAGGTCGGCCTTATTATAGTAATAATCCCTTAATAAGACCTTTAAGCTACTAGGTTTAATACCTTATTTAAAAGACTCTTATATCTTTAATAGCCTAATATTAACGGTCTTTTTTTACGTTAATAATATTATCTTTTTATACTATTAAATAGCTTTTAAAGCTATTAATTAAATGATTTAAAAGCTTAAATTAACCTATAATATAAAGAACCTTAATAAGCTATAATAGTTTTTAGGTATTTAATTTCTTTAAGATAAGGCTACTTATAAGCTTTAATTATATTAGAATTTCTATATTAAAAAACTAGGTATAAAATTTAATATTCTTAAGAAAAATAGCTTTAAAGAAAGTCTAATACCTAGAAATCAATTAAAACCTAATTTAAGTATTATAACTATATTAATAGATAATTAGCTCTATTAATTATATTACGGTTATTAAAAGACCTAATATAGCTAAACTAATAGCTAAGCTAGCTAAATTCCTCTTTAATCTATTAAAAACTTATTAATAGGTTACTAATTAAGTTATTAAGTACTTATATTTAACGTAATACCTAGTAATTAAATTTAATAAAAGTCCTAATAACCTTAAGCTTTAAATAGCTTTTAATATTACCTTTATAAACGATTAATAGACCTAAAAGTTATGATAAGGTTTAATAATTTAATTATTTAATAAACCTATTAATTAAACGACTAGTAAGTAAAATATAATTATAATATTATTTATAAAAGCTAAATTATTAGCTTTTATATATATAATTAAAGAGATTATCGTAATATTTAGGCTTTTTTAATAGTTAAACCTTTAGCTAAATTATTTAAAGCCTATAATATAATGTAATAATCTATAGATAATTTAGCTTATTAATAGTAGTCTTTTAAGGCTTAAGATTATACTTTATTATATTAATATTTATAATAGCTAGATTTAATAAGCCTATTAAAAAGAAACCTTTAATATTAAATTTATTTAAAGTACTAATAATTTAATTAATAAATTAATAAAGATTCTAATAAATTAACGATTTAACCGCTTTATTAAGTAATTAAAGCTTATTAATATTATTAGTATTATTAAAAGAGCTTAAATTAACTAATTTAACTTACCTTAATAGCTATTAATAGCTTTAATAGTAAGCTATTAACCTAATTTATAAAGGTATATTAATGCTAAAGGCCTCTTTTAATAAAAAAAGGCTATTATTTATTAGAAACCCTAATAAGCCTTAAAATACCTTAAATAGCTACTATTTAATTATACGAAAAGCCTTAAAAGAAAGCTTATATTACTACCCTATTAAAGCTAAACCTTTAATAGCTAAATACTATAAAACCCCTTAAATTAATTACTTTTTAGGTAACCTATTAGACGACCTTAATATCTATAAATAAGGGCCTATTTTCCGTACTTAGATAGCTTTAATCCCAAGGACAATTCCACTATTTAATCTGCTTTCATAGCTGTCAACGTGATACCACATCATCGGTCACCAGCAATTGCAGCACATGCCTGAGTTCTTTGTCTCTCAGCAACTCAACGCAAGCTTTACCTGACGTGATCCTCTGGCTTATTTGTGCCTGGCGTATGCTCAAGTATCTGGCTGTGTAGGTCGGGAGATGCAGAATACTAGGTGCATGCGGTAGGCGTTCAAGGAAAACGAAGCAAAAGCGAGAGGACCCTATAGAGGTCACAAGAGCTCGTGATGCAGTGAACCATGAATTGAACTAGCTAGCTGGTGAGAAAGTGTAATGAAGAAGGGCCAAATTTGCAGGGCTTGTAAAGGCTACCTTGTCCATTGATTTTCATCCATTCAATCATTTCAACATGGCTATTTCTGTTTCAAATCACATGATTCCTATCAAGACTTTCTACGACAGTATGCCGTTTGTTACGTACCGGAACTGGGTAATTAGGCTATATGTTGAAGCCTCCCGCAGCTAGTAAGCCGGATTTGACCTCTTTTTATAGAGCTTGCAAGCTAGTAGTAGCTTGCAAGAATAAAGCACACATATTACACGAGACGGCTGCTCTAGATCGTATCACTGTTGGTTGCGTGGGTTTACTAGAACCGAATGCTGCTTGTTAGACCGCTTTGGTATGAGAGCAAAAACTCCCGACATATTCCGGTTGCAATTTCTTATGTAACAATATTACTAATGCTCACGTTACTTAAAATGTACCCCTTATACCACTTGGCGATTCTGCAACCATAAACAGCGATACGAAGCCGGGCATAATCATTTTTCTTTGTAATTCAAAATCTTTTATCTTCGGAATGGAATTTAATAACAGCCGTACTGCGGGAGTATTTTATACCTTCGTAACTAGCTTTGTCCTTTGGATGTTTTCCGATATTTAGGGTGAAATCCTTGTTGACAGTGACTGCCTGGACAATAACGACACCAGTCGTCATTACAGGGATCAACACGCACCGTACTAGCTACTCGCTGCTCAAGTAGCCGTTGCAATCGAGCTCTACCAGCAATGAGGTCTAGTCGATCCTTTAAAGCCCGGTTATGAAAATGTTATCAAGACAGAGGAGATTGGCTCTGAAAGTAAGGACGGGATGCATCAACTGCCGGTTCGTTCACTGGCATTGCACTGGCGTCAACCACTCTACAGGATCATCTTGTATTCGTCGAAGGCTTTGTCGTAGGGATAACTGAGGGGATTTGTGGCGAGGCCTTGAGACCTGATGCCACAGCCGCCTAAGGCTTCCGACGAAGTCTTCAAGGACCGGTCCATGCTCCGATGCCGTGTATGATTTCTCTGGGTGCCAGACAGCATGATTTTTGAACTAAATTTTTTATCTTCTTCGACTAGAACCGCATAGCCTCTTAACGTTACTTTTCTTGCTCTCTCGTTACTTTTGACGCTCGCTCAAGGCAGAGTCAAAATGCCTCGGCAGGACACCTACTCTCATCCGAAGTCGTTCGAGCTGCACCAGGCCCTTCCAGTCCTCAGGTTTTAGGGTATGGCGGAACTTTTCCCACACTCTATCTCCGCGAAAACTATTGGTTCTGTGGTTTTCAGAAAAGTTGGGTGACAGAGGTCGTTGCGTGATACTACGCTTACAGACATTTCAGAGCCCATTGACGTCTATGCGCTCAAGCTCTGGGCTTTCTTCTTTTGGGGGCCTTGTTCGGTAGGCTTTAGTCTCACTTTCTAGGGCTACAGCTATTATTGAGCAAAGTGTAAGGTGGAATGGCCTTTTGATGCCGGAAACGCTGAGTCTGATGATATATTAATGATGCAAGAGTTGTTGGCTGGAAAATCACGTAAATTTTGCCGCCTTTCTATAGCTGGTCGGAGCCTATGAAAGCCCTGTCATGGACTCCTTATTTGAGTTCTGATTTAACCCCTAGGACAAGCAGTTATTGTGACCAACCGGCTCAGAATGATATGTTTTTAGCCCAACATCACTACGCCGTGGAGTTGACACTCCCTTGTACGGCGGGCTGAATCCGTTCCTGCCAACGGATATAAGGGCGTATAATTGCTGTTCGATTAGAGCGCGCCGCTGCTTCGGTAGTTCCACTCTGTGATGTGCTACTCTGTGAGAGATGAGAATCTGAAATGTCGCACTTCTCAATGCTGGAAACTTTTCAAGGACAGTTATGCTACTGACTGAAACTGCAAGGTGCGCGAATTCAGCTCGCAGGGCTCTTGCCTTTTTTTTTCCAAAGGGCGTAGGCTAATTATTAATATTGTTGTTTTAGGGGAGTCCTCAAAGATGATGCATTATCGCCATAGAATTTCTCGTTTCACAGACGGCAAAGTACATGAGTTACACACCATTGCGCCCGCATAGCACGACAGTGCAGCGTTGGTCCGAATTTGCAGACTATGGATCTAGTAGAGCATTCCGAATCTCGATTCGGTTTTAGTACACCGTCAACTCATGATGTCAATACTCTCAGCAGGTCCACAACTTGCTGTTCTGTCATGCCCAAAGCCCCAGAAGCTCGTTGTCCGTCTCCTCAAAATTGCCGCCGTATGCCGCATCAATGGAACGCCAGGCATAGGGTGCGAATGTTTCTTCAACTAGCAGGCCCTTGGCCACGCGCTCGTCGGACTTGCGAGTCAGAGTGTCTAGGCTGACGCTTTCAACCGTCCACGGCTTGTCCCCATCCGCCTGCCCGGTGAGCTTCAATAGTTTGTTTTGCTTTAGTTTGACGTCTTGGACGTAGACAACGCAGTTACTGGCTGCATCAGGTTGCGGTAAAATAGCCACGATAGCATCCGTCATGGTGTTCACAGCCGTAGTGCTGAATAGGACGTTGCCGCCGTCAAAGATGGAGGCCTTGCGCTCTGTAGCGTTGAGGAGGAAGTTGTGGTGGATGCCAAAGTCGAGAGGAGGGCCGTCATTTACGATGGTGTACGTCAAAGATGAATTTTTGGTCTTCTCAACGAGTTAGTCCATTATCTTATACTTCCTCAGCGAAATGAGGAAGCTTGCGGATGTTGGGCTTGTTCGAGTTGGACCCGAACTCTGACGGGAGGAAACGCTTGACACCTGCGGCGATGGCGGCGTCGACGATGTTTCTATGCTTGGGCTGGGCATGGAAGCCCAGCACGGCAATAACAGCGTCTTGGCCGGCAAGCGCTGCCGTCAGCCAGTCGACAGAATCAAAGTCCACGTTGACGACGTCGACTTGGTCGGCGAACTTGGAAGTAGAGTCATTGCGCCCGAGGACCCTGACTTTGAATTGATCAGCTGCGGTCAATTTTTTGAATATAGCGGAGCCCACATTGTCAGCCGTTCCGACAATGGTAACGGCCTTGATAGCTTCAGACATGTTGGAAAGTCGTTGGTGTTGACATGGGAAACGGGGGCTGGACGAACCGTTTCTCTCTTTTTTGTCCTATGAAGAAGACCGTCGTTCTTGTGAAGGATATATATAAGTCAACTAGTAGTGGCAGTAAAAGAAAGTCTACGGCCGTAAATGGGCTAGGATACGTTGAGATAATCTGAAGGTTTCGTACGAGGCTGACTCGCGATGGCATACCAAGAAAGCAGTCTGCCCACCCCGTAATCTCATTTATCGGCCAATGTGGGTAAGGTCATCTGTATCCTCTGCTTACATCACCGCATTTGGAATTGATAAGTTGGGTTAAGCCAGGTCAGATTACAAATGCGGCGTGACAAAAGAATCAGAGGTATTTCCGCTGCCATCTTACAACCCCTGGTCTATCTACTACTACTCACGCCACACAAATTGCGATCAGACGCCTCATAGGTCGATCCAAATAAACATTGTACGTAAATGGCAATGGAAAAATCCTGTCAATCTGGTATGTCACGATTTAACGACACCAAGTAAAAGGAAAATGCCACTTCCACTAGTGCCTGTTCTAATTCAACCTTATATACCTCTTAGTTGTAGATGCCCTGTAATCTTACCTGTTGACATGATGTCTTAAGCTGCGTTCGACTCTAGGTAGTTGTGATGCCATCTATACCGCCATGGACCAAGCGATGGACCAGAGTAAGGCGGGCCGCTCTTGGAGATTGGCCCTGGATTGCTCCATATGCTAGACTTGTATTCCAGAAGTCTGCTTTCTCCCCAATTCCCCCGTTCTTTCTGTTGCAGCGACTCTCACGAATATCTTGATTCCCCTGTCACGTACTCGGTAAGAAAATTGACCCAACAGAAATATAGCTCCTAAGATTTCTATTATCGTTGTATGTCTAGTTTCACCCATCTTAACAGTTTAATTACAAAATCAAACATTTCTTATTTAATAGTACTCTATGGACGGCTATATTCGGCAGCTCCCCAAAGCCGAGAAATAAAGCATCGAACAGCTGGTGGTGGAGTCGACCTGTATCAGATCCCTGCAACGCTCTCTGACGAGGTTCTGGGCAAGACGCACGCTGCTCCAAAGCCAACTGATGTCGCCAAAGCCTCCGGTTGTCTACATGGTCGTGGTCGAAATATTGGAAAGTGAGAGAAGCAGGCTGGAAATGGAGCAGAACCGAAAAGTCCAGATTTCTTCCCGGCCAATGACACGCAGTCCGCGAGAAAGCAAAAGGGATTTCTGCGTGGGTGGCCTGTCAAATGCACAATATGTAAGATCCGTCTATCAATTGGCAAGAGAGATTTCCATAGCATGATTAGCAAAGCTTTAGTTAAAATTGCGAGGATGTAGCTATTGCGTTTAATAATTTGTTGATTTGCTGATGCTTATTATCTACCATGTTTATGTGCCAAAGCGTATCTTTGTTGCTTGGCCATTCCAGTTCTGTGATCTCACACTGGCCTAGCCGTTACCATGGAGATCTCCCCTATTACTGCGGCTGTAAAATAGAAACCTGGTTGAAGATGTCGTGCAAACGATACGGTGAATGGCTCTGATCAATGGATGGTATTTACCCATAAAGACGGCCACGTAAGTTTTGCTGTACGTGGTAACGGCCATTCGGTTTTCCGATATCATCTACAAGCGTTTTCATAACCAAGATTAGTTACGCGAAAATCCGCGTGTGTGACATAAAAACGTAGCCTCAAGTGCTGGCCAGGACGGCAAGAGGTCCAAACGCGCAATGTGGCACTTAATCAAAATCGGCACGTTGGCAAGCAATGAAGCTGGCTGTAGCTTCCCGATTTACCTCTTTCATGTAATATAGTAGGAGTATTAAGTTATGAAAAAAAAACCAATAAAAAAAAAGGGGGGGGGTCCTGAATGAAGGGCATCTGGTAACACCGTATTTTGGCCGTCCCTAGGTCAGGGAACAGTAATTAGCCATGGAAGACACCATGAGTAGACGCATCGCGATGCGTCAGACACACTAGCGGAATCGGTGAGCATCTCGGTATAGGGCGGTTAACACGCGATAATGATACGCTTTATTGGCGTTGTTTTGGCAACGACGTCGCCATCTTGAAGCTATCAACTCCAATTGAAGGCCATAATATCCGCTATGCCAGGTTGCCGGCCAAGGACTTGGAGTCCAAGGTCGATTCCATTGAGAAGCATATGACTCCCAACTTGGACTTTACTTTCCGCATGTCAGATATTGATCAGTGCAATGGTGGAAAGTTGATTTCTGGCCCCCCCGGATAGGGGAACAGATGCATTTCAGTGTCTAGAGAGGCTTACGAGCCTATCAAGCAGGATTATGCATACTCTTAAAAAGCCCTCACCTGCATGGCTCAGTAGAGACAGTCTATCAGCGTATGCCTAGCAAAAGTATGCACTAATGTTCTGTATGTTTTATTATAGAGTGAGATAGCCGGTATCTGGTCTGGTCAAATACCTTTTGCCTCTTACTGTATATTGAGGGCGAGTATTGCCCGTAGGGCAGGTTCCTTCTCCTTTTATCCCTACCTCGGCAGTCAGATTCCCTGAAAAACCATGTCAGGGCCCCTTCTAACGAGCCCTAGAAAAAGCAACTATCACAACTTAGCAGGCCGTTGTCACGCAGCAGAGCCACAGGCCACGAGAAACGAAGGGAGAGGATACACAAAGAAGGTCACGAGACGCTGCCAGCAGGAGATTCGTGCACTATTAGCTCTGGGTGTACTTAAACGGTAAGAAATGATCTCCCTCTTCTGAATCTTCAAGCGAACTCTTGAAAGGCAACTGATTAAGAGACTTTCTTAGGAAGCATGTATTCACAATGTTTGCACAAACTCTTTTGATGAGTTCCTTGGAAGAGGCGAGGAATGGGATGTTAAATCATATACGTTCTGTGATCAATCATCGTCTCATTTATGTGTGTGCGTCGATGACGCGCTCATAGTACGTGCTTCTGCGGTCGTCAGTTTGGAAGCCACATGGCGAAAGTCTGCTTAGATGGATATTGCGTAGCTATTAATAGCCCTTTCGCTAGTTTGCAGTACCAAGTTGGCCTAACTGATGTCTATTAGGTTGCTCCCGGGACTTCTGTTTGGGTAGTTCTAAACTGCGTAAAGCGTAGGTACAATTAACATTCACTACCCCTGGTATAGATTTAGCATTACATTAGTTGAGATTATATATTCTGACGTAGCCAGGACCACAGCTAGTCACATTTTCATAGCTATTTGAATGAATCTGTGAAGCAAAAAGCGCCTTTTTGTGAATGCCACAAGGATCAAGGATGTTTTAGAAGGGTCCATGTTCGTTCTTTGTGGCTGTCATTCACGGACTACATTCCGGGCGAACTGTGAAATTGCCGAGAATGCCCCAAAGAATATATTCTTGAACAGTGAAAAATGACTATTGATGTATCATGCAATATGTGGGAGAGACTTTATCTTTATTTTAGTTCTTTGTTTGTTTTCTTGTTGTGGAGAGAGTGTTCGCATTCCGTTCTAGAAGAGTCCTGTAAGACCCCTGACGGCGAGACTCTCCCGACGGACTATTTAATCCAGGCCATCTCCCTCGACGGACGGCAAACTGGAAAATTATTACCTATTGTATAACAACATATTTCCCATACACATCTACAAACTTCTTCCAACTCCTTTCACCCACAAAGACATCATCACATACACAACTACCAAGTACTTCTTATTCCTCTCAAATACAAGAATATTAAAGCAATCAAGTATTTCCAGGTAAGTGTAATATAAAGCAGGGCTAAGACTTTCATTTCTGCTGCAGACGAAGAGGGCGGAATGCCGGCGAGACAAATCGTCCTGCCTGCGATAGCAGCCAGATTAGTGTCTTTGGGATTGTGTAATAATATCAGCGAGAATGCTAATGTTTTAGGTTACAGGCCAGACAGAGAAAAACAGACAATGACTGGCAAAGAGGACATTGTTGATGTGGCCAACTTCACTATTACAGTGACCTCGCCGGATGCGCTCCCCATCATTTGCGAATATGCGGAATCTAAAATACGCGAGGCGAATTTAAGCTATGCATTCGCTTTTAAAATCAACGACACCGTGATGTTTCAGATGAAGCCGGACGATAGCAGATCGAATGAGGAGGCCAGGTCGGAGTTTAGTCACCTGAAGGATTGCTTACTGGAGTGTGGGTGTATTCAGAAAAGTTCAAGTCAGTACGGTGTAAATTTGGAATATAGGTTGATGAGGGCGGAGAGTGGTTGAGCCCGCTAGGTGGATCGTTGAGCTGGCTTTGAGCTGGCTTTGAGCTGGAGTGGAAAATCGAGAGAAAATAAAAAAAATATTGGGGGAATTACAGAGTCCTATTAATGAAAATCTTGCGTGTGAGAAGGCGGACGGCAGTGGCCGACTTCCATGATGTGGCCGTTTTGAAGCCCCGGCTCCCTTCGCGCTGATCGAACCAAAGCAGACGAAATCACGGCCGCTTTGTATGTATAGATAAGGGACCTTTGTCGCAAGGACCTTTGATACCAAAGAAAATCTTTTGTTAAGAGCCCTTGTCAAGAATTCATACCAGCACCGGCAAGACAACAGCGAAGGTTGGGGAAGAAGATGGAAACACAGTCAAGTGTATGTATTGGCTAGACAGGTAAAGACGCGCGCGCACAATAGTCTTGTTCGGCCTGTGATTGCCAAGAGAGTGGCGACATTTCCTCTGTTCAATGTTTTTTCAGAGCTTGGGTGAGCGTCGTGGCGCCGGGCTTTTGTACATGCACGGAACGTGGCCTGCACTACCAACAGCAGTGGTGTTATGCCGTCAGAGCCGATTGTATTGAAAGGATATCTGCTGTAAGACCTTGCAATATATGTGGCTAAGAGTAGTCTTCTCCATCTTTAGTTGTGACAGCGGACAAAATCCGCATTTATGCAGACCGTGAATGAACATATTTGTCTCAACAACATGTTTGATGCTATAGCCGACGAAGGGCTTCGCCTGGGTCGACAAGTAGAGGTATTTTGAGCAGGGTCCTTGGCCATCCAGACCTCGAGTGTGCATGAAAACCCGCAAGCTGGAGACGCGGGTCGTTGCACCAAAAATGAAACCAAGAAATTCCTCCTTTGTTCGACATGCGTGTTTGAGTAGTGTCTTGAGTGAACAGTCAAAGACCCCCTTGAACGCACAGCCCGTTCTAGACCCCATTCTTCGCATTTATTTATTTCATTGTGGCCTAAGGCGCAGACGTGATATTTCTGAGCAGTTTTACCAGTGTTCGCATTCTGTTCTAGCCGAGAATCTCGAATCGGAGCAAATTCTCGTTCTAGCCCATGACTAGGAGGCCGCCAGTTGGTGTAACAATAGTTGGTCTTACCTCCGGCGTGGCCAAGTTCACGGCTCATCACATTTTAATAGCTAGTTGGAGGAATCTTAACAAAAAGAAATAAAAAAATTAGCGCACTTTAATGGACACCGCCAAGTTCAAGCAGTTTTGACAAGGACATGCGAATGAGTGTACGACGTCTCCAGTGTAGTTACTAAAGGTATGGCTCTACATGGAGGTTTGTTATTAGTTACAAATCTTGCACGAATATTCCGCATTCTCTTATTTTTAGTTAGTAAACATTCTGTTCGTTTTTTTGGGGTTGCTACACGCCGCACTACCTGCAACTTGACCTTGGACAGGTAAGAATGACTGATATATCACGCAACACGTCAAGATATTGCAGGCCGCAGTCAACTTGCATTGAATAAACACTAACGACAACGCGTGACTGGCAGTGACTTGTCGCCTCAAAGCATTTGTCAAGTCTTTGTAGTGTGGAGAATCGGTGAGGCCCCGAGTGCCTATCAAAAGAGCATGTGTTGCCAAGCCTTGTGGGAGCATGTGTCGTTATCCTACTCCTTGTATGTTTTCTTATTATTGAGCGAGTGTTCGCATTCCGTATTAATGGATGTTCTTCAAGGCAAATATCGGCAAGACTCGCCCAGCGGAGCAGCTATATGCGGAGCCCTGTTTCTGGTGACAGCACAGCTACCACAACATACAGGTCCTCAATTTTCACCTGCAATTGGACAGTCTAATTAATTGATCACCAAGTCCGACAGAATGTCTTGTCTAAGCTGATGAGGTTGGTGACACGGGAAATCAGGTCGGCGCGCTGTAGGTATTTAACCAAGGCCACCTCCCGCGATAGATGGCTAACCGGAGCACCATTCACCATTTCTTAAACATTATACTTCCTACGCACTCCTACCAAATATTTCTTACTCCTTTTAGTTGAAAACACATTATCACACAGAAGTCTTGCTTGTTTCAGCTACAAAGACATCCCATACACGTCTTTCTTCTATTACAAAGACATTACCCCAACCACTTCTCGCTTCTTTCAACTGCAAAGAAAATATCCCACGCACGTCTTGCTCCTTTTGGCTGCAAGAAACTGCCGCATGAACGTCTTTTAAACACTTCTTACTCCTTTCAACTACAAAAATATTCAAATAATCAAGCATCTTCTGGTACGTGTACTACGAAGCAGGGCAAGGCTTCTATTTCTCCTGCAGACGAAGAAGGGGGGGTGCCGTGGTGACAAATCGTCCGACATGGGGCAGCAGTCATAGTAGTATTGTCTTTTGAATTGTGTAATGATCTCAGCTAGAGTGCTAATATGCTGGGTAACAGGTTAAACAGATAGCGACGATGAATGGCGGTAACGCTTCGCCCGCATCGGTTAGCCCGACCAAGTACAGAATTGTGCTGGCATCTCCAAATGCAATTCAAACTCTCATCGATGCGGTACAACAAGAAATAAACCGTGACGCTCTTGCCTACCGATTGGAACCAAGACAAGAAGAAGAGCGAGTGGCGGTGTTCCAGATGACGAGGCAGATCGGCAGGATGGAGGGAATTCCATGGGAGTGTGCCCAACTCTGGCAATTTTTGATCGACATGGGATGTAATCAGACGGGTGCCGATGATTTTGGTGTTTATTTTTCTTATCAGCCTGCCCGGTAGAACAAAGCGGATAGGAGAGTGCGGCAAATGGAAGAGCCTGCTAAGTGAATCACCGCGATGGCTTTGGGCTAGAGTGAATAATGGATAGAAAATACAGAAAAAAAATTATGGAATATTGCAGAGTCCTGTGAGTGAATTATTGCCTATGTGAAGGCGGACGGCAGTCCTCGAGTTTCTACTTACGACCCCATGGTAGTATGTACCATTGTAGCCCAGTCTTTTGCAGTAGATGAGTTAACGAATACCTTGTAAGTGCGTGGATGTGTATAGGGGCATGTATATGTGGCTTGGACACTGTCACGAGCCAAGGGAGGTCAAAGAAAACACTGATGAGTGAGATAGCTTGTCATACTCGGCCCAGGACCGATTTCTGCACGCCCTGTTGTCTTCTTCACAATACAGAGCTTAGCTTCAAACTTTCTTCAACCTAAGCTTCTTTTAATAAATACAACGTATATATACAATTGATTATAGATAAAGCAGCCCTTACACTCCATAGCCTACAAAGTAATAAAACAGCTTGGTTACTACCAACGGGTAGCAATCCAACTTTACTATAGTATCTTCGAGTAGCTTCGCAGTCAACTCACCTGTGCATAGTGTCGTTCGAGTACCATGCGATATCAATCTCGTCAATCACTCTCCACTTGTCCACCAGCTCGGCCAACTAGCGATCCATCTTCTCGACTGCCAAAACCTCGGCGACCGTCCTGTACGCCGAGTTTACAGCCCCAATGATCCAAGAACGTCCCGTACTCAATGCATCGCCAGCAAAGTGCAGCCTTCCATGCGCTCCAGGCTGCATCAAATCCGGCATGACTGTGCTGAGATTCCCGGGGCCAAAGAGGGCGAGCGCGCCCCGGCGTTTTCGCCACGGTACCAGTTCCAGTGATGCGAGTCAACGTACTGCGATTTGAGGTACTAATACGTTATGTTGTGCATGGCTGCTAGCTTGCGGAGGGCAACGTCTACAATGTTCTGTTTCGCATCGCCGGAGCAGTAGGCGCCGAGACGAGCACTGTCCTGAGCCCATTTATACGAGGTTCCCGGGGCGTCCGGGGTGTTGATACCGTAGGAGGGATATACACACCGGCGGATAGGCAGGTCTGAGAAAGACTGTCCGCCTTTGAAGGGGCCCGAGGCGAGATGTTCCCACCTAAAAAGAGTAGTTAGCTGAGCTGGCAGGGCTAGTGCCAGATATCTAGGCTCTCGAACCATCTATTCCTGAGCCTTACGCTTAGTTTGTCGGCTGAGTCACAAAGAATCTTCCTAATAGCAAGCTTCTTTCGGTAATCGAGATTAAGGTCAGTCATATCCATGACTTGCATGGCTCCCAGGGGCACTGTGTTGATAACATGGCCGTAGGTTCTTGTCTCGGCGCCGTTGCCAGGTTTCTTGATGGCTGTGACGCGTTTGCCAGTCTCGACTGTCTGGTTGATAGTCCTGGCCATTCCGTGTGTGATGCGGTCCATGCCGCCTTCCAGTCAAAAGGAGCTTCACCAAAAATCCACTCTACGATAACAGCTTCCGAGAGTGACATGGTGTTGTAGTGGGTGGTGGTCTCATTGACCGTCTCAATCCAGTCGATCTGTTGAGAAGAGTAGCCCTTGGTGGCCAGATACTGTCGCACGGAAATCTGGTCATATTGCATCAATTTCTTGAACCCGCTCTAATCTCAAAATTCACTTCCAACGAGTGAACCAGGTCGCTGACCGCAGCACTAAATATGGCGCCAGGGGACATGTCGGCGAAGGCATTGTTTTGGATGGTTCCGCCTTCAGAACGCAGAACACCAAATGTTCGCGCCGAGGGAGGGTCTTGGTTGTACACCAGGCTGTCGTTAAATAGACGGAATGTGTTGTGGGCTTGGAGTACGCAAGGGATCAGCTTTACCGGCTGGTCCCCTGACTTGAGCCTCGAGTTTATATAGGGAATGAGTGAGTTGCTTGACTTTCCAATAATGCGGCTCATTCAATCCATGCCGGAGAATCTCATGGCCCCGACATCCTGCAACGTCGATGAGTGGACGGCTGACAACGAGGCTTACTGGAGGGCTTACATAGTAATCCTAATAATCCGGTTGTCCCGGCTTCGAAGCATCCCAGGCCTTTTGGTCAAAGCGATGGGTGAATATCCGCCCTCCAATCCGCTCACTCGACTGCAAAATCTGATAGTCGATGTCGAGGCTCTCCAAAAGAATGGCTGCATATAGACCAGCAACCCCGCCGCCAATAATACCAACTTTGAGCTCGTCATGACTTGTCGCTCTATGATTTCGCTGGATACTAGACATTGATATGGATGCTAAGGTCGTCGACCGTGTTCGTAATAGTATTATGGCTTCACGGCCTGAAGGCTATCCATCAATGGATCAAGGCTAAGTAAAAGGAGCGAGCATGTCTAAGTCAAATTTCTGTCATTATTTCTCTCGGGGCGTTATCTTCTCCAACTTATACGCGGGAGGCTTTATGTTTGTCATTAAGTCTAGGAGATGATATCTCGTTTAGCCTCAGCTTATCGTCAACTGGTGTTACTGAAGTAGCTGAAAGATTAGCTTATGCTTTTCTTCTCAGCCCAAACACGTAGTGTTAATCTAGCTTATTCCCGGACATCCTTGAAACGGAGGCAAATTAAAAAACCACCAGAGCTCGGAATCCATCTTCATCCTTTTATTCACTGTTTCATAACCGTTCTAGTCTAATAAATCTTCTAACAGGTCGTGCCTTTCTCCATCCGCCTTATCGAGAACGAGAATAGGCACACTAACGATAATGACCAGCTCTTGTCGCTCTTGTCCTCATCATACCGCGCGAGTTTCGGTGACTTGGCCGCCCAGGTCGGGATGTCCTGGCCTGTGTCAAGAACGAGCTTGATTTGCAACGGCTCACCTGCATCCACAAACGGCTTTAGCTAGCTGCCCGCCTATGCCACCACGCCCATTGATTACCAACTTCTTCTCGGCCGAGATATCTGCATTACAGAAAGGATGGACATGCAACTCGTCTGGACGGCCGGCCGGATATTTCTCAAGCCGATTCCTCGCTTTCTACTCGAGCCGCGTTTCTGGACAGAGCATATCAGCTGTGTGCATGTATCTGGCTGCCCCAACGAGACTTGCACATCGCCAAAGAAAAAAATCTGCTTCCAACAGAGATACAGTGGCCCGCGGGGGGGCTCTTTGCCGAGCAGCTGCTCACATAAACTATCTACCGGCGCATTGATGCTCGATTCCACCAAGACGTACTGCGCCTGCGCCAGCGAACAAGATCTACTTCTGGCGGTTCCCGCTCGGAGACAGCTACATATCCCGCTGGAATCAATATAGCATCTTCTTCCGCGATAATTTTGCCCGGCCGGCCAGCACGACTGTCTACATGGTCATTGTCCTCACTGCCATGCAGGTCGGGCCCACGTTGACTGAACTCAGCAAGAACAATGCCTTCCAATCCGCGTCATACAGCTTCGCCGTCTTCTCTATCTTGGCGCCGCTTATCGCCGCGACCCTTATTATCATGGCACTCTGCTGCCTCTTTATGTATAATTGGGTCAGGACAATCAAGTATAACAAGACACGGTATGCAAGCATGGGCCTAACGACGCGTGAGGCAGATTCGCCTGCTTAAACAGGAGAGAATCAAGTCCAAGTCCTTAGCGAGGCCGGCACACTTTAATGATGTGTATTCTAGGGAGGCTTTGGCTCGTGAGAGGAGCAATATCATGAACAAATTCCTTTTTGAGAACGTTCTAGCCAGTGGCGAAGTCCTCACGCACGTAAGCTCCTAGACTATTGGTTGTCCGACATAATCTGAGAGCCCAATTTACGCCGCCGATTAGAAGTTGGCAAATAGATGGCTCTGTTCAACCGTGAATTGCACGCGATCCCTGTCTCAGCCTAGGTTTGCCGACATGTCCAATTCCCGCTCTTCAGTGTTTCACACGGGCCGACCCTCCCGAGGATCCATGTAGGCTGGGTAATGTAGAGCCCAAAACATCAAACAAACATGATTGGTCAAACATTTGCCGCCACCAGTTGGGCGTCAAGTGCGGAAATGGTTGGGGAGAGGGACATCGGGACATCTTCGACGCTGCAAGTTAGCAGCCGTTCCTTGGCATGAGCCATTAGCCAACCATTCAGAGAACTTGAGCTATCCATCTTTGGGCGGAAGTATGTGCTTCTCCTTGGCAGTCAGGAAGTCTCTCTTATTGCGTCGGACAAGAAGAAGCTCCGTGGCCGGAAAAACGGAGTGCAAAAAGGGCAAAAGCGATGCTAAAAACCGCTGCCTTTCCATTCCATTCCTCTACAGTTTCAAGAATCGTAGGCATTCTCATCGCAGGCCTCTATGAACCTGGTGTTGACAAGACTACATTGCGGTGACGGACTAGACGCCATGAGTTCTATCATGGGTGGCGGGGATTTCGTGTCTAATAGGATCGACCAGGAAGGGTAATTGGTTGCTGGTTCGTATAATTGAAGCACCATCACGCAGGATACTGCATGTCATCTGGCAAGACTGGCACTGGCAGAAGTTGGCCGACTTTTCCTTGCTGCCACTCACGCTTGAGTGTCTATGATCCAAACAATTCAAGCAACGCTTCACAAATACGTCGAGTCGGAAAATGACGCCGCTTCTCCCTGATTCAACAGCGGTTCTCGCTTTAGTCTTCTCCCTTGCCGTGGCGTTGTTGGCCGTCATTCGCCCAAATCACAAGTCGAGGCACGTCCGCAAGTTCCTCACCGTTCGGATCTCAAGTGTCCCCCGATGTCTGACCAAGGACCAATTTCGTAAATAGTTATTCTGCTCCGCCTACCCAGTGGGACTACACCTTCCGATCTGCTTGGTTGATCATACACACCTGCTGCAGCCTCCAGTCTGTCGGGGCGATTGTGCGTGGCTGTCGTCATGTTTTATATACACCGTCAACGCTAGACAAGTTGGACAAGGACATCAAGCCTGGGAGTGGCGGTAAAAGCCGATCGTTTGAAGGTGGATTTGGATTTCGTCGACCTTGCTGAATTTGCTGACCCTGTAGAAAATGTGACTGGGGAGTAGGTCTTTTCATTCCTATGAGCTAGAGGCCACAGCGCTCATGTTGTGAGATGCTTCAGGCTATAAGATCTGACTGGTCTCGTTCGTTACGGCATCATGGTTGTGACTGGGTTTTCTGCTCACGCGTTTGGGTTGTGCAAGTCAAAAAGCCAACCAGACATGTGGCTTCGCGACTCGTTGCCCATGTTCTCAAGCGGCTTTGGGGACATCATTGGCCTCGGATGTGACACATGAATGTAGGCCCTAATTTAGGTAGTGAAGGCAGTCCAGATGACAAGGCAGTTTTCCTGCCCTGCAGTGCTTCCATTTTTTTCGCTATTCCAGACCAAGGCCTTGACAATAGGAGCTTGACGACAATGGTAAAGGACAATCAAATGAGGATTTAGGGAGAGATCTCTCTGAGAAATTGGCTTTTTTGAGATTGTTGCGCAACAACTTCCGTAATCTCGCTAAGCCCTGAGAACGCCGACAGTTGGAGTGAGTTATGCTTCTTTGACCTGGTTTTCTTACCACCAAGAATATTGACTATAAATTCCTCCAGACTAAATTGGAACGGACCCTCTCCGACCCCAACAGCCAAGCTACAGTCGTTTGCTTCTGTTTCTACGACCAACGTGACGAGTACCGGAAGGTCGGCGCAGTTCCAACACCTGTCACCGAGCAAATGCGATTGCTTCGAGGTGCCTTCTAAATTGTTTCCCATTGGTTTAATATTGAAAGTAACGCCATGAAACAAGACTCCCTTTGGGGAATTTTAGAAGATGTGCTCGGCGATCCAGTCTTCCAAGAGGGCAGCCAGTCTTTCAAGAGAGTCGTCGAATCTCGGGTCCAGTCCAGGGTAAGCAGACCCGAGATCCAGGTGGGGCTACGACTGGCAGCTGTTTGATTTCCACAACTAATTACAGTTACTTCGGCTAGATTAGTAGGTGGGGTGTATATTAGGGCTTATACTACCTATAATATGTATTAGTATAACTTATACTTTATATTTTATATAATAAAATAATATATATAATTATAATAGGTTATAAGCTTAATAACTTTAAAGCTTTTATTATTACCTTAAACTTCTTTTAAGCTTATAAAAACCTCTTTTAATAAATGTTTTAAAGATTAAATCTTCTTCTTTAAATATAATTCTCTTTCTTTTATATTAAATATATTTATTATATAATAAATATTACTTTATTAAATTTATTATTATTTATTATAAGTAAAAGTAAGTTTAAGATAAAATAACCTTAAATCTTAAATTAAAATAATATTAAATTTATTATTCTTAATATTATTATTATTATTATAAAAACTTAATATAACTTTAAGAATTTAAATTAATAGGTAAGTAACCTATTATTTATTTTAAATAAAAAGTATAATAAGCCTATTAATATTTTAATAATTAATATTAACTTTAAACTTAAGTAAGTTTTATATAAAAAGAATATTAATATAAGTAATTATTAATATTAATAAATACCTTTTAATATAATTAAAAGAAGTAATATTTTAAGCGTAAATAATTCTCACTTAGTAATATCTTTTAGGTAAAAGTTAAGGGTAAATTAATATATTTAAGTCTTTAAAGATATTTCTTTAATAAGTATTAATTTTAAATTAAAATTTTTACTTATAACTTATACGTAAAATTAATAAAATACCTTTATTAATAGGTATTTTATCTTTAAAAGTAAGCTTTAAGTAATATATTAAAGTAATCTCTCTTTTAATTTAAAAGAGATTAAAAGTAAAACTTATACTTTATAAGTATATATAATTATTTAAAATATTTAATATCTTTTAAACACTTAAATAAATTAAAAACTTAATTATATTAAATAATTTAATAATCTTTAAGCTTTTAAGTTATTATTAGCTTTTATTCCCTTAAAATATTAATATATATTAAAACTATTAAGTTAATACTTTAATAATATATTATATATAATAGCTCTTTAATAACGTCATAATATTATACTTTTTAAACTAATATTGAATAAAGAACTTAAAGTTAATATTAATAACTTTAACGTATAAAGCTTAATAATTAAAGCTATTAATAATAATAATAATTACTTAATTATACTTAAACTTAAGAACTTTATTAATTAAATTAAGTAAAATAAAGTATTAAAGAATATTATTATAATTAAATTTATTATACTTATTCTTTAAGAACTCTTATAATTTACTTTTTTAATAAAGCTTTATTTAAATAAAATTTAAAATAAGTACGTATAATAACTTATATTTTAAAAATAATATAATTATAATTTACTTATAAGTATTTATAAGTTATACTTTATTTATATAATAGAAAAGATTAAAGTTTAAATAAACGTATATAAAGCTTACTTAGAGTATTAAAAGTAGTATAGTTTTATAGTTTTTAGTGAATTTTAGTATAGTGTAATATGGTATAGTTTTACTACACTACATTACATTTTAAAAATTAGTGTAATATATAGTATTAATTAATTTATAAGCTATTATTAGCTAATATAATTAGTAAGCTAAAATAAAGCTAAATTTACTTACTAATATTAGTATTAGTAAGTAGGGATTAGCTAGCTTAAATAAGCTAAAAACAGGGATTAAAAAACTAATAAAAATATAAAAATAAGAGAAAGTATAAGGGAAATTTAAGGGATTTATATTAGGTAAGTAAGTATTATTTTATATTATAATTATAATTAAAATTTACTTAATTTAATAAAGGAGAAAAATCCTATTATTTATATATAAATATTTTATAAAAAAAGAGATTTAACTTATTACCCTATAACTTAAATATAAAAATATTAAATATAAATTTATATTTTGTTGGCCTAAACGCGACACACACACACACTAGTAACTCTATACGCGGTATCGCGATCTAGTTACTTTCTAATTCTCGTAACTCACTTCTTAAGGCTAATAAGGTCCCTATATAAGTAGTAAATTAATCTAAATAGAGTGATTAAATACTTTTAAAATACTCGTAATTCTAATCGCATATATCGTAGGCTATAGCCTATTATAAGTGCAAATAAGTAATTAGATAACTTAGACGATTTAGCTGTGTAGCGTAGGCTCGTATAAGGCTGATTAAATAACTTAGTAAAATATTAGTAAAAGATCTTATAAACTTAATTATAAAGGCGAAACTTATTAAATTAAAGACTTATACGTGTGCCTATCCTCTTATACTAATAACGTGGCTACGATTAAATGCACTATTTAACTTCCTCCAACTTGTAAGCATAAATGCCGCCATATAATATAAAATATAAATTTAAATAACTCTTTATATAGTTAACTTTAAATATTACTTTTTAAACTTTTATAAAGCTAAAATTTCACTCTTTAATATAAAATAAAAAATAATAATAAAAAAACCCTTTTAATATTAAATTAAGTATTAGAATTATAAATATTTTCCTTCTCTTCTTCTTCTTTTATATTCTTATTAATATTTATATAATTAAACTTAAAAATATTCTTATTTTTATTAGAATTAGTTAAAACTTTATTTTAATCTTCTTCTTTCTCTTTTTCTTCTTTTTCTTTTAAATTACCACTAAAATATAAAAATAAATTATAATATCTCTTATTTTCCACCCTTTTATTCTTATTTTTAACCTAGTTTTTTAATAATAAAATAATTTAAATATTTTCATGTAATAAAGTAGTTCTTCGCTTAGTAATAATATTAATTTTCTAGTTAGAATTCCCTTTTATAGCTTTTAAAGTAGCTGGAATAATTAAATATTTTTAAGCTATTATAGAAAGAATTAAGAAAGATTTAGTGGAATTAGCCTATTAAATAAATATATCTTATTATTAAAAGTTAACTTATAATTATAAATGTATAAATAATATTATAAAAGATTATAAAAGATTAAGAATACTATATCTTCTTTAAAATTAAGCTTTAAATAACTAGAAATCTTATTTTTTTTAGTTTTTTTAATAGCTTTAGTTTTTTGCTTTAAAAATAAGTTATTAAATAAGCTAGGCTTTTTTTAAAGCCTAATATTATTATAAGAAGCTAAATTAGCTAATTATTATAAATTAACTTTAATTCAAGTATTATTCGTATTTTTAGTTGATTTTTTAGAATTAAAAGAAATTCCTTTTAATTTTATATGAGAAATTACTTTATTTTTAGGGTCTTTTATATATTTATAATAGGTTTTATTATATAATTAATTATTAAGAAATTTAAAATATATATTATATATAATAAATTATAACTTACTCTTTATATTTAGCTTTTAAGTCTTTTAATAGTTAATTAATAGTATTAGAATTAATACTTAATTGATTTTTAATTAATTATAAATTAAGCTTAGAGTTTAATATAATAGTAAATAAATAAGGCTTTTAAAAATTATAATTACTATTAATATTCTTAAGAAAATAGTAATTTAATTTATATAAGCCTTTTTTTAAAGCTAAAATAAAGACCTTAGCTAATAGATTATAAGTATTTAATTATAAAATAGTTAATAATTTAAAATAAAATTATAAATATTATAAATATTATAAAACTTATATTTTTAGGCTAACTTTTTTAATCTTTTAATATATCTTAAAGTAAAGTATAAATTCTTATTAAAAAAAAATATATTAAACTTATAGTATTATAAGATTAGCTTTATAATTATATTATAAGCTAATTAAAAATCTCTAAAATACTTATTAAAGTATTTAAATTAGCCTATTCTTACGTAGTTAAGCTAGTATCTTTAAAAGCTATTAAATTCGTTTTTTTTCATAATATTTTAATAGATTCTATTACTAAAATAGCTGTGTAAAGTATTTTATAGGTTAAATTTTATCTTATTACGTTTACGAATATAAGTAAAGTTAGTTATTAATACTTATTATAACTTATTAATATTAATAATATTATTTATAAGCTTTTAAAGCTTTAAATAATATTTATAATATAGAATTAATAACTTACTTAATAGTATTTTTATAAGATTATTATTTTTAGTAATAAATCCTTTATCTTTAACTTCTTTTAAAGCTTTTAATTATTATAAATAAAGTTATTAATTATTTTTAATAAGAATAGCTATTCTTTTAACTTTTCTAATAATTTCTATTTTATAATTAACTTAAATTATATAAAATAACTTAAAATAATTAATATAATAAATACCTGAAATTAAATTATTAAATTTTATTCTTTTTTTAGCAGATAAATTATTAAATTCTTTGGTAGAATAATATAAAAATTTACTATTTATATAATCTTTAATATTTTTAGTATTTATTATTTTATGAATAAATATAAATATTATACCTTTAGCTATTATATTTAAAATATAAGCTGTATAATAAATATTTAAAGGCTTTTTATACCTTTTAGAATATAAGTTTAAAAAAGAAGATAAAAAGGTATTATTATTAGAACTATTATCTCTAGTAAAGCTATAATTAAAAAGTTAGTAAATTAATATTATTTTATATATAAACTATTAACCTTATAATGTTTTTAAGGTTTATATTATATTTAGTTAATAATTCATTGAAAATTAAATTAATTAAGTAGCTGGTATAGCTAGTAGGTAAATATTTAAATCCTAAATATATAATTAGCTTTTAAATTATAATAATAATAATAATAATATAAATATAAGAATACTTACCAATTAAATAATATTCGAAGTTAAATTAAAGGTTTAACTAATTAGCTATAACCCCTAAATATAATTTAGAATTAATAGAAGTTTAAATATTAAGTTAAATAAATATAAAACCTATTTTATTAACTTAATTTTAAATTTTATTTATTATATTCTTTTTTATATTAGAATGTAATATTTTTATATAAGATATAAGGCCTTTATAATGAAAAAAGCTAATATTATAACTAAAATAACTTAATATTAGTATATTATATAAGTTATATTATATATATTAATATAACTTACTTGTAATAATAACTTAAAAGCTTTTTAAAGCTTTTACTAATTATAATAGTAAAAGATAGGTTATTTTAAAGTATAAATTTAAGAGCTAATATAAGAGTAGTATCCTTAGAAAATCTATTACTACTACTAGTAATAGTATTATTTTTAGGTCTTTTATTACTTCTTAAAAAGCTAGAAAAGCTAAATTCAATTAAAAAGTTAAAAATTAAAGGTAATTCTATAATAGTAGGGATTATTTATAAGTATATTAGTAAATTATAAATTTATGATATTATAAATATATAAATTAATAATATAATAAGATATAAAATAATAAAAGAAGTAACTTACTAGTTATTTTATCGTTTTCTTTAGCTTTTAATACTATAATAATAGAATGTTTTTTCCTATAATATATTAAACTATTAAAGGATTAAAAATAGCTAATTAAGTAGGTAAAAGTAAAGTTATAGCTTAACTAGCTATAAAAAAAGGTGATTTCTCGTGGTTTTTTTAAATTAACTATTAAAACCTTATAAGAAAAAAGGTTATATTAAATAATATATGATTTCATGCGAAATTAATAGCTCTTATTATTTATATAGTCTTTTTTAATTAAAGTTTACTAAGAAAAGCTTAAATTATTTATAATAATAAGCGGTGTAATTCTAAGAGGGTTTTAATCTATTATAAAGGTAAGTTTTAAATAATAAAAAGTTTTTATAAGATGGCTTAAATTTAAGGCTATTTAATAATAAAAAAAGTTTAAATAAAAGTTAAGTATTTATAGAGTTATAAGGGTAAGAAGATTAATATAAAAAAGAAAGGTTTTAAACTTTAAAGTAAGAGAATATAATTAATATATAAAATAAATTTATAATATAAACGGTTTTAAAAACCTTAAAATTTAGGCATTTTTTTAATGCTTAACTTACCCCTTAAACATGTATATTCGTGTAAAAAATAATAGAATAGTTTTACGAGAAAATGTAACTATAGTAAAATAGTTAAAAAAGCTAGTATACTTATAATATATTAAAAGCGTTATATTATATAATAATATACTATTTTATCACTTAAAACATGTATATATAGCTTATAGGAAATCTTTATATCTTAAAACTTTAACCGAATATAACTCCCAGAATACTAGACTTATAATTATATAACTAGTATTAAATTAAAGGGCTTTTTAAGGGCTATTAATTAATTATAAGTTTATACATTTTAGTTAAATATTCGTAAAGATATTAGGAAATAGAAATTATAGCGTTTTTTATTAAAGTAAAGTAAAACGCTATAACGTTTTACCCTAGTTAACTTACCCTATTAAATACTATAGCTATTATCTTTATAATTAATAGATAAAATTAAGTGGGGTTAATATTTTTAAATAATTAAGATTATAAGCTTTAAAATAATATTACTCTTATTTTTAAACTCCTTTTTTTATAAAGTTATAATAGTTTTAATATATAGAGTAAAAAAAACTTAAGAATAAAGTTTTTAATATTTATATTAATCTTTATATATATAGAATTAATTATATTAAATATATATTTAAACTTATAAAATACTTTATAATATATAAATTAATAATATATATAATTTTACTTTAATATAAATAATATATATTAATTAAATTAAAAAGCATATATAATTATATATAAAATAATTTATATAAATTTTATTAAATATATATTAAATAAAGTTATATATTTTATATTAATAACCTATTAAAATAACTTATATAAAATATAAAAATACTTATTACTTATTTTTATAGATGTATTTTAATTAAATAAAATATAAATAAAAACTAAAAATATTTTAAAATATTATTTATATATAATTAAGGTAAAAAAAAATATTTTAAATTTTTATATTAATTACATATATTATATATATATAAATAACATTTAAAAAGCATTTATTTCTTATTAAATACTTAAAATAAATTAAGTTAATATCTTTATTTTTAGAATTCTTTAAACTTTAATATCTTACTTATTAATTAACTTATAAAGGATATTTTTATAGCATTATAATAAGCTAAAATTATAGTATTTTTTAGTTATTTTTATAAGCTTATAAGTCTACTTTTTAAGCCCTTATAATTACACATTACACTATGAATATAATTATAGTATAGTTAAACTATACTAAAACTATAAAAACTACACCACACTAAAAACTACACTAAAAAACTACATGTAGTGTAGTTTTTTTATTAATGCTCTAAGCTTACTTAATATTTTAAAAACTTAATTAATAATATAAAGTTAATATTCTTAATAAAGTTATTATTAAACTTATTATTAATACCCTATAAAAATATAATAATATATAAGAATTTACTTAAGTATTTAAGAAAAAACTATATAAACTTAAACGTATATAGCTAAATTAAATAATATTTAAAAAGCTTTATTAATTATAATTTCTTATTAATTTAAGAGATACCTTTAGTATTTTTCGTTTATAAGTTTATTAATAATATTAAGTAATTAATATTAATAATAATATAAATATTACCTTAAACTTATTAATAAACCTTATTTAAGATAAGTATTAACACTTAAAGATAGAAAAAAAGCTTATTAATTAAAGTAATAAAGGCCTTATTAATCCCTTTATTTACTATACTAATAATAGTATTAATAGTAAGTATAAAAGAGATATAATAAAGTTAAATTAGCTCTTATAAAAGTAAATAAAAGCCTTAAAGCTTAATAATTATTAAGAGCTCTTTTAAAAGATTTATAATATATATAAATAATTAAATACCTTAAGTAATTATAATAATAATAAGTATATAGTTTAAAATAAATAACGCGTTAATAAAAATACTATAAATAAACGCTTAATAATATATAATAGAAACGCTAATATACTTTAAAATATAAAAGTATTTCTAATATAATTATAAAATTTAAATAACTTCTTTATAATAATAATTAATAAGAATAAGATTATTAATATAATAATTAAAGGTTATAAAGTAAACGTAAAAAGCTTTAATTAAATATTTAATAATATTATAAAGTATTATATTTATTATAACTAATATATATTTAATAATTATAAGGTATTTAATAAATTAATCTTTATAAATAAAGTAAGTAATAATATTTAAGCACTTAATAATAATATAATTCTCTTAATAATTTAAAGGGTTAATAATATTAAGCTTATTAAGCTTTAATAAGTATTATATATCTTAATATTATTAATAAATCTATTAACTTTAAAAGCGTTTATTAAAAAGCTATACTTTAAGTATATATAAAATTATTATAAAAAGCGTGTAATATATAATAAAGAATATCTTATTATTTAAAGTATAACGTATAAATAATTTAATTACTTAAATTACTTATATACGTAAATTATAAAGTATTAAAATACTCTTAAAGTTATTAATAATTTAATAGCTTTCTTTATAAATAATACCTTATAATTTATCTCTTTATAAGTATTACACCTTAAAATAAGTTATTTTAATTATGTAAATTATATTAAGTTAATAATAGATTTAAGTATTTAAGTAATAAATAAGAGTATAAGGCCTTATAAAGCTTATATTATAAGAAAAGATAAGGCTAAAAACGCTTAAAGCGTAACTTATAAGGCACTTAATTAAAGTTAAAGATAAATAATTAATCTTAAAGGTTTTATTAGTCTATCAACTTTAATAAAAGAAGCTTATTACCTATTAATAATTAATAATCTTATTAAAAAGTTATAGGTTTACCTATTATAAGAGAAGTTATAAGCTATTATATATATTTAAGCGAATATAATAATAATAAAAGTATAAACGTATAAAATAATTTAATAATATAAGTTAAATAATAATAATAAATTTAAGAATATAATTCTTTTAAACTTCTTTAAGTATAAGAGAATTATATTTAAGTAAATCTTATTATATTAATTAAATTAAAACCTTATAAAGTAAGCTTATTAAATAATATAAAATTAAGTTAAAGTTATATTTTATAATAATAAATTACTTAAGAAGCTTTAAAAGAAAATATTATAAGCGGTTATTTATACTTAAAAAAGATTATTATATAATATAATAAGCGATATAATACCTTATAAAGCTTAAATTAATATTAAATTATATATATTATACCTTTAATAATTAAGCTATTAAGTATATAAGCTAATATTAAAGGTTAAGTTTTTAAAGAAGCTTAATAATTAAATATATTTATACTTTCTTATAGAATATAAAGCTAATAATATTTATTAATTATAAAATTTAATTATTAAATTAATTAAATAAGTTAAAAAGATTACCTTTAATAAATAAACGTAAATTAACTTAAAGGTTAAATTTAAACTCTCTTAATAAAGTATAAACTTACTTATATTACTTTATATAAAAGAGATTCTTTTAATTAAATAATTATAATAATACTTTTTAATTAATTTTAAGGTAAAGTTAATTATAAAAGCTCTTATTAATTAATTTAAGAAAAGAACTTAAAAGAGAAATTAACTTAATTATTAAGTATAAGAAGTTTAAAAGAGAATTTAATTAACTATTTATACTAATAAATTAATTAATAAGCTTTTAAAAAACCTAATAATATATTATATAATTAATCTATTAATATAAAAATAAAAAGTATTAAGTTAAATACTTTACTTAAAAACTTTATTATAAGAGTTTACCTTTATAAATAAACTTTAAGAACTTCTTTTAATATTAAAGAATATTATATCTCTTTTAATAGTATATCTTATAACGTTAAATAAATTAATAAAGAATAAAAAGCTTAAAACTTACGTAAAGGCCTTATAATTAATTAATTAATTAAAATAAAAGATAATTATTATAAATAAAGTTAATATCTTAAAAGAAATAAAACCTATAATAAGGTAAATAAAATAAATAATATATACGTATTAATTAATAAGTAAGTATTTAAAGCTAAGTTAAATTTAACTAATAAAATTAAATATTATAAGACTTAATATATAATTTAAGGCTTTAAATAAAAGTATAATATTAATTATAATAAAACCTTTATTTTAATAGTTTAATAAAAGATTTATGTTACGAACTAAGGGTACTTAAAGTAGTTGGCCGGCGTTATAGGCCGCTAGTATGCAGATAAGAATGGGGCTAACAGGATTATAAGTTACGTGAGGGGATTAGATAGGATTAGTTTAATTTAACTTAATAGATTAAAGGGGATTAACCTAATCTAATACAAGGGATTAAATGGGATCTATTTAATCTAGAATTATAATAAAGAGATAAACGAATACTTAAGAAGAAAGTATTTTTATAATTAAATAGTCTAGTTCTCTATTAATTAATTTAAGTAATAGTTTTATTATTAAAAGTTATACTCTTAATAGCCTTATTATAATACTACTTAAAAGCTACTTTATAGCATTTAACTTAACTTACTTTCTAAGAAATAAACCTATTATACCTTAGAACCTAAGCTACTATTACATTTTAATTAATTTTATTTAATAAGTTACCTTAAAACTTTAAGTAGTAATAACTTTTAAGATATTTACTTTAAGCAGAAAGATTATTAACTCTAAAAAGATAATAAAGTACCTTTATAATAAGATTATTAAGCTTAAGAAGTAGAATTAATAGCTTTTTAATTAATAGAATAATCTCTACGAAAAACTTAAGGTATAAAAAGAGAAACTTATAGTAGTTTAAAATCTTATACTTATATTCTCTATTAATAATAATAATATATTAAAATTCTTTAAGCTTAAATTATATAATAGTTATAAGGGTAATATAAGAAACTTTCTTATATAAGCTTAAGCTTATTTATAAGTTAACGAAAAAATCTATATAATACCTAAGTTATAAATTCTTTATATTAATAACCTTTCAATTAAAAAGGTAATAAAATAATAGAAGCTAACCCTTCGCGTATATCTTAAGTATAGCGTTAAAGCTAAAGTAAAAGTTATTTATATTTTCTTTAATTATAAAATCTTTAAAGAATAACTTCTTATTACATTTAAAAACTTTAATAAGTATAAAGAAGCTATATAATAGCTTACTTAACTTAAGTAAACTAGATTTATAGCTTATTATATTAAGGAATTTAAACGTATTATAGTAAAACTTAATTAAAATATTAAACTTAAAATAAAAGTTTTTTATTAAGAACTTAAAGAAGAAGTAAAGAATAACATTTATTAAGAAGATTATTTTAAGCTATTTAATAACTTTATTAAAATAGTTATTAAGGTAAATAATTATTTATATAAGTAACGTTATAAAAAAAGTTATAGGAAATTTAAATTATATACTAGGTTTAATAAACCTAATAATAATAAGCCACATTAAATATTAATAGTATACGGGTATTATATTAGACTTATAGAACTTAATGCTATAAATAAGAAAAGAGGGAAAACTTATTATAATTATAGTAAGATTAAACACTTTATAAATAAATATAAAGCCTTAAAAAAGCTATAAAAGCTAATTTTTAAAGGTAAAAAGCTTTATACTATAAACTAAAAAGACTTATTTACGTGAAATCTTAGTATAATAAGTAATAAAGAAAGCCTTACATTAATAAATAATATTAATTTAAATAAAGATTAAAAATTTAAAACCTAACTAATACCTAATAACTTTTAGAAATATTAAATACCCTTACTAAAAAGTAAACCTTTATTAAAATAAATCTAAGAAGAAGAGAATTATTTAATTAAGAAAGATAAACCTAAAATTAAATATAAACTTTTTAATTAAACCTTTTATTATAATAATAATTACTATACGTATCTTAATAGTAAGTAAGGTAACGAATAGTTTCTACGAGAATAAAAGAAAAGGAGAATAACCCTTATAATACAATTAAAATTACGATAAATTAATTTAAAGATATTAAACGAAAAGTTATATTATACTAAGAATAACGCATATACTATTTAAGCTATAATCTTATAATATAAGAAGAAAGAGAATTATATAACTACGAGTAACTCGCTTAGCTTAAGTTTAATTAATATAAATAGTAGGTTAAGTAATTACTAAGAAAGCTTTAATAATATATTAAAAGATAACTGTTAATAATAGCGCCTAGAATAACGCGTTAAAGAATAATATAAGAATAGAATTAATAAATTAGGAAATAATAGCTATTATTATAATTAAAACCAATTTCTTAATAGAGATGTAACGGTGGCTTAGGTTCTAAGGCATAGTAGGTCTGTTTCTTAGGAAGTAAGTCAGGTTAAATGCTACAGAGTAGCTTTTAAGCAGTATCACAATAAGGCCGTTAAGAGTATAACTCTCAATAGTAAAACTATTGCTTAGATTGATTAATAGAGAACTAGACTATCTGACTATGGGAATACTTCCTCCTTAAGTATTCGTTTATCTCTCTATTATAGTCCTGGATCGATTGGCTCGACCATTAATCCCTTCGAACCTTGATCGACTGGCTCAAGGTTCGGTCGGTTTAATCCTCCCTGGTCAATGTGTTTGAACATCGACCTCTTCGATCGCCTCTTAGGTCACGTGGCTGGTCACGTGCCCCTGCCTTCTTCTTGTGCCCACGGGTCGTGCCTGTCCTAGCTGGTACGGTCCTGTCCCGTGTCTTATGTAGTGTCGTTCGTAACATTATGCCCCTTCTCTGTTAGTCTTATCCTTAAGGCCATTGAAATAGGCCGGCTTAAGTGTCGTGCGTTTTCTTCCTTCTATTATCATGTGCTATTATATCGACTAACCGTGTCTTAAAACAGTGGTTTAAAGCTTCGTTTACTTCTTCCCTTCGCTGGGATAACCTTCTTTCTGCGATAATTAACAATTCGTCTTTGTCCTTTATAAAGGCTTGCGCTCGCTACGCTCGTATGGGACTTCCCTAATGTGAAGCCTCCGTTTCCGATTCGAGTTATTATGTGAAGTGTGTAGTGGATAAGCAAGGGAATTATAATATTGCGGGGGTGACCCCTTAACAGCTTCGCAGCATTGCGAATTAACATTACAAGCTCGAGAGGGAGCTTAAAGAAGCTAAGGAGCGTGCCTTAGCCGAAAATTAAAAGGTCTTGCGTTTACGAAAACAAAAGAAATTATAGTTTAAGAAAATAATGCGTGTGGTTACGCGTGGTATCGATAACGTTAAAGAGTTGGAACGTGTGGAACGTGAGGAAGCGGAACAGCTTTAGAAGACTACGGGGGTCCTTCCTACTCCTTCCGAGGATTTAGATCCTGCTTTGGTTCGTTCCTTGGATACCGAATTTAGTATCAAGTTATTAGACGGTGCTTAGGAGATTAATTGGGATGCGTTCCTTAGGAATGAAACTGTTTAAGCAACGTTAAGCAGTTCGTGAGATTTTTGGCTGGTTCCCAGGTGTTTTCGGAGTTTAGATATCCCTTCCATTTAACGAGATAATAACGATTCTTTGTGTCTCCCCGTGCTTTAAGTATCCGTTTAACTTCGTATTCGTTAGTATCTTCCATTGTAATGTTTATAGCGATTATAGATTTATCTGGTGCTTTCTCTAGTAGCAATATATGAAATATGGGATGGATTCTCATTCCATCTAGTAATAATAGTTTATAGTTGGTATTTAAGATTTTCCGTTTGATAAGGAATGGTCCGATCTTCTTCTAGTCGAGTTTATCGCTAGGTCGTTTAGTTTTGATGTTTTTGTGAATAAGGTATACTTTATGTCCCTCCTTTAGGATTAGCGCTGGTAATCTCTTTTTGTCCGCGTAGTGTTTTATTCGGTTCTGTAAAAATATCCATTCCTGTTACAAGTGTTTCTATATTTCTGTTATGGTTGCTGCATGCGTTGTAGCTGCTGGCGCGTTCACATTCTGTGTTGCATGTGTTTCGATAATAGGGTCAAATCCGTAATTTGCCCTGAATGGTGACATCTTCATGTTGTCAATCTCAGAGCTATTGTAAGCCCATTGTGCTAGTAGTAGCCATTCTACCCAATCATTCTATTAGTAGTTAACATAGCTTCGCAGATATTGTTCGAGTATTTAGTTCAAGATTTCTATTTGTCCATTTAATTGTGGGTGGAATGCCGTTAATAAGCTTTGTTTGATCTTTATAGTTTCCATGAGGCATTTCCAAAAGTTTGAGGTGAACAATTTATCGCGATCCGATATAAGCTTTATTGGTAATCCATGTTGTGTAATGACTGTTTTAAAGAATATATACGCTAAGTCCTTGGTGTTGCTTGATTCCTTGTATGGAATGTAGTAGGCGTATTTTGTAAGTTTGTCCACAATAACTAGAATGCTATTGTAAGCTACTCCTGTCATGGGTTCTTTTGACTTTGGTAGTTTAACGATGAAGTCTATTATAACAGTTTGCTATGCTCTTTCAGGTGGTGATATCGGTTGTAATTCTCCGTATAGTGCGTGTCGCGCTAATTTTACTTTGTTACACGTATCATATTTCTTAATAACTTCTTGTACTATTTTTTGCTTTCTGGGAAGTCGTACGATCTTCTTAGCCTACTAATCGTTTTCCCTACACCCTAATGTCCGTGTAGTAGGTGCTCATGTATTTCCTTAATAAGTTATTCTTAAAGTGTACTGGGAATATACTGCCGTTTATTGTATAAGAAGGTCTTACCTTCCTTAGACAAATGCGTTTTCGTTTCCTAATTGTCCAGATAGCTATTATTATTAATGCATAATGCGATCCAATACATCCATGTTTCATTTAGCTTAACTTACTAGGTTATATTAATTTCTTGGGTGCCTAGCACAAGGTTCCTATCCTTAGTAGCGCGTAGTAAGGGTGCATTACTCACTTGCTTATCCGATTTTAAGTCCTCTCTTTGGCTGAGCGCGTCTGCTCTTTCGTTTTCGGATCCTTTACGGTATATAATTTCAAAGTTATAATCCGTGAGGGTTTCATACCATCTAATCTGTCGTTTATTTAGATCCTTTATGGTTAAGAACGATATGAGATTCTTGTGGTTAGTATAAACCTTAATTTAATACTTTGCTCCTATGAGATAGTGTCTCTATTCTTTAAAGCACTTAATAATAGCTATGAGTTCTTTGTCGTGGATCCTATAATTGAGTTTGGGTCCGTGGAGTTTCTTCGAGAAGAATGCAACTAGGTGTAATCTTCCTTAATTATCTCGTTGTCTAAGCTGTTCGCCTAGTGCAAAGTCTAAGGCGTCCGTTTTAAGCTCATAAGGTTTATCCTAATCAGGTGCTTTTAATACAGGTTCTAACGTAACTAAATTTTTCATTTTCTGGAATGCTATGGCTTCTGGTTCGTTCCATTAGAAGCTAACTTCTTTCTTTGTTAGGTTTGTAAGAGGTCGTGAAATGTCTCTATATTCGCTTAAGAACTTGCGGTAGAAGTTCACGAATGCTGTGAATCCTCTAACTTCTTTTAGATTCTTTGGTGTAGGCTATTCCTTAATGGTTTTGATCTTATCCGGGCTCATTCGTATTTCTCCGTGTGTGAGCACGTACCCTAAAAAGTGCATAGTGTTCTGGTGGAACTGGCATTTCGAGGCTTCAACTAAGAGTTTATTGTCCTGTAGAGTTTGTAGTACCTCATGTACATGTTGCTTATGTTCCTTAAGGGTATCCAAGTAAATAAGAATATCGTTAAGGTATACAACCATAAACACTCCTAGTTGTTTCCGTAAGATTATATCGATTATTCTTTAAAAGGTTGCTAGTGCGTTAGTAAGCCTAAAAGGCATCACTAAATATTCGTAGTGTCCTCTACTAGTTCGAAATGCTGTCATCTACTCGTAGCCTTCTTTTATTCGTATAAGGTTATAGGCTCCTTTTAAGTCGAGTGTGGTGAACCATTTGGCTTTTCCAACTTTATCTCTAATTTCCGTTATAAGCGGTAACGGGTATTGATTCTTAATTGTGATCTTATTTAAGTGTTAGTAATTAATGCATGGTTGTAGTTTCCCGTTCTTCTTTAGTACCCACAGGATTAGGTATTCTGCTAGGGACTCTAATAGTCGTATATATCCCTTTTATAGCATGTCCTCTAGATACTCCTTAAGCGCCTTGTCTTGCTTAGGGTTCTGAGGATAAATTTTATTGAACGTTAGTTTAGTACCGGGCTAGAGTCTAATCTCGTAGTCCTAGCGTGAATGCTCCGGTAGTCCTGTTTCTAGCTCTCCGCTAAACAGCTTACTATACTATGAGTATTCCTCGGGAATCTCCGTTATCTTAGCTTTTGGCTCTCTGGCGATCACATATATTCTTAAAGGCCTGTCGTAGTTTGAATGAGGTGCCCTTTGTAGGCTGCTCTCTGCTTCGTAACCGCATCCTGGTAAATCCCATTAAAGTTAGCCGGTTCTCCAATTAACTCGTGGATTGCTCGCTTATAACCAGGGTATCCCTAATATAACATCGTGTTTTGAGATCACTGTAATATTTAATGTAACTCGGTGTTTTGTGCCTTGTATATCAACTAGAAGCTGCGCAACTTCCATATCGACTACTCCTTGGCTATACTTTACCGCAGTTCCTTCCACAATCGTAAGTCGGTAGGGCTCGTCTTTGGGTGTCTAAGGCAATCGTAATTTGTTAACGAGATTTAGCGAGATAAAATTTCCTTATGCTCCGCTATTAATTATTGCCTAGATCCTTTGTCCTATTATAGTTATGTCGATTATAAGGTGTGCTATGCTGCCGATGTTTACAGTATATAGAGACCTGTTAGATCTCCGTTGAGGAATCGGTCTTAATTGCGATGACGGCTGTCGTTTCCCGATTTGTTGATCCTATCCTTATGTCGTTCTCTAGCGCGTTATTCTAGGCGCTATCGTTGGCGGTTATCTTCCGACGCATTATTAGAGCTTCCTTGGTGATCGCTTGATCTACCATCTGTGTTAATCGAACTTAGGCTAAGCGAGTTACTCGCAGTCACACAGTTCCCTTCCTCCTTGCATTATGGGGTTATAGCTTGGGTAGTGTGTGCGTTATCCTTAGCATAGTATAACTTTCCGTTTAATATCTTTAAATCGGTTCGTTGTAATTTCGGTTATATCGTGAGGGTTATTCTCCTTCCCTTTCGTTCTCGTGGAAACTATCCGCTACCTTGCTTGCTGCTAAGGTGCGTGTAGCAATTGTCATCGTAATAGAAGGTCTAATTAAGGAGTCTGTGTTCGATTTTAGGTTCGTCTTTCTTAGTTAGATAATTCTCTTCTTCTTGGATCTATTCCAGTAAAGGTTCACTTTTTGGTGAGGGTGTCCAGTGTTCCTAAAAGTTGTTAGGTACTAGTTGGGTTCCGAATTCCTAATCTTTATCCGAACTAATATTATTTGTTAACGTGAGGCTTCCTTTATTACTTGCCACACTGAGATTTCGCGTGGGTAAGTCTTCTCGGTTTACGGTATAGAGCTTCCTACCTTTAGGAATTGGCTTCCATAGCTTTTTCAAGGCTCTGCATTTATTCGCAAAGTGTCTAGTCTTGCCATAATTGTAACAAGTCTTCCCCTTTTCCTTATTCGCGGCGTTAAGTTTTATAGGTTCGGCGTGGTACCCGTATGCTGTCAATGTTCAGCGTGGCTTGCTACTATTAGGTTTATTAAACCTAGCATATGATTCGAATTTCCTGTGACTTTTTTCGTAACGTTACTTGTATAAACGGTTATCTGCCTTGATAACCATTTCAACGAAGTCGTTAAATAACTTAGGACGATCTTCTCAATAAATGTTATCCTTTACTTCTTCTTTAAGTCCTTAATAGAAGACTTCCATTTTAGGTTCGGTATTCTAGTTAAGTTTTGCTATGATGCGTTTAAACTCCTTAGCGTAATGAGCTGCAGATCCGGTCTGCTTGAGTCGAGTAAGCTGTCGTGTAGCTTCTTTGTGCTTATTAGGGTTTCCAAATGCAGCGAGAAGTCGTTCTTCAAAGGTTTCGTAATTAAAGAAGATGTGGACAACTTCTACTCCGGCTTTAGCGCTGTGCTTAAGATGTGCGCGAAGGGTTAGCTCCCACTATTCCATTGCTTTCCCAGTCAAGAGGTTACTAATGCAAAGAATCTGTAACTCAGGTGTCGTATAGATTTTTTCGTTGACTCGTAGGTAAGCTTAGGCTTGTGTGAGAAAGTTCCTCACATCACCCTTGTAACCATCGTATGATTTAGGCTTGGGGAATTTTAGCATGTTATTATTAATAGAGGATGCAGGTGTGAGATTTTAAACTGCTGCAAGTTCCTCTTCTCGTGCCTCAAGTTTCTCGTAGAGATCATTCTGTCGGTCGAGAAGCTATCGATTCTGCTTCTTAAGCTCGGTGATCTTGTCATGGAGGTACTTCATCATCTCCCCGGGGTTGGTGGTCTTTCCGCTTAAAGTAAACATCTTGGAAGTCGTTACTGCTCAAAGTTTCAAGGTAACTTACTGAACAGGATTAATTAAAATGTAACGGTGGCTTAGGTTCTAAGGCATAGTAGGTCTATTTCTTAGGAAGTAAGTCAGGTTGAATGCTACAGAGTAGCTTTTAAGCAGTATTACAATAAGGCCGTTAAGAGTATAACTCTTAATAGTAAAACTATTGCTTAGATTGATTAATAGAGAACTAGACTATCTGACTATGGGAATACTTTCTCCTTAAGTATTCGTCTATCTCTCTATTATAGTCCTGGATCAATTGGCTCGACTATCAATCCCTTCGAACCTTAATCGACTAGCTCGAGGTTCGGTCGGTTCGATCCTCCCTGGTCGATGTGTTTGAACATCGACCTCTTCGATCGCCTCTTAGGTCACGTGGCTGGTCACGTGCCCCTGCCTTCTTCTTGTGCCCACGGGTCATGCCTGTCCTAGCCGGTGCGGTCCCGTCCCGTGTCTTGTGCAGTGTCGTTCGTAACAAGAGATTTAACAGGTCTTTATATACTATAAATATTAGTAGTATAATATACCTTATAATTAATATAATTATAATAGAATAAAGGATTTAAGTAATAATTAATAGTAGAGTATAAGGAAATTTTATCTCGCTAAATCTTATTAATAGATTATAATTACCTTAAACACTTAAAGATAAGCTTTATTAACTTATAATTATAAAAGAAACTATAATAAAGTATAACTAAAAAGTAATTAATATAAAAGTAGCGTAACTTCTCGTTAATATATAAGGTATAAAACACTAGGTTATATTAAATATTATAATAATCTTAAAATACGATATTATATTAAAGATACCCTGGTTATAAGCGAGTAATTTATAAGTTAATTAAAGAACTAGTTAACTTTAATAGAATTTATTAAAATATAGTTATAAAGCTAAGAGTAGCCTATAAAAAGCACTTTATTTAAACTATAATAGGCCTTTAAGAATATATGTAATTACTAGAGAGCTAAAAGCTAAGATAATAAAGATTTTTAAGGAATACTTAAAGTATAATAAGCTATTTAATAGAAAGCTAAAAATAAGACTATTAGAGTATTTATACTAGAACTATAAGATTAAACTTTAACCTAGTATTAAATTAACGTTTAATAAGATTTATTCTTAAAACCCTAAGTAAAATAAGGCGCTTAAGAAGTATTTAAAGAATATATTATAAAAGGGATATATAAGACTATTAAAGTCTCTAGTAAAATACTTAATTCTATAGGTATTAAAGAAGAATAAGAAACTATAATTATATATTAATTACTAATACTTAAATAAGATTATAATTAAGAACTAATACCTATTATTACTTATAATAAAAATTAAAGATAAAGTTAGAAAAGCTAAATAGTTTACTATACTTAACTTAAGAGAAGCTTATAATCTTATATAAATAAAAGAAGGCTATAAGTAAATAATAGTATTTTAAACTAATAGAGAATACTATAAATATTTAATAATATCTTTTAGGCTTATTAACGTATTAATAACCTTTTAAAGAATAATTAATATAATCTTACGAAAATAACTAAGAGTATTTATAGTTATATACCTTAATAATATTCTTATTTATTTAAATACTCTTAAGAAATATAAATAATATATATATAAGATACTATAAACTCTATAGAATAATAAACTCTTAATTAAAGCCTTAAAATACTAGTTCTACTAGAATACTATACACTTTTTAAGGTATATACTTATATATAAAGAAATATAAATAAGCTTAAATAAGATTAAAACTATTAAGAAATAGCTTATATTAAAGAATCTAAAAGAAGTTAAAGGATTTATAGTATTTATAAACTTTTATTATAAGTTTTTAAGTAAATATAAAGATATTTTATAATCTCTTATAAACCTAATAAAGAAAGAAGTTAGCTTTTAATAGAATAAACTAAAAGCTATAGTATTTTAAAAAATAAAAGATTTAATTACGTTAAAACTTATATTAAAAGCACTTAATTAAAATAAACCTTATAAGCTTAAAATAAACGCCTTAGACTTTATATTAAGCGAATAGCTTAAATAATAAGATAACTAGAAAAGATTATACCTAGTTATATTCTTTTTAAAAAAACTTTATAAACCTAAACTTAATTATAAGATTTATAATAAAGAACTTATAGCTATTATTAAGTGCTTTAAAGAATAAAGATACTATTTTATAGGAGTAAAGTATTAAATTAAAGTTTATACTAATTATAAGAATCTTACGTTATTTTTAATTATAAAGGATTTAAATAAACGATAGATTAAATAGTATAAAACCCTTATAAATTATAACTTTAAGATTATATACTATAAAGAATTTAAAAATAAAAGAGTAAACGCGCTTAGTTAAAGAGAGAACTTAAAATTAAATAAGTAAGTAAGTAATACACTTTTATTACGCGCTATTAAGAATAAGAACCTTATACTAGGTACCTAAGAAATTAATATAATCTAATAAGTTAAGCTAAATAAAATATAAATATAAAGAATCGTATTATATATTAAGAATAATAGTTACTTAAATAATTAAAAAACGAAAACGTATTTATTTAAGAAAGGTAAAACTTTCTTATATAATAAACAGTAGTATATTTTTAATATACTTTAAGAATAGCTTATTAAGGAAATATATAAGCACCTATTATACGAATATTAGAGTGTAAGAAAAATAATTAGTAGGCTAAAAAGATTATATAACTTTTTAAAAAGTAGAAAAATAATATAAGAAGTTATTAAGAAATATAATACGTGTAATAAAGTAAAATTAACGCGATACGTATTATACGAAGAATTATAACTAATATTATTACCTAAAAGAGTATAATAAACTATTATAATAAACTTTATCGTTAAACTATTAAAGTTAAAAGAACCTATAATAAGAGTAGCTTATAATAGTATTTTAATTATTATAAATAAACTTATAAAATACGCCTATTACATTTTATATAAGAAATTAAGTAATACTAAGAACTTAACGTATATATTCTTTAAAATAGTTATTATATAATATAAATTACTAATAAAGCTTATATTAAATTACGATAAATTATTCACGTTAAACTTTTAGAAATACCTTATAAAAACTATAAAGATTAAATAAAACTTATTAACGGTATTTTACCTATAATTAAATAAATAAATAGAAATCTTAAATTAAATACTTAAATAATATTTATAAAGCTATATTAACTACTAATAGAATAATTAGGTAAAATAGCTACTACTAGTATAATAGGCTTATAATAGCTTTAAAATTAATAATATAAAGATATTACTATTTAGGTAAACTATAAATTTAACCTTATTATTAAGATATACGCGGTATAAAATATAAACGTACTAGTAGCTATAGCGTATATAGTAATAATAATAGAAATATAGAAATACTTATAATAAAAATAAATATTTTTATAGAATTAAATAAAGTATTACGCGAATAAAAAGAGATTACTAGCGCTAATTCTAAAGAAGAGATATAAAGTATACCTTATTTATAAAAATATTAAAATAAAATAATCTAGTAATAAACTTAATTAAAAGAAAATTAAACTATTTCTTATTAAACGAAAAATCTTAAATACTAACTATAAACTATTATTACTAAATAAAATAAGAATCTATTTTATATTTTATATATTACTATTAGAGAAAGCACTAGATAAATCTATAATTACTATAAATATTATAATAGAAAATACTAATAAATATAAAGTTAAACGAATACTTAAAGTATAAGAAGGTATAAAGAATTGTTATTATCTCGTTAAATAAAAGGGATATTTAAACTCTAAAAACACCTAAAAACTAGCTAAGAATCTTACGAATTACTTAACGTTACTTAAATAATTCTATTAAAGAATAAAAACTTATTAAAAATAGGAAAACCTAAGTTTACTAAAAACTTAGGTATTTAATTAAGTATATTAGACTTTAACTTTAAACGCTTTTAGGCCTTTAACTTGTTTAAACTCTTTATACTATAAGTAATTATCTTTATAGCCTTTTATTATAAAAATTTCTCTTAATAATAAATCCTTTATAAACGAGCTATTACTTACTTTAAATTCTTTTTAATTAAAGCACGTTCTCTATTAAGATAATTCTTTTTATAAAGGATATAATTATAAGTATTTAAAAACGTTTCGCTTAAATTATAGCTAGTATAATTACGTAAAGTATATTCGCTATATTTATCTTTCCCTTTAGTAATAATACACTCTTAATTGTTTTTTTAACACGAATTATAAGAAAGTATAATAAAGCTAAAGGTAAATATAAACTTAAAAAAACGTTTACAATTAATCTTTTAATTAAGGTGAGATTACTATTTTAAAATACGGTTAAAAGATATTATAAAAAGAATAATAAAGAAAGAAAAAAGGGAAAAGAGAGAAATAAAGAGAATACTTATTAAATAAAACGAAATAACCTTAAGAATAAGACTAATAGAGGAGAAGTATTATATTATAAACTAAGAGTACCTAAAGCAGTTAACTAGCGTTATAAGCCGCTAGTATATAGATAAGAATAGGGCTAATAGAATTACAGGTTACGTAAGGGAATTAAATAGGATTAATTTAATTTAACTTAATAGATTAAAGGGGATTAACCTAATCTAATACAAGGGATTAAATAGAATCTATTTAATTTAGAATTATAATAAAGAGATAAACGAATACTTAAGGAGAAAGTATTCCTATAATTAAATAGTTTAATTCTTTATTAATTAATTTAAGTAATAGTCTTACTATTAAGAGTTATACTCTTAATAGCCTTATTATAATACTACTTAAAAGCTACTCTATAGCATTTAACCTAACTTACTTTCTAAGAAATAGACCTACTATACCTTAGAACCTAAGCTACCTTTATAGTTTATTACTTATTATTTACTTTAATTATACTCTTAAATTAAAAGATTAAATAAATAAATATAAAGATAATCTTTTTATATAATTATATAAATAAAATAATTTACATTAAACTTTTAAATAACTTTAAGAAATTTAATAAGATTTAATAATTAAAGAAGGTATTATATAGCTTAAAATAAGCACTTAAAGTATAATTTAAAATACTCTTTATTAAATGAATCTCTTATAAATTTAAATAATTTAAATATAATAAGGTTATATTTATTAAGAATAATATTATTATTAATATTTACGTAAATAATTTATTATTCTTTAACTTAAATAAGAAAGTTATTATAAAAGTAAAGGGTAAGTTATTAAATAAATTTAAGATAATTAACTTAAATATAATAATATTTTTCTTAAATATAATTATAATAAGAGATTATAAGAAAAGAACTCTTTTATTATTATAATAATTATATTTAAAAAAATTACTTAAGTAATTAAAGATAAATAATATAAAGCTTTAATATACACTTATAAATATCTTTAAAGTATTAAAACCTTATAAAAAGAGTAAAGAATATAATAAGAATAATAAGTAGCTTTTTTAATATATTCTTAAAATACTAATATTTATAATAATTAATACTTATATTAATTTAACCTATTTAATAATAAAGCTTAATAAACTTATAATAAATTTATTAATAAAACACTTATTTATAATAAAGTATATATTACGTTATATTAAATATACACTTAATTTATTATTATAATTTAATAATAATAATAATTAATAAATTATAAATTACTTTAATATTAAGTAAATATAAGATAAGAGTAACTTAAAGTTTATAAATTATTATATCTTTTTATTAACTAATATTATTATTAATTAAAAGAGTAAAAAATAAAGTATAATAATTACGTTAAGCATTAAATTTAAGTATATTAAGCTCTTTAATATAAGACTAAAAATTATATATTTAAAAGGCCTAATAAAGAAAATATATAAAGAGTAAATACTATTATAATTATTTATTAATAATAATAGCGCTATAATAATCTTTAATAACGTTAAATTTTACGAATAAATTAAGTATATTTAAATTTAATATTATAAGATATAAGAGCTTATATAAGAAGATATAATAAAAGTTAATTAAACTTTTAAGAAGAAAAACCTAATAAATTTAAAAATAAAAGTATTATTATAATTAAAGTTAAAGAAGTAAGTTAAGTTTATTAACTTAAGGTAAAAGAAAAAGAAAAAGAAAATAATTACTTAAAAGAATAATATTAATAAAGAATATTACGTTAATAATTATTAATTATTACTCTTTTTCTTATAAGATTTTAATAAAAGTAATAAAATATATATATTAACTTTTAATAAATAAGCCTTTATAATTATATTAAGAAGAGGTGTTTAATTTTTATAATTAATTATAATTACTTTAATTAAATTAATAAGTAAAATATATATTAAAGCTTATACCGCCTATAATATATACCGGTGTAACTTGTACTTTACATCCCACATAACGGGACAATACATACAGTTGCAACAGCAGCACTAGTAGGATATTGGCCGTTCTGGTTAATCTAAAATAGCACCAGATTAGACCGGACCGGACAAACCGGACTTCACATCACAATTTCAATGTAATGGCTTCAAAAACAGCAGCCATGCGCTGCATCGTGCGCGCACAGCAACGCCCAAGGCATTCGCCATGTCGCCTAGTCCAGCAGCGCCAGCTCTGCAACACACCTCGCCTCCAGACAGACGGCGTGTTTCGAGCATTGACTGAGCAAAGGATGCAGGTTCCCTGGATTGAGGCATTTCGCAAGCAGCAGTCCGAAATGGCCAACAAGAGCCACAGCGAGCCTCGTGCGCCAGCTAAACCTGACCTGACGCCAAAGAAAATGTCAGACAGCTACCATAGCGTCGTAAGTGCCACGAGACGTTGACCGGTACGGGAAAGACACAATGAGTACTACCAATGTCTGGGCTCTAATGTACTGTTTCACCTTCAGATCCTTCCTCTCGCCCAAGAGCCATCTCTGCTCGACACCTACCTCAACGCCACCGGCCACATTCGTCTAGGGACCATCTTCATGGACTTGGACGCCTTGTCCGGCGTCATTGCCTACAAGCACACTGGCGAAGGCGTCAACACTGTCACAGCCGCCTTTGACCGCATCACCATCAACCGCCCTCTCACAGACATCTGCGACCTCGAGCTGAGCGGCCAGGTCTCGTACGCTGCCGGAGGCTCGAGCATGGAAATAAGTCTCCAAGTCGCCAAGGCGCCCAAGGACGGGCAAGAGGTCAAGCAGGAAGACGTCATGATCACATGCCAGTGCACCATGGTGGCCACAGACCCTGCCACCAAGAGGCCCGTCAAGATCGCACCAGTCCGCACGGATACCGAAGAGGAGAAGCGCATCTTTGCGCGGGGCGAAAGGAACAGCAAGATGCGCAAGAAACTCTCGCAGCAATCTCTGTTGAAGACGGCGCCCAACGACGAGGAGAGCGACCTCATCCACGCCATGTGGCAGCGGCAGCTCCGGTACCATGATCCCAACGATTCGCTGCGCAAGCCCGACAACGTCTTCTTCATGGACACAACAAGGCTCAACACGGCAGCCATCATGCAGCCCCAGTATAGAAACCGCCACCACTTCATGATCTTTGGCGGGTTCCTGCTCAAGCAGACGTTTGAGCTGGCCTTTTGCTGCGCCGCCAGTTTTACCCACACGAGACCCAAGTTTGTGTCGCTTGATCCGTCGACGTTTCAGAATCCCGTGCCAGTCGGCAGTGTTCTTTATCTCACAGCGACAGTGGTGTATACGGATCCGCCACTGGTCGACCATGGCGCCGACGACGCAGAGTCCAACGAGACGCCGCGTCAGACGCGTGTCCAGGTCCGCGTAGACAGCAAGGTGAGAGACGTCGAGCATGGAGAGACAAAACCCACCGGGCAGTTCAATTATACTTTTCTCGTTGATAAAGATGTCAAGGTTATGCCGAGGACGTATTCCGAGTTTATGATGTACGTGGATGCGCGGAGGCGGGCCTCAAGGGTGCAGCAGGCCATTGCGAGCGGTGCATCGGAACCTGGCAAGGGCGAAGGCATCATGGAGTAACGACTTGCAGCACCAGGCTATTAAATAGGTTTGGCAGTACGCAGGACATTATCAAGAGCAAACATGACTGTGTCACGTCACGTCACGTCTCTGGGCACCCTGCTGGCAGCCGTGCGCTTTATAGAGGGAGTTGCGCGCATCCAAAAAACTCATTCTTGGGAATCTAAATCCGATTCACCGATTGCAACACATGCATTAAACCTGCGATCAACTCCAGAAGGTCATGTCTCGTGTGTAGCCTTGGCCAATCTTCGACTGGTATTTCCCAAGTAGCTAAAATACTAGCTTATGCTCGTCTTCTCGGTCCAAAAACGTAGTGCGATCAAGTCTCTCATTCTTGTCTGTGATGGGTGCTGGTGTGCTGATTGTAGATTCTTGTTCCACCATTTCAAGAAGTCGTCGTCGTCGATGTTGCCTCAGGTAGAGCAAGTGACTCCATCCATTTGTATTCACCCTGTAGCGTCTCAGTCAACTTTCGGGCGACTCAACCCCCTCCGTCTTCCGGTTTTCGCGTATATAGTGCCACTTATACCGAGGGTGGCGCAAATTCCAAGTACAGTCGGTCTTTTCGGGACGTGGCTCTGTGCGAATTGCCCCAAAGCAGGCCTCGTCTTGCACAAATGCTGCAACGCAGGCGGGCGTTTCGTTAGTAAAGCGACAGTACTTGTCTAATTTCACCTATAATGCCGTATTCGACTCGTCATTATTTCCCTCTTTTCTTGACTTGACTTATGTCAACACAAAATCTGTAATTTGTCGGCCCCAAAGCAACACACAAACCACCAAGTCCCAACACCACAATTATAACTCAAGTCCTCGTAGTAATAAAGGCTTTAAATAAGTGGTAAGCTGATACTAAAACGTTGATTAAATGCTTTTGAATATCCTACAACTGTTACACTTGTATTATAAGTGGAAGTCGCCTCAACGCTGTGTAAGTAACAAGGTAACGTGAACGATTTAGCCGTGCGGCGTAGACTCGTACAAAGTCGAGAATAAGACATATATAAAAGACACGATACAATTACTCTTAAAGATGGAACTTGTTGAATTGACGAGGCAGGCGTAAGGCCATCTTCTTACTCCAAAAGTACAGGTTCACCGCAAATGTGCCTCCAATTATAGAGGTCATGGCATTAATTTTTGGAGGATGGGATGCCGCTTTTGGAGGACAATTTACGAAGCGCCGAGGCTGACTTCGGTCGGCCCCACCCGACCATGTCAGCGCCACCCGGTCGGGGACCCACAGCACGGCGCTTTTAACGCATGGGATCCCTAACCTTCTTATAACCTAAAAGAGCGCCGACTAGTAACGTGCCACCCCACAACATCGTTAGCCCCCCATTTTCGTCACATCCACAACGACGCGATTGATGTAAGAGCCCTTTTTTTAACATTTAATAACTTTATTAAATTAAGCTCTTTTAACTCTAAATTTACATTATAGCCCCTATTAATATCGCTTATAAGAATAGAATTAAAGCCGCTATTAAAGACGTTAATTCCGGCCTTTTAAAGGTTTAAGTAGCTTAAGATTATAGCCTTTCTTAAATAACCCTTTATAATTAACTTTACGGTTATTAACTAATTTAAGAGGTTAAAGTAGGCTCTTAATAATTATTATAAAGATAAGAGAAAGACCTAGTAAATTAAATTCTATATAAGAAAGAAGCTAGTAGATTACCTAGCTACCGTAACGTTTAAGCTATTATATAGGTTATTATAGCTTAAGGTAATAATAGTAACCTAATTAAAAAGTATTAGGTTAACCGCTTTCTTTAACGTAACCAAAGGTTAAAATAAAGGTATTATAAGGTATTAAATTTAAAAGAACTCTTAACGTAATAGAAGATTAAATATAAGCTTTTTATAACCTTCTTAATTATTTAATTAAGGTTTAATTAATTAGGTTAACTTAAATTTATAACTTTAATGAAACTAGTATTATAAAAGGGGATTTTAAGGCTAGTAAGGTTATTAAAAGTAGCCTTATTAGATATTTAATAAGAATAATAGAGTCTTCTTATAAGTAGGCTTTAATTCTTAAATATATAAGCGTTATAGGTTATTATATTAAGCTTATAATTATCTTAAAAGGCTTAAAGCTTTAAGGGTAATAGTTTCTTAACTATTTTCTATATTAAGCTTTTACCTATAATAATTCTAGTTAAACTAATACTTAAATTACGATAAAATAGTTTAAAGAGGTCTTTTTACTAGAAATAACGCTTAAAAACCTCTTCTTATAGTATATTCTCGTTTTAAATAGCGTTAGGTTATACATTTTAATTAAATTAATGTATATAGCTTATATTAATCGTATATAGCTTCTTTTCCTTTTAGTAAAAACATTATATATTACCTAGCTATTAAACGTAAGCGTTTTTAGGCCCTTAAAAACCTATTATTATTAATAGTAAGCTAGTATTATTAATTTTAATATCTTATTACTACGATAAAAACAGCGATTTATTTAAGCTTATAAGAAAGCTTTTAGAAAGGCCTTTATAATAATAAATATTTAAGCTGAATTTTAAGCTACTAGTATTTTTTCTATTAATATTAAAAGAGCTCTTTAATCTATTATTAAAGATAATAGCGAAAATAAGCCTATAACACTAAAAAAGCAAAAAATTAATAAATAATAGGTTTAATAAATACCTTATAATAGTAAAGAGATTTAAGCTTAAGTAAATATATTATACTATAACCTTAATAGTATTAATCGCGAATATTAAACCTTAGCCTTAAAGGCTAATTATAGCCTTAATTAAAAGAATAGCCTTATTATAATCTTATCCGCTAAAAATAAATATCTTAAAGCTAAATTTAACGCTTTAAAGCCTATTAGCTAAAAGGCTATTAAAAAAGACCTTAATTAAGCCTTTACTATTATCCCTAATATCGTAAAAGCTAAAGCTAAAGCTAACTATATAATAGCTCTTTATAAAGAACGTTACAGCTATATAATTAAAGAAGATGCCCTTAAAATTACAGGCATAAATTAGTCTAATATAGAATTTACGTTCCAGTTGTAGATAGCTAATATATGCCCTTTTCGTTGAAAAATGCCTTAATTTCGATGTGTTATAATAGAGCCCTGGATATGACGAAAATGGGGGGCTAACGATGTTGTGGGGTGGCACGTTATTAGCGGATCTTATATGTGCTAATACAGGTAACTTGAACGAAGAAACGAAACTGAAACATCGCATTTATACTACAAATGCAATGATACTTCTTGGGAGAGAGCGTGAAATCCGGCGTGTGAAGTTTAAGGTGGATGTAAGATTATAAGAGGGACTGGAAGTCAGGTAGCCAAAGTAGGGGTAGCTGTATTGTAATAACTAAAGCTTATCCTATTTTTTAGTTGTGCGAGATGCAGGGGATATGGTCCCAAAGCCCCCGTTCCACGTGACGTTGTCAATCGCGTTGCAGGTGGGCGGGGTTCCCCAACCACCTTACAGTGGAGGCATAGACCGATGAGTTTCCTTGAAGCTGCGATATAGATTAATGCTTTATCTGCTTCTGGGACGAGTGTGCGCCCATGAGCTAGAGGCTTAAGAAGTTTTACTCTCCTTATCAGAGCATTGGAAGTAGTGTAGTTTTGTAGTTTTATAGTTTTTATAGTTTCAAATATAAAAAATTATATTAAATCTAATAAAATACTTATAGAATTATAAGTTTTACGGATAACTAGTATAAATTCTATATTATAAGCTTATATTAAAAAAAGTGGGTCCTTATATGATATTATAAGCTTAAAACTTAAAAAACTAGATTTTATAGTTTTTATAGTCTAGTATAGTATAGTGTGTTTTTAGAAAATTACATAATCTAGTTTTTAAGCTTATAAGAAGCTAAAAGGACCCACTTTTTTATGTGAGCTGATTGGTTATAATATTAGCTAATTTATGTATTTATTATTATAATTCAAGTATTTTATTAGATTTATTATTAATTATTTAAGCTTTTTTGAAAATTGAAAATGTAGTTTTCTTGTCAATGCTCTGACCACGGGTAACCTAATATAAAGATAGGTACCCTATAGATACCTATAACGTATAATAATATAATATAATAATGTAAATTAAATAAATAAATTAATTATAATAATTAACGTTAACCCTTTAATATTTAATTATATTTATAATAAGTCTTAAGTTTTTAAAGCATAAAGTAAGTTATATAAGTCTTATTTAGGTACCTAAAAATACCTAATATTTCTAATAGATAGTTATAGGTACCCCATTTTCTCCCATAAATCTATTTAGGTCTTTTTTTCCTACCCATACCTACCTAAAGGCTAAAGCCCACGGGTAAGCAACCCACACGGGTACCCGTGGACCTTTTACACCCTAGTCGCGCCCCTCTAACCCTGCGTAAATTGATGTAAATAAACCAATCCATATGTATGAATCAGCTAAAAATGAAAGGCAATATATTATTTACAGCTATTTAATGCATACGATTAGACGATTAGCAGTCATCTCGGTACAAAGTCAGGAGACTGGTGGAATCAATGGCGTCAGTTGTATCGAGAGGTAGCAAATTGAGAATCTGGAGATCTTATTAGTTGAAATCCCTGTCACGCTAAAATGTAACAGTCAAAGGGATAAGATCACCCTGGCGTCTTAGCTCTGTTACAAACTGGTGCCGTATGGAGTGAAATATTCAGGTGTAAGACTAACCAGTTTTCAGCGGCGACTTGAGATCCAGAGGTTATTTCATATACATGGCATTTATCTTAAGGTCAATTGCGGGATAAACGGAAGGCAACATGTCAATTCGTAGCAGCTAAGAGTACACTAGGGTAGAACTACAGTAAATTGTTCTCCACATGACGTCTGAGATCCTGCACAATTGAGACATCCCAAGGCCTCCCCAACTCAGCCTCCCTTTCAGTCTTAGCAGAGATATACATGCAAGTATTCAACAGATTAGCTGGAATGCTTCTGAGGACCGCCGAAGAAAGTTCCTTAGGCGGAAATTCTGCAAATAAGCTCCTCTTACTATACGAATATTAGCTCAATTCGCCGGTCGTTTAAACCGAAAAAATACCTACATAGATGTCTCGGCAAAGTCCGAGTATACCGCAAGCAAGAGGCTAGAAGGTTCTGCATAAGCTCTCTAACGTCTTCCTATTAACCTTTTCCGCAATAGCTCTTGCCTAGGCGATTTTGCTCTAGGGTCTGAGCCAAGGGCATCCAGGTACATATCGTAGGCGATGGTTGTGTACCTGCCCCTGCGCCAATCAAGAGCGTTTGGCCATGTGTCCCGCTCACTCCTAATTCTGAACTCCAAAGCGTCTAGAAAATTGGCTAGCTGGAAGTAACCAAACCTGGCTGGTAGGGTCACTCTAGGGTCGCCGTTGATGACACTCTCGAGTGCATTCACCGCTGCAATGACATACGTACGTCGCATAGGTTTATTGTTCGGAAGAGATGTTATTCGAAGAAGGGCAGTCCAGGAGTCTACAACTGTTTCCCAAGTGTCAAAAAAGTCTCTTTTCGCGTTAAATTTAATGAATCTTCCGCAAATATCCTCATAACGTGATACTTTATCTGCCGTTCTCTCGGTCCAATCATTGGTGAATGTGGGAGTAGACATTGGGTAGAGCTGGCTAGGAGCGATTTGAGAAAAGACATTTTCCTGTCTCCCGGGACTGATATTGTGGCGATGTGGCATGTTGGTAGCATTAATTTGGATTGACATGATGTTATTTTCAGGACTTTACGTTCAGTTATCTGTGCTGTAATCGTAGGAGTTCCATGGTCTTTTGTATTTGGACCCTTCTCTTCATTTTTGGCTGCCCATTTGGCTGCGTAATTTGGCTGTCCATTTGGCTGCGTATTTTAGCTGCCCATTTGACTGCGTATTTTTGGTGCAGCGCATTTGGCTGCGTTCCATTTGCGGCTATGGCACACTGGCCGTGATCAAGCATGTTGCTATGAAACAACATAATCGAGATTAGTGAACCAACACAACCTACGCTGATGCGGCCATTCCTGCAAGCCGCATCACATTACAGCTGGAAGGTAAGAAGGGAAGGAAGGATACAAGGCTGGTGGGCTACGATCCTACGCTTGTGCAGACAGTGCCCGCATGCAAGGCCTAGTCAACGGCTTGGTGCACAGGCGCCGAGTGAACATGCAATGCGCAGTCCACCAGCCATGTCGTCGCGATTTCACTCAAGGAAGACGCTCTCCTTGAATACTTAAATGGGAGTCGACTCCAGGGAGGGAACGTTCAGATGCACTCACTTTCAATTAAACCTTCGTCTTCAGTTTGGCAGCTTGAACCTTCAATCTTAAGGTAACAAGTGCAAGCATCCATTTTCTGTTGTTTATCATAACTAACTGTTTTCTGTGCAGAACAAAGCACCTATAATGGCTCAGTGCAAGTCGTGTGGTGGGACTGGCAAGGAGAGGTGCGGGGGTTGTGGGGGCAGTGGCTCCACCTCGAGCGAACCATATACTTGTTTCAACTGTGGTGCAACTGGCCAAACTACTTGCTCAGCCTGTAGCGGATCAGGTGCGAAATGATAAGGGTCTATAAACAGAAGTAGATCAACCATAGCCATGACACTCTTTTTTTCCACTTCCGTGGTTTTTTTTTAATGAGGGCTGGCACGGTTGCTTCTACAGGGTTTGACAAATTCGATGTTATAGTTGCAATATGAGCTGTAAATAATTACTTTTCCCACTCTTCTTCGTTCCCGGAAGTTATTTTTGCCGAGCCGAGCTTGTTGGTGACCTTGCACCCGCAAAAATATCCATTCCTGCACTGGCAAGTCCAGAAATCGTATGATCATGGTGCTGAGTACTCAAGAGCCTACTCATCCGCCGCATCTTGCGGTCAACGAGGCAAAGAAGCCTCGGGTACAGCCCTTGGTACACCTGCTCGCCGGCGCGTAAGGTCTTTCAGAGCTCTGACTTGATGACAGTAGACTGACATATTCTCAGGACTGGTGGCATGGTAACGGCCACTATCACTTCTCCTCTCGACGTATTAAGAACTCGACTTCAGTCAGACCTATATGCCTCTCCGCCGCATGACTCAAAGTCTGGGCTTCGTTCATTTAAAAGCCCCTTTCGTCATGTTTATGACACATTCCGTACTATTGGCACAATAAGGGGACGCGAGGGGTGGCATGGCTTGTTCCGCGGTCTTGGACCTAGCCTAGCCGGCGTTGTCCCTGCAACCGCCGTGAAATTCTACGTTTACGGCAATTGCAAACAGCTTTGCGTTCGGTATTTAGGCTTTAGGTCTGACGAGCCCACTGTGCATGCTTTAGGAGCTGTCGCCGCAGGCCTAGCAACTGCAACGGTAACGAATCCAATTTGGCTCGTGAAGACCAGGCTACAACTCGATATAGCTCAATCACACGGTAGTGCTTTAATGCGTCAATATTGTGGTAGCTTGGATTGCATACGGCAAGTCGTACGGTCTGAGGGCATAAAGGGGCTCTACCGAGGGCTGACAGCCAGCTACTTGGGTACGGCTGAAACAGTTATTCATCTTGTGCTGTATGAGCGACTTAAAGCGGTCTTTCATAAATCGCTGGCCAGATTCACAATCACAGATACCCCGGCCCTCAGCGAATTCGCCAGCTGGACCAGTACAAGTGGCGCCGCCGGTTGTGCTAAAATAGCGGCTGTTTTAATGACATATCCTCACGAAGTATTGCAGCTCATGCCTGCCACTTGATGCAAGCTAATTTTCGATAGGTGGTCAGAACGCGGTTGCGCCAAGCACCGGTAGAGAAGGGACAGCAAGGATATTCTGGGCTCCTGCAGTGCTTTCGAATAATATGGCAACTGGAGGGCTGGCGAGGATTTTATGGAGGGTTGACGCCACATCTAGTACGCTCTGTTCCGTCGGCAGTGATCACACTCGGAATGTATGAGTTTGTCTTGAGACTGGCCAAGACACCTGCAACCGAACCTTTCAAGCGATTTACTCCATAACACTGCTCTCATATGTACACACAACTTCTCCAGCCTATTGTTAGCAAGCGGGACTATGAGTGACAGCAAAAGCAGGCCAAGAGAAGTCCCCCGACTGGAGGAGTACAGCGAAGGATTACCTCGTCCCCGTCAACCAATTTAATATCGTGCGTTGGAGATAGCGAAATGACGAAAGATCAGACAACATAAAATGTAAAGGTTAGCAGTCATCCAACGTTGTCACTGGCAACGTGGCACCATATGGTGTTCGCGAAGTTGTTGCTAGTAGCACGGCAACTACGTTGGTGGTAACCTCAGGTGCTACAGCCCAGATGCTCCAACTTCCAAAGTGATCGCCCGTGCCCACATACCCCCGCGCCGCTTATCTACTGGCGAAGGAGACCATAACTTCATATCACTGTCGCGTTCTCTGTCGCCGGACAGCACTCCTCATGAGAACCAAGAAAGTCTTCAAGCTAAAGGAGATTTAGAATGTGGAGACATACATTTGCCATTTGCCATCTAGTCCTATTTACCCTTCGTATCCACGCAGCCGAACTTCCTCTTCTCCCTCTCCCATGCGACGTGACCGAACTTTCTCATTACCAAGTCTTTCGCCTCCTTGATTGCCTGTTCCCCACGTAATTAGTCGCATAGTAAGAAGATAAGTGCCTAAAACACTTTAACTTTAATTGACCCATTTAACGCTTAACGCGCTTCTCTTAGTTGCTTGTATTTATACTCTTAAATACTACTAGATAACGCACGTTTCGTACGCGAGAAGCCACGGGAAGCACCCTTCTTCCACCGCTAGGTCTTGCGCTTTAAGGTTTAACGTTACTGCGAACGGGTAACGCTCATAAGGGGGCGTGGGATAGCTTAATAGCCGGGTTTTAGATGGTTAAAGCGTCAAGATTCGTCATCTATAAATCGGCTGTAAGTCAGGCGAGGCAGGTACTTAGGCGAGGGCTTTATCTTACTCTTAACTGGTGAGCCATGGCGTTCACGTGGTGCCTCCTGGCTATTGATAAGCTTGTCATACTTAGAAAAGAGAGCATGAAGGCGGTCGCTGTCCAAAGGCGTGGGTACAGGAGCCCTCTCGAGTACATCCTGCCCAGCCATTGGTTGTACAGTGGAGGTGGTCGCAATGCCCAAATCCTTGTCAGAATTTTCGAAACTAGATTTCAAGGGAGCATCGTCGGTGTCACCGAACATGTTCCATTCATCGTCGTTAATATCGTCGCAGCTGCTCACACTACTCGGCGAGGATGTGATCGTTATCGCGGAGTCCCAAGAGGAGCCAGGTGATAATGGTAGGTGATTTTGAGGCATGAGTGTCGGGTATGACTGTGCTAGTATAATTTCATGCATCATGAAGTCAAGAAGTCAAAAGTCGGAATCGCTGGGAGAAAAGAAGAGCGGCATGATGGAGAAGGTTTTTTTGTAGTTGACAGAACCCGACTCGTATAGCCTTTATATAGACAGAACCTAAGCCGTTACCTGCACCACCAAATGGTGATAGGGCCACGAAAGCTTCGCTAGAACTGTCTCTAAAGGCTTAATTGGCTCCACCCACCAAATGTTGTGAGCCTCCTAGTGATACGTCCAAGTTCATGACTGGTTCTATAAGGTCTCTCACATCATCCTAGATCTGCCTCCTGTTGCTTTTCCATTTCCCCTGCTTAAGCAATTCACACCTTGGAAGTTTACTGTCCCACTTCCTACTTCTCTGGCCCCTCTTTCGGCAGCATCAACTGGTCAGATGTAAGAACCAAGGTGGGCATACCGCTTGCCAACTCTGCGTGTCTTGGTTCCAGATTCCCACGACGATATTAACCGCTTGGGGGTAGCCATTGCTTCCCACATTCACAGAGTTCGCGTCCTTGTTGGGGTCGTTATTGTTGATGACCCATTCGCCAACACTGGTCAAGTTGTAGGATTCGCCAAGCTTGCAGGCTTGCCAATTTCCGGTGTAGATGACTTTGGCACCAGGATCTGCCATCTGTGTGGTCCAGTTGAGGCCGTACTCGGGAGTCCATGAAACTTCCATGTTTGGTGCGAGGCTCGTCGACTTGTAGACCACGTTGAACACGGGTTTACCCCCCGGTGCAGATACAGCTTTTGCGACCTGGAGGTTGTAATGGTTCTTGGAAAGGAATGCCAGATCATTTGCCCCCTCCTGAACAGTGAGTGTAGTGGTCATGGTGAGGATTGTTGTAATGGTAATAAGAGCGTAGGAACTCTGGTGGGAAACGAATATTTAGAATGGTAGCCCGTCTTGGGATACTTTTATATGCGTCTGAGCTACAATACAGCCGTAGAATGGGGGAGAGGATGCCTTTCAATCCCCCCCTCCTTTTTTCCCTTTGGTCCCAGAATTCCAACCATACATATGCCCAAACTGACAAGTCATCCTCACTATGTAGTTGTGAATGTAAGTAAGGCAGACAGACATCCAGGAGTCTATGAGGCATTTTATGCAATTGGCCTTGAAATATATCGTGTCATTGTGACAAAAGCACCATGCAAGACAATCACTACAAGCACATAGACGTAAATGTATCGAGGAAGACTCGTTCGACTCGGCTCACTGCTAGTCAAGGGTGAAGAGAGGACGCTTGCTTTGCAGCAGGTTCTGACCACAACCAGTCGCAAGTTGCCTTGCTGCACGTGTGCCGTCACAACGTCATGTCAATGCATTTAAGCTTGGGTTCTCGAGATGCCTGACGTCACGTCGCGCAGCCGACTGTCGATTAAAATGCGATGGACAATCCCATGGGCACGCCGTCTCTGACAAGGCGGCATATCTCCCACGGACAGTCGACGCTCTGGGTTTCCGGGCCCAATCAAGGCTTGCCCATCTGAAACAGCCAACGACAGACGAAACTAACTCTGCATAGTTGTGCCTCTTTGCAAGTCAGAAGACCCAGCTTGGTTCAAAAGAAATCCCAGGGTAGGATGCGCGACATGTCATGTTTTGGCAAATATGCCTCTGGCAACGGCAATCAGGCGACAACCCCATCTGCAACACCAACCACTTCTGGACTGGGCTGCAGTTGGCAGTTACCCGGTGTAGCTTATGGCTGCCAAGATTGTGACGTGACTTTATGTAGCCAGGGTCATTTCTGGCGTTGCAGAAGTACAGAATTGGGATTGAAGCCATGTGATTGGTAAGAAGGGGGCCATGTATCGTCGTCTACTGCCGTGATTAACCTTGGGGCATTCGTCAGTCGGCTTTCAACTGGCTATTCGCAGTTTGTACGTAGTACAGCTTAGAAATAAATATCAAGTCTCTGGTCCCCGGCAGGCAAGGTGACGGCGAGAAGATCAGCTTCTCCCTACCGAGGACATATGCCAAGACACTGCCCTCGAATACCTCTACTGGGCTCAGCATAGTCAGCTTTAGAATAGTCATGTTCAAAGCGTGAGAAATAGAATATATATTACGGAGTAGACAGTCCATCTTGGGTCACAGTACATTGCAAGCGGCAGAGCGCAAAGAGCAGCTCCAGCAAGTCACTGCAGTCTACTTGTATATAGGTCACACAAGCGACATGTCGTACACGAAACCACCCTGACGACGCTGTAATAGGAAAGCATTATCCGGGGTACAAAACCCGCGTCTTGATACTGCCGCGTAAGGATTTGACGACGCACAGATTCGTTGTATGAGGCTACCATGGAGATTGCAGCAGCCGGCCTAGATTAAAAGCGTACAGCCAATTTAACACGAACTACAACTCATCCTTGGCGCCGGCCGCCTTCTCCCTGGCGCCGTCCTCCAAGCCCCTCTTCACCATGGAGCTCAGAATCTCATAAACCACCTGCGCGGCCGCCAGCGCCGTCTCCTCCCCGCGCCCCTGATACGCAGGACTCACCTCGACGACATCGGCGCCCACGAGATTCAGGCCCTCGATGCCCCGCAGGATCCTGATAAACTCCCTCGTCGTCCAGCCGCCCGGCTCGGGGGTGCCCGTGCCGGGAGCAAACGCCGGGTCCAGCACGTCGATGTCGACAGACAGGTACACGGGGTCCTCGGTGCCCAGCACGGCCATGATGCCGTCGACGATGCCGCGCGTGCCCACCTCGTCAATCTCGTCGGCCGCGAAGCGCACCCAGTTCTGCGCCGTGTCGGCCTCGTGGTCCGCCCAGTCGGTGCCGCTGAGGCGCGTCCGCAGCCCCGCGTGGACAGACTGCCCTGCCGACGCGTTGGACAGCAGGCCCTCCTGGCTGGCCATCCAGAACATGGAGCCGTGAGTAAAGTGCGTCGAGCCCCATGCCGACGGGTAGGCGGCCGGGTCCCACGTGTCCAGGTGAGCTGTACAAGATTCCAGCTTAGTTCTCAACATCCATTTACGTCCCGCTGTAGGAAGAGAGAAGGACAACACTACCGTCAAAGTGAAGCACGCGAACGGGCTTTCCGTAAATCTCCTTGAGGGCCCTCAGCGCAGGCAGCGCGAGGCTGTGGTCGCCGCCGAGCGTGACAAGCTTGGGCTTGCCGGCGCTCAAGGAGCTCACGGGCCGCGCCCTGCCCAGGTTCCGAAACGCCTGCGTCATTTGCTCCGTCGCAATGGCATTGTCAAACGGCGTGACGGGGATGTCGCCGCAGTCAATGATCCTGGCCCAGTTCTGGTACGGGTTGATGTTGGCGCGCGGGTTGAAGGCGCGCAGCGACGTCTGGCGCGACGAGGCCTGCCGGATCGCCCTGGGACCAAACCGGGCGCCTTGGCCGTACGTGTGAGCAGACCGCGTGTTCAAGGGGGAAGGAGAGAATGACAAATTCACCTACCTGGTCTAAAGGAAACGGCCGTGTCAAAGGGCGCGCCGATAATGGCAATGTCGTACTTTTCCTGCGGGTTCGTCAGGCACTTGACGTAGTCGAGGTGGGCAAACGACCCGATGCCATTGAACGACCACTAGACGGGCAACGTTAGCAACCGCTTTTTTTCACCGTCTTTTTTCAAATTGTCCTAGCTTCTTGCCTCGTGGCCCCATTTCTCCTGCAGCTCTTCCAGTTCCTCCTTGGTCCATTCCTTGCCGTTGTCGTCGTCGTGGCCGCCGCAGGCGTGTGCGCAAGACCCGGCGAGGGCCAGGAGGGGAAGCCATGTCGCGGGCTTCATTTTGTTCCAGACGATTGCTCAGCTCGCTTATCTATGCTCGCAAGAAGAATATGAGTAGCTTCTTGCTTCATTTCCCCTTGGCCCCCTTATATATTGCAAGCCGCACCCCCCGGACTTTGGCCTTCCCCACATTCTCCACTCCCGGCGTCAACGGCGGGAAGACCGACGTCGTCCGAGATCGGCGGAGACGGGCCGGCAACCAACGACGTCCCGATAAGGCAGCCAGCCACATGCTATCTTGACCCTTGTTTTTTTCAATCTGTCCCGCCGATATTTCGCGATAACTGATATGGATTCTACCCCAGAGTTTCTCATGGCCCCGGTGTTGTTCCCCGCAAGCAGTTAAATAGCATGGTTCGCGCCTCTCGATTCTAGATGTAACCCAAGGATGGTGGTGACTGGCCCAAACCATCCCATCACTGCCCGACTCCTGATTCTACCCCATCTCCCGCCCTCTTCTCCAAACACACGTTTTGATATATAAAACAGGACAATCAACATACAGCTATGGACGACAAAGGGCAAAAACCACATATCACCATGGCAGAAAAACACCCAGACCCCGACGCGCAAGACGAAGCCGCCGCCCACGCAGGGGATCAACACCTCAAGAGGCGGTTCGGCCTCGTGTCCGTCATCGCATTCGGCTTCACCACCATGAACTCGTGGGTGGCATTCGCGTCGGGCGTCGCCGTGCCGCTCTCGTGCGGCGGCGGCCCGGGCCTCATCTACGGGCTCATCGCGGCGGCCGTCGTCATGGTCGTCATCAACACGGGCTTCGCGGAGCTGGCGTCGGCGTTCCCCTCAGCCGGCGGGCAGTACCACATCGTGTACAAGACGTTCCCGCCGTCGTCGCGCCGGCCCGCCGCCTTCTTCACGGGCTGGGTCTCGGTCATCTACATCACGGCGGCGGCGGCGTCGTGCAACTTCTTCGTCGCCTCGTCCGTGCTCGACCTCGTCGCCCTCTGGGACGCCGGCTACACCCCGCAGCCCTGGCACACGTACCTCGTCCACGTGCTGCTCTGCGTCGTCGCCTTCCTGGCCGCGTCGCGCTTCCCCTCGGCCGTGGGCAGGCTCGGCGTGGCGGTCCTCGCCCTCTCCGTCGCCGGCTTCGTCGCCTCCGTGGCCACCCTGCTCGCCGTCCGGCAGAGCAGGCCGCCGGCGGACGTCGTCTTCGGCGACTTGCGCAACGAGAGCGGCTGGCCGGACGGGTGGGCCGTGGTGGTCGGCATCACGGGCTGCCTGTGGGCGTACAGCGGCGTCGACGCCGCGACGCACGTGTCGGAGGAGGTGGACAACCCGAGCCGCAACGTGCCCGTGGCCATTGCCGTCACCATGGCGCTGGGCGTCGTGACGGTGCTCGCGTGGAACGTCGCGCTGCTGTTTTCCGTGACGGACCTGCGGGCGCTGATGGAGTCGACCGTGCCCATCCTCGAGGTGTACAACCAGGCGCTCGGGTCCAAGGCCGCCACGACCGTCTGGGCCGTCTACTACATGGCCATGTTCTACGACATCGTCATCAACCTCTTCGTCTTTGGCGGGCGCACCATCTGGTCGCTGGCGCGGGACGGCGGCGTGCCGTACTCGCGCGCGCTGGTCCGCCTCGACGCCGGCGCGAGTCCCGTCAGCGCCACGGCCGTCGTTCTCGTCCTCCAGGTCGCCCTCGGCGTGCTGTACGTCGCCTCCACCGCCGCCTACAGCAGCTTCATCAACCTGACGCTGTTTGCGCTCAACATCACCGTGGCGCTGCCCCAGGCCGCGCTGCTGTTCCGCGGCCGCCACATCCTCCCCGAGCGCGCCTTTTCCCTCGGCAGGGCTGGCTACGTCGTCAATGCGGCGGCCACGGCGTTTGTGGCCTTTTTTTCTGTCGCCTTTTGCTTCCCGGTTGCGTATCCCGTTTCTGCGAGCTCCATGAACTATTTGATTGTGGTCATGGCGGTTGGGCTCGTCGTCACGGCGGCCGCGTGGGCGTTGAAGCTGCACAAGACGTTTACCGGTCCGCGGGGAGATTTTGAAGAGGGCGAGGCTGATAATATCTAGATGTGTGTGTTTGGCACGCGGTCTTGATTTATGAAACAGCATGCTTTGATTAGATAGTATAGACTATAACATACGGTACATGTATTTATAGCAGGAGCATAATCGATTAATCTGCGCAAGATATTCACGCGTCTGCTGGGAAGCTTTAACAAGTGAGAATTGAAAAAGTATCTAATTTCAAAGTCTAGCCTAACAAGGCCATCGTGAGTGTCAGCACAAACACGACCCAATACACTGTAGAGGCAAAAGGCTACAGACTGGAACAGAACATTAATCTAGACGGACCCAGTTTCCTTTCTCGAAAGAGTTCCTGAGCTGTGGCTGCTTTATCTTGAGCAGCTCCGGCGCTTCAGTGAGCCTCAGTGAGCCTCAGTGAGCCACCCTGAGCAGCTCACTGAGCGAACCTGAGCGTACCGGAGCAGCTCCCAGAGTTCCTCCGAGTCTGTTGGAAAGAACAATATACCAGACACACTTCTGACACTCTAAAAAGATTACGTAGACTTTGTGAGAGACTTACGTGGCCTTCATGCATACGCCCTTTTCGACCCGCTTCGCCAAAGATAACGAAACAACAGCTATCCATTTATTTGCGTCGAAGCTTTCTTATTAAATGAAAGATATCACAATTGTTTCGGCCATGGCGATGGATTCCTAGAATTCGGCTGAAAACATCGTCTTGGCCTGCTGTATTCAGGTTGCAGAGCCCGATGGAAACTCGCGGAAGTCTCGGGCTTCATCTAATCTATTTTATTACGTCTACCTTATTAACTTTGCCTTGGAGGTTTGCAGCAAAGACACCTTGTGGCAGGTGATTATCGCGGCTAAGCCCTCCCTTGAAGAATCGAATACTCGCCCACTGCGAGGTCTCTGGGTCTAAGGTGAGATAATCTGTCTTGAGCAGAATCGGTGAGGACTCAAACATTTGTATCGCAAGCACGATCTATAACATTTTTTTGCTCGTGAGGTATTGCACATATTTGACACTGTTGACTGTTTTGTACAGCCGCATCCACTTCAAATCCTGTAGGTCAAAACATGCGGCAGGTTTTTTCAGAAATGAGGCTGTGCAATATAACCTCAGCATTCAGATGACGAACGGATAAGGCTTATTAATGAACCCCGAGAGATTTGGTCTGAAGCGATTTGTCCATCTCGTGGGATAAAACGATAAACGAGCTTGGGTCACTTGCTTAGAGTTGCAAGCACATAGATACAGCGTTATTGCAAAATGGCATTTCTACTGTGAATACATGTGTTGCTGCATGGTACTCTGTCTCTCGCGATTTTCCTTGTAAAAGCTTTCGCATGATCAAAGTCACTGGTCGTCATTCTCCACTCGTATGTTTGGGTCAAATGCGAGTTTGAGAATAAATGGCCATAAGTATGTACATTGAGGCTATCACCAGGAGGCTTAGGCTTTCTCCGATTGGCCAGTTAAAGAAACAGATGTGGCTTTAAAACTAGTCGCAAAGCCCAACGGTGTCGATTTTTCAATGGCAAAGTCATAAAGGGCAGGTTTTAGCGCACATTATTCTGTTCTTTTTTGGTTTGGGGAACTAAACATTTCAACGGACAACGAATGGCGCCCTCTGTTTCCATTCGTCTGGTGTAAATTTAGACATGCACCAAAGAATCGGACACATGTGAGGTCAATTACAATGGTCGGGTCATCCACACTCCCACCTCTGGGCGACACAGATGAGAAGTTCATGGGCGGGACGGCCCGCCTTGGTGATCACACCATGGGGGAGAAATGGGACATATTTCGTGGAGCCGTAACTACCCGGTTGAGGAGCGGTTTTCAGGGAGTTTGACTTGGGAAGCAAGTGTTCTGTCAGGCTGCTGCAGCCTTCTCAGACTTGCCTCTAAACGCTATTTCTGGAAATTCTTTACTTCCGGCTCACGGGGGGCTACAACCTAACTTACAGAAGAGCTTACTATCGGAAAAAGAAACATTGAACATATACGAGGCCCTAAAATAAGGTAGCCTACCCTGTACCTTGCGATCGAACACATCACCCCTATGACGGGCTCTCCGCCAGGACTACGCCTCGGGTGGCGGCGGATGCTCGCTGTAGACAAAGTCTTATTCACGATGCGACTTCGCTCGTAAATCTTTCTTGCCCGTCTTGACCGTCAGCCGATGCATAATAAAAAATAACTAAACAGAGACAGAAACGCAATCGAACAAACGAGAAGAGAAGAAGCAAGCAAGAACGCAAAAACAAACGCAAAGTGCTTCTCTCGGACAAAAGATGATCAAGTCCAGCCCGCCTGGAAAGGGCGTGTGAGCGCTGAATCTAGCTCGAGTAAATTCACACCCTCACCAACTGCTGTCCAAATGTGGCGCGGGTCAAGGCTTAACAAGGGCTCGTCAGCCCGTTTTGCCTCCTGTCGAACCTGTTCAGATCTCTCTGTGCCTGCGCTGTCCCTGCTCTTTGTAACTACTCTCTCTTGAACGGCTCTGCCAAAATCATGGCTCACAACTGCTGCCTTATGTTCGCCATCTCATGAAGCCAATCCTGAAGTCTCGGTTGGGAAATGCGTTGATTATGTCGAACCATCGCTCCCCAACATAAATACTGGAAATGGGCACTCCAAGCAAAGTACTAAAACGGTGGCCAGTACTGACAAGAGATGTATACGGGTTACAAAGTCCTTGAAAAACGTTCTGTTCACTTCTGAAGAACGCAAACAGAATCAGCATCGTCATTTTTCCATCACGCATTTTCAGGATGGCCGCATACTGCTAGAGCCGGCAACGCAAGTAAGGAGTTGTATGTAGCCATAGCCTTTGCATACTCTAGCTGACCAGACCATTGTCACAGAATCAGTGTCATCTGCGGCGACATGCACAGAGTCGAGGGATGGAGAGCTCCCGCTCCCCTTTGAAGCCTCGTTATTCCGAAAAGCAACGAACAAACATACTCTGGAAAACATCGTCCCAGGACTGCCCTAATGATCCAGACGCATATGGAGCACACATTAGCGATGATGCCCTCTTCTTTTACGATGTGCGGAGGAGGCGTAGAGCTCCCCACTCTGGTGGTGTCGATAATGTCTTACCAGCACCCGAAAACAAACTACCACAAATAGTTGGTGGGCAGCCCTCAGTCGCCGAGAAGAATCTCATCCATCTACCTCGACGAGTTAGCTTCAGCGATAGTGAGCACCTACCCGACGACAAACAAATGCCGACGGTTGGTGGACAACCTTCGGCTCTGAATCAATACTTGGCCGGTTTACTTTAATTTCTCCGTATGGTGAAAACAGAAGAGCCTTTGCCCAGGCCGCTTTAAGGCCGTGTGGTGTATTTTGCCGTTTCCATTCGGTTGTGAGAAAGCTTTGCAATCTCGTCACAACTTGAGAAACTGGGTCCCCATGACAGGAAAACCTTTGGTTTGGGGGGGAAGTTTTCAATTTTGCCGACCGGGGGATGCGGAGCTTTTAGATAGGAGCGAGTGAAAGACTCTTCCTGGGGTTTGTTGGTGCTTACTTAAATCCCTGGAGGCAGAAGAGAAACAACAAACCCAGTACGGACCAATCTGGTTGAGCAGTCATGGGGTTGCAATTTTCTGCACCGAATCAACCAACATACCTATGACCTCCGTTCGGAGTGCCTAGCCTTGTTAAGTCCCAAGAGGCAGCCTGTTATACAAGTGCTGGATCACAGATGGTTCCAAGGCACCGGACAGTATTAAAACCCAGGCATGGAACCGCGATATATTTTGACCCAATCCTTTCTAGTCCAACCCATCAACCCTATTCCTCCTTTCTCTGGAATCTCGGCTCCTAAGACTTCTTCCAACTACCCCACCACTACGAAGCTTACGAACCCGGAACAACCACTATGACTGACTGATAGCGGTGGTTTCATCAAAGTACCAAAGCCAGATGAGGAGGAAATGATGCTAAAGGCAGCCGATGATTTTAGAAAGCGTCGAGAGGAGTACAGAAAGAAGAGGGAATTGGAGGAGCTGATGAAGAAGGCAGCCGACGAATCTCGGAAGCGTAGGCAATTGGGTTCCAGCACCACCTAAAGGATGAAATCCTATGGCCAAAGTATGTCAAAATGGGTTAGAGATGCCGTTTATCCTACTAACAGATATGCAGGCATCTTCGCTCATCCTTTAGCTGGATAACCAAGACCTCGGGTTAGGCATAATCCAAGGCTATCACTGCGGCATTGGTATCTAGTAAAGGGCGTGGACTGAGATAAATTTCGTGGGAGTGTAGCATATGTAACGCATGTTTCCTAAAACGTAGCGGTTGCTACCATTGTGTACCATTGTGTACTGACATCCCCCGTTCCGTGTGTGCTACTGTAACACGAAAGGTCTTCTCGTTTCATTGCTCAATTGAGGCCATTCTGAAGAAAACCCTACTAATTACTGCCCTTCGGGGAACCGAATGGCACACTCCTCTTTGTATGCCTTCCGTTGCTCCATCTTCCTCCGAACCAGGGGATCCAGCTTCGTCATCGTCACCTTATCAATGAAGCCGCATCCATCACTGCCCGCCTTATCGTGCAAAGCATGCCAATATATGTCATCCATATCCAAGCACGTCCTTGCGGCGCAGTTGAACCAGAAACGCCCCGTCTTCCACGAATCCCGCATCCGGGCAGAAAGACGTGGTTCCCTGTCCAAGTCTCCGTTCCCAGCCGATTTTTCTTCCACTTGCTCCAGCGCTCGCAGGAACTGCTCCATCCTTGGAACATAGCATGCTACGAATTCATCCATGCTACCACGATCAAGCCACACGTCTCCCCGTAATAACAACCACCACGGCGGGTCATAGATGAATTGCGCTGGCATGCTATTCGTGAACTTGAAATCGAGTATGGCGGTAATACGAAGGGATTTTGGGTCGATAAGAATATTTGAGGGTTGCATGTCGTCGCAGAACAGCTTAAATGGGCCTGCGTCTTCAATGCAGAATTTGGGGTATCAGTTGCTTAAACGCATGACGGGCGATGAATCGCCTGAGAACATCAGCCTCATCTTTAGCCAGATTCCGCTGGGTGTCAAGGTGAAGGAGACGTTGGCGCGCAATCGAGTGGAAGAAATCACTCGAACAATGGAATGGCGAAGTGGGAAGTTGGTCCATTGGATATCCTGTTCCGGTTACCAACTCGTTCATATCATATGTCAAGGGCCTTCGGGTGACAGCCCATGCCCCAAGATCATCCTTAGAGACCGCTCCAATAAGAGGGAACTCAAGTTGAGAAATCTGAAATATGTAGTCGGCTAGCTGGTCATAAATAACGTCGAGGGTTTCGTCGTCAATGGCAGGGTCCAGGATAATCTCAGCATTTTCGTCTTCGGTCAGCTGCTTAAGAAACCTCGATAGTTTAATCCCGTCAATCAATTCCATGATGATAAATGGACCCAACTGTTGAGGGCTCTCCTCAGCTAAACCCCAGCAGCGTATGCAAGGCAAGGGAATAGTGGTGTGTTGGCGAAGGTACTCAATAATGTGCACTTCGTTTTCGACCTTTTCGGCCCTCCACTGGAGATTTACATGGCCGGGTTTTGCAAAGCGGATGAGAGCGCTTGGTCCTTGACCCCTAAATCCGATGTGGAAGCTGAGGTTAAATGATCCCTTGAAGAAACCAAGGTACTCTCCAGCTCCCTTGCCATCCAACTGGGCATCAACAAATGCCACGACTTCATCTCTCGCGTCGATAAGCTTACGTACCCAAGCCCTACATTCGTCGTCGGCATTTGCCTGGGCAATATTATCGCAAGTTGTCATTTCGGCTTCGGGGTAGGTGTAGAATTGCGGTCGTAGTCGCCATCGCCGGATTTTGCTTTACGAGGTGACGGCTGATTCGGTCTACTTAGTACGGGTAACAATAACAACTTGATGTGGTGCATGGAGTTAATTGGAACTTGTCTTTAGTTGCATGTATTATTCTGATGCTCTTGAACGCCAATCTATCAATGCTGTAACAGCTTATCAATTGCTTCGTCATGCATTAATGATAGCGTTATAGAGCTGGCTTGGGTTTCCTTCAGGCGTTCCAACGTCCATCCTCTCATCCTTATCCAATGGAAAGAGAATCTTTCGGATCCTCAGACAGAGAGGCTTAACGGTGTAGAAAGCCTCTGCGATGAACATCTCGAAATCTTCCGATAATTGACGTTTAGCGTCCAGGACTTTTGAAGGCTGGATGTTGCAGCGGTACTGCTTAATAAACTGCCTCACCCATTTCAATCCAACTTCGGGCCGGTTGATGTCGTTCGTAAACGTCCGCGTCTTCAAAACAAGGCGGGCTGCATCGCGAATAAACTCCTTTTGCACCGCCAGATTATCACGTGGCAATAATGCTGCTTTGGGACCTATACAGCATTCTTTTACTGTTATGTATCTTCAAGGGGCCTATGATTACAAATTACACGGTTGCCACAAATCTCTTCGCTGTTGAAATATTCACAACTCTCTATCCTTTCCCGTGCTTTCGCCTTGGCTTCTTGACCGCGGCTGGCCCTGTGAAAGAAGAATCTGGAGTTGCTTGTCGATAAGAGGTCTTGGGCTCAATCGCCAAGTCCACCTCTGACTGAGATAGGTTATGACTTTCAAGATCCTGTGAGAGACCGGATTCTTGAAGAGAGGGGACATCGAAGTCCAAGTGAGACGGCAACTGGTCAATGGCCAAGCAGATTCTCTTAAAATGCTTTGGCATCCATACTTGGTAGACGTTCTTAGTGAAAGAATAGGTCACCCACTTATCCTTGCCTTCAAGCTCCGTAAAATCGAATAGGCGGATTGTCCGGCGATGGTAAGTTGTTTCTTTGCCCTGTATTTCAGGGTAGTGTCCATAAATTCGCACAGACTGATGGTCATGCGAGACGGAGAATGCGAGCAACTGCCGGTTAATTTCATCTTCTCGCCCTATCGCACGGAACAGCTCAACTACAGCCCGCACGGCCAGTGTCATGCTGTGAGTATTTTGACGATCTGCAACGTCCAGGGCGGCAGCACCGCACTTTACCTCGCAAGTTAGAAAAGGGAAGTATATTAGGTACGTCGCCATGAAGAAGGACTGGTCTCCAGCAATCCAGTCACCAATGAACGGGGACAACCTTTCTAGCTGGCCTTTAGTAAATGCCTCCCGCCTGAATCCCACTGTGTAGTCAGGCTGTGGGCGGGTGGCGGTCAAGGGGATAGAATTATACCATCCTTCGTTTATGCTCTCGATTAGGCATTCGAGTTCGCTTGCTCCGAAAATAGCGAGTAGTTCTGCGGATGGCACAAGCAAGGGACTGATATCTCGCATGACCCTCAGTTCATTCCTGTCTGCGACACTCCGACAGGTTTTCTTGAAAATATCGTCCCGAAAGAGCGAGTCTTTGGGAATAGTCTGCTTAGAGCTCAGCAACTCAAGGATCATATCTCCACTCCCATCGGCGACACCAAGGGCAGACTCATCCATAAAGCTTCCTCTGACTTCAAGCAATTTCTTGTAGCGTGGATCGCGGTACGGAGCGCTCTTAGCTTCCCTGAGCTTTTGGTCGCTGGGCGTCGCAGAGCTCGCAGAACCAGGCTCCGAACGCTTGCGGCTCTGCAGGGAAGACGACGATTTCTTCCTGGCCAGGATGCGATTCATATTGGGGGCTTGCGCAATGAAGTGACTCGGCCAACGCCCTTCTCTGGCCCAATGAGCGATCGGGTTGGTATCTCTACTGTCGAGTTCCTGTCGCGACTTTTCCCCTCCGTCAGATAGTCGTGCTCGCTTGAGGACTGGTTTGTCTGCTCTCTCTAGAGTATCTTGGGCTTGCCGCTGCCTTTTCCGGCCTGGGGATATCGGGTGCAGCTGTGTTTCAAGCTGTTGGGGCGAAATGTTCTGCGCTGTGTATGTTGCTGTCCGAAAACGAGAACCGGAGTGACTTTGGTTGGCCTGCCTGGGTTCGAACTTTCTTTGACTACTTCGGCATCTTCTCTTGCGGACCTTGCCGCTTTGGACTTGCCTCTCTGCTCTGTGTCAGCGAGCGGTCCATACGAGGGGATGACACGTACCTTCACTGTGTAGCGCTGGAAGTTGGTAACTCCTTGACTCTGCGCGAACTTGTGCTCGGGTGCGGGCCATGGCGATGAGAATAGAGGAAAGATGTATGCTTTCATTATGATGGGAGCGAATCGCGAAGAAGTTGGATGCATTAGTAGTCCCCGTGTTGCGTGGAGGTGGGACAATTCGGCATCCAACGTAAGCTTGATTGGAGTGTGGTGATTCTCCGACGACGCGAGATTTTTCACGGCAGCAAAACGTAACATGGCGAGTGAGTCACACGCGTCATACCCCACAGCAACCTCCTGTCGGCGCGAAGGTTGGCGGCTACCACCAGTAACACTGTCGCAATTGAGTACAGTAAACCAGGTCTATAACGATATCCTTCGTGAGGCTTTTTTCATCGTTATAAGGCGTCCGTCTGCCTTATTGGACTTTGGCTCGTCCGACTTCAAGTCGTCCATGTTTAAAGAAGATGGTATGAATGATATAGATGTGAAAGTTGGGCAGTCAAGGTGGGCAGATGGAGGACTTTATATAGAATACTTTGCTATGGATGATGAGGCTTGATGGGGTACTGGTCCAGCAAACAACACCAATGACACCCCCCTTGTACAGTCAGCAGCTCTGTGTGCCTACACTTTTGGCTCAGGGAAAGCAGGAAGAAGTTCAGGTCAGCTCAGGTCAGTTCAGGTCAGCTCAGTGGGCACTCAGGAAGCTCACTTTGGCTCCGTGAGCAACGGGTGATTAGCGCCTGGGTTGGTGTGGCTTGGAGCGGCGGTGCGGGCCGTCTGGATTAACGTTCTGTTACAAATTGAACAAGTCCCTCACGACTCGCTGCAATTAAATCGTATAAATTTCTAAAGAGACATCTCTATATTTTTCATAGAAACGTAAACGATCAAGCAATACAAGATCTAACAGACTCGCAAGGGGACTTTGACAAGTCCGTAATTCTAGTACAGGAGCATATATATACCATCTGAGGCACTTGGTCTTGATTTAAAACAGCGTAAATTGCTCCTTAACTAATTCCACGTGCTTTTGCTCCGTCCCCTTCCCCAACCCCAAGACGTGGTTCTTCCCCACGGTCCCACGTATGCAAACGACTCGCCAGCCAATAAACGGCCAATCCCTATCGTCAACTGATAGAATTGATACGCTAGTGACATGAATTGATAACCAGTTCTGTTTGCCGCCGTTGACGCCGTGCATGCCGTGAACCTCATCCCGAGGACCGGCTCTGCTCTTGTCCGCTGCCCTCGTCACCTTTTCCCCCAGACCATCGTCGCCTGCCGCAATGAAATCCCCATTACCAAATTGTTCCCACGTTTGCCGCCATTGACGCTGCCCGTCTGACCCGGCAGCAAAAATCCACTCAAACATGTCGGCGCTGGCCGTCTCCCCAGAAGCAGCACCCGCTCCCGTGCCGCAGGCTCAAAATGTTGCACAGCGCAAGACATTCAAAAAGGGCGGCTACACGAGACAGCGCCGCGGGTGTCTGACTTGTCGCCAGCGCAAGAAGAAATGCGACCAGGGCCTGCCCATCTGTGGGCATTGCTCGCGGCTCAACCTCGTCTGCGCGCGCGAAAGGCCCCGACAACTGTCGAGTCCTTGGGGCGAGGATGCCGTGCAAGACCGTCCGCACTGGGGCTCCGGCAACCCCTGCTGCCTGTCGCAGGGCGACCATGTTTCCGAAGTCCTGAGGCTGGCGAGTATCCCCGAGCCGTTGGATCTCGTGCATCCCGATGACGCCGTGGGTCGCGACTTGAGCGCAAGCCGGAGGACCATGATGCGCTACTACACATCCACTCTTGCCGTCATGCTGTCCGCCACCGCTGAAAATAACTGCTTCTTGTCAGGTTTGGTGATCCCAGTCTCTCTTTTACAATGTTTCGTTGGTTGACACGCGGACCGTCTAGTCCTGTTGCCAATGGCATTCGACTGCCCTACCCTCCTTGACGCCATGGCGGCATGGGCATCCTCCCACCTTGCCCTCCGTGAGCCCAGTTTCCGCGACACCTCGCTGCTGCATCGCGGGCGGGTGCTTGCGAACCTGGGCGCCGCCCTGAAAGACGGCAGCCTGTCTGGGGAAATGTGCCTGGCCGTGGCCATGGCCATGTGCTCCATGGAGACCATCTCGGACGCAACCAGCAGCAGCTGGGCTCACCACCTGTCCGGGGCCGCCGCCGCACTGCAGCCCGGGAGCTCTGGCATGCAACTCAGCCCGCCGCGAACATCGGCGTCTGTCTTGAGCGGGGACTGGCTGAAGTCGGTGGAGGGGAGGTGGCTGGTGAGGAATTTCGCCTATCACGATACCCTCATGAGCGTGTCCCTGGACAGACGGCCCTTGATGACTGGTGATTACTGGATGTCGGCTGACGATGCCATGGCAGATCCATACTTTGCCTTTGCGTCGAGGATCATGCTGTCGACGTCTGAGATTAGTGTTTTGAACGCAGATTGTGCGGAATACTACAAGACGTCGCTTGGGGGCGGTGGCTCGAACACGTCTGGACTCGCCTTGGATCCCAACTACGACGCACTGCTGCAGCGTGCCCTCGGCATTGCCAGCGACCTTCGAGAATGGCAATGTCCGGCCGCCTCGACCGACACGCCGCTCACGTCCCTCAGCGAGACGTATCGAAGCGCAGGGCTGATATACCTCAATCGCGTGGTGCGCAAGTACCTCCCACAGCATGCGACGGACGTACTGCCGGAAGGAATCCGGGTATACGTCGACTCGGTGTGTGAGGTTGCCGAGAAGGTGCCCGGGGGCTCGTTGGCCGAGTGCTCGTTGTTGTTCCCTCTTTTCATGGCGGGAGGGGAGGCAGAGGAGGCAACTCACATGGAGCGCATTAGGAGCAGGCTGTGTACCATGAACAAATGGAGGCGGTTCCGCAATGTAGATGCTTGCAGGGAGGTTTTGGAAGAAGTTTGGGAGCAGAGGGAGGAATGGAGACGGGGCATGAGGAGGGACAAGGTGGATTGGAGGGATGTTGTTGAGCAACGGGGTTGGCAACTTGCCTTGTCGTGATTTTTCATGGCGTTGATGAGAACCTATGACTGTAACGATACTCGATTGATGACGGACGGCTAATTTCTGTTGACCTAGGCGGTAGTAGAACCACGCGGAAAGGGCCACATGCTGATGATGGTTCATGTTGCGGTGTAGCGTTGAACTTGATTTCATCAATTGATCTCTAGCTTGTGCAGCACAGCGTAGCATAACAAGGTTTCAATGTTGTTCAAGGGGAGTTGACGTCAAGTAGCTACAGGGTAGGCCAGTACGAGTGGGGGCCAAGATGCGGCCATAGCCCCTTGCACATCGCAATGTGACCAGATCATGTTCACGGGCCTCGGCCGCGCGAGTTAATACGCGAAAAAGACCACCGAGTTGAACAGCAAAAGAAGCCTGCTTGAACGTTTTACGCCCATACCAGGATACATTCTTGCGAGAAGTCGCGGCGCCATGGTGAAGTTCATAATTTCCGAGCTGTCAAAAATTAAACATTGTTGAACCATGGAACCTTGCGCCTGTCAACCTGTCACAGGCCAATTCAAACTCCACTATCCACGGTCCATCCCGTTGTGCCGTCTGGTCCGCCTTCACGCCCCGCTTCACCTGGACAAAACTCACAACGCACGTCGAGCATCTAACAAACAGCAGGAAGAAGAAAAAAGAAAAAAAATTTTACCAACAGGCACTACCCCATCCGGCCGAGGAATGAACACGCGAGTATCCTTGGCATTGCGACACAATTTTTTCCTCTCCCCGTCACCAGCGCGTCAATCAACCTCATCCTCGGTTCCCCAACCATAAAACCTGCCGACTTGTCTCTCCACCACCACCGAACAACCTCAACACCCCAAAAAGCCACCATCATGACAGCCACAACCACGCTCGCCGCGCCACCGCCAACAACCTGCTGCCCCAGCTGCGGCCTGTCCACGGCCCCCTCGGCCTTGGCAGAGGCAGACCTCGCCCTCGCGCGCCAGAAAATCGCCCAGCTCGAGTCCATCATCAACGACCTCAACGCCAAAGCCAGCGACGCCGTCGGCCGCTGCGCCAAGTACGACGAGGAGCTGCACGCCCTGCGAGCGCAGCACCAGCACCGGCCCTCGACCCCGCAGCGGCCGCCGTCGCAGCCTTCCCCCTCGCCGGCCACGACGACGACGACGCAGTCGCCCACGCTGCCGTCACGCCTCTCGTCGTTCCTGTACCCGCGCAAGTCGACGCCGACCCTACGCGCCGACACGCGCCGCCAAAACTCCCTCCCGCTGCCCGCGCCGCCGCCGCCGCCGCCGCCGCTCTTCCCCGACACCGCCTCGACAGAGGACCTCGTAGAGGCGCTGACGCGCGAGCAGACGCTGCGCAGGGAGGCCGAGCGCCGCCTGAGCGCCACGAGCAAGGAGGTCGAGGAGCTGAGCGTCAGCCTGTTCGAGCAGGCCAACGAGATGGTGGCCGCCGAGCGCCGCGCCCGCGCAAAGCTCGAGGAGCGCGTGGGCGAGCTCGAGAAGCGCGACGACGACAAGGGGAGGCGCCTCGATCGTCTGGAGGCTGCCGTGGCCCGCATCGAGCGCGTCAGGGGCATGCTCGGCAAGTGAACCATACTGACTGACTACTTGTACTTTGGGGCGTTAGACGAGGGGGCAATCCGGCTGGGAGTGATTGTTATTAATTTTCCTGTTTTTAGAGCATGAGATACCAGGCGTTGTAATGGCATTTAGAGGACACTGTGTTCGGATCATACGTGTATGACTAGAACCTCCTAATACATCACGGTGTATGACATACGAGATGGGATGCTCGTGTTTGCCTGAATATATCGACATTGCGGCTCCCAAGTGCGTCTTGGTCACATTTCCTAATGGCACGCATTTCCCCCCCGAGGGTTGAGGGCTGAGGACTGATTATTTAGATGCTTCATGAGCCTTGTTTGCAGCATTTATCTTTGTATATATACATATTTCTCTAGTCTTCAATGCCATGCCATGACTTTTCGTCATCTGATTTAGTTGCAGCTTTCAGGGTGGGCTTTGCCGCGGACGGGGAGGTCCTGGTTGTTTTGCGGGGAGGCTCGGCAGACTCGCTTGAAGGTGACCGCCTCCTCTTGTCCTGCCGACTGGGCGAATCGGCCTCTGTGGACAAGCGGCGTTTCTGCTGCTTCTTGAACGCCAACTTGTCGTGGTCGGGCTTGGGGCTCGTCTGCCGTCCCGGCCAATTGCCCTCTGGCTCACCGTTCCAGCGCGCCAGCATGTCGGCGACCTTGGGGCCCCAGACCTCTTCGCCCTTGCCCAGGTCGTCGTATTCCAGTGTGTTTGTGCCGCCGACGGTGAAGTCGCTCTGACGCACGCGGCACAATTCCGCCATGATGGCCGCCGACCCCAGCTTGGAGCCCAGGTCGTGGCAGAAACTCCGGACGTAGTACCCCGATGACACGGTGAGCCGGATCTTGCACGCCGGAGGGCCCTCGTCGTTCCATGGTGGAGGTGTGCTGGAGTCCGGCGTGGCCGGAACCAAATTGGATCCCTTGTTCGAATAGACGGGTTGGGGCATTTGTCCCAGAGCCCCCGACATCAGAGCCTTGCAGTCTTTTCTGTGTCGGCTTTTCTTGAGTGGGGAGTCTTTGATCAGCTCATCCTGCCGCTCCTCGAACCGCCTCTTGAAGGTCTCGTGCGCCGTTATCGCCTGGTCGTCCTGCTCCTTTTCCTCGGGCGTCAGCGTCTTGCCCGTCTCTTGTTGCTTCTTCACCCTCCACACTTGCTCGGCAAGATTGCGCTCCGCGGCCTCGGCCTCCTCTGTTGGCCACCTGTGGTTGTGCTTCCCAGGCTCGTACCACTCGACTAGCTCGACTTCCAGCGCCTCTACTTGCCTGCTCTCGATTTCCCTGGGGATAGGCTTGCCCTCTCGGGCATATTCATAAAGCGGCTTCCCGTTCATTTTGAGAGCCGAGTACAGTGGCGGGATCTGTGTCTGCTTGCCCCGAAAGCTTTCCAGCTCCTTTTCAACCAGTTCCCGGGTAACATGATCGTAGCCTTTTCTGGATAGAACCCTGCCAACTCGGTCGTAGGTGTCGGTGCTCACTCCGAAGACGACAGTCGTTTCATATGTCTTGGTGCAATCGAGAAATTGCGACAGCACCTTGGTCCCAGAACCAATGCCTAGGATCAGCACGCCAGTCGCCAGAGGATCCAGGGTGCCTCCGTGTCCTATTTTGACCTGTGATGCCTTCTTTTCGGCCTTTCGGCGATTAAATTGCTTGCCTGACTCCTTAAGCCGTCGCGCCAGCTCGGCCTCAATCATGGGTCGGAAGAAAGTCGAAGGGTTGAAGGCTTGTTGGCACTCTCGCACCACCTGGGCCGAACTCTGGCCGCATGGTTTGTTGATGGCTGCAAGTTCGGGTTAGCAACTGCCACAAGATGATGATGGCCATGCTGTTGCGTTGGGCTTTGTGCTGAGAGAGAATAGAAAGCGAGACTGGAGACTCACCAAAGACGCCATCACGGACGACGTCTGACGCCATTTTCAACACCTTTCCAGCTCGTCGCATGCGAGCGCAACTGACACCTGTCGCACAAATGAGGTAGCGATTGTGCGATTGAAGAACCGAAGCTGCCTTTCACGGGCCAAGTTACACGTTCCAGTGGAATAATTTACAACCGGATAAATCTGCTGCGGTAAAAGTCAAGAATTCAAAAGTCCAGGATATGGTGTTGCGGTGATGCGATGATGCGATGATGCGCCGCAAGCTTTCCTGGGCAACCAAAGGGACTTGGAAAAAAAAAAAGTTGGAGACCACCACAGGAAGGGGTCAAGCGCAGTTAAAATGCTCATTGGTCGAGAGGTCAGCCAGGCTGAGGCCAGCCAGACGGTCCATGTTCACTGCCGAGTGCTGATGTGGATGCTGCGGTGGAAGCTGTAGTGGATACTGCAGCGACCCGCCCTGCAACTGCCAACATTGAACATTGAACCAGACTGTTTGTTGCCTGTCAGCCCGCTGTATCGTATTGTTGTGGCATCAAGTGTCAACTGACGCCAGGCATCGCAACATTGAAGCGCCGCCAACTTGCACCAGACTTGAAACTGCCCCGCCAACTCGATCCGCAATCGTCGCGTGCCTCACCGCAGCACTTCGCGACTTCATCTCCTTCTCCGTCCACCAACCTGCGAGACTTACCCAACGCCTTTCATGCCATCTCCTCTTGCATCATAGCAAACATGACGGGGCGCAGGCGCAGGGCGTCTACATCCAGCGTGGAAACCGTCGATGGCTCGCAAATCCGCTGGCGTCAAGAGACCTCTGTCGTGCGATCCGTACCAAAGGCCACTTCCTCCGACGACTGGCCCATCTTCGAGCTCCAAGATGCCATCGTGCTGGATAAAGACGGCGAAAATATCAAAAACGCTCTTCACGCCGGCCATGAAGGCCCATTCATCGTGAGGGGCAACCTCATTATCGATGATCCCGCCCAAAGGACGCACCGTAATACGGCCCATCCATCTACATTCACTCCCCCAAACGACTGCGTCTGACATTTGGCAGTCATTATGAAAGTGCGCGGCGCTACCCCGCTCGAGATTCGCCGTTGCGCATCCTACTCCATTGGAGAATCGCCCGATGGAAGACCGTTGATATGGGTTTCCGGCCAGGGCGGCTGGTACGAGATCGATCCATGTCCTGCCTACAAGCCCATGTATAACAAGATGTGCGAGGCAACAACCATGTACTACAACATTCTTGACATTTATACAGACGACCCGCCAAGGAAGACCAAGAAACTGAAAAATAGCTCCGCCTTGGATGAGCTGGACCAAGTATTTCACAAGGTATTCTTGCTGTCCCTTCTCATTTCGAGATTGCCGTGACATGGGACCTGACAAAAGCAGTACGCCGCGCGCATTGGTGATGGCGCAACCCTGGAAGAGGTCCATGAGAGGGCCAACGAACACAGTGCTTTCTTTATTGACCAATTCTCACAAGATGTGGACACTTGGAAGTCAACGGGCTTTTATCAGTATATCACCACGAAGCATGTCGTAAGCTCATCCCGCTGCTATGTGAGTCTCTACGTAGGGGCGATGCTAACTCCTCTTCCCTTTCCCCTCTAATAGGAGCTGGGCAACAGAATTAGAGACGCAATGGAGAAGCTCCGTCTCCAGCCGTACGCATCAGACGCAGAACACAGCTCCCGCTCGATGGGCCGCTCCCGCTCGATAAAGAGCAGCAGCGTCGAAGTCCCCGACAGCAAGGCTTTCCAGGCAAGCCAAAGGCCAAGACCAACCCCAACCGCTCCCAAACGCGCCGAGAAGCCTGGCCAAGAAGCCACCCCAGAGCCAGTCCCCGTCATGTCACTCTACGTCCGGGGCGGGCAGGACGACGCTGCCGACTCGCCATTGCGCTCTGCCCTCGCTGCACTGGAAGATGTATACAGCAATACTGGAGCCAGCAAAAATGGCATGACATACCGAGCAGCCCTCACCAAACTGTACTTTAACTTTTACTTCCCAACTTACAAAGACAGCCGCCCCGGCTCCTACAAGCAGCCCGTCGAAGACGCCCTCCACTACTACTCCAAGGCTCTCGTCGAAACCCTGGACCCAAAATACCGCACTCACGAAATATACAGCAAACTTCAGGAACTGGCCACGGCCCCCTTCCAACCACGAGCATACAAACCATCCGACTTCCCCATCATTCTTGTTCCCCGTAAATCACAACCTCGAAAGGGCACCCCTGCGCAACCGCCTCCGAACGTCCCCAGCGTCAGCCCCGGAAACCACACTCACCAGCCCCCTGCTGTGACGGAAACTCCCAGGCCGCAAGGCAAACGTCCTACACGCACACCCGGAAAATCCGCCCTGCGCCCCGTAAACCGCGCCCCGAAACGACCCCGCGATGAGTTCGAAAGCGATGATAACGAATCCCCCGTCGCCAAACGCTCCCACTACTTCGTCGAAGACGACTCCATGGACGGCGCGCCCGACCTCAACTCCCAGGATGAAAACGACGCGGACGACGATACCAAAGAAACAAAATCCAAGTTTGACATAGAACCAATCAAACTCGTCATCAGGGCCGACCGGGTTCCCGATTCCTCCCCCCGCGGTCCCCACGACATGTGGACCTGCGACGAACAAGGCTGCAACTACATAGTCCGAGGAGGCGACCAAGAAGAATGCCAGCAGAGAATCCAGCAGCATTTCAGAGACCACGAGAAGCAGCTCGCACGGGTCAACCTCGCCATGAGGGAGGGCGCCCGCAACCACATGCCCATCAAGTACGCCTACTTCCCCCCGTTTCTAATCCAAGTCTGCTTTGATGCCCCTTTACCACGTCATACGTATCCCGCACCCCCGCTACCTCCTCCTCCATCCGTCCCGTCTTGTTCCCCGTCATCCTTATTCCCGTCCATTGCAGCAGCAGCAGCAGCGTCACACGACACGCCGTCAAGCACGACCGTGTCCCCCGATCTAAGTAGATTAGCCAGGGGCCGTTTCCGCGCTCTAGTCGAGCGGTTTCGCAGAACAACACCCCCGCTGCGGCGGCGCGCAGTCGACAGGCAAAAGAAAGAAAAAGGAAAACAGAAAATCTAACTTGCTCCCAGCCATTTACTCGAAAAGATTAAACAGATGAGGGGTGAGCAGGAAGAGGGTGTGCAGCCGATCAAACGGAAGCTCATTGTCTGATGGCCAGGCCACGTTGTACATGTACTTTAGTAGGCGTTCGGTTTTGATATCCATGTGAATACGATTTATTTATTTTTAATCAAGTACCCTTGTTGAAGTAATTTACATGCCCCGATCCAAATACTCCACTAACCTGTACAGCCCATTGATGATATGGGGTCTCACTCCTGGCCGCCGCCTGGTTGCGTCGCCCCTTCACTTGCGGCGTCGGCTGTGCTGCTTGTCCACCGGCCGTTCTTGGCCTCGGCAACAAACGTCTCCTCTATGGCGGCTAGGCGCTGGAAAACGCGGAGCCAGCGCTGCCCCCATCTCCGGATCATGGCCTCTCGCTCCGGGGACCCGTCCCCGTCCTCCATGAGTTGGTCTTTAGTGCCCGAGGCCCAGCTGGCCAGGGCGTCGTTGATGGCGGCGAACAGGTCGCGCATGGAGGAGACCTCCTTGTCGCGGGTGTCGGCGTCTGCGTCGGGAGACGTGAGGAGCTGGCGGACGCGCCCGCTCACCTTGGCGACCGTGTTGGCCACGAGCTCGAACATGTGAGAGCGGCCGAGGGCTTCGCCGCCCTGCGTGCCGTTGGAGGGGCTGCTGGCGACGAGGGTCCAATCCACGATGGAAAGGGGCGTCAGGATGGAGTAGTTGAGGAGCTTTTCGATGATGGTGATGGCGACGCCCGGGTGGGCGGCCCAGTAGTTCATGATGGACGAGATGATTTGGGAGCGGGCGGCCGGGTGCGCGCTGCCGACGTCGATGAGGCGACCCTTTGTGCGGTCGATGCATGCGAGCACGTGGCTCAGTGATTTGGATCCGACCCAGCACACAGCTGTCATGAAGACATCTGTGCTGGCGACGACGGGGTCGAGAGCTTGCTCCTTGGCTTGGGCTTGGATGCTGTCGATGAGGGGCTGGATTTCCTCATCTGTTGCTTTGCGTCGCAGGAGGGCGCTGATTTCTTGGCCTTCCTTGGCAAAGGGGGTATCTGTGTTGCGGTCAGCCTCGTTTGTTTTCCTTGTGGTTTTCTTATTTTTTCCCCTTTTGTTCCCAGCAAAAAAGGCTGATATTTCCTGGAAGCGAGAATATGTGTACTTACCAGGATTTGTATACTTGAAATCAGGTACGTCTTTCTCCTTTTCAGGCCCAATAAGCGGTTGGTATGGCTCTGGGAGCGTCTTCTGAATTCTCTGTGCAAAACTTAGCCGAATCTCCTTGTCCAAGGCGCCCAGCAGGAACCATTTGCATGGGTGGAGGTCAGGTAAGCCAGTATCCTCGGACCACTCAGCCCACTTCCAAGTGAAGCCAAAGTTGCTGAGATGATGTGAGAACCAATCCAAGAAACGGTAGCTTAGTTCAAGGTCTGTCCGTGGCGTGTTGCGGTACAGAAATCGTATGGCTCTTCCAAGACTGGGGGCAATAGCTGCTGGAGCAAGTTTACAGGCTTCGGTCAGTACGGCGTGATAGTACACGACCTTGTGTTCAGACTTGGGAAGCTGGAAAAGCTGTGAAAAGACGGCATCCACTGCAACATCTTCTGGCTTCCATGTTGATCGATTATCAGGCTGGTTGCGCAGCTCGTCAAATGGAGTAGCCCGCTTGACAAACGTCCCGTCGGCGAAGTAGCAATCAAGATCCATCAAGAATCGAGCAGTAGCATTTCTGTTGAAGTGCAGAACGTTGATGGTGTCAGCGAGTGAATCACGGATAAGAGATGCGGCAATGTTGCTTGGAGGCGGGACCGATTCGACCTCTTGCTCGCCGTACACAGAGAAGTAAATCTCCGGGAACAACAGACGAGGCCCAGCGATGGCCGTGGGAGGGACGGCAATCGCAGGAAGTGCATGCTTGGTCGCACTCGCAAGCTTCTCTTGAATCTCGACCTCCTCTAGCGGCATTTGCCACGGTCGAGGGATGCAAGCAAGCGCCCAATTCTTCGACGCCTCAGCCTGCAACTGTTTCTGGAGCAACATACACAGGCTCATTGATGCAGTAGGGCTTTCGTCATTTCCTTCGGGATGGAACGGATCGACGAGGGCTTGAAGAGCGTGGGGTTCAGAAGCAATGACGTCCGTCTTTTCCATAATGTCCGCGGCTTGTTGAGTAAATTGACCTGGCGCAGCAGCCATCGCATAAGGAATAGTAAGAAGAATAATCTTGACGATTTCTGTTCCGATAACCTGCGCTTCAAGCATTAACACAACCAAAAAGAAAAGAATGAACAAATACACAATGAAACTTGGCAAGCCAAGGCCACTTACATCATCCGAGCTTGCAGTCTGCAAATCTGCAGCCCTCATAAACAACTCCTCCAACAACGGAAAGATGCCATTCCCTTCCAAGCACCCTTGCAGACATGCCAGAAGCTTCAGCAGGAGCTTCACCTCTCTCCACTGGCCCTTTGCGATATTCTGCTCCAGCCCAGTTGCCAGACGTGCAAGTACCACATCCACCAGTTCCGCCTTGAACGTATTAGCCACCACCACGACGGCACCGACAAATGGCGTTTTGAGGGGTTGCTCCACGGCTAGCTGCAGCACAAGGTCGACAAAGTTGTTGCGCAGATTTTCGTCTTCGTAGTTGTCCGTGACCATTCGCGCAAGGGACGTGACTTCTTCGGACCATCGGCGCAACGGGGAATCGGCAAGGCTTAGGAGCTGACGTCGAAGACGGACCGGTACAGGTGCCGAATCTATGCGTCGGCGCTGTTGACGGCGGTCGTAGTGATCATCGTCATCTGTGTTGAGAGCTCCTTGTTAGTCTTGCCGTGGAGGGGGCCAAAGTAGCCTCGGGCGAGGGTAGATGTGCGACCAACCTCTATATCGCCTCTTGCGGTTATTATACCCGCCAGACTGGCGTCTATCGTAGTCCGCCATTGCACAGTTGCCAACAGAGCCTACGGGATTGTATGCTCGTGCCAATGGGTTGTGAAGGCAGGTATTGATGTGGTCTCGCGAGGGCTGGCGGTACCTTACAGAGCTCAGGTTGGAAAGTGATAGCTGATCCACGAGCCCAGCGTTGGTTCGATGCCTCAGGCAACATTTATGATGCTGCCACCAATTATGGAGTACCCAACTCACATTACACAAAGGCCCAGCCAGCTATGAATCCCACTGGTATACAGGGCACACACAGAGAGAGAAAAAAGTCAAGTCGCGTTGTTCAAAACACAGCTTCTCATGCAAATAATCCATATGTTAATGCAAATCCCAAGGTAGGATCCAACTTGGGAATCAGAATCGTCCTTCCAACCTCGTGGTATATAGCCAGGTCCACAGCCGCATGCTGGAAACAGACAGTCAAGACACCATCCGTAGAATTCGTTCGCCAAAAGCAATGACACCTCAAGCGAATCCTCTTCTTTTCCTTTTCTCACTCTGACGTCAAAACTACTCGTCCAGATACCAGATATGCTACTCACAAAATAATGCCCCACCCGCGATCCACACCTTGTTCCGTTTCTCGTGGTCCTATGCAGGGCCAGTGATGCCGAGTCCAGCCAGGCCCATCTCCATACCGATCAATGATCGTTCTTCATCAACCAATGCTGACAAGACACTCCACAGCTAGTCCCTCCATTTTCTTCCTTTTTTTTTTTTGTCCCCGCCGCAGCAAGTCGTCAACTCAAGGTTCGTGTAAAAAAAGACATTGATTGAACAAAGCAAGCCAATCGTTCCAAAACCACAACACCAAAAGAACTCGTGACACATGGACAGCGGAAGAAAAGAGGGGAAAAGCGAAAGTGATAGCCTCCCTTTGTTGTCATGCATCGGAACTTGGTCTAAAGCGTCATCATCTTCCCTCCCATCTTTCACATACAGCCACCTTGGCCGTTTTTCCCAAGAATATATAGATTAAACCCGGTCGCCCTACAGAAAAAAAAACCGGATCCTCGAGGATCATCATCATGATCGCTTCTCTTCGTTACAGATTGAGTCTCGATCTCCAATTCCCTAGAACACACTCCTCAAAGCCCATCTCGCTTGGTGACTGACCGATCGTTGCGCGCAAGTATTTGCCGAATCAATCATGCCAGTCTCGAGAGCATAAAGTCCTCCTCCCGACATCCCGTTCTGGCTTGCACATCGAGCATCTTCCCCAGTTTTCCACTTGCAGCTCGATGCCGGGAGTGGATGGGGCATATGTTCCAGAGCCGCCTGATGCCGCATTAAGCAACCAATGGCTTACTTCCTCTCCTGTCTGCCTGAATAAGCGATCAGTCCAGTTTGGCAATCATCTCCTGCTTCGTCATCGGCGTGAAGTTGTCGATATCAAGTCCTTGTGAGGCCAAGACAGGTTTAATGTGAGCAGGAACAAGCTGCGCGTTCAGGTGTGGCGCAATGGATAGCTCTATGGGAAAAATACGGGTTAATCACAATCATGTAGAGTAGAGTTTATAACGTGTCAAGTTTAACCAAAGATGATGCTTACCATGTCGCGTAAAGTCGAACAGAGCAGGCAGGTCTCGGAGCTGACCGGAGCCATGTCTTGAGTCAGGCAACTTGGTGCCTGGATCCCGGAGCTCGTCGAAGAATGGGTGTACCATCGCGTCAATGGCTGATTGTCGCTCGGTCGGCGTATATTCGAGCAATCTTGCAATCAGGTCAATTGCACTCGCATCTGCCTTACGGAACACCTTATTGAACGGGTGAGGCTTGATCTGAGGAAACTTGTGCTCCATATAGTTGGGGTTCATGGTACGGATTTGCTCTCGCGTTGGGGTGCCAAGGACCTTGATAATTTCGACTAATTGGTCAATACCCGACTCGCCAGGAAACAACGGCTGGCCCAGCATCAACTCAGCCATGACGCATCCAGTTGACCAAACATCTACATTTGAAGTTAGCGGTGTCAAGTCTACTGATTACATTCCGGGATATGAATCCATACCAATCTTGGTTGTGTAGTTGGTGGCACCAAAGATGAGCTCGGGGGCACGGTAGTATCGAGAGCAAATATACGAGACATTGGGCTCGTTCTCGACAAGGATCTTGGCGCTACCGAAATCGCACAATTTAAGAATACCACTGTTAGGATCGAGTAGAAGATTCTGGGGCTTGATATCACGGTGGCAAATTCCTTGCGAGTGGATGTATGCCAGTGCTCTAAAGAGTTGGTACGTATACAGCTTAACTTCCAGGATGGGCATGGTAGTCTTCATCTTGTTGAAAAATCGAGATGCTCGGTAGACGGTTTCAGGGACAAATTCTTGGACCAAATTTAGATAGACTTCATCTTTCTTGGGGTTGGTTAGTAGGGAACACAAATATCATTGCTAGCAGGTGGATACGTACCCTTTCACCGTTGGAGTAATAAAAAGCTTTGAGCTGGACAATATTTGGGTGTCGGACGATTCGCATGATTTGGAGTTCACGATTCTTTGATGCGTTAGTGGATTTGCCATTTTTCTTCTCATTGTCATATGCCTATCACCAACCTTGAATCTCTTGTCTTGTAAAACCCGCTTGATAGCGGCATCTTCTCCTGATGGAGACAGCTTGGTTTGAAACACTACACCGAATGAACCGTTGCCTACGATCTTGCATTGCGTGTACTGCAAGTCCCTGGTCTCTCCTGTTATTCCATCTTGAACCTTCTCACGAATGACCTCTGTAGCGCAGATCAGCAACTCGAAGACATTGTAGCAAACGGGTAACAGGGCAGGGCGAGAATACTAACCCCCCATCCTGAGGTTGTTGAATGCATTTGGCCGATGAGACATCCTTGGTGAAATGAAACCAAAATCAACAAACTAGGGCTACCGGGTATCGACAGTCAAGAACCCGGGCTGAGAGGAGATGTGAAGTATAGACTCAAATGCGGCGTACCGGGCCGTGGTGGGCAACTTGTCGAGCTGTTTGAATTGAAGAACTAGAATAGTCGGTGCACCGGGGCACAGGGGCGCGCAAGACGGACGTAGATAGAACTAGTGCCAGTCGCCAGCTGGTTGTTTATAGGAAACTATCGTCTCGGGTATAATCGAGGCGATTGTGATGACGGATAGGAGGCGCAAAAAAGAAAAAGGTCGAGATCTCAAAGTGCACCTATCGCGGATGAAAAAGAAAGCAGAACCAGTCAGTATAAACGTTGTACGTCACTCAGGCAGCGATAGCAAAAGGAAGGATAAAATGACAAAACAAGCAAATTCGAGCATCAGAATCAGTCAAAAGGCCACCGAAAGAGCATCCGCCTGATGGTTGTCATGCTACTAGGTAGTTGGGCTTCCTTTGGCTAGCAATAGTGTATAGGAATGCTTGGGCCCAAAACAAGCTACGAAGCCGTGTTCGACGCCGCCAAGATGCCAAATACACAAAAGATGCTATAACAGCGTCGGTATGGCAAGATTGAGTTGGTACTCAAAACACGGGCGTAGCAGCACAGGCTGTCACCAGACACCCAGTGGCACCCATTTGACAATGCCCAAGTTGGCTTCCCCGCAATTTGGATGAAGATGTAGGCAGTCTAAAAAAGCCGTATTGTAGAGCGCCATATAACACCAAAATGCGAGCGCGAGTCGTCCAAGAATTGATAAGGATACGCGAAGGACAAGGAGGGTATGATTTCTAGGTAATTTGGCGAGACCAATGCGAGTGGGACGGAAACCGAGTGCAATTAATTGACTGCGAAGCAAATGGTGGGGTTTTGCCCATGTGCCCCGGATGCTGGGAGGATTTGCGGCGCACAATTGTTGGAAAATGGCGAGAACGGAAAGTCGAGGAGAGTGAAAAGCGGGCATAGGCAGACAATTCCCCATTTCCTTGTCGACGGGGAGCAGCAAGAGAGAAATTGCAACGGATGGCGCATGTGAGGCAAAATAAACCCGCACCAAGACAGAAAGAAGGACGTGAGGGGAGGGGAGGCACAAGGAGGATGCAAACGAGACAAACAAGGGACAAAAAGAACTCACCAAAATGGGATTCAAACGGCGGCAAGAATACTACTCGGTCGGCAGATTGCGTCAAGGCGGACGCAGTTGGGATCGGGAGACAAAAAAAAATTAGGCCTGGTCGAGTCGAGTTGGCAGAGATGGGAGAGAGCAGATGGATGGGTGTTTGCGAGGGCAGCGGGTGCGAGTGGGAAGAGGTCAAGTCGACGCTGGTACAAGCACGGAGTACGGAGTACATACAGCTGGTGCTGATGGTGCTGATGGTGCGAATGGTCCGGCTGGCACTGCGGGGCAAGGCACGAACGAGGCGGCGGCCGATGCAAATGCTTCTGGTCTGGCTCAGTGTCGAACGGGAGCTGGAGCTGGTCAAGCGGGTGACTGGAGGTGACAAGCGACAGGCGACAGGCGATAGGCGACGGCGAAGGCTGGACAAGTCGACGTAATCGCGGGGAGGTGGAATTGCGTGCGGATGTCGACACAGGCAAGTCACGACGGGCTATCTAGGCGTCGCAGGTTTCCAATGTTCGTCAAGGACGAGCGGTGCGAAGCAATGGCGGGCAGTGTCAAGCTGCCAGGCGGCGAGGCTATCCGATGGCAGTCGCAGAATGCTTCAAGACGGACAAAGTCTTGATGTATGGTGAGTTGTAGGAGGAGCTCTCCAATGTGTCTGGTGGTGGCCACGGCGGCGTCTGGAGGGGCTGGTGGGGGGGCTGGCAGACTGCCTAGAGGGCCCCGGGGGGCCTGTCAGTCAATTGCTCAGGGTCAGGAGGGCTTGATTGAGGCTTGAGAGGGATGGGCCCCCTCAGACCCGCTTCCACTTTGCATCTTCACTTGCGCAGGGGGAGCTCTCGCCAAAGGACGGAAGACGAACCTGATGACGCCCTGCTGCAGTCTGCACAGAGCCTTTGTTAGGGGCAGTGGTGCAGAGCGTTGTTTTTGAGCTTCCAAAGTGCCAGCTCAATGCTCAATGCTCAATGTTGAACGTTGAATGTCCAATGTCTACCTACTTAAGTAAGCAGGTACTTCAATGTCGAGAATTCAATGTTCAATGTCGGTGCGGGGCACGCGCGCGATTCAACCACTCTCTCCACTCCTGCCTTGCCGTGATGTGATGCCCTTTTGCCCTTCGATGCCAACTAGATGTCGCGGCAAAGAAACGGTAGTCTGCAATGCGTATTGTTGCAAGTCTCCCGTCGAGCTCTCCAAGTGGTGGTGCCTTTTCGAGTCCCACCTTGTGCGTGCAGCTGGGACCAGGGCAAGGGACTGATTGACTAGGGGGGTCAAAGCAGCTACTAGTAGCTCAGGGTTGTTGCTGGGATCGTGAGAGCAGAGCTCCAAAGATGGCGACTTGAGACGGCAACGGTGAGATGCGAGGCGGGGTGGTGTAGTGGTGTGTCCTGGCTTGCGTCGCGAGGATCTCGGGTATGTTGGAGCAAGCTTGATGATGCAGAGCCTATCGTGGTGTTTTAATAAATCCAACTGTCGCCTTGTCAGCCTTTGTCAAATTCCATCCACACAACCAGACCGAGCAGCCCACTTGAGCACTCCAACATGCTTTGTTCCGGCCCAGCAGCGGAAGTGGCGTGGACCATCAGAAGTAAAAATTCGCTGGCCCCGTGCCACTCTGGCGCCCCAACCCAGGCCTGGAGACTCGACGAGATGGGCCAACAAGCCATGCTCATGTTCCACCGCAAAGCGGTGCAAACCCGACGCCCAATAAAGTCAAATTCGCATGGTCGACTGCTCAAGTGCTTGCTCTCTAGCGCCCTGGAGACGATTCTGCTCAAGGCCAATGGGCTCGTGCTTCTGCTCCTGATCGTGCTTGTTGTACTTGTGCTTGTACTCGTGCTCGTGCTTGAAATAAAAAACAAAAATAGAAGAATGAAAAACCACAAGCCGTGATATCTCGACAACAAACGTCGTGGCCGGCCAGGCAGCAGTCTTTCATTTACTGCACATCCACCTTTCCAAGGCATGACGGGAACCGTCTCTGCGAAGAAGCCCAAGCCCAGCCCTCCGTACGAACGAGACCAAAACAGCGGAGTAGGGGAAAGGGGGTGGAAGGGCAAATGTAAATGCAGAATGCTGACGGTGCTGGCGCTGGGTACTGTACCTTTCGAATACTACTCAATCTCTACAAACTCAACGTCAGTGAATAAGACAAAGGCTTTTCCAGATGTTTTTGGCAGAGGACAAGATTGTTCAGACAGGCAAGATAACAAACACGCTTGACTGCCTTCCAGCGAGGACAAAAACAAGGGGGGTTCAAGAACAAAGATAATGGCAGACGACAAGCAGCTTCGACGTTAAAAAAACACAGTCAGGGGCCGCCGATGACGGGTTATGCCACCGACACACTAGTTACTTAGAAAATAGATGTACACGGGGGGGCGCGACAGCATGGAGCATAAGAATAAGTAATATTGCAATTATCACGGTACGTACTCCGCACTCCCTTCTTGCATCTCTCTGTACTTTATCGACGGTCCATGATGCTACTTCGGATGGAGTAGCACTTGAGCAGACATCTTACACCGTGGACGCCTCAACCCGGTCAACCCAGAAACTCGCCGTACTAAAATGGGGTAGACCCGCAGCGTTGGGCTTGGAAGTGCTCATGTGCTCATTTTTGAGACGGGCAGCATGGCGCTAGGCGGCCGGCAAGCGGAAGTCAAAAGAAACTGGCAGATGCTGGCCCAGATGTCCCGTCATCGTCTGGTTCCCTGCAAGATCAATTGAGGGCTGATGCACCACGGGTGCAACGCCGAGGCCGCACAGAGACCACCCCGCCCAATGTCCCCCATACGGTAGCGAAAAGAGAACAAGGCACGCCATGTCATGACATGCCAAGCGTCTTAATACTGTTGCGGCTCCTCGGTGCTTGAGCTCTTCTTATTACGGAGCGACATTCTGGTTCGCTGTGATACTGTCATATTGTACTTGACTGTACAGTACCGTACCGAGTATGGTGTTGCTGGTGCTGGTGTTTCCGAAGACTTTGTTGACCTGCGTCATGGTCACGGGGCCTTTTCGACATGACCCTGGCTGGGTGGTATGTCCGTACCTGTCTGGCGATCGTCTTCAAGAACCAAAGCTAGCGTGGCTTTTTGCGTTCTTTAGGGTAAAGATGGCACATCCAGTTATTTGGGACGGCGTGTATGGCTTCTAAAAGCAGACGAGTTTGGCTCACCTCGGGGGTATTCACTTCCTGCGAGAGAAATGGTTTGGAAGGAGAGGCTAAAACCTCATATGTGAGTGTCATTTCCATCCCAGCGTTTCCTGCGTCATTGTGGCAACCATATGCGTCACGGAGCACTGGTGAGTGTATTGCTGGTCATCATGGCCTCTGGCTTGTTGGTCAGTTTAGTAAGTACCTCGCCATGCTCCGCCTGCCCCTGTCCCGGCCAGTGCTTTGGTCAGCAGCCTAGCCCAGTTTTCCCAAACATGCCCCGTTCACGATGTTCTGTCGCCCTATCACCTGACCACCGGGCAGGGGCTCATACGGCCCAGACCAGCCCATTTGCCTCGAGGTTTCCCAGCTGATCTAATCTCGGATCTTTGTCGTCCAAAAACATGGTGATATTGCATTGAAGACGGCTGCGGACTTGTCTGTGGACAGCAACGCTAGCTGGTTCAACCGACCAGGGAACCTGGGCTTGGCTGGTAAAATGTAGATAGAAATGTCTCGACTCTCGACGCTACTGGCAAGCACCGCTACAGACAGAGCGCGTGGCGATTCAGCTTGGGAGTGGATACACGAAAGCTGATAGAGGTAAACTACCCAGGTAGTTACTTGTCGATGTATTGGTCCCTTGATATAGCCACACTGCCACATGTGAACATAGAATTTTGTGTACGGAGTCGAACAGGTAGGTTTGGTGCCATGTTCTATTCGAATACCTGGGCGGTCGACACGATCAACGCTGGCAATGTCCTCATTGTTACATGACCGTGTGTGGATTGCCGATGCCCATCATGCCCCGTGATGAGTCGGGCGATGTGCGTTCCTGGCCCAAGTTCTGTGGCCACCGGATCTTGTCAATTCATGCGGATTGATGCAGCCACGAGTTAGAAATATTCCAACAAGAACTCGTCAACTGACGATAATTTGCTTTCTAAGTTGCCCAGGTACCGGTTATGGTTGGAAAGTCGAGTCGGCAGGGGATGCTCGCTCCTTCCCGGTTTTGGTTGCCAATCAAGTCCTGGTCAAGTCCAGCGCCCTTCGCACCGTTTACTGGTTGAGCACCACACCATACTTTCTGGTCCTGCACACCATGATTTTGAAATCATCGTTGTCATTGATGCCCTTGAGCGAATTATCACTTCAGATCTGTAACATGTCAATGGACAGTTCTCGCACGGTCGCTTGTTTGGGTGTCTGCACCCCTAGATGGAAAGCCACCGGTTGGATTGCTCCTGCGGATCGTCCAGTTTTTGAGCGCCCATTGACCAAGCGTCGAGGCACGTCAAGGAAGAGAACTACTACCTTTTACAAGCGGCAGCCTTCCGCTGACGAAACGGCCCCATAAATACGCTTACTGATGCTTTTCCAACCAGACGGTTTCTTAGTTCTGGCCTGCAGCATCGACCAGCTGCTATTGAGGCTGGACGTCCTTTGCGAACTGCCCTCGTGAGCTAAGCTCGCGCTCTGTCTGTCTGTCTGTCTCCTCCCTCAATTACGAAGAGTTCTCAATTACAAAGAGTTCAGCACCGTCGCCGTATTGAGGGACAATTTCATGTTTCCGTTCAACACGGAACGTTTGCTCCCCAGAAATGGATCGCCTTCTTCCACGAGCTTCATCCCAGTTACCGGCCACCCGTGCGGGGCGACTTGGCTTGCAAGTGGACCAGATGCAACTAAGTTACGGAGTGCTGCAATGTTTAAGAGGGTGTAGTTCCTGTTCCGTCATATCATTCAAGGCACGGAGTACGGAGTAGGTTGCCCTACATGAAAGCCATGGTCCATCGACCCAGTGCTTGTCCCTGGTATTCGACGTATCATGGTGTGCCAATTGCCTCTGCGCCGGTCGAGAGTGGAGGTTCACATCGTCTGAAGAGGCAGGCCACCCATATGTACTCGAGTTTTGAAGTGGATTATCTTGCCCCGCGCTCAATTGACTTTAACACGGCGGCTTGTCCAGTCCGCGGAGCATCGAGGCATCCATATCTAGGCAGGCATGTATATGCCCTCATTCTTGCCGCAAGTCAGCATGCTTGGGGCGTATAAAAGCTGTTTGGGAGAGCATCGCTGACAGCACAATACCAAACAATCTCAATCCATTACTTGGCTGGCTCCAGATTCTTGTTTCTCTGCGTGGGGGGCACGATACATAAAATACCGCGGAGCAAAAGACCGCCAAGCTAAGTCTCACCAGTGGGTGCATCGCCTTGCTGCCCCTGTTTTCTTGGTCACGCTACAACTCAGACGTCATAACTGGGCCGTTGGCGAGTGTGAAGGTTACGGTTCAGAAACCTTCAGGCTAGTTACTGCGAGTCGGCCCTCATCAGGAGGTCTGTCCTGGCACGGCAGGCCAGACAAAGATTAGCAGTTCGACACCGTGGTGTTTGTGTTCCGCTAATACCAGTGCGTCCAAAATGACGGTTACACAACGTCTGTCTGCCGCCACGAGACTGCCGGCTTGATTGTTTTGTTGGGTTGGTGCGCGGCTCTTACGAGGTTATTTGCGGACTAGCACAAAATCTGAAATACGTGTGGAATGTCTGGAGGTCTCATGACCCTGCCATGCGGCGCTAAGGGCCGATTTAGGTTCGTCAGCGACAAACACTCATTCATGCCATGACCTGGTTCACCACCGGCTACGACGACTAGCTTCTTGCTGCTTCGAGACAAAGAAAAGGGGGACCTGGTGGTGCTCCCTTTTTATTTTATCTTTGCCGGTTGTGCAGTTTCATGAGATACCTCGCTCACCAATCGATTCCACAGATCTTCTTCACCAATTGCTTTAGTTCGCGACATGGAGCATTGCCTGTTGACTTCCGACTATTGGCCCAGGCCTGCGGGCTGCTGACGTACAAGGCAATCTGCCAGACCATCGGCGACAGAACTCCCGCAACCGAGAAGATGTAGGACTGCCCACTGAGATCCTTGCAACCACAAGGAATGGTTCCACATCACATCCCAGACGAAGCATTCTATTCGTAGGCGCTGGTCTGGCTGCGATTGTGGCTTCAGTAAGTACTCCATAGGTGCAGCTGTGATTCTGCAGGTGAAGTATCCATAATTGAGGACCCTTTCGCTGACACCAACACTTCAAACAATGTTCGGAAATAATTTTTGCATCTCCAGCATGACATTCTCAACACCATGCTCATACGATTCCGACGGACTTTGCACGTACGCCTAGACGTGTTTGAATGGGAGTTGGCCGTGCCAATGTTGACAAAAACCACCCCTGTCCTGTGCTATGACAAGATTCGCATAGCAAACGAATGAAATGTATAATGGGGTTTTTGAAGATGCTGGGAACGAAACACAATACTATTCCAGATACTGGGTCAACTTGATCCCTCACCACTCTCTCCAAACCACACACCTTTGGACAATGCTGCACAGTTTGCTAGTTTGGGTAGGCTTTGTTCCAGGAACCGTTGGTCTTCTAGTCCCTATTGGGCGACAAGGAACTAGACCTGGTTATCTTCTGCTTCGTTGGAGCCAGGTCAGTCGGGCTCTTGCAGCTGCCAGTTGGGCAAAGCTTTCGGTCAGCCCACTCGTCATCGTCTTCAGCTACGTTGGCCAGGGCGCTGCAAGGCCGGGATGAGCTATTACATGGGTGAACATGCTGCAGGCGAAGTGTGCCCAGTGCGTCAGATGGTGGCCGGTAACGACTCTGGGGCGTGCCAGACGTGTATGTCTTGTCTTGGCGTTCACATGCACCTATAAGACGCCATTGATGAACTCTTTATACCGGAGAAGACAATTGTCGATGTCTCGCTCAAGAGAGAGAGCTGCATGATACATATGTATGGATGATCTCAATACCACATTCCGGCCGGAGTAGCGCAGGATGGGGCATTCTCGTCTCGCATCGGCATAATAGGGAGGCAGTATGTCCCAAATATCTCACATTGGCGGGCTTTACCGAAACTGAACAGAAAACTTCCCAGATGATCAGTACCGATACTCGGTGAAATGGCTTGCGAGTATACGACGCTGGCGTAATTTGGCAACAGCTTGACCAAGTTTGTCGTCCGAAACAAGGGAGATATAATCTCGCATACATTACCCCACGTACAATTAGTAACAGTCGAAATGGCTGTCGAACTAGGAATTCTCGGGCTTTAGTCCCTGGTATCCCTGGTAAAAAGGCTTTTGTCCCTTCTTCGGCTCACCGGTGCTACTTTATTTCCAGGTTTATCACCGAATAAATGCATTTGCGAGGTCACCTTGTACTGTACAAGCTACCTTGGGAAACAACATGTAAATACATACATACGTGTATACGAGGTATGTATATATGTCTAGATATAAAGTAGACGGAACGGGGGTCCAGCTCTGTAACCTGAGCAGGCTTTGATGCGGATTACAGTGAGCATGGCCAGAACAACGGAGTCAATGTATTAGACAAGGCCAACGATTTACAAACATACAGGAATATCAAGATTCGACGTGATCTCCTCACGGCATATACTTGGCAACTTGTCAACAGTCCTCTATTTCAACAAAGTATAATAGTCGGATTCCAGACTCCCCCTTTCCTGCCGACTGAAGCATTTCTGTTCCACCGAAACCGCTCATGTCACCGCCCCCCTCGACATCGGGGAGCAGACAGTATCTTCACCATCCTAGAAAACACCATTCAAGACCCCTCAAAGGCGAACACTTGAGCCCATTCAAGTCGGCCGTATCACAGAACCACACCTCGACAAACGTCTCCAAGCAGTCGGCGTAACAGCCAGGCAAATACCACCACCAATCGAGCCTCGCCAACATCATCGCCAGGCAAGCACATCTTTTCCCGCTCATCAATCACCACCAGGTACTACTCCCCTCTCCCACAGGCTCACGTTTTTGACAGGCCAGATTTGGGGGCCAGAAGACCAAGGGCCCCCTCGTCGCACGACGTACCCTCGTGCACAGTTACACCATGCTCAAACACGCCTACTGGGCCTTGCATCCTACATCCTAGAATTTTTTTTTTCCTGTACCGAGTACGGAGTTGCTAAGCAGGTTTTTTTCTCCTTTTCTCCTTTTCCTAGTCCTTTTTTTTTTTTTACGCCCCCCCCCCCCTTTTGATTTTCTGCCTCCATCCAATTATTGCCGGCGTGTTGTAGCCAATTTTTTGGTGTTTTTCTGACATCCTGCTGGCTGGCACCTGCGCGAACAAGTCGACAGGGGTAGAGGGCCTTTCACCACCTGTGCATGTATGTAATGTAGGCAAAGGGCATGGGCGGAGCGGGCGTTTGAAAGAAACATGCATGGCGTACAAAACACGCTTGGTTTACCCTGGCTGGGTAGGCAGAGCATCATCACTCTGCAGCATGTTCGCGCCCCGGGCCACCAAAGGGAAAGAAGCGAGGCGGATGGAAGAATCGCAGGCCTTGGTGGTTGAACTCCTGCATTGGGCATCATGCATCTGGGTGGCTGGCATCATGTGGTCATTCCGGGAGCCGAAGGGGCACTGAAAAAGGCACGAGACGAGGGGGGGAAGGGGCGGAGTGACAGACAGAGGGGGAGAGAGACGCGTTTGCAGCTGTTGGTCGTGTTCCTTTTTGTCGCTTGCGTGAACTGTGTGAGCGAGATCTACGCAGGAGGTAAGCATGAGTCAAGCTGCTTGAGGCGGTGCCAAGGTTTGGCTCGTGGATTTTGTATCACCTAGAGCTTCCCGTCTTGCCTTGGCTAAGGCATGCGCCGGACAGTCCGGTGGACAGCAAGGTGATGATGGATGATGGGTGTATTTTTGTAATTTTTTTTTTTTTTCCACATCCATGTTTGCCCTACTTCTATATCACGTCGACCCGGTGAACAGAGTGACTCTTTACACCAGTGTGCACCTCCCCTCCCTAAATGGCATCCCCCATGTTCCATTTTTAGAATTCAATCCTCATCGTCCACCTTGTCTGCCACCATGTCCTTGGCCGTATTAATCACCTTCTCAGGTGGCCGCTCCAACGGCACAGAGGGACTGCTCATGCCGCCTGCAATGGGACTCATCTGACCACTGCCGGGGATGCTGCCTGCTCCACTCGCCGGGACGCTGATGCCTTGCACCGGAGTCTGCACGATATCCGGTGATCCAGGCAGCAATTTGGGATCGAGGCCGGGAATGTGGATGCGTTTGGCTTCATTTTGGTACGCAGCGGGAATGATCTCAATGATCTCATCGCGGGGGAACTTGAGGTTAGGAATTTCCATCGTGGAACAGTGCATGAGGTAGGCGTAGAGGACGCGGAGGACGGATTCGTGCGCGATGATGAGCAGGTCGTTTTGTTCGCGCTCGAGTTCGAGGATGATTGGCTCCAGGCGCACGGCTAGGTCATGGTAGGACTGAAATAATGTTAGTGAGGGGCGTGTTTGGAAAAAAAGGAAACTTGCCGGTTACGAGTATGCATACCTCTGCTCGAGGATATCTGTGGTGATATGGGTCCAGATCACGCTTCTCAGCTTCCTCGGGATAAATCTTGCGAATCATGTGCTCCGGCATGTTCTCGCAAACACCGGGGTTGATCTGGCTCATCTGCGAGCGCAGGCGAACCTTGTAGCCCTTGTCTTTGAGATAATCAGCCGTCTGGACCGTTCTCATTCGCGTGGACGTCCACACGGTGAGAGGTCTGAGGGGGATCTGCTGGCCCTCACTCTTCTCCATGTGCTCCGCGTGTTCTTGTTGGCGGTGCTTGAGGAGCGTCTCGGACATTCTCTGTGCATATGTCTTGCCCAGTTCACACAGGGGTGCGTCGGCCTTGTAAGAATCCTCTTCCTCCGTGGTGCCGGCGCGGACGAAGAAGGTGGTTCTTGATTTGATGTGAAGGTTGGTGAGATAGAAGACAATCCTGTGGGAGAGGTAGTTGAAGCTGACGTTGTTGTAGAAGAACTTTGCGCCGGCGTTGATCATTTTAATGTAGTTGAGTTCTGCTTCATTCATGGTTTCGAATACGGGGATCCTCATTTCGATTCTTTTGAGGTACAGTTTGGCGGCCTCATCGGGGTCCATTCCCGCGAACTTTATATGAATATGTTAAGTTTGTCTTCTGGGGGGAGGGGGGGAGGCAGGAAACGGCTTCGCATTGCGCTTACGTCTGGAGATGAAATTTTGACATTTCTAGCATTCTCACGGAGAATACGCTCATCATCTACAAATGATTCGATAAACAGGGTCTTGTTCAAGTCAGCTATGTTTCTGTCATTGGGGTCTTATATGTGGGCTTGTATTTCACCTGAACATCGTGTTTGCCCAGCTCCTTTGCTAGCGATCGGCGACCACTAGCCGTTGGGTTCACGGCATCATAGATTGCCACTTGGCCATTTTCATGATTCAGCCAGGCGTAAATGTCTTCCCGGCACTTCTTCAAAATTTTCTGACGCAGAATAACGGATGATGGAGATGCATCGGGGAAGAAGTAGTCCTCGGGCACCGCACCTTCTGGGCCGATAGTAGCCCGCCGGTAGTCGCCAAGATGGAAGATGCGCGTCTTGACGCCAAGCCATTGCAAGTATCGGGCCAGAGAGACACAAATGTGACTGCGTGTGTTAGGTACATTGGTCATTCGTGAGGGTGAAATCAGCACTAGACTCAACTCACGTCTTGCCGCGAGCTGGGGGGCCAACCATGACGATGGCAATGCGTCCCGAGTGAAACAGCCTGCCGGACATGGTACTATACAGCTGGGCGGGTGCCATATTGTCATTTTCCGTCACATCATGAATACCGTCAATAAAGGTAGAGCTCTTGCGGCGGTATCGCGGGGCGTTGGCCGCGATCTCGGCAGTGCTGGCGGCTGTTAGATTCCGAGAGCTGTTGTCATGGCACAGAAGAGGGTGACTGGAGACAAGAGACTCACAGTAATGTGTCCATGATGGCCTGTGGATTCAAATGGCCCAAGGCCAAGGTTGACCGTCTCGTCGGCCGGGCTTATCTTGGGATTGCCCCCGCCGTTGGACTGAACTCAACGAGCCGACAAAGGTGTCGTGAGCCGGGGTCGATTAAGCAATGGCGAAAAAGAAGCAGACGGCGTGAGCGGCGCAGGAGGCTTGCACGGTTGCAGGTGTGGTATGGTGATGAGGTAAAAATGAATCTATAATAACCCCTAATGTGGTTGGAAAGAGTTGCACCATGGAGGGGCATAAAGGTGTAGCTAGTGTCGTGTCGGAGAGCCGTGGCCAACGATGCCCGGGTCCTATCGGAGGGCTTAGGATGGGTTTTTAAGACCCAAGAGGAAATGCGGCAGCTCCAAGGATAAAATCAATTACATGTAATACTGACATCCTGTAACATGTTGACGCTGTCACAGCAATGCAATGCAAAATCGTCAATCCTACTCGAGTAGATCTGGTGCACCTGCCTGTAGGGTGGCATTTGATCGCGCAGTTGGACACTCGGAAACAGGTTACTGGCTACCTGGGTCGAGTCGTTAAGTCGCCAGCTGCCAACCAACAGCCAGACAGGCCAGACATGGAGTAACGGCGGCATCGGCACGGAACATTGAGGCTCCGCGCTCCTCCGCTCCAGCCTCTCTCGAGACGCAAGCTCGTTAGCGCGGAGAAGCGTGCTGTGGTCCGGGCGGAACCACCACACACAAACACCTGGACCCAGTCAGTTGCCAGCTCCAGTCTGCTCAAGCCATCGGCGGCTGATGAAAATTATTCTCCAACTCCATTTCCCCCAACGCCAGCGAACCTCGTCATCGCGTTACCTGGCGACATCACCCCCGAGACAATTTGCCATCCGCGAGGCCCGGCCACCGCCTTGCAAATTGCTCCATCCATCAGGAAAGCCGAATTTCCTGTGGTGTACTTTGTCCGTTTCTCCGCCGCGGCTTCTCCTTTTCCTGCCATCACCAGTTTCTTAGCCATTCTTTAATACCGACGTCGTCGTCGACTCGAGCCACAACCCCGTCACCATGGCTGCTCAAATAGAATCCATTCGTTCCCTCCTCCTGGGAAACCCCGTCGCCGCTGCCATTGGCGATGCGCTCAACTCCTTTTCTGAGCGCAGAGCAAAGCTGGGCCTCCCCAATCCTGGCAACATGGAGGGTTTGTCCAAGGAGGTCCAGCGCGATGTTCTGCTCAACAACTACATGTTCACCGGTATCCGTGCCGACCTGACCAAGATCTTCAGCATGGCTCCGCTCTTCCAGGTCTCTCACCAGTTCGCCATGGGAGAGCGCATCAACCCGTACACATTCGCCGCCATGTACGGCACTGGCAAGGTTTGTATACCTACCTTTTCCCCGGACTATGCATCTGCTGGAAAGGACAGACAGATTAATAATTTTTTTTAAACAGGTATTCTGCCAAGGCAACATAGACAACGAGGGCTCCCTCTCCGGACGATTCAATTTCAGATGGACCGACAAGCTCGTTTCCAAGTCTCAGCTTTCCATCACTCCCGGCGGTCAGGATATGGCGCAGTTCGAGCACGAATACAACGGCGACGACTTCAACGCATCTCTCAAGATGCTGAACCCTTCTTTCCTTGAGGGCGGCATGACGGGCATCTACATTGGCAGCTACTTGCAATCCGTCACCCCCAGGCTCGCTCTTGGCATGGAGACTCTGTGGCAGCGACCTGCTCTGACCCAAGGACCCGAATGCGCCGTCTCGTACTGTGCCCGATACAAGGCTGATGACTGGATTGCCACTGCTCAATTGCAAACCGCCATGGGCACCCTGAACACGTCATACTGGCGAAGACTCTCCGACAAGGTCCAGGCTGGTGTTGACCTGAGCCTCGGTCTCGTCCCCTCCCCCGGCGGCTTGATGGGTGGTGGTCTGCAGAAGGAGGGCGTCACCACCGTTGGTGCCAAGTACGACTTCCGCATGTCCACGTTCCGTGCCCAGGTCGACTCCAAGGGCAAGCTGAGCTGCTTGTTGGAGAAGCGTGTTGCGCCCCCGGTCATGATGACGTTTGCCGCCGACATTGACCACTTTACGGTTCGTGTAACCCCCCCTTTAACTCCGCCAAAGCTGCTCTCACCAGACACTAACAACAAGCTTCTGCAGCAACAAGCCAAGATTGGCCTGGGTGTTTCCATCGAGGCAGCCCCCGAAGAGCTCCAGGACCAGCAGGAAGCCCTCGGCGCCCAGACGCCCCCCAACATCCCCTTCTAAACCTGGTTTCTTCCTTCAAACCACCACCCCGTCTCCGATGGACTCGTCCCGCCACATACAAACCCTACTCTACTCCTACCTAATGAGGTGAGAAGAGCACCCAAACGTTCTCAATGCTATCGCGGATGGAACAAAGAAAACGGCCTACACCTTGATCTATTTTCCTGACCCCCTGTCTTATTACCCCGTTTCTCATTTCACCATTTCGAATCATGTACTCCGGATATTCCAGTTCCTTAGCAATCAGCGTTGAGAAGTGCTCTTCCACAAGGGATCCCTTCATCGAGACTTGGAGACGAAAAGAAAAATAAAACCGCCAAAAAAGCGGCTGGCGTATGATTACAGGTTTTATTGTTTGGCCTGTAATCGTGTATATTATGGGAGGCGCAAACGTCGCATGCCTCGATTAGTTGGTGCATTGGTCGGGCATTCACCGACTCACGCGAGCATGAGGTGGCGATTTCTTTTTTTTTATATCTTTGGTTGTACGTGGGTGCATCTCGGGGCTACGAGGGATGTAGCTTGTCATACAGGTGCCATGTTCAGTGTATAGGGAAGAAAGAAAAAATAGACACGAATGTTCTGTAATGTGCTGTGTATGCTAGTAGGTCTGTAGGAGTCCCCTCTGTACTGCCCATAAACGCCTGGTATCTAGAAGTCCCAATGTCGCTCATCCAACGGTCTCCCCCTCCGTTGCACCATATAGTAGTTATGTACTGTTTGCCACACGCCATGCATGCACGGTGTACCTGTATCAGATGTAAATCACATGACTGAACATTCTCGCTCGGGCTGCTCCCCAGTCTTTTGCTTTTCCACCTTGTCTTTATCCTTTACCTTTCCACGATGTTTATGTTTCTGCGCCTGCGGGGTAGCACCGTGCTTCTCCCCGTCGGCAGGCGAGTCGGGGCCTTTGGTCGACGTTTCCGAAATGGGAGCTGTAGAGTTGGAGGCAGACATTTGTAACCCGTTCGACGGATGAGGCTCAATGAGCGGCTCCTTGCTGGACTTCATAAGTCCGCCTAGACGGCTCATGGAGAAGCTGAGTCTTCCCTCGCCGGATTGGCTCTCCGGCCGGCTCTGTCGACCTAGTGCGAAGCGGGAGGCAGCACGGGACAATCTCGAAGCGGTAGGTTCGTCGCTGGGCGTCATGACAGGCGAAGCACCGCCTGGGGTGACGGCTGGTGATTCCGTGTTGGCCATGCTTTCGCGGCGGGAGGCATTGGGCGTAGAGCCTGTGTGGGATGTGACCCAGGAAGGGTCAAAGGTCCCTCTGGTCGGACGATCCATATCTGCGGATAACCGAATGCTAGGAGGTTTGCTTCTTGGGCCGAGGTCGACGGCTTGGAGATCGTCTCTGTGATGTCCCGTCAAGCGGCCGAATGCAGAAGACGACAAGTCGCCATTAAGCTCCATGCTCGTCTTAGATTCACTGTATGACGGAGGGTTTGTCTCTGTGCCGTCGGTTGATGCGCGGGGCATGTCGACCATGGGGACAATTTGGTAAAATAGAAGGTAGGGCATCTCGGCCTTTAACGCATGCTTGATGTCATCCACGTAAGTGATGCGGCTTTGCGCCTCCAAATCATCGAATTTCACCCACTGCGCCTCCTCGTAATCAGGGGGAGGGTCAAAATCGTGCCGTCGGTTTCCAGTCAGTAGCTTCGGGGCAACCCGGGCAAAGGAAATGTAGTGGCCGCTATGGAGTGAATCTCCTCGATGGCAGACCACAGACTGAAGCACGAGTTTGTATTCGGTGCTGAGCCCATAGATGTCTTCCTCCAACTTGGGTCCCCCGGCAAGGATGAAATGCGGCAAGCGTAGACTGTCGGGGATGTCAATAAAAGTGTTGTGTCGTTGTGCTTGTCCGAATTCTGTCATGACGTAGCGTTTGAGGCAGATGCCAACTACTGGTCTCTGGTCGAAATTCAAGGCTACTTCAGAGTCGCTTCTAGGCTCGTTAGGCGCCAAAGCATGCCAGGCTGTGAAGCGTTAAAAAAAGAACGAACATCAAAGCTAACGGGGTACACAGACTTACGAATCAGTCGGAAGAATTGCCAAGCAGGAATTGTGACAGCTTTGACGACCGTTGAACCCTGACGCTTGGCCCGTTTTTTCATTACTTCGCCCTCTGTGCCTGTTGGCCGGCCATCTTCGTCTACCACAACACGCTGAATAACACTAGTAGATCTTATCCGGGCGTTGGGACTAGTTGGTGTGCCTTCCTCTGCACCTTGGTTCTCGTGCGACGGTCCATCCTGGGAATGGACCCGATGAACACTATGCGATGCTGACGTCTCAGACACGCTTCTTTCCATGGAGATGCCGAAAGATTTCTGTGACGGCGTAAAATCAACCGGCGAAGCAACCAAAGGTGATGCGCCTCCTTCTTCTGACCGAATTAGCCGGACAGTATTCTGGCTCAGGAGAGGCGACCCGTCCCCCCTATCATCTATGCTGCCTTTCTTTCCTTCTTCATGATCTCGCAAAACATCAACTCTGGCATTGAAGTACTCCTCCAGACAATCCTCAAGCTTAATCCCCTTGCCTTCGGGATCCGGGGGCACAGCCAGATTCAATAGTCGCTCGTATACCACCTTGTGATCATCCTTGTCACCTTTGCCTTGGTGAAAGAGGTCGACCTGCAAGGATAAAAGCGGAAGCTGCAACGTTTCGGTGAGAAAAGCAAAAGCTTCAGAAGTGTCCTGTTGTTCCAAGAGTTTGGCATCGGCCCATCCACAATCGCTCAGTGATTCTTGAATCAATTTTGTCTTGAAGCAGATCAGCTACTCGATGCGTTGCAACTGCCATGCAGGCAATCGGGCGCGGCCCTTGCGTGTACTTACCAAATCGGTACGAATGAGCTTTCCTGATCGCAACATGTTGACCCATATACGCAGCAATGTAGCAAGTTTTAGTCTCGCGTCATCTGCCGGGAAAGTTGACTTGAGCATACACTCGAAGGCGTCGAGTTTGGCGAACATGGCGAACAGTAGTGAATCCAGGTAACATGTGACATTGCCTCGATTCTCAGCACCAAGCATGTGCACCGTCGGATCGTAGGGCAAAATAACGCCTGAAGCGGATTTCTGTTCCAACTTGATAAATTCGGCAATCTGCTCGGGGTCGTCTTGGGCTATGTTTGTTGACATGATATCCTTGATATACTCGGCTGTGACGTCTGTCATGTGCATTTTCTCTAGGTGATGCTGGACAAGTTCAATCTGGCATTGCCATCATCAGTAGCTGTTCCTATTTGCTTGGCGGTGCAGTCCAACCTTGGTGACATCGGGGTCGTTCTCGTCGGTGTCGGATTTCAAGTTTTGTTTCGAGCCGTCCATCTTGAACATGGCTCGGAAAGCGTCTGCGGAGAGCGGGCGAGCCTGGGGTTTTTGGACATGGTCAGCAATCAGACTTTGGGAAAACAAGGTAGTAGCATTGGTGTATCGGGGGGGGGGGGGCCTGAATGTCTTGCTTGGATTGAGAACAATGGCATTGAATGTTAGCGACAGACCCCACCCCCCAGAAGACCAGGACGCAGAGCTGTGTCTGTAGAGCTATCATGTAGCTGTCACGTAGCTGTACCTTGTCCTTGTGTCCCGGAGGAACAGACTTGCTCCGACGATGGATGGCATTCTTGTCGCGCAGGCTAAGAAACTTTCGAGGGAACTCTTTCATGGTGGGAGGCTGTCGCGGAAGTGCTTAGGACCCCGGCCACGACCACGACAGCATGAGAAGTAGGGACGGGAGGAGGGAGATACGTTGGGGCGACGCAGCGGCCTCGCAAGTGGCTAGCGAGACAGCAATGGAGTTCTGATTCCCATCTCAGGCTGCCGAGGAGGTATTTCAAAGTTGTTGGGGCGGCGGCGACGTCGAGCCCCGAATGTGTTGACTTGCGGCGGTTGGCGGGGGAGATGGTCTTCGGAGGTGCTCGGCGGAGGTGCTCGGGGCAGAATGTAGAGGCTGTCACTAGAGAGGGACGAGATGGATGGCGGGCAGCAGTAGGAGGAAGAATGATGATTGAAACGGAAGCTAGGATAAAGATATGACCATCTGCCTGGGCGGTTGCGAGAAGAGATGCTCTATCTGGCCTGCCAACCCAATCCCGGCATCGGGTGGAACTCGACGATTGGACATCTGGAGTCACTGGTCTAGAATGTGGTCGGTTAGTGGGTTGGCGGGGGCGGACAGGACAGGCTCAGCACCTCAAGTGCCAGCACTATTAAACCTTAATCCATTGCCTCTCGGTCCCTGGTGCCTGCGGTGGACCATCGTCGCACTGTCGACAGCATCTATGGCAAGGCGAAAAGCGTCCAACCCGAGTTGCATATAGAACAGGCATCCTTGCCCTGGTGAGACGCCCACCATTGCCTGCGTCACATCCCATGGAAATCACGCTGCCAACGAGTCTCGCCAAGTGCGGCAACGTGTTCAACTTGATAGTAACACGGCTTGTCTACTGTGACTCCTGTGAGCAGCGCTGTGTTCTGTGAATGAATCGATTGTACAATGAGCACATTGGACTGCAGTCAATGTATCACGCTGAGACACCAGCACCGGCCAAACAGTCTCAATGGCTATGTACTCTCTGGCTTGCAGTATAGTTGCAGCTGGAGCCTCGTTTCTGACAAGAGAAGCATTTGACCCAAGGTCGAATATGGTCTCAGGTTACTAACGCTGCACATGGCTGTGGAGTTGCGATACGTGCCTGAAAATCGGCACTATAGCATCTATATCTATTTGTTATCAATCGTTTCGAATTTAGTGTAGAGAAAAGCTTAAATAAGTGCGGGACAGAAGAATAGCTAACCATTGTTCATGAGACTCGTTCCCTTGCTGCTTCCCTGCAACCATCCCTAGTAGTCAGGTATTAGGCGCCGAACCAGAGATGCCACCGCACAGCCACACTTCAGGGACGCTGTGGCTGACTGTAAAGCCACATCCAGCTAAATGGAAATTTCCCACACTCACTTCCATCCATCGTACCATCACGGGAGCTTCAATCTATAGCTTCACGACTCTCTTTATCACGCCATGTCTGGTGTGCGCAAAGGCTCCCGCCTGGTGAGAACCCTGGGCCAAGGGAAATTCTTTTCGAAAAAGACACCCTCATGCGCGAGGAGTTTCGCATCCGCGGCCGAGGCCAACCCCCGCCAGAATGACCATCTGAGCGATCTCGAGTCAACGACGACATTCACATCGCCCGCGCCTGACCAAAAGTCAATTGATGCATTCAACCAAGCCGAGAAACTGAGCGCCAAGGAGAGGAGACTTCCCGGTAACCGGTAGGTGTCTTCTCTTCCAACAGCCGTCAGCTTACCTCACGAGACGGACAATAGTAAACTGACAATTTCAAAGATACCAGTATCACCCCCCCAAGTACTACCGTGGTCCTCTCCATCCCGTCCAAACACCCCCAGCCTCCGATCCAACCGCCCGAGATTTTGTTCCCGGTCCCTTCAACTTCCCGCGACTCAAGCATACCTACGACAGCACCATCGCCCCGGACCTGCTGACCATGACCTACCAACACACTTCTCCCGGCACCGAGCCAGTCGTTTCCCAAAAGGGCACCTTGAGGCAATGGGACGGATCCTCGCCCTACCACAAGAACAGACCCAGCCGAGGTCCCCGTGGCGGCGGCTCCTCAAGACTCGGCATAATCGAGCGCAACATCGACTGGAACAACATCCCCGAGATTGAGGCAGTCACCATCAACTCGTACGCCCCCAATGCCGCCCAGAACAAGGAGTACCTGCACGTCGCCCGTGCTGTGGTCCAGGCCATCAGCGGTGTCTACCCCGAGGTCACCACCGTCAAGCACCATGTGATCCAGTGGGGTGTCCGCAAGGGCGACAAGGCCGGCGCCAAGGCGACACTTCGCGGCGGCGCGGCGTACGAGTTTGTCGACAAGCTGGTGACGCTGGTTCTGCCAAAGATCAAGGATTGGCCGGGCATCAAGGCCTCCACCGGTGACGATTCGGGTAATTTGGCATTTGGCATGAAGCCAGCTTGGATGGCTTACTTCCCAGAGATAGAATTCAACTACGACGTAAGTTGACACCATGTGCCTTTGACGGGGCCTACAGCAAGCTAATTATTTGTGCGTGCAGATGTATCCGCCCAAGCTGATGCCCGGATGCGACATCTTCATCCACACAACCGGCACGTCTGACCGACAGGGACGCTTATTGATGGAGGCCTTGGGATTCCCCTTCTACGGCAAGGCAACACGCTAAATGCAGCTCGCAAAAGCGACCGCGTATAATCAAAACTTTGAGCAACGCTGGGAATAACGAGATGTGGCATAGACATGTATAACATTTTTGTATCATAAAAATAAAATCGCAGGGCTGCCATTCCACAAAAGCAGCCCCAGCCCTTTATTCCTCATCAGCCCGTCTATCCCTGTCTTTGACCTAATACCCAACGCCAAAAGAAAAAAGAAAGTTGTCATAAAAGGCCTCAAGAAACTCCATATAATGCGCCTTTCCAAAAATATCCCCCCAAACACCCCCTACGCACCCTTGGCCTTCTCCCTCAACGCATGAATAACAGCGTCCACGGCGTCCATGTCAAACGCGTCAATCCTGGCGCCGTCCCCGAATCCCCTCTTGCCCAGCTCCTCGACACACACGTCCATGGCGGGCTGGTAATTCCGGCAGGCCGAGCTCAGCGCGTAGACAGCCTTCCTCCTCACGTCCTCCTTCTCGGCGGCGCCCAGCGCGACGGCGACGAGCGTCGGCAGGCCGGCGTCGCCCATGGCCACCAGCCTCTCCTGCGTCTTCTCGTTGTTCTGCACCGCGGTGCCGACGCACCACGCGGCCATCTTCCTGACGTCGGCCTCGCCGTGCCTGAGCTGCTCCAGCAGCGGCGTCCACAGGCCCAGGTTGGCCATGTTGTTTGCGTTGTCGAGCGACTCGATCAGCTGCTCAAAGTTGTCCCACGCGATGAGCTTGTTCTCCAGGTTGACCTCGGCGTCGGGCGCGGTGATGAGCTCCATGGCCGCCTTCATGAGGTCTGCGTCCGAGGGCCCGCCCATGAGGGCCGCCATCATGTCCGGCGTCAGCTGCGACCGCGAGGGCTGCGAGGCGGCGGTTTCGGCGGCCACGGGGTCGTTGAGCGTCACGTCTGAGTGCTCGACGGACCAGCGGAGGAGCTCGGTTAGACGGGGGTCTTGGGCCATATTTGTGAATTTGCTTTGGGTTTATTATTTTGTATCTTGGCGGATGGGTTGTTTCAGAGTATGCGAAAGATTACGTTTGTGCAAGTTTAGACGTCGGCTTTTTTTGGGGTGGTTAAGCTTGGGATTTTTTTTTCCTACGGAAGCATCATGCTCATTCTGGAAGCTTCATAGAGGGACTAGTCCGAGTGGGGACTAGTGCGGCGGCGCATGTAGCGGCCAATGTCGAGCAGATCTTGGTGACGGAGATGCACTGCTTGGAGTGAGTTGCTAGACTGAATTATGAGTGCTGAATAGCTTCGTTAACCTGCTGTCTGGATGTATAATTTTTTTTTTTTTGCAGGCGTTATTACGGACTGCCGTGCTCTGCGAGGAGCCTTGCAGTAGGGAGCCAGAGGAGGGAAGAAAAAGTTCAAGGAGCACTTACCCCGTCATGCCCCTCCTCGCCAACCCGGCCCTGTGTGCCACAAAGCCCTCAGCCTGAGTGTCGACAGAGGCAGGATGCATCATGGTATCAGGCTTCACAATTGAAGCCTGGGCTTAAATTGGCAGCAGCTCGGGGTTGCGCCCAAGGCAACATGGATACATGTGGAGTGCAATTGGGATTGTGGGGGGTTTTCAAGCCAGCCTGCTCGTGTCTTTTCCTCCCGGAATGCAACGGATCTGGGCATCTTGTCTTGGCGGGCATTGGGCCACGATTCTACAGGAACCGCGTAGAGTGACATTCGATCCCATATTGGGGGGCGGTTTTTAGGCTACTGTCCTTGGCCCGGGAGCCGAAACTGCAATCTTCCCAATCAATGCCACGCCTAGCGACCGAGGCCATTCGCAAGCAACTCAAATCATCAAGGCAGCAGCATAAAGACTTGCCGCCCGAGACAAAACATGGCGTCCATTACGTGTATCTCCGCCTCCGCCAGTAATGCTGACGACGCCGCCCCCTTTTTTCCCGGGTAGTCCGTCAGTCGGAGCAGCCGCAGCGTTTCCAAGCTGGGAAAACGAGAAAAGACGAGGACAAAGAGTTCTTTTTTTTTGTCGTTAGCACCAATGGTGTCCCGATGGGGAATGGTGCTCTTGCCGCTCTTGCGAGGGGATTGTGGCCGTGTTTGACAGCCTCGTCGACGGTTTGCGGTCAGGTGATTTGCCAGCAGGCCCGTAGGAAACGGCGTTTCGAAACGGTGTTCTAGTGAAGTTGGTTGGTTCCTTTTTATTCTTTTCAATTCAGTTCACCTATCCTAATATTCGAGCAACACTGCAGCAGGTAAGGCCCGATACAGCCACATCAACGCGCTGTGCCTGGTCGTACCTAAACCAGAGAACCGTCATGTACTTGTGAGAAGCTATGATTCATGGCTCATAGCGCGGCATGCTACGCGCCGGCAAGGGCTACACCTCACCGTGGCCTCAGCCACTGCAGGGAAGTAAACTTGACATAGATATAGGTTGTGCAAGTCACTGACTGTCCGGAGTGGGTGTAGAGGGAGAGTGACTAGGGAGATTCTACGTACGAAAGGACTCGCCATGAGGTAATTGCTAGCTAGGCTCGCAGATAAGACTATATTCATCTCTGATCGTCTAACTTTACACTAGCACTTATCTCGTGTCTGCGCTCGTTGGTAATCCATGATTTCTTGCCTCTTTTCTCTTAACAATTACGAACCCAACTACCCGTCAGATCTCGCTTATGCCAAGTCTCCTTGAAGTACTTGCAATATCGGCTAAAGCAATCAAATCTAACCGCTACACGGCATATTATCTCAAGACTCGCACTGCGTTACTGGCCTACACGTGGACTAAGGGCTGAGCTTCGTACGGCAGTCCCATCAATCAAACGTCTAACAACATTAACGCAACTGCCAGAGCAAATGTTGCCTGTTGTAAGATGTGAGGAATGAATCTAATGAGACCTGTGGGTAAAAAAGGTACCATAACGGATCAAAGGCTGGCCTCTTTTTCTAGCAAGAAGGGCTGCGGTATCTTTGTTACCCATCAAGACTTATTAGCTTTAATCCTTTAATGTTATAACAAGCAGTATACTTGCTTTGAATCTTAGACTTTCTCCCTTATTTCTTATCTACACCCCTTCTAGCTTTGTTTGATTTCTTGATTTCTTGAAAAGGTTTAGCTCTTTCGAGACTGGCCTCTTTAGGCGCTGAGTCGATATACTTGACATACTGCTGGCATATTGAGACTGGATGAACGGAAAGGCATGGTGGATCGAATGGTTATATATGTACTAATGTATGTTGTTCAGACGTGGGCGAATATGACCGTATAGACCCCAATGCCGACCAAAGCACGAAGGGGTGGATGACTGCCATTCTTGAGCTCGGCGTTTGGCTGGATAGCTTGCTCTGGGGTGTGTTGGCCGAAAGTATTTCCCCATATCAAAGCCTAGTCGTTACTTGACGAGAGTATGCGGCAGAGCGTTTTTCTACACCTGCAGGGGCAGACAGCTTGGGGAAGTTCAAGTTGCAGTTCGTGACGGTCCAGTCGCCATGTCAGACTACGGGTGTGATTGGGCGTGTCGTCATGGCTACTGTGCCCATGTTCTTTCACGTGCGTACCGGATTTGCTGACACGGATGCTAGCAAGCGACCGGTGTAATGTCGTGCTGCATTATGATCCGACAATCTTCAAGCGGCTCAGGCTTAGTAGCAACACTACCGCGCTGTTGGCGACGGACGTAGTCGGCACTGTCATGTCCAATTTGGCCCTTTATCAACAAGCCTGACCTTTTATCTACAAGGTTCAACCCAGCTTGCAAGCTTGAAAATAGAAGCCAGCTGGCTAGCCTAAAACCCTTTGATGAATTGAAAAGGCGTCATTTTCCATGTCCATCTTCAGCCAAGTATAAGAAAAGCCTCTATCCAGTGGCTAGATAGCAACTTCATTGTCAGCCAGGCGACACCCGACGTTCTCTAACAAATAGTGTACGCGATATATTATATCCTTGCTATTCTCCCCCTAATGGGAACCGGGTGCGTTTGGTTCTTTGTTCCTGGGCCCAAGGGACTTGCCCTGCAACTCATGGTAAGTTAGAACCCAAAGAAAGCACCGATTAGTTGCTGATAGACACACCAGAATGCCCCGCTTGACTCTGAACCGGACGAGCAGGACGACTTTGGGATAATGGTAGACATTACTCGTGACCTTGTAGCCGAGATGGATGATTCGGCTTCGAGAGCCGAGAAGCGTGATGACCGATGGCTTGATGTTTTGCCGAAGCTGCTCGACCGAAGCAAGCAACTTTGTTGAGTAGGAGCTTGAGTAGGGAAACAACGACAGTTACGAAGCATCTCATTCGTATTTGGCGGACATGAGGCACAGGCCAATTTTCCAGTGTTGAGCCAGGATTATGATGGGCTTCTCCCAGGGCTGACGAACGACACAGACAACTCGGAGAGCTCTTCTCCACGCCTAGCGGTTCGTGCTGATGGCAATGTAGCGGGTGCGGCAGCGGGTATTTTCCCTGTGAGCTGTTGATGTGTTGGTTCGCACTGGCGTCTGGGTGGATTGTGGTGTGGTTTGAGCAACCGAGCACACCTAGATCGGTTCTCGTACATGGTCCGTACGTTGACAGTTGGAGTACAGTCTGTGGCAGAATGTGTTTGCCCGTCAGGTAGTACGTACTAATAAGGTACGATGGTATATTGCAGTATGGAGCGCGATAGCCAGTATCTGATGTGGTTCAATACATACTTTTTGCCTGCCACGGTACTCCGTACGGAGTAAGCACTTGGTAAACGGTGGATGAAACGGTGGGCAGGTCGACGCAAGGCTGTGTGGCTGAGCGGTTAAGATGATGGAGGGGCGAGGAATCGCTGAGTCGCTGACCTCGCGCTCGCTCAGCAACTGCCAATGTGTCTGGTGGGACAGCTGCAAGAGCTGGTGTCAAGAGGTGTCAGGCGGCCGTGCATGGACTGTGCCAGATGTCAGGGATCAATGTTTGGTGAAGCACAAAGGCGTATGTTGTTCCATCCCTGCCAATGTTCCGGAGAGATCTTGGAGGTGAGGACAAAAGGAAAAGGACGGGGCCGGGAGCGGTTGGTTCTGTTGGTTCTGTTGGCTCAGTTGGAACATGTACGGTGTTTGTGTGGTGGTGACGACGGTGAAGACGACGACGGCTTGACGCATTCTCGAGCAGCGTCAGATGGTGAGAATGGAGGCTCCGTCGTCTGGCGCGCAACCAGACCCAGCCACCACCACCAGCCAATCATGCACCGTTAAAGCGGCAGCCCGGCGGGCAAAGGGGGGCCGCCCGAACTGCTACCAGAGACAGCTACTGGTCGTTTGGCGCTGATGGTCTCGGCTGGTGGAGCAAGCGCTGCGTGGTGCGCGGTGCGTCGGCGAGGGGCTGACAAGACAACGAGCGCCAAAGAGCCAGTGGGCCTAGCACCAGTTGAGCAGTCGTCTGGTGCGCTCGCCGCTGGCACAGACGCTCCCCTGGCCACCGGTCCAACTCTGTAGCGCCAGGCGCCAGGCTGCCCTCCTTTCTCCCCTCCACTTAACATGCCCCAGCCACTTCTTCCTCCTTCTTCAACCTCACATCCCCCAGCTACCACCAAATCTTTCCACCACCGAGTCTCCTTCCTGGCTCTTCCTCATCGCTTGCTTCGTTACTTTCGAATTCCCCTTTATCTCGTGAGCCTCATCCATAAACGCCCAGTATACCGCTTTTTCTTGCTCTTGAACTAAACTGTACTCTTTTTCTTTTCTCACAAACAGCTTTCTATCTTAGTCAGTCACCATGGAGGGTACGTCGCACGCAACCACGCATCCTCGTCTCGAGATGCTGCAAAGCTGCATCCCCAAGACCATAGATCTTGTGTGTAATCGTCGCATTGCTAACCCTTCTCCTCGATACAGAAGAGGTTGCCGCTCTCGTCATCGACAATGGGTAAGCTCTGCTGTGCTCTGCCACGGATATACCGTCCTCTGCCACCCCCGCTCCCTCACCGACCTCTCGAGCGTCGCACCCTGCGTCCCCCACGCAAGCGTGTCGAGCAGCACCAGAGCCGTCGGGGCGATTGGGCCATCAAATCGAGAGGAATGAGATGGCTATTTTAATTCGAATTATCGTGCTGACTTGATGGTAGTTCGGGTATGTGCAAGGCCGGTTTCGCCGGTGATGACGCTCCCCGAGCTGTTTTCCGTGAGTACCCCACTTCGTGTCCTTCCAGCTCCCATATGGCCTTTGTAGCTCGTTGTGGGAGCATTTGTTGAGCGGCGCGCGCAACCGTCGCTACCGCCATAATGATTACATCAAATATGCTAATTTTTCTGCCACAGCTTCCATTGTCGGTCGTCCCCGTCACCATGGGTAAGTTTTTTTCCCCGCAACCGCACGATATCTATTTTTTTTTGGGTCGCCTAAACGATTTTTGCGCTGCAATTGGATGCGCACCACGCTCGATACTATGTCTTGAAACTGGTCGTCTAACAGGTGTTTTGCAGCATCATGATTGGTATGGGTCAGAAGGACTCTTACGTCGGTGACGAGGCTCAGTCCAAGCGTGGTATCCTCACCCTGCGATACCCCATTGAGCACGGTGTCGTCACCAACTGGGACGATATGGAGAAGATCTGGCACCACACCTTCTACAACGAGCTGCGTGTCGCTCCTGAGGAACACCCCGTCCTGCTTACTGAGGCTCCCATCAACCCCAAGTCCAACCGTGAGAAGATGACCCAGATTGTTTTCGAGACCTTCAACGCCCCCGCCTTCTACGTCTCTATCCAGGCCGTTCTGTCTCTTTACGCCTCTGGTCGTACCACCGGTATCGTCCTCGATTCGGGTGATGGTGTAACTCACGTTGTCCCTATCTATGAGGGTTTCGCTCTTCCTCACGCCATTGCTCGTGTTGACATGGCTGGCCGTGACCTCACCGACTACCTGATGAAGATCCTGGCTGAGCGTGGCTACGCCTTCTCCACCACTGCCGAGCGCGAAATCGTCCGTGACATCAAGGAGAAGCTCTGCTACGTCGCTCTCGACTTTGAGCAGGAGATACAGACCGCTTCTCAGAGCTCTAGCCTGGAGAAGTCCTACGAGCTTCCCGACGGTCAGGTCATCACCATTGGCAACGAGCGATTCCGCGCCCCCGAGGCTCTGTTCCAGCCTTCCGTCCTCGGTCTCGAATCTGGCGGTATCCACGTCACCACTTTCAACTCCATCATGAAGTGCGATGTTGATGTCCGAAAGGATCTGTATGGCAACATTGTTATGGTACGCATCTCGTAATCATCATCTCCATGTCTTTACTTACTCAAGCTAACTTTGCCCCAGTCTGGTGGTACCACCATGTATCCCGGTCTCTCCGACCGTATGCAGAAGGAAATCACCGCTCTTGCTCCTTCTTCCATGAAGGTCAAGATCATTGCTCCTCCCGAGCGAAAGTACTCTGTCTGGATCGGTGGTTCTATTCTGGCGTCTCTGTCTACCTTCCAGCAAATGTGGATCTCGAAGCAGGAGTACGACGAGAGCGGTCCCTCGATTGTCCACCGCAAGTGCTTCTAAGTCACACCAGAACCGAAACACCCCCCGCCCATGACCAACTCAAGCCAAGATCACGGAGGTGGCGGCCGATGCAGAGCCTTCTCGGCCTCGCGAGCATCTCATTCCGGTGTCATATTTACGAAAAGTTTTTGATAGGGTTCAGGAGGCGGGCCGTGTCTTTTATCCGAAGAGGGATGATGGGTCATGTGCTGTAACCGGATGGGTAATACGGGCCTAGTGGTAGAGCTAAGGTTGATCAAACCAGTACTTTATTTTGCTTTCCGTTCTAGACTCGTTTAAATGGAAGAATGTAACGATGTCAAGGCAGAGTTCCACTTGTGAATGCAATGTGTTTTGCCGGTGGCAGGATAACTGCGTCACGGCTGTTTATTCTTTTCTTGGGGACGTCTGGTTTCCTCTACAACAGTCTCTCGCTGAACCTGACTAGAGCTGTCGAGCTCGTGTGGTGGTAGTTGTTGTTGGGGCTCGCCCTGACCTCCTGCAGCCCCCCTCTCCTCCCTCTCCTCGTCCAACTTTCTATACTTGCGGCGACTCTTTTTGGCTGCACTAGCGGCCTTTTTCTTCTTGACTTGGCCGACTATGCTCGACCGGCTCTGCTCGCCGTGAAGCAAGTCGTCGACTTTCTGGGCGAGCAGTTCGCGGGCGTGCTTGCGGTTCTGGCTTCTCGACCGGGTGGCCTGGGACTTGACGACTATGCCCGTCGGGACATGTTTTAATTGAACCGCCGAATTAGTCTTGTTCTGTGGGCATCGAATTAGAAAAAAATAAAATAAAATCACCGTGTGGGTTGGAACATGTGTGGGATTTGGGGAGGTTGTGGTTTATTTATTTTGAGTACAATCTTCTGGCCGCCTGGGCCGGAGCCCTTGAGGAAGGACTCTTCGATCTCGCAGTCTGGCGGGGGTTTAGGGCGTGGCGGGAGGCTTTTCGATTGCGGGGCCGTGAGGGTGAATGGTCGTGAGAGTGTTGCGAGAAGATGCGTTCTTGGTATGCGCCGAGGGAGGCGAAACATGTTCATTGCGGTGGGATGCGGAGGTTTGGGCTTGGGTGTCGCCTGTGTGATGGATGATGGAGTTTGGAGATTGATTTGGATTTGAGGATGGGGCAGACTGTGTAGTGACTTGTATTTAGGGGCTGATGAGCCTGTGGACCAAGTACATGTACATCTGTGCAACTGCGTGGGGACAAAAAGTTGGAACCTGACTTTTCCCCCTGGCCCTCGGATTCAGGGACAGTCACTCAAACGAACCATCTGAAATCCGCACATCTCGACCGCGACACCCCTCGACTTGCCGCCGCTCGCTACGCTTATAGACTCCCCGCGACGCGCTCAGAAGGAACCCGGCGTGCTCTACGATTTTGCACCGAAGAGGGCCCGCCGACATGTCCGTGGCCGCCGAGTGTCAACGCTGGCTGCGGCGGAAGCAGTACACGTTCGAGGTGACGTTTGCGCTGAACATGTTTCGGTCGTGGGAGAAGAGCGTCATATGTACGTGTGCCCCTGCTGCGTCTCCACGCCCGGGGAGAAGTTGTTTTGCTATTAAAAAGGAGCGAGTTGAAGAAATAATGCTAACGTTGCGGATTCAGACTCGGTCCTGTTCCTCCTTTGCAGCATGACGTTTATCGCCGCGGTGCTCTATCTCCCGCACCATGTTACCGTTCTTGCCGGCCGCGCGTGGTACTACATCAAGGGGGAGCACATCAATGTCGCTGCGGCGGCGCGGGAGGCCGTGCAGGAGGTGGTGTCCAAGAGCGTGGCTGGCGACGCGATGCCGACGGTTGAGGCGGTCAGGGAGGCTGTTGTGGGTGCTGTTGAGAAGGAGTTGTAGGGACGGGAAAAGTGGCAGTACGGTCGAGGATGGTTGTCGGTGGCAGCGCAGGGGGATATTCGCATCGCGGGCATTGTATGGCGCTGTTGATTGGCCTCGCTGGGCTTTGGCTTCATGGTACGCTGCATAGTAATACTAATGACATGGAATGTATACTTGGTGTGTGTGTGGTGTGCTTGGTGCTGTGTTGCTGTTGGTGTTTGATGACACGGTTTGGCATGTGCCGTGAGGAACAATGAAGGAGCCCATGTCTACGAACTGCTATGACTACTTGCGCGGTTTGGCGAAGACGTCAGCGGTGCGTGCCAGCCCGCCTCATCATAGACAGTCCGCTCGTTACCGTCAAAGGATCTTGGGCTGGAGGAAACAGTCAATCAAGTTTCATCGTGGAGCTAGGTAGGATATGTTGAAAGATGCACCGACACAAGCAAGTAGAAGGAGGACGCCTTGTCTCTTTATTCTCTCTCTTTTTTTTTTTTTTTTTTTTTTTTTTTTGGTGAAACACGTTTCGAGCCTGGGCACGGGGCGCGACGTCATATGTCATAATTCGGTATCTTGGGTTGCGGAATTGCGAGGCGTGTTGGGACCTCCCAATGCCCTGGTATGTCCGGCTGGTGATGTGAAACCGACATTGTTGCTTGAACCAATCACGTACTGCCGTCTAAAAAAGGATGGCCATTGTATACAGTTGTTCAACCTGGTATATATGCCCTACGAGGAAATCGAACCCGAGGGGCTTGAAGTGAAAGCCGGGGCAAGGCATTCTTACAACTTGTCAACTGGTACCAGACTTTATTTCACTTGGGGCTCCGACTGGATATGACAATACAGCGCCCTTGCTATCCTTCCCCTGCGTCAAGAACAACTTTATTCAAAACGGCTATATAACTCCTGCTCTTGTATTTACCTGGCCAGGATGCCCGTCACCGTCATCAACTCAAATGATCAACTCAAGACGTTCCTAAAGAAGAACAAGAAAGTCGTGGTCGCGATCGCGTCGCCCGGTCTTGCGCACTGCGATGGTATGAAAGGTGAAATCGAGACACTCTCCATAAAGTACCCAGACATTGTTTTCGTCCTCGGTCGACGGCGGTGAATTCCCGCCTAAGGTCGGGGAGGCCAACAACTATTTGGTCCCTTGGGTCACGATGTACGAGAAGGAGGAGAAGTTCGGCGATTGGACATTTATCGACAAGGTCAGCCTCGCCGAGAAGATTGAGGCGTTTGCCAACGCTCAGCCTCTGACATCGGCGGAGCCATTGCGGGAATCTGGCTCTGAATGAGGAATCCAATGTAGAGAGTGGTTGTTTTGGTCATCCAACGCTTGATGGGCCAAGTGCACAGATAGGAGATACAAATGTGGCGATTTTACAGGAATAGCCGACAATCTCATGTATTATATATAAACTTTCCATAGAAATTTGTCTTTGACCATCTGCAAGTCCACAGAAGAACCTTTCTGCCCACTTCTTGGGGAGCTAAAAGAGGCATGCCGGTCCATTGCCGTGTCATGTTATACCTCTACTAGGTGGGCACATTCGCCATCCAGGAGACTGGAATACTATAAATTAGCTGCATGGCAAAACAGATGGCAACGTCAACTATACCGCGGGCCGTGAATACATTCTGCCCAGCGTATACTGCAACGAGCACGACGCACGGCAATAGCAATATAGGCGTTATATTCAAAGACTAAGCCCGGGCCCTCGCATATCTCATTTATAGGAAAACCACACCAGGCTGCGTGGCTAGATGAGCTAGCTGGCTGCCTAGTTGGGCTGAAAACCTATTCCCGTGAGCCACCCACTGTCGTTGTTACCTTATATTTCTTCCTCCGCATCACCACTCTCCCCTCCAGCTTGGTCTGGGAACAAGAGTTTAAAGCGATCTGTGATTTCTTTGTCACTCATACGGTTCCAATCGGCTCTACGACTAGAACCAGCGCAGGAATCTTGTTCGGACCCATCGACCGTGCTTGGTCGCTCATGGTCTTCTGCAATGTCTCAGCTGTCGGAAACTTTCTTTGGTATCTGCTCCCACGCCTCCTCTGCAACTTTTGGGTCGTCGAAGAACAAGCTATAAAGGCTCCCGAGTAAATTTGAGTTTGTGGCAAGTCTTAGCCACTGCAGGCGAAAGCCCTTGAATCACGTCACGCTTCGCCGAATCAAGGTGCCGCACAATGTCAAGAGGTTCCATCTCCTCGCCAGCGATTTCAACAACCTTGGGAATCCATTTCTCTTCGAGCCGTCTATTGCCCGCCAAGTAATGCTTTAATCCGTCTTTCAAAGCCTCTTTCTCTTGGACTCGGAAGGCTATATGATGATCAGTGTAATATCTACCACAAGAAATACGCTTCTTACTTTTAGGCTTGGACATTGTGTCCTAGGTCTTGTAAAGTGTACCGGAAAGCGTGCGGAATTTGCGTTGTGTTGAGCAGCTTTTTTGTGCGTTCGGCTGGTAGACGGTTGTAGGTGAGCTTTTCTTCTTTTTTCTCTTCTTTGCGATGCCTTATGTCAATGAGAGTGTGTAGATGAGAGTTGTGCTGGCAGTGGCAGTGGCAGTGGCAGTGATGGGGATTTATATAGTTGTTTGACATCACTTTCGTAGCTGACTGGTTGTGTGCTTAATGTGAGAAGGTAAAAACATTTCCAAAAGATACTGTAGAGAAACAAGAGGCTGAGTGAGTGTGCCTGTTGTTCACGCAGTAGTGCTCTTTGTTCATAGACATGAAATGTATCGAACCTCGAACGGCGAGTGTACAACAGAAGGACGCATTGCGAAGCGGTAAGAAATAACATGCAAGTTTGTTAAAGCATGTACCTGGGACAGAGCACCCTTGTTTTTCTTACACTTGTTGGTAGCTAGCTCTTATCCACGACGTGTTCAGTTGGCTGGACAGAGGCACGCGATTGTTCACAAAAAGAGGTTTCACAAGGAGAACACTGAATGATGCTGTATACTTAATAAGGCGGGACTTTCATTAAATAGAGAGGCTGCATCATTGCCTCACACCCTTTCTTTTGTAGCGCAGGGCGCTGGTGGGCAATTTATCATGCGGCGAATCATTCTACGCACTCAGCGATGCCGAATCTGAAAGGCCTGAAACCGCCCGTACCTCAGGACTATGCAGCCGAGTCTGATATTGCCCTACCTTGAAGTTCAGAGCGGAGGTCCCTGCTGTTGTTCAAAAGGTATAGGGAATAGATGACAGGTTCATTACAACTACTTACATACTGGGTTTTCAGCCTTGGCCTGCTCCCGGACCTTGGTGAACATATTGACAACAACTGTCGTAACAGGGCTAGTTGTAGTCACGGTCCAAACCCAGAATCATAGACACTTACGCACATCGACAGGGGGTAATCTTCTCAAGGTCCAGGTTATCCGGGCAACAGGCTAAGCCCACAGCTATCCGAGACTATTTTGTGATCTATATGCGGTACCTCTTGTACCAACTAGTTGCGTTCTTGCACGACGATTATCGGGCTTGGTTGCTGAGCCACGGAGCAAAAAGACGCAAGCAATAACGACCCTTGGCCGAACATGCCCGATATCCAGCTTATAATCGTATCATTTGGGCTCTTTGACAGAGCTCCAGTCAAACTTTCAAACACATCCAATACAGATGACGACAGAAGTGGGTCAGCAAACTATTTGTGAACATCTCCAGTGAAGTGAAACCTATGCCATTCACAACGTGGGTAGAGTCTAGGAACCCCCTTCGTAACCATGGATATTGTCCCACGGCACACGAGGGCTACGATTACGGGACCTAGGGCAGAAGGCCCTCACCTACTACTTGTATTTATAGAGACCTTTGGTCCCTCAAAGACTTTGAAGATCAAGGACGTTTAATACCAAAGACTGTTATTAAATGAATTAAGCTACAACTCTAAGCCCTCATAAAGCCCTTGCCACAGATATGATCACATCTCCCCTTATTATCCCACAGCCTTGCATAGCTGTGATAAACGTTTACCATTGATAAATCCCTTGATATTCCTCCCAAGTGGCAGTATGTCTACCCAAAGCCGGAGACGCAGCTTTCGCAGCTGAGTTGCAACAACCGTCAATACCATTGCACAGTTCATATTCGGCATTACGCTATGAATTGGCAGAAGGGGCTGATGTTTATTATGCATCACTATAGGCGTAGATGAATCGGCACAATTCGAACGAATAACCCACCGCGAGCATTAATTGCTTTGCGAGGCTGACAAGCAGACTACGCATCCATTGCCAAGTTGCGCAGCGGCGGAGACTAGACCGCTCTTACAGTCTGTGGCAGGACATGTTTGTCCACCGAGGAGTATACATTAATATGTTGTAGTATGTTGTCGTGTAAGCCGCGACAGCCGGGTAGCTGATCTTGTTCGTACTATTTGCCTCCCACTGTATAACGGCGTAATCACCGGACAAGCTAGGTTGCTGCCTGCTATATGGTTTTGACACTGTTTTTTCAGCTCGTTATGAGAAGAGATCCGCCCGCTTATCTGCGTGGGCAATGCCTAGGCGCATTCTTTCTTGTGACTGATTTGTCATTCGCAAATGTCAGCTGCTAGTCGTACATGTTGTGGTATAAGAATTCCGCTGCCCTGGGTCAGTCCGTGGACGGTAAACTAATCGTCCTCAAATCTTTGATTTTAGACCTACCCGTGAAGAGAGCACAATCCAAAGGTAGACCATTCCATTGATTGTCTTGGAAAAGGTACCCCGGGATCCTCAAGGCCTTGAGCTGTGAGCGTGCACCTGTTTCGTGATTTTCAACTTCATGCATCCTCACGAATCTAGAGGTCCTTACATCGGATTTTGTGGAACCATACCGATTACGAAGAGCTAGCTCTTGTGAATCCGAGCAGCTCAGCTTGTAGGGTCAGTACCTTCAGGGTCTCAGAGTGTTTATCGGGCTTGACTACTAAGCTACGGAACAAACAGATCTAGGAACAACGGCCCTTGGCCGAATATCCCCGATAGCCTTATAAATGTACGCCCTTGGCTCTCTTCTTTCTTCGTGGTCCTGACGCAAGTTTCGTACTAAGTGCTTTCACGGCTCAAAGCCGTTCTCTCAATCGACGATTATTGCCTTTGGTTCTTTCTCATACTTCAGCTTTGCTAGACTTTAAAAACCGTTCAAGGTCGAGCCCGTCCAACCCAGCGGGATGATGAAGAAACTTCCTCCATCTACTCTAGCTTGGATGCAGAGGTGGCCAAGACCTGGGCAAAGTATTGGGTCAATGCTGATGATGTTTCTCCCCAAAGTCGGCCCTCTCATCAACTTGCCTGGCTTTCTCACCGTCTTAGAGAGCACTACCAGCGTCTTATTGATAAGCAACGCACAGAGGGAGGCAAAAAGTATTTAACCAGATCAGGTATGTGGTTATCGCGCTTTATATTATAACATATTATTGTATAATTCTCGCTCGGTAAGATATTCCATCACAGACTGTATATTATATCATAAATCATGTACTTAAGCCAAGATTGAGTCAAGTACCTGATGTAATGCAGGTTTTAATTATATATCATCCTAACAGCACTCCTAGTTATATTCGTTTAGGAGGTTAGCCCTGTCCGCTTGGTCAATTACACAACCGGCCTGTCACCGGTGACGACTTCTCATGGGCGAATACACTAGTCAGGAGTGGTTCCACCAATACCCAGAAGAGGGCATTCGCACTGCAGTGGCCGCAGGACGGCAGCGTGGACCTGTACAGCGTCAACGTGCCGCTGGTGGAGGATGTCGAGTCACGCAAGACCGTCTTTGCCGACATGCTCCAGAATACGTGGGAAGGCAGCTGCTTCGAGGAGGTCGAGGATGAATCGGGCGATACGGCCATCGAGGAGGCGCTCTGAGCAGAAAAGAGCTGCTGCTTTGAGCATCTCAGCGAGCCGAACTGTCAAGGGGATATAAACAGGGGATGTGGTTATTAAGAGAATGTTACTATTTCGCGGGGCCCGTGGGAAACCAATAAGCTAATATAAGCAATCGTGCAAGATAATCAGGCCCGGCAGGTAACTGCAGTCAAGTAGCTACAGCGAGGTAGATTTGCCAACATATAGCCAGCCCTGTATCAGGCATATGACTCCAAATGTTGGAATCTGGTGTACCCGAGTTTCGCTTTCCGACCGTACCAGGTCCCTGAGCAGCGCCTGAGCGATATATTACGGTTCAACATGGCCGCCTCTCACCAAGCGGTGTCCAACGCACCGATAGAATATCCCGCTTCAACCCCAACCATGGCAAGTTTCACGTCTCAACTCCAGCATCGCCCCCCTGGTCGTGTAGAGTCGGCGAGCATTCCTTCCACCGTGGCCCCATCCGGAGACCTCTGCGCATCTCTGCTAGGCTTCCTCTTTCACCAAACGACCTTGATCGCAACCCTTCTCCTCCTCGGCCTCCTCAGTGGCATCATGGTGTCCATTGCGTGCAACAGGCGCGTGAGCCTCCTTGCAATCCACGCCCGGACACGCTCCGCACCGACGACGGGCTTTGGACCCTTCTAAGCCAGGTGTTCCTCCAGATGCTGTCCGTCTTTTGCACCTTGTACCCCGTCATACTCATCCGTGAGATAAAAGTGTCCATTGCCAACGTCTGGTTCCTGTCGCTTTTGGCCGTCAGTCTCGCGGCGGTAGTTGGGGCCGTCGCTGCGTACTCTTAGAGCTGGCAAGTGGCCGTGGTGCTGAGTTTTGTCATGAGTTTTGCACAGATCATATCTGCCGGACAGCTGGCGGTGAGTCTGCACTCGATTGATGGACGACGTGGACGTGTTAGGAGAAAAAAAAGGTTGGAGATGGAGGAGCGATAGTACTATTTCTTATGAGGTCAGTCGCGTAGTTTGAAAAAGGGGGCCGATATAGACCACGACGAAACAAATCAATGCCGATACCATACAGTCTGATTCTTCCACATGTTAAATTATGTACATAGTACAAATACGGCTCAATCGTTAGGCCATTTGGAGCATGCGAATGGCGGCAAGGGCACTTACGATTTGAAAAGATTATTTCCACGATATTACAAAAAGTTCCCAGCAACACCAGGCTTAATCTCCTCCAACTTCTGCGTCAACTCCCCCCAAAACATCTTCTGCACCTTGCGTCCGTCCTCACTCCCCAAAAACGCCGACGGCTCAGTGACCACACAATCAGACACATACTTGCCGTGGGATTCTTGGCCCATCGAAGCCGCAGCAACCAGATTTCTGCTCCCGACCTCGGCGGAGCGCGCCAAGACCAGCTTCAAGAACCAAAACCCCCAGGTCGGATAATCACGGCCCAGCTCCGAGTGACAAAGGCCAGGGTTGACACAGTTCACGGTGACGGGAAACTTGGCCGCGGGGCTCTGCTCGCCTATGGCCCTGACGCCAAATATCTCCAGCAGCTTGGAAGCCGGGTACTGCATTGCAAAGCGCGTCTCGACCGTCTGCCGGTCATTGACCAGCGGCCACAGCTCTCCCGCCGCGGCGGCCCGCGTAACGAGATCCGCGGCTGAGGCATGCACGCCCGACGAGGTGATGGTCAGGGTAGGTCTGATGCCGAACCGCCTCGCCGATTCCTTCATCTTGGGGAGGACCAGCGCGGCGAGCAAGAAGGTCGACACGACATTGACCGTCATCATGCTCTCGTTGCCTTCGGCGGTGTAGTAGCTGCCTGGTGCGATGCCCGCGTTGGCGACAAGGACGTCTACGCGGCTCAGCTCCGAGTCTACGCGGGCGGCAAACTTCTCGACAGAGGCGTAGCTGGCCATGTCGAGCTGCCAGACCTGCACCTCCGTCGGGCCATCTGCGCCGCCTGCATCTCGTAGACTGCTCTCGATTTCTTCCTTGGCGGCCTGTCCCTTTTCGAGACTGCGCACGGCGAGGATCACCTTTTTGGCGTGGAGCCGGGCAAAGTGTCGCGCTGCTTCTTTACCCAGACCGACGTTGCTGCCCGTAACGATGACCGTCTGGTCTGCGTGCGAGCCTGATGGGTAGGGCAGCCGTCGGATGAGTTGGCTGTATAGAAAGCTGGCCAAGGACATGGCTTTGGAGATCTTGTTGGGATGGACTGGATTGAGAAATGCATTGATGATTTGAAGACGTGGTGGCGGTTTTATGTGCTCTTATGAAGGTATTTTGCACCCGTCCGTGAGCATTTTGGCACCAGTACACGTGGTAAATTTCCCGGTTGGGAAAGTGTTGTGCAGAATGCGGCTCCCGGAATTAGCGGAGCCAACGCACAATTCGCACAGGCTTGATGAGATCAATGGCGGCCGTAAAGCCCGTTTCGAGCGATTGGAAGGGTGCGCCTGGTATCAGGAGAGTCTGGTAGATACTCCGGACAGATGGCTCGCTCGGCGTCGCCTCTACAGTGGCCGTATACGCCTGCTGCATCCCTTGGGAATTGGAGATGAAGTGTTTCGCCTGAAAACATGACGCCTGTCGCATGTTAACGCAGGACCTGCCACCGTCACGCATTTTACATTACCTCGTTTGAGACTGACAAAGGTCACTGTGAGTGGTGGTTGACTATTCTGATTGTCTAGCCTGGCACCCCAGCATTCGAGGTCATATTGCTGCACAAGATGAAGCATTGACGTGCTGTGAGGTTGGCACCATCTTTTGTGAAACTCGGTCAAGTAGCAAGACAGTGGCGTATGGCAGTTCTTGCATTCATCACCCAACACTGTAAGACAAGACTAATGATATGGTTGACGTTGAACGGCTGGCAAGTATAAAAAAGGGCGCATCGCTCACTCACTCTGTCAATAATGTTGACCATCACAGGAATCCCAACGGTGAATAAGATCTGCCAACAGAAGGAAAAGGCACACACCAAACTGCCACTAGTGTATTGATCATGTGAGGCGGAAGACAGACTTGTACTTGCATTGCGTCAGAGTTGGCAACACCTGGATGAAAGGTCAAAGTATATACTTTCTTTTTGCAACCGTATTTTTATTTCAGTCTATTCATTGTATTCGTAAATAGGCTTCATTGAATGAAATCAGCCTCAGCGAGCTATCGTCACCAGCCACGGCTAGTGTGTAGGCAGACTCGTCGGTTTTGCGGATTGGTTTCCAGGCCAACTGAAGAACTGTCTTGGGAAGCTTCAACCTACATCATGTCAGTTAGTCATGGGATTCAGCTGTTGGATGAATACTTGTCCCGCTATCAGCTTACTCTGGTTGTGATGGCAATTCAGTGACCGCCAGGCCATCTTCTTTTACTAAGCAGATGCTGACTTTGCCCGCTTCTGTTCCGACTGCCAAAACCAGCTTTCCCCCGACCATGGTTGATAGGAAGTCAACAGATGTGACAGAACCTCCGCAGGGAAGACTGGTAGTTTGGGTAAAGTGCAACTTGCCATCTTCTCCTACCTGTGAAGACCAAATTCTAACCTGCTTGTCTCTGCCTGCCGTGGCAAAGAGAGGCGCTTCTGTTGGTGCCCAGGCAGCGTCGAGAATCATTCTGCTATGGCCTTTGGGATTTGACTGGAGCAGCTGGTACATGGCGTCGATGCCAGTATTTCTCTCAAACACAGCCCACTGCCGGTCGCGACCGACGCTGAGTAGGTACTTGTCGTCGCCTGAGAACCTGAGTCGAGTGGCCGTCAGAGAGTGTGCTACAAGCGGCGGCCGGATTTCTGTCCATTTCTCCGTCTCAAACAGTCGAATCACGGCATGGTTTGTAGAGCTAGCTTTGCAGGCGCTGGCGATAATTCTGCCGTCATGGCTGGTTGCAAGGCATGAGATTTCATAGCCATGGCCATATAGCTTCTCAACCTCTGGCCACAGAGTGTGTCTTGAAAGGGTTTCTTCAAATGGCGGGTGGTCAATTTCCAGGTATGACTTCTTGACCACCGAGGCAGGATCCATCGCTTCTCGGTCGCGGTCATCGATTGGTTGGATCTCTTGGTCATCATCCACCGCATCGATGGCCTTGTTGGAAAGTCCGAGAACAGGCATATTAGCTGCATCTGGCATGTCTTGCACATTCTCATGGCCAAAGCCCGCAAGCCTGTTGAGTAGTGTCGCAACTGCCTTCGGCTCGCTGAACACTCTCATGAGCTTCTCATCAGCGCCGGAGACAAACTGAGAGTCTCCCAATGAGTCAATGCAGTTCAAGTCGTACCCGTGAATTTGCGGCCGAGACATTTCATGCCACGTGCCAGCGCCAGACGCCGTCCACCTTGTATGCAATCGTGATGTCTGATCAGAGCTTGTTGACAGGAGATAGTCGCCGCCCTTGGCCCAAGTGATGCCAGTGACTGCTTTGGTATGACCAGTGATGGCGACACATGGCTTCCATGTATCGGTTGAGGAATCGTGTTGCCAGCGTCTCCAACTTCCTGTCCTTCCAAGACAAGCAACAGAGTCGCCGAGCGGCGACCACAGTCCAGTCCAGAAACCGCCAGTACTGCCAGTTGCTGTCGTGGCCCCCTTTTCTCTGCTGATCTCGCCCAATCTTGCCATGCTAACCCAGATTCCAGAGGCAGGATCAGCTTCCCAAATTGCCAAAGAGTTGTCGGCGGACGTTGAGAGAAGTTGCAGCTTGCCATCGGCACGGGTCTTCCACCTTGCGCTATAAATCCAATCTTCGTGGCCTAACAGCAATGCTTCGAACGTCACAGAAAAGTCTTTGCCTGCGGCTTTCAAATGATGTACCTTATTTGAAGGCGATTTCCCAGGAAGAAACGCACCGCTCAGTGGATCTGACCCGGCTGCTGCTAGAGCCGGTAGCTCTTGTCCTTGGCGAATTCTCCAGATACGAATGTACTTGTCTTGACTGGCTGATGCCAGGAGGAGATCGCTACTAGGTTCGTTTGTCTGCTTTGTAAAGCTCAACGATCGCACCCAGCCTTCGTGTCCAGATAGGGTCGCTTGCACACTAAAGCCTATGCTTGGAGCATTGAGATCAGCCGTGAGGATCTGGACCGTCTCGCGTGTGCCAGCAGCTGCTAGAATGAGCACGTCGCCGTCAATAATGCTCAAAGAGAGAGTCAAAGGAAAGAATTTTGGTGTTGTCTTTATGGATTGAAGAAGTTGCAGTTGACCATTCTCAAAAGACCAGATCTTGATTGTTGCGTCAGCAGCTCCCGTTGCGACAATCCATTTGGCCGGTTCGCCAGCAATCCTCACGGCAGTAACGCAGTTTACAAGAGCGGTGTGTTCGGACGACGACTGTACAGCTTCAAAGTTGTGGCCATGGTCTGTCGACTTCCAGAAGATGAGAGTCTTGTCATCAGAGCCTGACACGATGTAGCTCGAGTCATCCTCGTCGTTTTCAGGCAGAAATACTACTGCTTTGACTGTTTCCTTGTGGCCACTCAGAATACTCTCAATACCACGAGGAGGTTGAGCCTTTGGAAAGTTAGTTTGTTAGCGTCAAATGCGAATCGCAAGGTTTGGCAAGGGTCAAGAACTCACGGCCGGGCGCCAGAGGGCAATGTTCACATCGGCTCCAAAGGCCAACAACCCAGTCTTGCTCCAGTCAGCAACCGAAGTCTGCCTGTTAGCACCGGCAGACAGGTATTCTACCGACAGCCCTTCAGCGGCCATGTCGACAGCCGTCTACGAGAAAGCATTCGAGGTGAGTCTGAAAATTGTGTAGACTGGACGTTGTGGAGGAGCAATGATGTCCTTATCGATAAGCAGTGCTTTTGCACTAACAAATTCTGCACATGCATCCATGATATTATGCTAAGATTCACTTCCAAGTGGCCCCCGCGCGCAAATCCATCATCGCAAATTGTAACTTTTTGCTATGCCTCTTTGTCTTTTCACACAACCGTACGCACAAAGAAGAATGGCGACAGCGGAAACTCCGTGTCCCGACGGGCAACTTACTGTAGCCGTCGAATTCTCGTAAGTCCACTTCACTTCGCACGCAATCCCTATTTTGTGGCAAATTCAGCTGGACAACCAACGGCCTTCACGAGTCAGGGACCTGGCCTGGTCTTTGCAACATCGCCATACGCCCAATCGCCATCTCAATGGCAGCCATCATTATTGAGATTTATGCGTCCCCTGGTCCCAGTCCTTCGTCCATCATGACGCTAGAACCCGACTAACAATATCGACTGCAGAGGAGGCTTGGAGATGCTCTTTGCCGACCAGCGAAACCATTCGCTCAAACTTCCTGTCAAGGACAAGGGGGGCCAACCGGCTAATATCGCTTTCTTGATCCATCATCTTTGCCAGAACGTTATGAATGACACACGCAAGGAACTTTTTGTCCTGGACGACCATCTGTATGTGAATTTCCAGTTTTTGTGTCTCATCCCCGTGCGGTCTCTCAAAACACGCACCCCTTCTGTTGTGAGAAGTCATTTTCCACTCGCAACGTTGCCTGCTGCTGGGTGAACGTGCGCCGACAGAATGGCTCAAACCAGTAGGATTGGTCAAGCGACCACTCGGGTAAAAGCATGGCGTATCTCATCATTTCAGGTCCTTTTTTTTTCCTTGCAGCCGCTATTTCCGTTTCGGCACCACTCGAGCACCGCTAACCAGGCTGTTGGGTCACGGCAGTCGGCCGGGAATCCTAGTTCTCATCAACGATGCTGACTGGGAGTTGGAAGGGGAGGAGTCGTATGAACTCAAGAGTGGCGATAACATTCTCTTCGTGTCAACTTTGCATGGAGGCTAGCTCCATAATCCGGATGTAGCTGGACAGCCTCCCCGTTGCCGCAGTTAGAGTCATGGATGGAGTCTCCCAGCGCTTCTGCTAATCGACTACTCTTTTCCCCGAATCCATTAAGAAACGCTGGCGGTTGAAGTTTGGAGAGTGACGGTTGTGTTCGTCAACTACATGCTGGAAAGCCACTCCCCGCGTGACTTTTGTCTCAGACGGAGAGGGGTGTCGATGCTGGAAATCAGACCACTCCAGTTTTGAAACTGGCCAGCCTGTTGGTTTTCATCGCCGCCAGTCCGTCATGGCCTCGGCCTCTCAAACGATCCTTGCAGTGGTCTTCCGGGCGCGCCGCCCAAAGGCTGCGGGTTTCACTTCATGATAGCGCCCGTTGCGCTTGTCTGTACTAACTCAAACAAACTCTCGGCAGAACGGGCTGGAAAACCAGGGGCGGGCAAGGTGATCGAAGAGTCTTTGTCTCTTCCCTTGCTTGGTCTTTCTTTCTTCTCGGGTGTGTCCTTAAAATACATGTGGAATGAAGATTTGGTGATTCATTATGCTTGGCCCGGCTGTGCTTTGGTCCTAGTAACGACGGCATTGCGCTTTGATGCGGAATAGGAGGACCATTTTCGGGTGCAACATACATACAAACACAAAGGTGTTTGGTAGAGCATTTGGCATTGTTGATCGCCAGGTAGCCGGTACCAGAGGTGTTATTCGTCCTGGAACTGGAACAACATATTCCGTCAAACCCGCGTCATCACCCGCCAGCAACCTACGATACTCACGCTTTCTCGTGATAGTGAGACTTGCAGCTGCTGCACGGGGTGCGAAACCCCCCTCCCCAACCTGTGCTTTACAACAGATGCAGTTTTTCACAATAGACCAACCCTGAAAGATCCCCGTCCGCAGGCGGTGAATTCGACGATGTCGCAATGCTACCGTACGTCCCGAACAAGCAGCCAGATCTGGTGCACCCATGCAGACCGATCTTTTCAACAAACCATGTCAACCAACAGAAACGACGTAGCTTGCCTGTACGCACGTCTGTCTCGCCAACCCAACCCATCCCGTCAGACACTGGTAGCAAGGCCGGGAAGCTCTCAACCCGAGATAGTCCTGTAGCTGCGTCTGCAAGTCTTGCTCGAGGATTTTCCAGCTTGTCGGCCGATACCCTGCCACCTCCAGTCACCACCTTGCCAGCCCTGCCGATACGCACTTGCCATGTCATGCCCTCGCCTGCACTCTCTGTTCGGAAAAAAAATCTGGTTGCCAACGCACAAGTAGCGGTCATGCCGCACTTCACAAACACACAGAAACCGAGGAGGAGACAAGACGGTCAAGCCGCCTCAGAGCCCTTGTCCATGCAGCTTACCAGATGCACAGTTGCGCCACACTCAACCTGGCGAAGCTGGAACCATCTCGGTTCAATCCCAGTTGTAGCTCAAATCCGTCATCTCATCTCCATAAGTGTGGCTAGGATCATCGCCGATGACCGCCGATTGCCATCTCCAACATGCGTGGCGTTCCGCAAATAGTCATTATTCCTCCGTCCATCAAGATCGGATGAACCACCCTGGGCATTGTCTTCAGCACAGCAAGTTGTGTAGCCCAGCAGCAGTCGTGCTTGTGTAGCGAAAACAACCAGAAAAATTCATGCCCTCCCAACTTGTTCCCCCCAGACCTCGACATGCAGCCCAAAGCAACCGGGATCTACCGCTCCCTATTCCACAGCATCGGGACCAACAGTCGCACGGTGACAAGTTCGGCATCTTCAGACGCATCAGTCTATCCCCGGAAAGTCTTTTATCACTCTTTTTTTTTTTTGGGACCCGAGGTGGTCCACGTCACCAGTAGTATTGCGCCATGCCCGTCGTGCGGCAAAAGATGCACGTAATGCACACCCTCTGGCTACATTGTCGCCAACGTAGAGGAGCGACTGGGAGGCAAACCGGTCCGTCGGAGAGAATTGAAAATGACAAGACGCAAGGAACACCCATGTTCCCGGGTACACGGTGGCCTTGTCCAATCATTGTGGCTGCCTTTTTTGGTCCTGGCTAGCCCGGGATATGGTATGGTGCTCTCCCAACACTTGACTGGTTTGAGGGCAAAATCGATGTGGCCAACAAGCTTCCTTCCTCTCCGCTATCACTTTTACTACTTTATGGTGTTTCTTACCACAAAGAGGCTTGAGCGAGATATCAGACCCCGGGGGAGGACTCCGATATGGACAAGTCCCATTCATATTCATTCTCCCTGCATGGTGTCTGAGTGTAGTGGAGAAGAGGCGTGTATGTAAGTTTTAATACTACTCACTTCGTTCTCTCCCTGTCGGAACAGTCGGGATTTCCGCCCATCCGAACAGAAAAGGCCCAGGAATAAAGTCGAAAACAGGCACAAAATCCGATTCACGTCTTAGCGTTAGAAGAAGGTTGCGAAGCAAAATAGATCATGTTATTCTGTCTTGAGAGAAAATCCCCATACAGGAAAGGACACCTAGCAATAACCTTGGCCTCGGGGGCTCCTCTGGCGTACAACAAATGACCCTTACCAAAAAAGTATCCAATACCATAGCACACTAAATCGATTCCATAGTGATCGAACCGCGAAACCAGTTCATATTCGTACAGAGAAAAGCAGCAATAGCTTGCCCATAAAAGCGTAAACAGATGGTGGTATAATGATGCAATGGTGACAAAATATCAAACGATAGGCAAATAAACGAAACGCATTTGAAACAGCCTCTCTGCATAGACAAAAGCACGTTAAAACTCCTCCAAACTAAGTCGTTTTAACATCACACGGGTATTCCAAGCCCAATATCCCATTGCTCCTGCAAATGTAAAATAGCCACGCAATTTTTGTTTTCTGCGAAAATGCAGACACACTTGCCATACCCAATGCTGATGGTGACTAAAATGTCAAAAAAAAAAAAATTGAAATTGATACAAAGCGCTGCCGACCCTGCTAAACTTTTGAAATATGGTGAAAATGAATTGTTTATAAGCCGCCCAGGGTATTCCTCCAGGAAGGTATTGCATTACATAATGCGTTATTATTAGCGGTTAAGGCTTAATTACCTAGTAATAAAGGTAATATATTTATTGTCAATGCATTACTGCTGCTTCCCTATGATTAGTATGAACCTGTTAATATAACCAAAAATATGGCTGTTATTAGCAGCTTAACATTTTATTTTTATTTTGCCCCTCATCTTTTTTTTTTATATGTTACGGACGAAGGGGTTTAAGATGAGAGGTAAAATAAAAATAAAATGTCAGGCTACTAATGACAGCCATATTTTTGGTTATATTAATAGGTTCATACCAATCATAGGGAAGCAGCAGCAATGCATTGACAGCCCCGCGAAAGTTGTCGGTATCCATACGGTTTATCATGTCGTCGTGTATGTTATTCGTCCTATTAGTACAGGCGGTTGGCAAAGGCCATCTGTCGAGCGTGCTCGTCCTCATAGAGCATACCACTTGTCGCATGGTCTGCCTCAGTCTCAAACATGCCGAAGTTGCGAGGAACATACGCCGAAGCCGAGCTAGCCATGTGGGGTTGGGAAAACTGGCTTGCCATCATAGGAACTGTAGTAGCAGTCTGTTCAGAGTTGCCCTTGGGCTTCCTTACAGCAACAGTTCTGGCCTTGCCACGCCCTTTGATGCCCTTGTTGCTGTTCTTATAATGCTCCTTGAAGTAATCAAAAAGATCCTGGTGCTCCTCAGGGACCTCGCCCAATTGAGCGAACTTCACAAACATGCTTGTAAGGCTCTTCAAGGTCTCCTTGTGGAAGTTGTTCTGATGGGTCTTCATATTACCGAGCTGAGAAAATGACTTGTTGCAATCATCGAGCCTGCAAATGAAAGGCTTCAAACCTTTGTGCGTTTCTTCGTGGGATCGGACGTTTCCTCTCTGGGCGAACGTTTTACCGCAGATGCTGCAGGAATATGGCTTCTCACCGGTGTGACGACGCATGTGAGTCTTTTCACAGTTAGCCTATCAAAGTGCTTTCAGCCCATGAGTTTGATACACTCACCTTCAGATTTCCACGCTGAGAAAAGGTAAGTCCACAGTTGTCTTTGGTGCAGACGTAAGGCTTGAGGCCAGTGTGGGTTCGGCGGTGGATGTCGAGATGCGTCTTCTGCACGAATCGCTTGTTGCAACTTGGGCCGTCACAAACCCACTTCTTCTTGGGCCTGACTTCAGGGGCGGGTGTAGAGGCATGACAGGATTTGGCTGGACTATGGACATCAATGGCCATCTCAGCTTTGGGTGTATGTGCGGGGGTCAAGGTCTGTCCCGGTGTATCATTGCGGTCGTCGTCTTTGGCCTGAATAGCCTTCATAAGTTCATCCACGTCAGTCTCGAAGTTGATACGATCAGCTGGGTTAATGGTCTCGTTGTATGTGATAGTCTTGGAGTTGGCAGTCGGATTGGAAGCAATCGAATGTGCCACGGAAACATTGGAGTCGCTCCGAGCCGGAGACTGCAAACGAGCATCACTAATCTGTCTCGATCTTCGTCGAGATGAAACCGTGCGCATAGCCTCGGAATCTGTGCCGATTGGCATGGGGTGGGAACGATCTTGAAACTCGGGCTTAAAAGGTGATCCGACAGGAGTTGACGGCGGAGGGCTCTGATATGTCGCATATGTAGCGAAGGGGTTCTGAGCCTGGTAATGAGTAGTCATAGATGTCATCGGCGCCGAGCTGTACGCAGGAGACACGACATATTGAGGTGGCATGGGCCTCTGCATCTGAGCTGGGTTTCCGCGGGAGTCGTAAGGCATGAAGGAAGGTGCTTCCATCATGGCAAAATCGTGAGGCAGCTGCTGCGGCCATCGCCCCCAGTTGTGCGGAGCAGCTGGTGAAGCTGTGAGAGCCATCGAACCAGTAGTCGGAAAGTCTCGTAGTGTAACAAGACTATTAGGACAGAAAAGAAAGTTGAGAACAGATGGTATATGCTTAGGCAGTAATGAGAAGAGCTTCCAACAACACTGGCAGAGAGTTCTGGCCTAATTGCGTATTTGAGAATAATACTTGGTGACAATGCTCTTCTGTGATGGTGAAACCTCAGCGGCAAGGGGAGGGCGGCAGGATATATAAGTTGAAAGAGCGATGAGGTTGAGAGAGGGGTCTGACAACTCCGCTGAGGAAAGGGGGTGTCGTATGAAGTTGAGGTCAAAGATGGCCATCTTGTTAAACGACGTTCAGATAGAGGACAACAAGCTAGGGGTGGGTCCGACTGGTCGGTACATGGCAAGATCTTGGCTTCAAAATGCCTGCATAGATGCGACCCCGAAAGCTGGTCCTCTCACAGCAGCTTGAAATCCTAGCCATCGGGGGACAGATGTGGCCCAGAAGGCGTATTACTTGCCGTACACGCCAGGCTGAGATGTTGAGCAACCCCCCTCTCTCCACATAGCGGGTAGGAGACGCTACCGGCCGGAGGGAGGGGCGTGTGAGTCAAGTCAAGCCCAAAGGGGTCTGAAGGAGCTGGGATAAACGCCTGTGTCGGATGCATGGTGACGATGGCCGGGGCGTGAGGTGGGAGTGTCGAGAAAGAGACGATGAGAGAACGGCGGGGATGTCATGTAAGATGAGCAAGCATGAGCTTTTTCGAGCACAGCTGGAAGACAAGGCTATGGACACGGGTGCGGGATGATATGGGGCCGGTTGCGCTTCGATTGTGTATGTACATACACTCCGTACTCCGTCTTGTACAGTAAATGAACAGGGGGGCAGGTTGACAGGGTGTCCGATGAACTCCGTGTTCCGATTTCCCCTCTGCTCATGAAGTCACTGGAGCGCTTGAACAATAAATGCGGCTCAGATACTGAGGGACCACACACCTTAGTATTACTTCCGACCTGTCACCTCAGGAGGCTCGGTACCGCTTCAAGACTCAACTCGGTGCGTTTACGGAGTTGCGCGAACACATACATGGTCAACCACGCACTATACTCGGATGGCTCAGTAATAGTTGCAGTCAGCTCGGCGCTTGCCCGCTCCGCCAACTCGTCCTTGGGCTTCGTCGGACCCGAACCGTTCTCGATCAGTGAGGAGCCATGGCGGCGGCCGCTGTTGCGCAACAGGGATAGGGCATTTGTAGAAGGTGGGTTTGTTGGCACAGCAGCTGTAAGATCACAGCCCTGGCGTCTTCTATCTGCGGAGTGCGGATGTATGCATACTGGCCAATACTCGGTACGCATATAATGTGCATATGCAAGCTTTTCGCGATTCAATGAGACATGAAGCAGCAAGCAAATTAGCCACTGGACCGTCAACACGAGTGGGCAAGCCAACGGGTACGTGTAAAAGCCCAAGTCTAGGCCTGCGGCTTTGGCTGTGCAGCAAATTCACGTCAGCACGGTAGACAGGCGCCACGGGTACAACAATGCTGGACACGGCGCACAACCCGTAACACACGGGCGAGGCAACCTAGCCATGCAACGATCTAATCTCGCCAGAGATGGTGCTATGTTGGTTCTGGTTTGTCGTGGTCATTGTTGAATGAAGTCATGATTATTATACGGTGCACTTGTTGCGATATGATGGTGAACATGAGGGCTTTGGCGGCATGCGGCATGCAAGCGGCCCCGAACTGCAGGAGGACTGGTTAGCTGATGAAGCAAAATTTTTCGAGCTAATCCTCTGTACCAGATCGGACGAGTTGTTGGCGCCATACCTTGCACGCTTGTACCAAAAGGTGTGGCACGTTCATGACAGCAGCGTTGGTCGAATTAGAACTGGGCTGATTTTGGGCACAGACGTCCGAAGGCAGACCCGCCTGGCCCCCCTGGGCTCAGCTGTCTCCAATGATGCCAGTTTGGGCTGGCTGGAAATAGCAGTCTCTTGCGCAGGTCCTGAATAGCTTGTATGCGATTTGTGTGTCTTGAGTAAATCCAGTTGTGGCATTGGTACTGAGTGTGTCTAGCTCATCAATTCGGCCCAAGATGCGAGATGTAGTGGCGAGAGCCAAGGCCAGGCCATTGGCGGTGCTCGGCACTCCCACACTCCGCAGAGATGGGCCCAAGGCAGGTGCACGCAGATTATAGGCAGGTGCAGGCAGGTGCCAGCTTGCCTGCCCGCCTGCCTGCTCCTCTTTCATCTCATCGCATCGCATCGCATCGGGTCTCATCTGGAGGCCACCTCAACCTCCACTCTGTTTGGAAAGGGCGTCCCAAAGTTGACATGGCAGCCCGCCCGTACCTGCCCGTATCTGACCACCCAGTTCCGCGCTACCTGTACTTGGAGCAACCTGGCCGCTGTGTTCTGCTGGACTGGCTGCGACTGGGCAAGGACGGCCCTGGTCCCTCCTGCCCACCCGGCGGCATGCCGCCCGCCCTAAATTGTCTAGTGGCTGTTCGGCTAGGCTAGGGTTGGACCCGCGAGAGCGCTAGGCCAGGGACGCCGGCCCATCAAGCCAACAATTGATCAAGCCATCAAGCCATCAAGCAAACTTCCCCACCCTCGACTCTTGGCTCTTGATCAACTGAGCCCTCGAGATCCCACCACAACCACCTAACCACCGTGGCTCTTGTCTAGCGTTTTCCATGCGAAATTGTCCTGCATATGTTGTGTCGCGCTTTCAGTGCTCCCGCCAGTGAATTGTTGGCGAGATGGGCAGCCGCCCTGTCTCCCTTTTACTCTACAAAATCCACGTCCCCGGCGCTCAACAGGCCAAAGTTCCTTGCTAACCATCACCAGGTTTAGGGCGCTGCCTGCGCGTTCCCATACATGCACCGACTACGAAGTATCAATTAATTGTTGTACAGGGTACGGAGTTGCCAGCGTTCGGATCAAGAGCCATTCGGGCAGCCACAATGGAAGGAAGGTTGCCTCTTGACACCAAGACTGGCTTTCCGGCTACAATCGATACAACCACTCGTGTCTTCATATGCGAGTCTCAACTGCTCTTGGTGTTTGTCCCGCTTACACTTCGACTTTGTAGTAAAATCTCGTCACTGATACCCTGCTTTTTCTGCATGGAAATCACGCCAAAACACTGGATATGCGGCCGCACATTCTACGGCGCATCTCGACGATGAAGCCCATTTCGTGACATGGACAGGATTTCTTGTGTATTTGGGAGCACATCTTTAAAGCTCTAAATAAGTCGCTTCTTGGGTTAAGACCCAAGAGGACATACTACACGAGGAATTGCGTCAATTCTGCTAATCCATGTCTTCTCTATTTACCTGGCCCAAACAGGCAGGGCTCATGTCTCGGTGTTAAGGGCTTGCTTCTAACCTTGATGATCGCCCGGGGTATAAGCATTCATTTGAGGGCAAATCGAAACTGGTTCATCTCGGAGATTTATGCCCACATCATTTGCCCGTCTTTTCGTTCGCTAGATTCAAGCCCGGATTTCATAAGAGGAAATGCCTCCAGCGACAACGCGGATTTCTGGCACAATTTACAAGGCACATTGGAGCTATGGCCATAATTTAACAGTTGAAAAGCACTAGCTGCTAACGAAAAAAGTGGTCAATCTTCCAGTATGGTCGGCGGCCTTGTACCAAATTGGCCCTGCAGAGCGGCTGCCCATAATCTCGGTCGTTAGATCTCCCGACTAGTACCATCAGTTCCAGGCAAATCGCCCATGCGGAGACTTCATCACCCATGAGACGGAAAGACATGCGGCTAGCAGGGGGGAAATCCCCCGAAACCTGTTCCTGCTACTTCCAGCCTAGAGCTCTTCTCTCAATCAAGCTCAGGTGAGATCTTTACCCGCCATGAAACACAAGCCCAGCACCCAGCAGAGTTGCAAGCCACCTTCGCGGCTCCACCTACCCGCCAATGAAAATACTGACCTGTGATCATGTGTTGCCTATAATCTTGGGTCAGACGAATCATCACAAGCAATGCCACAGGATAATCTGAAGAAACGTTCAACCAGCGAAATAGGCAAATGCGGGGTAGGGCTTCGCGGAAGATATGGGGTGCCTCCACCAAAGCCGGATTTCAATACCTGTCCAACTTCACAATTCCAAGCATGAATACGAAACTTGGACCGGTCTTTGGGTGCTGGGAGCATGCCAATGGCAGCAATTCGTGCCCATGGCATATTGCATTTGATGGGATGCGTACATACGGAGTAGGGAGAGAAAGCCTCAAGATGGTGGCGTCAGGGGTCTGCCTGTCACGAAGTGGCAGGTGTCAGACAGATTGAAGGAACCGGGATCATGGATCTCGGATCACTCAATGAGATGCAACTGCTGGCAGAATCAGTCCATGGCGTCTCAGCTTGGCGCACTGCACCCTGTACACCACCGCTAGTACAAGCTCGCAGCTTGGTCAGGCTATGACTGCACAGTCCTTTGGCATTCCCGATTATGAGATCTGACGGTACTCAGCTGGACCAGGACTGCATCTGTTTGACTTCAGAACCTTTCGACTATCATCGCTGCTTCATGATCGTCATGTAGGGACCTTCTTCGGCCTGTCACAGGAACTTATAGCGCTCCCCGTAAAGCTTTTATTAGTTGACGGGAAATATCCCTAACGGAGGAAGCACGATTTCAGACCTTCCGCCCAATGGCAAATCACACCCGAGCCCGCTGTCACTCATTCATCGTCCAGATTAGCATCAGCCACCTGACAGTTTGGGTGTCTGTGACCCATTAGCGTGGGAATGTCTAAATTGCCAAGTCCGGTCAATCTTGTAGATAGCTATCAAAAGAGCATCCAGACGCATAACGAGGATCGCCTTGGTGTTTTTAATGGGCAAGGCATTGCCAATACACAGGAACCTTGAATCCCATTTCTCCCTCTCTTTCCCGCGTGAGTAATCATTTCAAGCGCAGATACTGCCGATAGCAACAAATCTACGACCATTCTCTCCATTCTTCAATGGAGCCGAAAAGAAACTGCGCTAATAGCCCTACATTACCCCGTACAACAAGGGCAACGGACAGTTGCATTGGCGGATGCAAACGGGAGCGTGGCCCATGTTACCCTCACATCCACAACCACCGACTTTACGGCCATATACCTCGGTCTAGTCTCCCCCGAGCAAATGGCCAGTGGAGGTAATCCATGAGAGGCCAAAATGTTGTATTACAAGCACCACTTCCGGTCGTTACGCTCCTTTTTCTGCCTTCATTCAGCAATCAATGCTAACGTACCTAGTATGCTACATAAGTAGACGGGGTTGGCTCGATGGTCGCCAGTCATGTTTGGCGGTTTTGCCAATCCAATAAGATTTTGACTGTAGTAAATGCCATAAACTATGGCATCGAGTGTGTAGAGAAGACGAGATTGTCAGTCTCCGGCCGAACCCCGATAATCATCGGCTCAGAACCGAATACTTGGTACTTTGGATGCCGCGTCTTGTCCCTGTCACGGGATGCGCCGGCATGGTTGGGAGCTGGAGCAACAGGAGCACAGAGTTACTCCGTAGTTACCTTGTGAATTGGTGTACAAGGTAACGACCCAACCACGAAAGTGGTCCTGTTAGTTTCATGGCTAATTATGGCAGTGATGTGTCCCCAAAAAAGGAGAATAGAATGCCTTTTGGAGGTGACTATCATATTCCTAGGGCAGATCGGGAAGAGAACAATGCGTTCTACCACTATAAAGGGCGAGAGGTTGAGAGACAATCCTCTTAGTCCGGTTAGAGCGTGGGCCAAGTTGGTGCAGGAAGACCAACGATATCAACAAGCACACCACAATCCTCAGCAGTCAAATATGACACATCGCTTGCATGGAGACAACCCAGCAGCCACTGTGGCACGAAGAATTTCCGTCCACTCAGTATCAGCTTTGCCAGGGAAAATTGGTGTCGTCAGTCCTCGCACGAAGCAGTCACCTAGCCCTTCTGGGTTCGCTATTTCAAATATGTTCCAGCGAGTTATCATTGGCGCCAGATCCGACTGCCGGCAACAAATAGGCCACGCCATCGGGGGCACGCTGCCTCATGTATTTAGGATTCTGCTGCTATGGCCCGGTAGTATGACGGTCAAATTTTGGCAGGGAAAACAGGCTAGGGTTATGTTCAGTCAACTAACTGCTACCATCCCACACAACCAGAAGTCCATGCGTCTGCCAGAGCCAATTCAACACTGGCTGTCGACTAAAGATTGTATGTATGAAGCTGCAGATCAGGCATGTTGCTTACGGTCGACCCTCGAGCATGACGTTTGTTCATACATGAATGAACGGGATTGTCTCCATAGCACTTCGATATTTCCGGTAAGGTATGAAGTGGGCAACAGGGCAATTGCCATATGGAAAATTAGACTCATGCGCCTCCGTCCGGGGAGCAGGCAACCAGGTTCCGGGCAACCATAACCAGACTTTTGGAGCCAAGTTGCCTCCTTGAGGCCGCCAAAAGCAGCAAGCTTAGCTGCTCCCAAGTGTTTGCTTCTACGATGATGATGATGTCTGGTAAAGCAGTCGAAGTGCACAAACGTCTTTCCTCATTTCATTTAGCCGTTGGTTTGTTATTGGCCTTCTTTTTGTTGGCATCCAGGAAAATAGAAGCGACATGTCATTCTGTCGGCGTTAATTTCGGAGGTTATAAAGATCTTGACGTCGAGATATTATTGTCACGATCGATGGACATAGCTGCGACCGCTCGTGCCGTAGGTTTGGGTGATTACTGAACCGAGTTGAAGCAAAGGCCACATGGTCTGCTGAAGAACAAGAACCCACAACCCGGTTCCTATACGCTGAAATTTATACGCAGGCGAGATGTGACAGAGGCACCAACAACGAGCCATTGTGAACCTGGGCCAGGAGAGTGAGTAACTAGGTCAAAGCCCAACTAGGGTTTGAGATGGGGACCTTGCACAACCGAATCTTTTGGTCATGGCAAAAAAAGCTCCTACACTGGTAACTCGTCCTGCTCGTTTCAAATATTACAAATGTAAAGCACCCTGCATGAACTAGCAATCACAGGATGTTAACTGCGGCAGAAGGTTTTTTTTTTTCCCACGCGTGAGCAACAAGGCAATTGTGGATCGTCAGGCAGAGCAAGTCTGTCAAAAGCTTCATCACTTCGAAGACCACTGACTACGGAGTATCAAGCTTAGTTTGTGGGGAACCCAAGAGCTCCCACGTACAACATGAGATGCCCAGCAGGGAAGAGCAACTCGAGGACTGCGAGGTTCCAAGTTACCTCAAACTGGCGGAGCAGCGGCAGACATCTTGCCACAGTCCCACAGTTCCGACACCAACACCCAACAACATCAACATCAACAAGACGAGATGAGCTGCAAGTGCCAGGGGTAGCAGCGGGCTGCTGGTCAGGGTGTGGCTTAAGCACAAAGCCACAGCGACACTTTGGCCAGGACCCCCGGTGGCCGAGATTTAACGGGAGTCCAACCAAGGCAAAGGCTGTCCAAAGCTCTCCAGCTGAAGCCGTCCCGGGTTTCTGGGAGAATTGAAGGACTTCCGGTAGCCGTGATTGGCTTACGAAAACCGATGCCCTGGTAAACTGGTGTACTGGCATACCCGGCTACCTGGTCACGCTTTCATAACATATCACCAACATGACGAACCGTGCAAGCTAAATTGGCGGGTACGGAGTACAGGAGGGCCACAGCTGAAGAAGTTGGCTTCTTGGACAGTTGCATCATTGGCCGTGGTACTCCGTACTCGGTAGTATCATCATCTCTATCCATCGCAGCGTCATCGTCATCGTCATCGTCCGTGCTATGCCAAGATTGAAGATTTCCATTACTTGGGAGTGGCCAAATTTATTATTATTATTTTTTTATTTATTTTTTGCCCATAGTCTATATGTTTCTCTCCATGACAATGCTCGTCCCCTCTAAACCTTGCGTTTATTGGCGCACATTTGGTCGTCCGGAGTACAAGGCAATTTGAATGAAGATGAGCTTCAGCATTACCGATAGGCTATCCCGGTAACGCACTGCAATACTCCGTGCATACAATATTGCAAAGAACTTGTCAAAAACAGATGATGATAGTCCTGTCCTGGTTCAGTTGAGCCAATAAAATGCCGCACAAGGGGGTGTGGGCGTGTGGCTTTATGAAAAGAGTCTACGGAGTAACTACGGAGTAACCAACAGAGCATACATAACCCAGCCAACAGAACAGCGTGGCGGAGGGACGGCTCATATTTTCTAGAGTTTATGTGATTGATTGGCTTTCCCCGCCTTTTCGGCATACTCCGCCAACCAACGCAATCAGCAAGTAAATTACTTTCCCCAGGTTTTCATCGTTACTCTGTACAACAGAGACATACGTCCTAATCGGTACACGGCCCCAGGGCCGTGTTAGCATGGGTTTCTCGTTGCTCATTATCTGTGTCTCGGTTGGTTCGACCAATCGTGGCCATCTGCACATGATGAAAGAACTCTGCTGCCTGTGCCGCCATCACGAAGACTTTGCCACTAGCCATGACCACGGCATGGCCGCGAGTTCCTCGTGCTTGTCTATCACAGCACCCTGACTTCATTGGCGCCCGCATACTCTCAGAAACGATCAGCGATATCAGTCCAAGGGGAAATGTACACGAGGTGGCCGGGACAAAAAAAAAAGCCAAATGGCAGTCCAACGGACTGGCCCAAACCTATTCGGGCCATCAAATGCACGACACCGCATCTGGGTTCCATTGTACTGGGGCGAGGCTAACCCGGAGACTGCTTGGTTGGGGGAGGCTTTCCGTCTGAATCTTGCCTTGACCCGGACGAGCAAACCGATTTGCAACTTTGGCATGACAATATGCCACAGCGTGAACGCCATGGAGAGGAATTCCCAAGGTTGCCCCGTTCTGCCCACTCAAGGGCATTGGCATCTATCTTTCTGCTCCCATCTTGCCAGCATCTGCCCTCTGGCTTGTCATGTGCAGCTTTACTGTGTCCGATCACAGATCCTAGCCATAGACAAAGATACCCTCAAGGAGCATACGCCTAAATGTCTAGGCATCGAATCCGTCGTCACACCTACAATACCATCCCCTCACATAGTCTTGCAAACCGTTTCGTTACCACGCCTCAATGGCACTCTCCCGCGATCAGCCGATGTCTGAGACGCTGTACGGAGTGCCGTGGCCGTCGTCCGATCAGGAGGAACGAAGTAGCAGCACAATCAGAAGAGGATATTGTAGCCCCCGGATGTTATGGTCCCCCGACCGCGTGGCTTATAATTGAGAAGGACGTTGCTACGCGAGGAAAGTCTCTCAGTGGTGTTATTTTCACGAGTGCTCGCTACGTTGGAAATTCTGCTACTTGGATCTTGTAAAACTGCAGAAAACGCAGTTTGAGCCCCTGACGGTGCCTGACCCAGTGCCCGTGCACACGGCAGGACGGCCCCAGCTGGGGAAAGGAACAAACAAATCCGTTCGTCCAGCAATTCTAATAACAAGGGGCGTATGTGGGTATGATGATGATGACAAGAGGAACAAAGAGGAAAGGGGGGGCGGGCAATTAACAGAAAACATCCTCGCATACGGAGTACATACCGATCGTTTTGCATTGTGCCCACGAGTGGTGTTTTGGTAAAAGTATACGGGCCAGTGTACGGAGTAGGTGAAACACGCTTTCTCCCTCTCCCCAAGCGACCGTCTTTCTGCAAATTCGTGCCCCGTGGCTCCCCTAGACAAAAAAAGACGTGTTGGTTCCTGTGGCAACACAGCACGGCCGCTGTGTCTCGTGGTTCCATGTGTTCCTACCCCGTTATTCATCGGGCGTTTTTCAACACACGCGAACTGGTGGTTTCCCTGTTTTCCCGCAGGGTCCAAAACGGGCGTGTGTCCGAATGCATGACTTGGAATGGGATGCAACGGTGACGAGCGGCGGCGGCGAAATTGAGCCACCTGAGTAGTATTGACTAATCCGGGCGCATGGATCTACCAGCGATTAAGGCGGTTCGCTTCGACGGCTGTTCTTGGCAGTGCGGAGAGCGGGACGTATATCTGAGCGGCCGGTTGATTCCGAATAGAGGCAACGAGAACAAAAACAAAAACAGAAGGAGTAATTCAACAAGACTAGCGACGGTTTCATTTGTTTCAGCGTGTTGCATCGTCGACGTCGACCAGATGGGTCCTACTTTCGGTACAAATCCGCTTGGGGGTCACACTCTTCACCACGCCGACATTATGATATTGCGCCAAGGTTTTGCCCGTCGAGTAATCGAAATCCCGTGTACGGGGGGTATTGAGCCCCAAACTCGGACCCGATGCCGATGCTCGGCAGACCACCCCCCCCCCCCCCCCCCCCCCCCCCGCTCCAGGCAATAATACGTGGTATATGCACGGGTAGCCTGTTTGCAGAAGTAATAAAATGGTCAAGTCGCGAGAATTATAAAGGAAAAAACTTCTCTTCCTTCATTCATACAAAGATCCACAGTCCGGCGAGCAAACTCCGCTCCGTCGTCGTGGTTCTGTCGAGTGGCTGACATGCTGCATGCGCAGTTTTGCCGGTGTTCTCAGTTGCTACAAAACCGGTCCGCGTTCGATACAGAAAATTTTCATTCAAGACGAATGTAATCAGGGTGTCTGATGTAGGTGGAGGCGCCGCATCCGTGCACCATATTGCCGAGTCTCTTGAGTTGCTAACTCGACACGGTGACAGCTAGCTGTAACTGGTGACGGAACTACTCCGTGAGTACGCACGGCCCAGATGGCACTCACTGCAGAGTACGCTCCTCGTCAGAGGTTAGCTCAACCCTTCTTTTTTTTCCCCTCAGATCGCATACTGTAGGGTCTGCTAGCTGGCGTGACAGCTTGGTCCCGGGTGTGTGGAAATGTGACAAAGATTCCTGCACATTGACGGAGTAGACACGCATAAGTGCACTCCATTCCCGTACACTAGGCATAGAGATATCAAGATACGCGGCGAGGACAAAGAAAACATGAAGGGGCCAGGCATCGAGCACGGCCCTTCTCCGCACATCTGCATACATGTCAATGGTTCAAGTTGACGCAAGGCACGCCATGTTGGTTGAGAAGTGGTGGCAAGCCTTGCCGTAGTCATGCTGCTGCGAGTCCCCAAGGCAGGGGAGATGATGGGAAAAGGAAAAACAAACGGCTCACGCGGTCGTGTGGAACATGGCATACATACGGAGTACCTGCACCCACTCCCTCTGTTTCAAACAAAAAAAAAACCGAATTTTTTCTGCAGCCAGTTATCAGCCTCTTGAAGCGTCGCGGTCCAATATAGCGTTGGAACCAGTCCAGTCCAGCCCTTTGGCCGCTATCTGGGGCGTTTGCATATTCGGGGCCTAGATGGCAAGGGACTCGAGGTGCTGCCGTCCGCCAGCTGGTCACTCTAATGCAGGTTGGGTTGAAGCCATTTGCGGTAGTTAAGCTCCACGTAGTTAGCCCGCGCAAAGAGCTCGAAGTAGCTGCTCCGTCATCTGTATTGATTGCTTGATGCCTCTGCTGCTTCATTTTCCGTCATTGTTCATCGTCCAAGGCACCAAGGGACGAGAGAGAGGTATTCGCTTCGGAAAACTACGTTGAAATGCCGCAAGAAGAACGTGCCTGGTCATTGATGTTCCCGGCCGACGCAGCCCTCTACCGCCGCAGAATCCTCCGGGAAGGGGTTTACATATAATTCCTCGAGGCTGTCGGTTCATAATCGTAACTACAGGAACCAAGTAGTCTGATTGGTGGCGCGAAAACTCCGAAGGTGAAAGCTAGCGAAACGGTTTCCATTGGGTGACATATCGACTCCAGTGTCTCCCTTGACAGTACAGGACACGATAACTGCAACGCAAGCACTAATAAGCGACGCGGAGCTAGGCTGGAGTGCTCGGCAGGGAAAATAAGCCACTGGCGCATGATGCAGCAGTGGAACGCCATGGAGAACCATTGCCATGGTTCGTGCTGGTACCACGGACCAAGCGTTCGGGTGGCAGCGACGAGAGAGCGTCCAGACCTAATGCCGGAGTATGGAGCATGTAGCACGTAGGACGACATGCTGTGGTTGATGGGATGGGCCTGGCCCAAGCCAAGAGTTGAAGTCAAGGGAGCACTCGAGGTTAGTTGATTTGGGGCGGCGCCATTTTTGGTGCTTGATGTGAGCGGTTTGCTAGGTTGATTGGGGCGGGCGGGCGCGCCGGTGACGGCCTGTTGATCACTGATGTCTGGTGATGCCTTGCGGGCACGTGCAATTGAGCGGCAGATACAGAGTAGTCGAAACGGACCAGACAATGAGAAACGCGGTCAAGGGGCAGCTGGCGACTGGCGACTAGCGACTAGTGACTAGTGACTGGTAAAGGCAGCTGGCAGCTGGTATTGGTGGCTCCTGCCGCATGAACCACTGTGAGGCGAAGCTGGCTTCCCAAGCAGCCCGAAATCCGGAATTGGCACTCGACTATGGAGAGATGCAACATGAGCAGCAGCATACTATTACAAGTGACTTATGAGCAGCAAAGATGAAATACGACTAGTCGGAGAGACGGGCTCTTCCCCCCTGCCTTGTCCGGCATAGGCATCACAGGCGCCAGCCGCCAACTCCACTCTGGCTGGCTTCCGCTGTTCCAAGTCGATCCCAAACCGTCCCCCCACAAGCGACAGCATTTTGCGATTTATTCACAAGTACCATCAGACGCCCTGCCCTCATCACCATGATGCAACAGTAGGAGCCGACTGTTCCCAGCTGGGTCGGGACAGCGACGCTAGCTGCTGAGCTTGATCCATCGTTGGTTAGTCCTGCAAAGCGCAACCCCTACAAACGCAAGCTACCAGGATGCAGTTTTGCTAATCAAATATCGACTTTTGACATTCCCATGTTTTGAAAGTCGCCCTGGACACTGGTCGCTCCACAACGCCGAACGCCGTGGGAAATACTTGAGCTGCAGAAGAATGGATTCAACGTGGAAGCATTACAATACCTAGCATATAGTAGCGGGGTGGCTTTGTCCAATGTCAAACACACTCCAGCCTGGAGCGATTTTAAACAACGTTGATGGGGACTCGTGCTTACCCTGCATCAGCACTAGTCATAAGAAAAGGCTGAAAATCGACGAGATTGCGGCCGCGCCTCTTGCTCGTGCTCCAACTAACTATCTCTATTTGCTTGCAATATTCCCCATCCACGTGCCAATTGTTACTCTGTTTTTGGCTCTGGTGTGCGCAGGTACGAATTGCATGTTGACTGTCTGTCGATATCACGCTAACCAAATCTTTAGCCATCACCTTACACTCTACCCTTCATTATAACTTAAACCGGCCCGGCGGCCGTGAAAACATATACGCGCTGTGCCATACATGATGCCGCATGTACTCAGCACCGCACATTATCTAGCCACCTTTAATCACTAGTCTGGCCCCTTGGTCCGTCTGGCCCCTACAGTGACGGCCCAGAGTTGATTTGCGATAGATACGGAGTATATGCTAGCCATCTGCTGCATCTAGGACAAAGTCGTCAGGTGCGAGTTCATCAACCGAACACTGGAAGCAGGCCCCTCTCCCCCGGCTCGATACTAGCTTCCTTTGGGAAAACAGCATGTTTGCGAGCCCAACTGGTGCTTCGGCTCGTGGTACAGCGTCATAACCGAATGCAGTCCACTCCTTCGCTAGATCTAACCTCATGTGCCGAGTGCAACTAGCTGCATTTCCTACTTGGGCCTGACTTTCTTGCAACACAAACCCCTCTTTAGATCATATTTGGCAGTTGCTCTGCCCCGGGATTATACATGAATCAAGCACTTAATCGTAGCGCACGTGTGAGTTATGCCGTCACCGCGTCTTTCCTCTCCGTGGTCAAGGTGGCAATAAACGCAAGACGCCATCCGCTGCGTCGTTTATTAAGCGATTCCATAAAATGGGAATGGTTATGGCATCTTAGGAACAGGCATCGAATTACTTACTTTACTTGGCGATTCTCTCTCCTCGGCCATTGTCCGCAAGGCACATTTGTGTACATGACATAAACCCATTGCCTGCGTGGGTATCGGTTACATCTTGGATGGACAAGTGCATCCAGGGGAAGTCAGTTGACGACGCTTAAATGCCCTAGACGATTTTGGGAACGACCAAGTCTTCTTGAGCTTGTCGTCAGCTGCAGCCAAATCTGTCAACTATCACAAACGCCAAAGATGGACGCAGCCCCTCACATCATTCCACAGTTGGCAAAGCCCCCAGTGGCTCACACAGGTGCCAAGGGACCAATCTTTTCACAGAAGTGTCAACTTGAAAGCTGTCCAGCTCGCTGCAATAAAAAATGGACTCGCAACCATCAGAGAAAGAAGAGTAGGGGTTCGGAGACCCGTAAAGAGGATGATCGCGCACCTCGGCGGCGCCTCCCTTGACAGCCGCTGCTGCCAATGGACCCGTTCCTACAGTACGTAGTACGGAGTAGACACTTGAAAATATTGCTACGCTCGGCTGGCATTACTACAGCGAGTGCCCACTTCAACAAGCATCGACAGTGTGCAGAGCACTGGCACATATGCTGCTCCTAGCGCCCGCAGTCCGAGATCGACGGCTTGATCCCGCGAAGCGTCCGAGCGTGCGTTGGGAATTCCAAGCCGTTCTTCATCTGGTTCATAACGTCCCTTCAGCTTCTTTCATCCAGGCACCCCGAACAGCTGGATCCAGGTACCACGCCAAGCGTCTCCAGCAACGCGAGCCCGTTCGACATCCTGACGGAAGCAACCTGGCTTGCCGCTACTAGATGATATCGAGTCCAGAGCAGACGCCATGTTCGGCTGGCGGCGACTGCTTCGAACGCCTTTGGAACTCATTGAAACAGTTTGGCAACCTCTGACGTGTCCCTGTCTCGTTAGTTGAGAATATATCAACTGATTTGGTGCTGGGGTGCGAAGCAGGAGTCGTTGTTTTCTCGCTCCCCCATTTCCTGCTCCCCCGCCCATTGCCCCCCATCCCACTTCCCGTCTGCTAGTCGTTACGCCACAGACGTTGGCCTGCTGAAGCTGAGCCGCCGTGGTGTGGCTCATGTCTCTGAGGTTGATCTTGATGCCCCTGTGAGTTCAGATGCCTACATCCCAGCAGGTGATTCCCAGATCGTGAGGCTGCTCTTCGACCTAAACAAGTCCGAGTTGAGGTCTTGTCGGTCCTTTTCTTCATAACTTGCTTACAGGCTGGGTCAGATATTGGCAGGCCTTGGCTAATATTGAACCAGACTATCATTTTTGACAGGTGTTTCCTTTTCTTTTCACCAATATTTAATGACCCTCATATTAATACCCAATATTAAGTGGTAGGACGGACGGGACTGTGCTCAATTTTTGTTGGTACGGACGCTTCAATGCGCAAAAGTGGCGCCCCCAAATTTCAACAGTTCTCACTCTCTTGCCGGGAATCATGCTACAATAAAAGCCACAAATTTGAACATCTGGAACATGATTGGTGCATGAAACTTGCAATATAAAAAAAAAATATGTTGACAATGATGTCGTATAATCATGGCGCAGCATAACAGGGCCGCCCCTGACACGCCGACGAGGAAATATTACCCTACTCTTATGTATGAGTTTGCGGATTCGGCCCAAGGGTGCGCAAATCGCAGGTTTTGCCACAATTGATCGCAAGCCCAACTCCAGCAATAGGGCATCAGGAAGCAGTGCTCGTTGTCAACCACGCACCATCCTGAACAGTCGTCAGCTAATAACCTTTTTAAAGCAGAAACGGGATACGAGGAGAAAAGAGGTACCTATAATCTGGCTTCGTCAATGAAGTTCCCCGGGAACGCTCCGACTCATGTCTACCGGCTAGCTATATATCAATCTTCCAAAACTCCGGCTCTTAGCTGAACCCACTATAGCATCAATGATCCAAAGAAGCAGTTCACTATGTAAATTCCAGAAAAGGTACTCCGTACGTTCGGGGGATTCTAACCGCTATCCAGTGTTTCTGACACTCTCACAGAGGATACCTGGCATTCACATCTACCCCAAGACATCGGCGATGTTTCTGCTGGCATACTTACACTCGTCGGCCTCGCTGCCGTTCAAGAGCGCACACAATTAATTATCTGCCAAACCTTCGATTCTTGATCTCATAGTTCTTGTGCCTGGAATTCACCTCCTTGTAGTCTTGAGCAGGAACTAGTGGGGAAAGATGGCCATTCCCACGCCCGCCCCAGCCATCAATACGTTTATTATCCGACAAAGAGCCCGTTGAATAGATTTAGGATATCCGAAGGCAGAGAAGAAGGCGATGTGCTTATACCTCTAAGCTAAGGTCGTTGAATTGGGGCGAATGGATGCGTCAGTTGTCTCCAGGCTGTAATCTCTGCCTAATGGCCACGCTAGATAGTCACATCACTGCGATAGCTGCTCTTTCCGTTCACCTAACTGCTGCTCTGGCAAGCAATATGCAAGAATTTGGAAAGCTCCCACTGCATACTCTTCTGTTTGGAACTGTCGGTCTTCTGGCATGCGAGGTCACTCGGCCAAGGTTGTTGGGGAATCAACCGGTACGAAAGATTGCTAGATCTGGGTAATAAACGGATACAGGGGCCGAAACACGATACCGGGAGGGGGGGGGGGGGGAGGTTGCATAGGTTAGATCGTGAAAGAACGTTAGTCTACAGACAAAAGGAACTCTCAAGTTCATTACATGATAAATAAGTGGTACAATACGTATGAAACCATGTCTCTTAAGTGGTGCGTAGGTATTTACTGTAAAAGTCCTGATGTCCGGGGCCGCTGAGAAGCGTAGAAGAGTTACGATCCATCCTAGGCCGAAGTTGAAAGGATGGTGTCGAAAAGCCAGAATGGATTAGGAAGTATCTTTGCAGTCGACTTCTTGTCAAGATGCTCTGACTGGAGTCTGATTCAACACCAGACACCAACATTGAGGGAATAAGGAGCATCAAGGATTATAATCCTGTCGTGCAATTACCGTAACTATATGGTATCCTTCTAGCATTCCACCCCAACATGGCCCGAATATATATTCTGACTGAGGCGTTAGTATCCAGGTAGTGGTCTGTCGGAGGACTATAATTGTAAATAACTCACGGAGTATAGGCTTGAACAATGGTATGGTCTAAATAACCAGCTTCAGCTTAATCCGTAGATCTGATGGCCATTAACATAAACGTCTTGGTTCCTTGAAAAGATGTTCAATCACGGGAAAACACCTCTGTTTAAATGATAGGCCAGTAGCCGGTAGAGTCAGTCGGATGAGCGGGTGAAGAGCCTGCACCCATCATCTCCGTTACAGTCTGCACACGCGAAACGATCCGCCAGCGCCCCCGGCATCTGAACCATTCATGATCAAGCTCACGACCTATCGGCACTCCACGATATTCCTGCAGTCGGCCGCGCTGTAGGCAAAACCGGCCCAAGACTGTTTGGCTAAAGGCACAAGCATGCAAGCCCGTGACTAGCTTATTCGGCACAGGAAACTGTGGGCACCTCCGCTGCGTGAGGACAGAAACGGAAACAGTGATTCTCGCGTTCATTCCGCCATCCGCACCACGTCGCTGCGCAAAAGATGGACCGCCGGCTCATAGAGCTCTGTCTTACGATGGTGTCCATTACTGGACGCTCAACGAAACACGGGAAACGAAGCAACTTTGGCCTTTGACATGAATCATCCGCCCGTGTCGTACGTCTAAAATGTTCCAGCACGTCTCAGTTCGACGATGCCATTGCAGGACGGACGGCCTAGCGACCGTTTCTCTTGAGTGGTGCGAGGGTCGGGATCCGCTTGACTTGAGGCTCCTTGATTCGACAATGGAAAGATGCAACGGGTTTCACGACTGAGCCTTGCCGGATGGGAAAGCCTTGGGTGAAACTCTAATGGCAAGGGTCTGTAGATTCTGTTGTGAGTAGGATTCGCATCGGGGTAAAAGTTACCGAACTCGTGTTGGGCATACCTCGTGGATTGCCATGCAAGAAAACGCCGCCTTCTGACTCAAGTACACATACTAGACAGAAACCAGCCCTTGTTTTCTCTTAAACAAAAGAATGATGCTATTGGTGCTCTCTATCAAATTATTCGGTTGTGTGGTGTACCTGCTAGTTGTAGGGTAGCTTGCTATAATTGCAGAGGCCACAAGTACAGGCGAGGTTTGCATTCAGACTATCGCGCTGACATGTAGCTCTACGTGGTCCTAATTTACCATTGACCAATTAACTACCGCATCCAAGATGGGACCTTTGGAACGACACACTATTGTGGGCGTGCTGCCAAATGCTTAACGCCACGATAGCCCTTGCATGACTAGGAGAGCGTCTCTATCCGCGTTTGGAAAAAACAGCCGCCGGGAAAAGGTGTATAAAACATGACAGAAACAGCAGCAATACCAATAGAGTTGATGTGGCGCCTGCCTTGAAGAGGCAAATCATCATGGCGCAGGCCATGCCTCCCGAACAATCCAGGTGGCGTGTCCAAGTAAAAGGTAAACGCCGCAGGGCCGGTAAAGGGTTCCCCTCTTGACCGTCGGCCGTATACCGCGCATACTTGGTTGCCTGCTATGGTGTCGAAAGAGAAAAAGAGACGAAAAAGAAAGAAAGAAAGGAGTGACATGACGATGGTCCATGGTAGAACATGTGGCAGGGCATTCCCAAGTCCCAGCCAGGACTGTGTGTTTCCGCGATGCTGCAAGCCAGTTGCTACATGCTGCCTCAAAAAATGGCCATTCGTTACAATTCTTCCCATGTCAACGCACACGCTTGCCGTCAGCAGCACAGGATGACAGGCGCCTTGCCAAGCGTGCAATACGAGCTCCGTTCCCTCTACTGCTGACGGGCACGTTCAAAATTAGAACCTTTGACGTAGGTAGTATTTCAGAGAGTGTTGATCTTGCCAAATCAAGGCTACCACTTTCTCCAGCATAGCCTTCCCGCCCACAAAAAGGAGCCAAGTCAGCGATGGGCGCGGAGTCCCAGACCGGAAATCAGCTTTGGGATCGGTCTTTTGGTATCTGATGCCTGCTTAGTTTGCGTGTTATTCTGTCCATCAACCGTGTCTGACGGGTGGTGGAGAAGGGCGATGGACGGTGTTTGCCAGTTTTGACCACGTCCGATGATGATGGGCCCGAAATGCACCGTATAAGCTTACCCGGCTACTGGAGATTCATACCAAGGACACGACGGGACTGTCTGATACGAAGAGGATTCATGGCCACGAATTGTGGCCCGTCGCAATGCATGGCACCGAAGAAATGTATATAAGACGGGAGACGTTCTGCCTCGTCTACGCCATCACCATGGAACCAAAAACCATCTCGACAGCTTTTCAGTAACTCACACCTCGCAACGACCATCACCGAGAGAAAAATGAAGGCCACTCAGACTATTCTTGCCGGCCTCGTCGCCGCCTCCTCCGCCATGGCCGCGCCCGCCCGCGCCATACAGTCGGGCGATGTCGTCAGGACCAAGGCCGCGTTCCAGGCGCAGTTCAGCCCGGCTCCCGTGCCCAAATGGACCGTTGAAGAGGTGCAGCGTGCCTGCGCCCCGGACGACGGCTCTTGCACCTGGCACTTGCTCATCGACACGCACGTCGCCGGCAAGACGGACGTCAACTTTGTCGTCGACGGGCCGGGGGCCTCTCGCAACAACGGCGGGCCCCAGGACTTTGGCGACTTTACAATCACCTCTGGCTATGACCCTGCTGGCTTCACTACCTTTTCTGCCGTGGACAACAAGGACGGCCTCATTGCGTTCCCGGCGTACAGCGATGCCGAGGTTGCGAATGGCAACGTTGCTGCTGCCCGCGACTACGACGTGTACTACCTGAGCTCGTGAATGGTGGCTCTTTCTGCATCGACGTCGGGACGGATGCTGTCATGGCATTCCTGGAATAGCGTCTGCGTGTCTGGTGACCGGCGCTGCTAGGGAAGACGGAGCAGCTCGGTGTAATGATGTTGATGAGTCCAATTTTGTTTGAGGTTATCGGCCGTTCCTTTGTATAGAGCCTCGTTGGTTTGGGAGCTGGGAAGTTTTGTATAGATGCAGAAATGGAGTCATCAGTCATTCGTACGGATGTCATACAAAAGACTCCTCATTTTGTATAGATGCAGAAATGGAGTCATTAGTCATTCGTATGGATGTCATACAAAAGACTCCTCATTTTGTATAGATGCAGAAATCGAGTCATTGTTACGAATATCACTTCAAGGACCGCTTTGTGTCCCTCCAACAAGGGCTCGAGCCAGTAGTTATTCTTGGGTGAGTTGATGTACCACTACACAGCACGTGCGATTTCCAGACTCGTTTCAAGACTTCCACCTGAAGCCGGGATGTTTCCAGTCCAGATCCTCGATTTGCTTGGGCGTCAAGCCGCTCAACTCGGCGTCGACACTGCGCGTGGCTCGCTGGCGATTATCCCTCTTGATCCACGCCCACATGAGCGCGCTGGCAACGAGCGTCATGCTCGCCGTCGCCAAGTTGAGCCCGTTTCCGACGTGATAATCCGGCGCATCCCAGGGGAGAAACGCCCACGCGGCAATCAAGCCACCCATATTGCCGCACATGACGTTGAACCCAATCGCCGCGCTCCGGGCGGTGTCGCTGACAATATTGGCGGAGACGTGCGCGTTGGTCAGGGGGCCAAAGGCAAAGGCCGACGAAGCGACGAGAAATGTGGCCGCGTACCGCGCAGTCGCGTCCCCCGTGCCCAGGAACACGCAGTAGCCGACCATGACGAGAGGCGCCGACAGGACGAGGAGGACGAGGCGCCGATCGAGGCGCCAGCTAATCAAGGGGAGCAGGACGGTGAAGAAGGCGCCGACAACGTAGGGGGGCACCGTGTACAGCTGCTGCCGAACCACGGTCGCGCCCCCGTAGATGGTCTGCACAATGGTCGGCGCGAAGAAGGCGAGGCTCTGCACGGTGACATTGTTGAGGAGGAAGACAAGGGCCGTGGCGAGCGTCACGGGGCAGCCCACGCCGCGGAGCAGCTTGACTGCGTCGATGGTGTCGAGGACGGCGGCCCCCATGCGCTCCGACTCGATGCGCGCGACGGCAAGCGCCTTTTCCTCCCGGGACAGCCACCGCGCCGACAGCGGGCTGCCCGTCAGGGTGACGAGGGAAACTAGCCCAAGACCGATGGTGATGATGCCCTCGACGGCAAAGATGACGCGCCAGGCGCGCAGGCCGCCAAAGTGGTCGAGGGTCAGGATGGCCGACGCAAGCAGGCCCCCAAAGGCGCCGGCCAGGGGCGCCATGACAATGTACAGAGACAGGCGAAAGGCCAGCTCGGCGCGGCGGTACCAGCGCGAGAGGTAGTAGGCGATGCCGGGCATCATGCCGGCCTCGAAGACGCCGAGGAGGAAGCGCACGCCCATGGCCTGGGGCACCGTCGTGACAAAGGCGTTGCACACGGACGCGACGCCGAAGAGGACGACGCTCAGCGGCAGGAACCAGCCCGGGCCCAGCCATTTGCAGCACAGCGTCGCGGGGACCTCGAAGGCAATGTACGACACGTAGAAGACGCTGATGAGGCGGTTGTAGTCGTAGCCGTGCATGCCGAGGTCCCTGTCCAGACCGGCGATTTTGGCATTTCCTGGGGGCGGGAGGCGTCAACTGTCAGCGCGTCAATCTCGCCTTCTTCTCCCCCTCGCCACGTACGCACCTAGGTTGGCGCGGTCGATGAAGCAAAACAGGTACAGCAGCGAGACTGTCGGGACGACGAAGAGGTCGATTTTGAGGCACAGCCTGCCTTCGGCGGCGGCGGCGTCCGGGGGGACGGAGCCCTGGGCCAGGCTGGCGCGCACAGTTTAGTATCTGCATGTGGTGATGGACTTCTTGGTGGTGTTTGACCGTACCTCTCTCCCCGCGGCTTCTCGTCCTGAGAGGCGTCGCTGGACTGCGCCTTCATCATGCCTTGCTCACGGCTGCTGCGAGGCGGCAACGGCTGCGCCTCTAGATGCTGCACCTTGGACTCCTTGGCCGCCATGGAGGCGAATACATTCAGAAAGCTGCCTGTGATGCGGTTGAGAGAAAGGGAGGAGCGTGTCGGGAATTGCGGGGGCAAAAGTTGTCTGTGCTTTGTATGAACCCGGCGTTATTATCACGTCAGCTGTCGCGGAGCTGATGACGCTTGACTGCGCTCTTACAGGTGCCGTGCCAGTTGCCGTACCCCAGGTTCGCGGGCTTACATCGTCACCGCATGCAAGCATTTTCCGCCGTCAAATGCTTCATTGGCAAAGGGGTGGTTCCTGCTTGGCACATTGAGCGTGGGGGCCAAACCCCTCAATTTGACATGCACCAGTTGACGCCTTGTCCGAAGCCATTGCTTGTTGGTTCCGAACAACCCTAACCCTCTGCGGGGCTTTTCGGATGCCCTCTCGGCTGCTTGTCGGGTAGCTTTCCTCGTTCAATTCGTCGTCGACGTACAATAAAACGGCACGCTGGCAAGCGACGAAGCTCGCACAAGTGGTGTTGCGGCCCCCGGCAGGGTCCCCGAAGGGATATATCACAGGCCAATGTTGGCTCTCTCCGCTTTGCCTATCCCTAGGGCAACTTGCTCGTTGACCTTAGGGTCTTGTATTGTGACGGGCCTGGAGTGGACTTGATGGCGACAAGGTCTGGCTTGGTGGTTGAAAGGGAGTGTATAAAGCCCTTATGTGCCTTTCGATTGATGGCTCATCTTGGATCTGTCGGCCTTGGGGCTTCTTGCGGGAAGCACATGTAGCAGATGGCCGCCCATGCGTGCAATACCACGGCTGCGTAGTTGTAACCAAATTGGGAGGCAAAAAGTATTTTCTCAAATCGGGTACCTGGCCAACGGGCTTTACTATAATATATTATAGTATCTTGGTGTATACTTTGTGATAGGCAAGTCTATTCTGCCACATGTTTCTTCCTCACAGATTCGATACCGTCAGCCTCCACCACGATGAGTGCCGTCAGCCGTGAGATGCATGCAAACGAAATCTCCGCTATTTGTCCCAGGCACGGGGCAATGACCTTTGCAAGGAAACCATTGCAACATTATACCCACCTTTGTCCGGAGGGATGCTCGAGGCATGCTGCAAGAGAATAGCCAAATATCGGCACAAAGGCGAGGACCGAAATAAACAGATAAAAATCCGGTAAGAGTCCGGCACCACTATGATATCGAATCATGTTAGTCAAATCGCCTGAGCTAATGACCATCTTGGACAGCTGGTTGCGCACCTACCTCCCGTTGAGGAAATGGTGAAGCAAGAAAAAACCAGGAAACAAAGCCTCAACCAAGCTGCGCAGCCACGTACTCGGACTGCAGTAGTTGCTCAGACATGATAATGGCAGCAGGAGGCTGAAACGCAGCGTCACACATATCAACAGCGGTAGAAGCCATGGAGGCCACCTCGGGCGAGAGGATACCGGTAGTAGATGAGAAACGATGTCTTGGCGATACATCCAGACTGTCAAAGGGAGAAGATGGGGAACAAGACCCCGTATGATTGGAGGAATGAGAGGTAGTATGCTGCTTGTCGCCATGTTGGTGATGAAAGAGCAGTGAAGCTGCGTGCACGGAGGCGGTTCGACTAAGCTGCAGTGCATTCCTGGAGGAATGAAATCAGCCATGAGCATTCGGCGTGAAGAGTATTTATAAGTGTACAGATATGGTGCGTGGACACTTTGGGTTTTGACCAAAGTGTCCCCAAGTCACCTAGTAGACTGCAAGGGCTTTACTTCTTTGTTTAGACTCGCTAGCCAAAATTCGGCCCAGCATACACAATTTAACTGTAGCACTTGTAGAGTTTCCCGGCGCTTGCCCTAGCTAAAGCCACCGAGCAGGAGCTACGGCAAGCAGCCATGCTCTGGATGATGCGGTGTGGCTGAAATGGAGAAACGACGAAAATGTCTCGGCCTAGAAAGAGCTGTCCTTCCTGCCAACTCCAGGGGATTACCTCGACTCGGCGTCGCGACCAGAACTGCGGTTGCCGTCGGTCCCTTCAACGTGGCCAGTGTTGTGCCAGCTTTCAATCTAGCAAGCCCAAGAAGCAAATGTTCAACCAGGTGATTATAAAAGCCAGCCCTCGGGAACATGTCCAACAAGGCTTCCTCAGATAAGCCCATCATCACCAAGAACATTGCAGGTACAGCTAGCACAATCCTATCCATCATCTTGACCCTAAAGTGAGCGTTTCCATCTGACTCGTAGGGCTTAGCGATCATGACGTCCGCCAATCCAACACGTGAAGAGCTCCGGCTTGTGAAGCGCCGAATCAGCGAGACGATGCAGGACATGTAAAGGAAGCAGAAAATGTTGCAAGATGCGCAGGGGCTTATCGACTCGATCCCACCCGAATCCAGGGAGCAAATGGTAAACTCTGCCTCTGAGTCCAGATCAAGGAGCAAGAACGCGAAGAAAGGTGTTTCCAGCTCTGCAAATTATTGCTCGACGCTTGTGGAAAAGTGGACACAGACAAACGAAGCAGTTTCTCAATCATGGCTCAAGTTGGGGGAGTTGCAGGGTCGGGAGCAATACTTGAAGGCGCAAAGTCACAACGCCCGGCTTGGTTATTAGGTCCATACTTGTCATCCAGACTTGCAATCCCGCTCTTCAACTTGGCAAGCAATTCTTCCCGTCTCTTTTCTGCCTCTTTGTCAACAATTTGCAGTCCATGTTCGCGAAGATATTGAACGTAGTTCCTGGAGTTCTCGACACGATGCCTAATCTCCTCGGCCAGCGTTCCATTCTGATTGTTTTGTGCGAAAAATTCCAAGACTACTTGTTCACGGTCTCTTTGGAAGAACATGCGGAAAATAAATCTATAAAATACGTGGAGGAGGGTCTCAGGCTGGCGTGATATTTGGACTATGGGAAATGCGACTTGTGCTTGCCGATTCCATTCTTGTATGAGCTGTGCGCAATTCTCGGAGGTGGCGGCCTTTGTCCCGAGGGCTGCGTAGAATTCGTTGGCATTAGTGTCCGTATACAGGTTTATATACCCATCCCGTCCGTGACCCGTAATCCACAAACGAGGTGTGAAATATTCCAACGGCACCGTTCCTGAAAACTCCCAATCGATTATGCCAGCAATACTAAAGTCTGCATCAATAATAATCTTGCTACATCTAAGATCCATATGGGAGAGAATAAAAGGGCCATTCGGTGACTGCGAGTTACAAATGGTAGGAATCTGCTTTGCCAAACTGGCGAGGGCAACAATTCCTCTTCTGCTTGGGCCCGCTCCAAGTCTTCCGAGGGAAGTCTGCAAGTTTCCGAGAGGATATAGTACTGATAGTTTATGAAATATTTTGTGGAGACAAATGGCCCTGGGTTGTCCCGTTCGCCTTGGTATCGGTGCGGTTCTTTTCCAGCCATGGTAAGCTGGCCGCCGACGATGGGCTCGGAGTCGCGGCCAGGGTTGGGCATCAATCAGCCAGCCATGGGGTACTCCAAGTGGTGTAGCTGGACTAGAATTTCTATGAGCTCGTCGAGAAATCTTCGTCGCTGCTTTTCCGTAGCGTTGGGCAGTGCCTTCATATCGAGGGATTGGCCAGCGACATGATTAGAGATAATAAACGCCAACGCCTCGCAGCCGTTGTTAGTCAACGTCGTGTCTTCCCCAAAAGCTCGAACTAGGGGGACAGGAATCGTCCATTCATGCCAAAAGTATCTATTTGACTCAATATTCTGTATCAGACGCTCACTACACATGTGTATTATAGAGCAAAGGGAGGTGTTGTTACCGCATCGCGGCAACTTCGCTCCGGCACTTCATCCAGACCTTGTCGACAACCGGATGGACGGGATTCCCACAACCCACATAGTTCCGTCGTTGAATTGTAAAAAAAGAAGCAGACGTTAAAACTCCCATTACCGCGTCCAACATTTTCCATGGCTTTTGACCGTTATGTCGCGAGGCCAGCCGGCCTATAGCATCCTCGTCAATATTCTGGATGGACTGATCGATTTGTCATCAATTTGCTCGGCGGTCAGAGGGAACCTTGTTGGCGAGTCTCCAAGAAACTGGTAGTAAAGTCGCTGCTCTTTCGACAGTTGGCCGGCCCTATTATCCTCTTGTCCTGTCGCCGCAACGGTGGCAGGCAGTCGCCTCGGTTTGCGCCAGGGACGCTACAGAGATCCGGAGCTCCATAAAATATGGACCAGTATAGAATCGGCATGATTCGTCATGTGTGTCGCTTGCTGGGTTTCGCTCATTTTAAATGTTAGATGTACAAATGACCCGACGCAATACCTGAACTGAGAAATGAAAAGAAAGAGTCCTGGGAAGAAGCACGATGCAAAAGATATCACTACTAGTTAGAGAGTTAGGTAGGGTAATACTAGGTGTTAGGTTGTGATGAGATTAAAAAGCTCGCCACTTATAATCCTAGAGCGAACACTGTACAAATACTAGAGAATCATCACACAAAAATTACACCACTAGGCCAAAAGTGAAGCTCGACTAATGAGGGTGGATTATCTTGGATATACGGAGTAGTACGTGCGACAAGATTTACGGGGTACACGTGTAGGGCCATGTGTGTAATTGTCGCGTATCTGCACCTTACACACGACTAGAATCTTATACTACGAGGCCGACATATAACCTAATAAGAGACGATTAATAAAATGAAAAGCTTTTAATATTCATTTTCATTAACTTAAATACTTAATTAAATTTTCAACAGTTAAACATCACTTTATCGCTTATGCTAATTAGGTTATTTTCTCGCTCCAAGTATCAGTGTACCAGACCTTCCTAGTATAACAAGTTCAACAATCGCCGAATACGTGGAGTTTAGCTGCCGGCAGTCAACCAACCATTGTTGACGAAAAAAGCCGAGCACTCGGCTTATTAGCAATGTGCCAACAAGTGCCGCCATACGAGTATACGATATAAAGAGTGTTGTCGTTGCGAATTTCGGATGTATTGGGGCAAGCTTTCTTCCTCATATGTTATTTACAATGGCTGAGTCTACTCTACAAACATACAATGCTAACTGCAGCATGGATATACCATCTGAGCGAGAAGAGCCCAAACCTCCCGCAGACTGGCCCGAAGGAGGCACCAGGGCGTGGTTAGTGGTCGTAGGAGGCTTTTGCGTGTCATTTTCGACATTTGGATACTCGAATGCATATGGGTATGGCTCCCCAGTCATCCCTTACTTCATCTTGATTCCTTGAGAATGCCACTATTATACCTCAACGCAGCATTTACCCAGACTACTATTCCCAACACATGCTTTCACATGAAACACAGTCGACTATATCTTGGATTGGATCCGTCCAGCTATTCTTCTTGTATGCCGGTGGCGTCATCGGAGGACCACTGTTCGACCGCTACGGCGCCAAAGCAAGTACACCTGTATTCCCCTCTTGACTTGGCTAACACCAGTGACTGCAATAGGTGATACCGCTCCCGGGGCTCATAATGGTTGTGGCAATCATGATGACTTCGCTGTGTACCCAGTACTATCAGTTTATGCTGGCTCAGGGCATCTTGGGGGGGCTTGCTTCAGCCATGACCGGCGTCAGCCACTACTTCCACAAACGTCGCGCTGCTGCCCTTGGAGTAACCGTCACCGGATCATCCCTCGGAGGCGTGGTGTTTCCCATTATGCTCAGCAGGATGATCAAGTCTCTCGGGTTCGCCTGGTCGGTGCGCGTTGTGGGATTTGTGATCCTGGCCACCATAACAATCGCCATCCTCACAGTCAAAGAACGGCTGGCCCCTCGCCACGGCAGCATTCTCTTACCCTCGGCCTTTAAACAAGTTCCATATACGCTCGTCGTCGTGGGCATCTTCTCATGACACTTGGTCTTTTTACGCCCTTCTTCTACCTGCGCAGTTTGCGCAGCGGCAAGGGATGAAGGACGACCTGGCTTCATACATGCTCTCCATCTTGAACGCGGCATCGGTGTTTGGCAGATCTTTGCCGGGGGTAGTGGCCGACAGAATCGGACGGTACAACGCTTTGGTGATTGAGGGGACATGGAGCGGCATTTTGCTGTTATGCTGGCCTGCAGTATCATCAAACGCCAGCGTCATAATCTTTGCCATCCTATACGGGTTCTTCTCCGGAGGCATCATATCGTTAATGTCTCCGTGCTTCGCCCAAGTTATGCCACAGTCCAACCAGATCGGGACGTATCTCGGAATGGCCATGGCCATGTTAGGTGTTGCCGCCTTGGCTGGAACACCCATTACCGGAGCCTTGCTCGAATCCGGCGGCGGCTATACACACCCTGCCGTTTTCAGTGGTGTGGTAATGCTAGCTGGGGCAGTGATATCGGCCGTTGCTCGCTAGTGGCAAAATACGGCATTGCTTGCAAAGGTATCGTCGCATGTGTTACTCTTCAACCGTTGCTCAGGGGCCCGGGGCGCGCAGCTTTCCATTCAGCCGCCACTCAAGGGGTCAACGCAGCGTTTTGTCTTTTCAAGACTGGAAATGGTACTCTATTCTATCTCCCAGAGGCTGGTCATCCATCTTCAACTAATCTAAGCTGGGCTGATTGCCCATGTCAACACTGATGCCCCGGTTCTGTCCCGACCATTGCTGGCTCAACCCGAGCACTGGCTCCAACGTAGGTACCAAGGCATTTAGCACATTTATTTCTCGGGATTTGTGAAGATTGGTGGTCATAGGTCGTAGGATGCGGGCAAGTTCCGTAAGACCGGGCGTTTTGGTGTCGACGGGATATAGAAATGTTGGGATTACTACCTCGCTGGAGAATGACGGGATGGACAGTTCTTTTCTTGGAAGGCAGTACCAATATTGAACATCAAGTCCCTACTAGCCACCTTTCCCGTGCGAACCGTATTCAAACCATGCAACTATCCGCAAAAGTCGATGCTCGTCCTCGCTTCGAAAAAATCAGCGTGTTGTATTGCATGAGCCGTCCTGCCCCTCTCGAGGGAATTTATCTTCATAATGGCCATCCTCCTGGGCACCGGGCCAGAGTCTCTGTTCAACTCTCACACGGATTTCGCTCGTTGCACCCGAGGGCTTACACATACTTCAGTTACTCGTCAACATGCTCGAATCGGCCATCCCAGATCATCTCCAATGCAAGAGGAGTCAGCCGGCCAGTACTCGAAAAGGTTACGCACCGCCATTCCCTATATACAGCGCTCGGTTTCACCAAAGGCGAAAGAGTTGGTCATGGCCATAATCGGCGCCTATTTTCCCTCTGCGAAGCTTGATAGTTTAGGGACAATGTCTATAATCACGGCGTTCATGGATGCTAGCCCTTTTAGGCCGTCTTGCTGGGAAACTGTCTCGACCACCGATGTCTTGGCTTCTGCAACGTAGCTATCATGGCTTACTGGCCAAGCAAAGCCGACTATGCAGAATGGGCAGAGAGCAGCGGGTCCCAGAAATGGTGGACAGAACTGAGCGCAGACGAGCAACAACACGGCTGGTTCCGCGAGGTGTTCTTCCCTCCCGTAGAGCGATTCGAGACAGCATTTTCGAACAATGAGATTCCGGAAGGCGCGGCTCATATGTGGGAAGTTATAAGCGGCGAAATACGGAAACATACATACTGAGGCAGCATGCGAGATGGCCTCCCCATCGCCCAGACAGACCGTCTTGCCGGAGATAAGGCCTCGATAAGCACTGCCAAATGAAGCTGTCCCATGTATTATCGCGTTTACGTGCCGGGCAAGAAAAACCTGGGCATTATCCGTTCGGGCCAAAACTGGGGCGCAACGAACCCCCACGAACGGAAATTATTCAGCCGAAGGCTGACTCTACATTAATCCATAAGTTTTCCGAATAATGAGGGTTTGGTGCAGGCTTGACAAATAAGTTTCTATTGGTCCAAATTTTGTATGGGAAATCGCGAAAGAAGGCTGGATTGGTTGGTGGCTCTAGAAAAGTGGGTAAAGGACAGCCACCGTCTGTCGGTGCTTCTTTGTTTACTTCTCTGTTTACAATCGTTTACAATCGTTTACAATCGTTTACAATCGCTAAATTTGCCCAGCGATCTGTTCGTTTGCTTGGCCAGCAGCCTTTCTTCCATTATTGAAACAGATGTACCGCATGGTTGGGTATGGATTATGATTCTAGGGGTAATATTAGTCCTAGATCTGAATTGGCAGTCCATTGCCCGTCTTGCGACCGAACAAAATCACCAAGTAATTTCGTTAGCAGGAGGAAATCTGCCAATCCAACTACAACCTGTCTGGAATGCCGGGACCACCGCAATTCCGAGGTAACTGACACCATTGATATACTATATATGCCTCCCTAACCTGATCAAGCGTGCCAGGTCCAAAGGTGCCGTCCTTGCATTGAGAAAGCTGGCTGTCCGTCCTACCTCAGCTGAGAGATCTGCCCCGAAAAGAACCGACAGAGACGCTGGCCTATCGCCTCCTAACCAGAGATCTGGAACCCAACCTACATCGCCAGAGAAGCTACGGCAACAACATACAGCTAGGAGTTTGTTCGGAGAGCCAGGCAGCCAGCCGCAGATAGTGCTGGGGACGCCGATCCCACCAACCCAAGCGAGCTCGCGGCTCTTCCGGGCTCTAGCTCCCTCACCGCCTGTGCCGCCCTCGACCGATCCTGTCGCCTCACATTCTGATCCATCTACTGTCCGAAGCAGCACGACTGGTGTGGACTACTCTTACCTGGCTGTTAGGTTCCACAAGGGCGGGAAGGACTCGCAAGATGATGCCTCCAAGGCCGGCGCCAGGGCCAAGCAGGCCACTATTCGGCGCGACCATCGTTCACGACGCCGTGCAGGGGAGGCTGTGTCACTAACTCCCACAATCTCTCAACTCGGCGTCTTTGAAGGTTCTGATGGTCCTGGAGAAGGTATCCTTGTGCTGTGGTCCCGGCAGTTTGTTCAAGCTAACCACGGAACGTAGCTGGGAGTCAAGATCGACTACAGGCAAATGAGCTCCCAGATGGGGATGGAATGACCAAGGAAGCGGATGACAGGGGACAGTTCTCTGAATCTGATGTTGACGTCGAGGACTATTTCAACTTGCTGCTTTCACCTGCTCGACCACGGAAGTACCTCGAACACCTAGGGGTAGAGTCTGATTCCGATCTAGGGGACGAAGACGGGAACGATAATAGCAATGCCTTGGACGAAAGCCCTCTTCGCTATTGCTCGCGGCAGCCTTCCAGAAAGTCAGGGCCTCGTCGCCGTGCTCGCCGTGGTCCTGCCCCTGGTACAGGAGGGCGGCCAAAAAAATCTCAAAGGCAAACTCGATCGTCGGGGCCGCCACGACGGTACCGGAGTCCAGTGATGATTCCACCTGAAGAATCGGCCGTATTTCACGCACAAGATCCGGTGTGGAATGGGGACCTGGACGCTTGCGCCTTGACCTGTCGTGATAAAGCAATCCTCCGTGAGTTCTGGACAAAGCTGGACAATGACCAAATGCAATTTTGTGGTCGATGTCAAGAGCGTTGGTTCCAGATGAAGATCGATTCTGATGGCATTTGTGCGCGTTGCTGTCGAAAGGATGATAAACGCGGCCCTGAAGAGCCGTACTTCTTCTCTGTGGACAACCAGTTGGATTTTGGCTCCGTACCGACTCAATTGCCTCAGCTTACACCTACTGAAGAGTCTTTAATAGGCCGTGTTCACGTCCACGTGAATATTATGCTTGTGCGGGGCCAGCAGTACAAATATCGGGGACATGTTGTTCACTTTCTCCGCGAGGTTGGCTTGGTGTACAACCAACTCCCGCTTTTGCCGCGGGAGTTGAACACTGTATTACTCCGTCCTTCCAATACGTCGTCCCATGCAAACCTTAGCCGGCAATTCACCCGCCAGTTCCGTGTACGCCGCCAGCCAGTTGCCATATGGCTTAACTACCTCCGGCGCCATCATCCTGGCTATCGATGCATCGTCATCGACGAAGAGCGGCTGAGTCAATTGCCTCAAGATGGCAATGTCCTGGACGACATCCCCCAGAGCCAGGTGGAGGCTGCCGAAGTTGGACCCGAGGAAGATGAGGAGGCAGAACCGGACCTGGAGGACGAGGCTGCGGTGCCGGACCTTTTGGCCAAGGACACGGAGCTCGATGCTCTGCGGTCTATTCTTGCCGGAGAACCAGAAGCTGAACCAAGGCTTTCCACAAGCTTCCAGGAGCAGGTGCAGCACGAGCTGCAGCTTCCGAATATACGGCGCACACCCATTAATGAGTTCAATCGCTCTCATGCCCTACTCTCCTTAGCTTTTCCCTGCCTCTTTCCTGACGGGAGAGCCGACTTTGTTGAGCCTCGGCTACGGTCAATCGACTACAAGGACTACATCGAGCACGCGATGCGCTGGCATGACGGGCGTTTTGCACGCCACCCGACCTTCCGCTTCGTCGCCTTCAATACTCTGATGCGGTCACAGGCCCGTGCACGGTCCAAATTCTTCGTGAAGCAACACGATGGTAGTCATGAACCGCTCACACGGGAGCAGCTTGTTCAGGCACTGGAGCACAGCGAGGACCCTGAGGCGCAGGTGCTAATCAACTCAATCACAAGACATGCGGTACCTATTCGCGGCACGCGCCCCTTCTGGAACAGGAAGAGGCAGGACCTCGAGGCCTATGCCTACAACCTTGGATGTCCTGGTGCATTCATCACATTCAGCCCGGCAGATTTACACTGGCGGAGTCTCTACCAGCACATGCCCCGATATGATGAATGGCTGGCTGCGTCCGAGTCCGAGAGGATGGGTCTCTCGCGCCAACTTTTGCGTCAGAATCCTCACATTGCTGCTTTCCATTTCTACCGCCGATACTGTTTCTTTCGAGATATCGTGTTAAGCAAGAAGTTCAACATTACGGATTACTGGGATCGGTATGAATGGCAAGGGCGTGGCAGTCCGCACAACCATGGCCTGTACTGGATGGAGAATTGCCCAAGAGTCGACATGGTGGATGAAGCCGCTCGTGATGTTTTTGCACGCACGTGGGGATTCCACATCACTGCCATTAATCCTGAGCCGACTAGGACTATGCCCCAGGGTGAGGGTAACCCCCTGAGCGTAGATCCACTGAGTACAGAACTGACATTCCTGCGTCTCTCACAAATCGTCAACCGCTGCCAGCGCCACAGATGCAATACCACATACTGCTTACGCGTAAGGAAGAGAACCGTTGATCTGGCGAGGGATATGGAAGGCGCTGCTGCAGATATCGAGGCGGCCAATGCGGCCAATCCAGAGCGGGAGTGTCGTTTTGACTTTCCTCGTGCCTTGCGGGAGCTGGCCGCAGTGATCAGGAAGGAAGGCAAGTCGTACTATGTCTTCGAGGCGGCGCGGAATGACAACCTCATGAATCACTTCAATCCCGCCATTATACTAGGCTGGCTAGCCAATATCGACATATCTCCTTGCACCAGCCTACAGGCGGTTATTACGTACGCTGCCAAGTATTGCAGCAAATCTGAGAAGAAGACTGAGCCTTACTGTAAGCTTGCAGACCAGGTTTTGCCGCACACGGCACACCTTCAGCCGCTATTATCCTTCTCCTCTCGCCTGATGAATAAGCTGATTGCCGAGAGAGATTACTCGGCGCAGGAGATTTCCCATCTTCTCCTTAACATTCCTCTGCAGGAAGGCACGCGGATGGTGGTCTCTGTCGACTGCCGTCCTTTGGAGCAACATGCACGTTCGTATCGCGTGGATGAAGATGTCAACGAGACCGTCGGCAGCTACAGGAGGTATCTCGAGAGAAATGACCAGCACGAGGATGCAACTTACCTCGAGTACCTGCAATCGTATAATCTCAAGACGTGGAGGAGACTCGCTGCCAACGCGAAGAAGAGAGTCCTGTCTTACTTTCCTCGATACAGGTCCGTGGAGGCATCTCCCCAGTTTGGTGACTTCTGCCGTGTTAAATTGATGATGGCTCATCCGCATCGCTCTCCAGAGGAGTTGCTCACCGTGGGCGGGCAGCGGTTCGATTCCTTCGCGGCTGCGTACAGGTTTTGCAGAGAGCAGCACCGTGACACCCATGCGGACGATCATTATGGGGAGCCAGATACAAATGAATTGAGGGCTGAGGACGACGAATTTGAGCTTGAGGTCCATGAAGAGCCCATTGTGGATGAAGACTGGCATGAACTCGCCCGCATGCTTCCCGACCGCCCGCTGGAGGAAGAGGATATCGACATGCTCGGCCGCCGAGACATCGACATCAATTATGATTGGACCCCTCACGTTGGACGGTATACTGATGACGGTATTCTCAAGGGCGACTACTGGAAGCAACGCAAGGCGGCAAACCGCCTTGACCTTGATGTGGATCATCAGCCCTTGGAAGCTCGAGATTCCCTAAACCGGGATCAGCGCTTAGTATACGATACCGTGATGGACCACTTCCTGAATCAGGAACCCTCTCAGTTGCTGCTCCATGTGGATGGTGGAGGTGGTACCGGGAAGTCATACCTCATTAATTTGCTCTCCGCGCACCTCCAAGCCGCTGCTGCCGGGAGAGGGACACCTGTTTGGCGTGCCGCGCCCACTGGCGTCGCGGGAAATCAGATATCGGGCACTACTTTGCACTCCCTGTTACACCTTCCAATCAACAAGGACTTCAAGCCCCTCTCGCCCACTGACATGGCCCAGCTCCAGAAGAAGCTGAAGGACATCAACTACCTGATCATCGATGAGAAGAGCATGCTGGGACTGCGACAGCTTTCTTGGATCGATGACCGCCTGCGCGAGGCGTTCCCGAGTAGGAATGAGGAGTTCTTTGGTAGTCTTAACATCCTTCTGGTTGGCGACTTCTTCCAGCTTCCACCCGTGCTACAGAAGCCGCTCTATTACGATAAAGAGGTGCAGGGAGTGGAGATCAAAGGCAGGAACGCATATAGACGCTTCGATAAATCAGTCTTCTTGAAGGTTGTCCAACGGCAACGGGGCGACGATCAGAAGGCGTTTCGCACAGCTCTCGAGGAATTGCGGCTCCTCCAACTGTCAGTCGAGTCCTGGAAACTCCTTTCCGGTCGAGTACAGGCGAAGCTAGATGATCTGGAGGTCGCCAGGTTCGCCAACGCCTTGCGAGTATACGCCACGAAAGATAGGGTGAACGAATATAACCACTACCACCTCGACCGCCTCGGCCGGCCAGTCATTCAGGTCAAGGCTAAGAATGTCGGCCTTGGCGCGGCTGCGGCGCCTGATGACAAGGCGGGCAACCTTGCGAAGCAGATCCCTATATGCATTGGCGCCCGTCTGATGCTGACATCTAACCTTTGGCAGCCAGTTGGTCTCTGCAACGGCGCTCGCGGTACCGTTTACGATATCGGCTGGGCACCGGGGGCTGACCCAGTCCAAGACCCTCCCTGTGTTATCATGATGGAGTTTGACAAGTACAGTGGACCTGTGTTCCTGACCACCGCTGATGGCAGAAAGATTGTCCCGATTCTCCCAGTAGACAGGGACTTCCTCATCGGAAGCACTCTCTGCACTCGCACGCAGTTTCCCCTGATCGTATGCTACGCCATTACGGTTCACAAGTCGCAGAGCATCACTGAAGATGTCATCGTGACAGATCTCTCCTGTCGGGACTTTCAGACTGGTTTAAGCTACGTAGCTGTCTCTCGCGTAAAAACGCTCCAGGGCTTGATGCTGGATGCGCCCTTTGATCGTGGTCACCTGTTTTACGAGTCTCCACCAGAGGGTATGAAGATGAAGATGAGGGATGAGCGGCATAGAAGACGACAGGTCCTTACACGGAATCCATATAGGTCAGACCACGGCTCTGCATAACTAGATAGCTAGCTAAATGTAATGGCTTAATAGTTGCTTGGCCCAAGGACTCCCAGCCTTCGGATGATCGTACCCCTTGCACCCACAGCTCTAACGTGCAAGGGGTGGCGTAGTATTTTACTGATTTCGCTTCAAGTTCACGCATGGACCACTTTCAACACCAAATTCAATGCCATTGTCGTAGTCGTACAGAATAGCCTTAAATAAAGACATCCAATAGATATGCCAATGTGCTTTTCGTGTGTAGGCAGGCTCGCCGAGTCAGATTGGGCTGACAGGGAAGTCAGGAGGACGAAAGGAATCACGCTTTGAAGACGCATGTTTAATAATTTAGTGTGCCTGGACGGAGTTTTAGGAAAAGATAATCAAGACTCGGCAAGAATTCCGCAGCTCCCCCTTTTAAATATATATGTTCATTATCCCTCGGAGAGAGCAAGTACCGGGACCACGTAATATATGACGCACATCCAAGACAAAATGCTGTCCGATGCCGTCCCAAGCAAGCCGAATAGTGCGTGTGCTACTCCGTTGTGCGGCGTCGAGAGGGTTCTATGCGACTGATGCGCGGTATTATCACACCGAGTAATGCGGGATAGTCAGACTCGGGAGAAAACGGCAGCATTATGGCAAACTATTTTAACAGATATGTATATGATAAAATATTGCGCGAGATAAGCTGGCATTATATAAGAGCAGCAATATTTGTATCGTATAATCTCACGCGTTCCATGAAAACAATGGAAGATGGGACGCCTCGGTGTCAGGATCCTCCAAGAAGGAACCAAAATTAATATCATTTAGAAGAAAGTCCATATCGTCGGGTGTCTATGTCTATTGTCAGCAACAGAGTTTAATGTGCATTAGAGGTGCTGAAGGTATCTTACAAGAGTGTGAAAAAAATCCGCGTCGTGGTCACGAGCCGCACCAGAGTTTGCCTCACTGGCATAGGTGCTATGAGCTGTTAATATCCCACCACTTGTCTCGGAGCTACGCAAATAGGCCATGTTGGGACCCACATCGGAGTAGTTGAAGATCTGTGCAGGGCATTATAAACGACTCTGCTCACACGTACCACTTTCTCGCTAACGTCTTTAGCCCAAGTAGCCGAAGATGTTGGAATATACAGCGACTTGACTAGCCCAATTATCATGGAAAAAACGTAGTAATCGCTTACACCTTCTAGTGTTAACGTGACTCGCTTCTCCACGATTCGCCAGGCATGTTCCACGGGCGATGTAAATGGCCCGACGAGTTCCGGAATGGACGAAATAATGTTTAATGCTGATAGAATTTTAGTATTAAAACACATGATAAGTCATTAAAGCTAAGGTATAGCTCGTGGCAAAGATTCATTACAGCGAAGAGTAGTCCGACCCGACAAGCTGTTTCTGTAACAAGCCGTTATTAATTAAGCGAACGGTATTGACTTGGAATCACGACTACTGTGTCGAGCCTTGCTTGGCGGCAAACTGCCGTTATAGCGGTTGGCGGCGTTTAAATGGCGGCAGCAACATGCACCAGCAGAAGATATTGGTTCAAGATGATGCTCAGTGACGTCTCCAAATGCACCATCACCGAGTGTTTTGGACTGCCTAAATGAGACTCACCCCACGCTAGCACTTTTTGTAAAGACTAAGTCAATGAATCCGCAAAGGCTAGAATTCGATCAATCTCGGTATTACTCTGACAGCCGTTTACCACGGCGCAAATCTCAGATCGAGTGGCATATGATTGTCGTAGAAATACCTGGAACAAAGAGCCCGTCCACGTGCCTAGTGGCTAAGACGTCACTTCTTGGGTGCCTGATAGAGTCATGACTTCACCATCTTCGTTTACTGGCGCCTGCGTATTAAACTCATCCTGTCTAATGCTAGGGGGCATTCCGCGCTCCATTGCAGCCAGCAAGTCAAGCTCAGTTATTGTCGCCCACAGCCTTCGCCGCATCTCGCGATAAAATGGAGAGATTGGAGCCTCTGACCCAACTTCCCGGTGATACCCTGCCGCCATTGCCCACCGTACCGATGCCCCCGTCGATGCCCAAAGCGTAGTCTCGTGGATATAGTTTGCCCTTTTCGCAACCAGCAACAGACATTGAACTTGTAACGAGGGCAAGCTCTCCACAGAGGTTGGATGTTGGGAGTTTAGCCAGGATTCCGCGGCTTGAATCCATTTTTTTGCCATTTCGATGGGTTCTGGACTCGCGACCAGCGTGGCAGCCTCATGTCGCGTGGCTGATGCGATGGCCATGATGAGACACAACTGAACTAGAAAGTTTTCTGAAGTTTCCTCAGCAGTCTCCCAGTGGCGGTTGTACTGACGGTAAAGAGATGGAATGTAAAGAACACGGTGAGTGACCTCGACATGGTCAAGGTAGGTTTGCACCAAGGCGTCCACCACTTCCTTTCGAGGAACCAGGTTCACCAGGCTTTGTGTATCAACCTGGGTCTGATTACTGTGGCCACTCGCCGGCTTTCTACTGGCTTTGAAGAAGATGTCGTCGCACAGCCGGTTGATGAGAGGATACTGGGCTTTCACCTGAGAAATATATCGCGGCAGATGGGCAAACTGAATCGATTAGCCACAGATACCAAATGGGATCATCAGACGCCTATACCTGCTGGTAGAGATTCAAGTGATAACTGAATCCGTAGAATCTAGTTGAAGCTGCTCGACCCTTGAAGTGTATCATGCCTCTGGACGAGATTGTCTGCGGAGGATCGTTTGTCTCTTGCGCGAATGCCTGCGCCGACTGGCCTCGCCCATTTGGCTGCGGACCTTGGACATCCCTCCACAATGCTAATGGAACAGCATCTCCAGGCTCCGGCAAAGACGACTGCGGTATATTTGCAGGAGAGCTGTTCCTGTAATGACACCAGACTCCTGCGGCCTGCCCGTGACCACTCTGGACGCAGCGGTGACACACGGGAACTTCTCGCCCGCACTTCACCTTTCGGCAGTAGCACGGAATGCAAGCGACTGGCGGACGCCGCCTCTTCAAGTCCGGCCTGGGGACTCTTTGGCGAGACGAACCCTAACCTCGGCCCATGTTGCCGTTGGTGGTGCTGGCAAGAATGGTACTGCATGCAATGGGCCGAGATGTTGAAGCAAGGAAAAACTGGGGATGCCGGCATTTTCGGCATTTTCGCGACCACCATTTACTTGCACGTCCTCGAAGGTGGCGGACCATATTGAGCTCCCAGAAATAGTACGCTTTGCTTGTGCGATTCCCATCGCATCGCCATGGTTCACGACACCAAATCCGTTCAAGTACAACTTGGCGGACCTCCAGTCAGACAGGACAAATCATCAAATTTTACATGCGTTAGGCTAGGCTCTATATGGCTCCTAGGAGCTCGTGTCGAACATGCATGCTGGCCAAGTAGGTATTATGAGATGCCCTGGTTTCGAGTCAAGTGGGCAGGGCACCGGCATCTGAAGCCATCGGTGGCAACTATCATCAGGCCAGGCGGAAAATAGATGATGCGTAGAGCGTTGTGCGGCCTTTGGAAACGGTGACGAACAAATGGTGCTTACCCTTCACAGCTCAATTCGTACAAAGCGCGTTCAGACCTTCAGACTCAACTTCTCATTGTGCTTCTAGTATTGTTTGGCAATAGCATTGCAAACTCTCCCCTCCATCTAGTGTGTCCGAATGACTGGTTGCTGCCGTCACCAGGAATGGCCTCCCGTCCCGTCTATCTCGCCAAATCTCGTGCGGCTTCGAGCCAACGCGCCCATTTTGCTATTTTTATTCCGAACTCCCAAGACGCTGGTCAAGATGTCACCCGGGATTTCAAGTCTTTGCCCTGTAAAGGCACCGTCTTCAACGTCGTGGGCGAACCTCTACTCCAAGGCTATGTACTTGAAATCAAAAGAAATCATGACTGCAGCAGTTCACGAGACCTGAGAGAGATGGTTTCACTGGGTCATGTAGACCCGGGCAATTTATAGGATTCCCCATACGACCAACTCGGGGAAGAGAGCCATCCGAGGGGGCTGCTGGAGCGTGAGGCGGCCATGGTAACTCCGCCTCCGCGCGGTATTGACGGTGTATGTACATTGGACCTACACCACGGCGGATATTGCTGATAGCGCGGCAGATCACTACGAAAAGATGTCAGGAGTGGACGATGGAATACCTTTCTCGACTCGAAGAGAAAGGCCTAATCAGCACTGGGGCTGTCAGCATCGCAGAGAGCCACAGAGATCAGCCAACTCACGGCATTTTTGGCCAGAGAGCCGCTTAGAGGCCGGGAAAGTCTTGCACGGGAACATGTTGCGACTCGGCTGCAAGATTAGTGTTGGGATAAAAACGACTAGCGTTACAAGTACTAAGATTAAGTAGTGATAGCTCTTCCCGGGAGTTCTCGTCAGGTTGTGCTTGCAGCTAAGGCAGCGATACGAAACCAGACGCTTTTACAAAGATTTGCAGACTTTTGGCCACATGTTTTCCCATGTTCTGGCAGGCATCCACAGATCAACTCGAAGTATTGCCTTGCGACTCCACAGGGCTGAAGGTGTGATGCTGTGTTAGGCTGACTGGCAAGTTGACGCTGACATCGAGGCACCCAAATAGCTAATCCAGTCAGCAGAGGAGTCTTTTCGTTTTTGCGTCAGACGGCGCATTCAAGCTCCGCCACGAATCGTCATCGTTGTCATCTGCCGGCTTCGAGAGATGCGCTTCCTCGACGTCGATATTCCATTTGCTTGCAACACGTCATCACGCACATCTTGATGGCTGGACGGACGTCTGCTCAGTTTCGCCCGGCCGCAACTACTATGCCAGGCACTAAACAGTGCTGGGAGTGTCGCAAAAGGCGGCTTGTTTGCGACTTTGGGCGCCCGTCATGCATCAAGTGCCGGGACAGAGGAGTGCAATGTCCCGGATATGACCACAAGCCTCTACGATGGGTTGCGCCCGGCGAGACCAGATCCAAGAAGCGAAAGGCCCAGCAGCCCTCCGTTGGCCAGTCAGCTGTGACTCGGATACCACGGGTCGATTTAAAAGATGCCGGTGCCACGGATCTGATACAAGCAATAGACTATTGTAGGTTGTTTTTGCTCTTGAAGCGGCTTATTTCGCTAGGACGAGCTTTCAACTTTTCACATACTTGGATGGTTGGAGGGCTTATGCTAACTTGACCATGACGCAGACAACCGCGTCATATGCCCAGATTTGCTCGCGACGAACAAACGAGCATGTGAAAACCCATTCTTTGCGCCGCCAGCTGCGGCAGCACACATTCTTCCCGCTATCGCGGAAATGGTTGTCTCTACCGCGCTGGGACATCGCATTTTACAGAGCAGCCATTGTTCGACATCTGACCGAGTAGCGTTGGCAACCAAGCTGCAACACCACCGAGGGTTGGCCATTCGGTTGATGGCGGACGTCTTGGCCACGGACGGCATGCGGACAAGTGACGAGATGCTCGCTTGTGTCTTGGTGTTTTTGTTTGCCGAGGTGAGGATCACTCCGAGCGACTTTGGCGAGCATCAAGTTACTGATTGGTCCTATTCCCAGATACAACAATCCATTTCATCCTCTTGGCGTCAACACGCGGATGCAGCTTGGACGATAATCAACTCACGTGGCGGCCTGGGTGACTTGATACATAGCCGCGCGCCATTTTGCCATTTGTTTCGCTATTTTACCATGTGAGTCGCTCCATTGACATAATCTGGTGCGTGCCATGCCTACTTGCTGACTTGCCGACGCTTGATGCATTGCAGCATCGACGTATTTGGTGCGACTACTTCGCCGCCGCTCCATCTTGGCCGAGCACGCCGGCAGCTCGATGTCTTGCCGGTGCTACCTACGCTGTATGGCGATGGGCTCCAGACATGCGTGCCATGTCCTCCTGAGCTTTTGGGACATGTCATCCTCGTTAACCACTTTAGGGCAGATTTACGTGGCCTTGCGGGCGAGCAGAAGAAGAATCATCATCTGTTTGCAGCGGCTAGAGCAACGTTGCAGGAAATTTGCAACTTTTCTGTGCACAAATGGGTCGACGACACCGTCCTCCCTAGTTTGTTGATGGATGATGCTGAAGAACCCCGGCGGCATGCAGGCTTGGATTCTAGCCAGACCATGGCTCGGCGATGGATTTGGCTTGCCCTGACATCGGCTTTCAAATCAGCCATGGCAATATACTGCATTGAAGCAATATTTGACGGTCGCACCTTTGAAGCTGAGGACGATGACAGGACATGCAACGCCCTCACCTCCTTTTTTGATGTCCGCATGTTCCACAAGGAAACGCTTCGAACAAACTTACAAACCGTGGCCTCCGACGAGAGAGGGAAGCTTCGAAAATTCACCATTTGGCCATTGGTCGTTCTGGGGGTGGTGACGGACCCGAGTGACGAGGCAGCCAAGAGATTCATAACGGGCGAGCTGAAATGGATTAGTGCAAATGTGGGCATTTCTTCACCTTTGATCGCCACTGAAGTTTTGGGAAAGATTTGGCAAACATCTCGCACCCGGACAGACAAGAAAGACGTGAGGTGGGACGACCTTTTTGAGAAACCGTACATTTTCGCCTTGTAACAAGACTTGGTAGTCCTGTTTGAAAAGATGGTCCTTGAAAAGAAACCTATTTAATCGTATATTAGACTCAAACTATGATTTGCAACACCCAATCCAGATATTCTATAGCACCCTTCTTCTATTACATGGCCCGCTGGAACTGGTCTTGGCAACACCTTTTGTGGCGGCGTTACGAAACGAGCATTGATTAGCACTGGTAGGTCTTGGCCAGTTTTTTTTACCTTTTAGGAAGTATATGCCCATGGCTGTGAAGTCGATAACAATAATCCGGGACCGTGGCACTGCAGCATATACGCCCTACAAGGATACTTCCCTTTGCGGTAAAAAAGATACATCGCGGGCTGCATTAATGTTTGCCATGGTACACGAAATGCCGGAGCTGAGCAACATTATTGCCTCAAGTTACTATATAAAGACCTTTAAAAGCTCAGCTGAGAAGGGACGATGTCTTCTACATTGTTACTTCTCCGAGACGTTTCCCACGTAACTGCACATATGTGTCGCAGAATGCGCAACTTGACAATCCAATCGTTGAGTATATTCTCCTGTTTCCAAGCTACTCTAGCATTCGGAAACCAGTCAGATTTCCCCATACTTGCCGACACCAACCGCGATGGTCTTGTTGACGACTTGGACAGAGACCACAAGCACATGTGGACATCCAACCACGGGGCAATCTTTCCTCACGATATCGGTGACGAGTATCACCGCTGCGCAATTCAAGATGGCAACGGGGCTTCACTCAGTAATTTGGAGCGTGCGAGCTGCAATGATGCGGCAGGGGATGTTCTGATCGCTCCGCGGTACGCGGCGCCCCTTTGCACAGCCGGCAAAATGGCGTATCCAAGTGGCAAGCTCAATTTGTAAAGGCAGCCGACGGTACCCTGGGCAAACTGCCGTCAAGAATGCCATTGCTTGTCCTCAACGACAGCATTGAGGTTTGGGCCCAAGACTTCATGCAGCCAGCATACGCGAGCATGCCAGGGCCAAACGGCCCCATTTCTCACCGGAAACTTCTTTGCACCGCACAGTCCACCCGTCCAAATGGCAGAAGAGTGTTTGAACAGCTTCGAGGACCAGGGGTTGGAGGTTGGCAACCGGGACTGGGATCGGGTTTTTGCTGGGAAGAGATCAACTCTGGCGGCAACATCGAGACCATCCCCCCCTACGTCTCCCGATCTGGCACTGTTTGCCGCAACGGTCGGGTGCTGCTTGGCAAACACTTTGACAAGTACCCTGCAGGATCCTTCGTGGGCTTTCTCAAGGCACAAGTTGAACAGACCCCATTATTCCTGGAAGCTGGCTGGCCGGTCCCCGGCCACATCGACGAGATGGTCCAGTTTTTGCCTCACAATAACAAGTTGGGGTTCAGGATGGCAATTGAAAGCATAACCTCTGCCTTGAGGCTTTTCGAGGAGCTGAACGACACTGGTCATGGAGCAGCCATCCTCAGCTACAAGGGCGATATGACGCCCGACAAGGACGCAATCTTTGTCGACCCTGATCTTCACAATAGAACTGTCGATTCGCTGCTGTCCAATGAAGATTTTGTGCAGGCAAACGAGTACGCTCAGAAGTTTCTAGACAGCAATTTGGCTCTTCTGCTGCAAGAGTTACCCATTGAGGAGAAGGACGTCATTCGCGTCCCAACACTGTGGAAGGACACGACGTATCCATGGCCACGGAGCCCTGACGGTGTTCCCACCCGGCTTCACCGAACGCTCCCCGGCCAGGGACAGCTGCGGGCATTCTACCCATCAGCCGTAAATGGGCTTGTCCTCGGGTTAGACTATGTTGCGCCGAAGCCATAGGGACTGATCGTCCATGGGAGAGATGTTCTCGAGGATGCCACACGCGACGTATACGAGGCTGCGGGCATGGACCTAATTTTTGTCGATGACTACATGTCACACCACGTTCGAGGTGGCGAGGTGTACTGCGGGACGAAGACGCTGAGGGAGACGAGTATTTCGCGGTGGATGTTATAGTGGCCCGGCATATCCCACGGCATTGTTCGCTTAGACGATGTATTGGTAGAGGGTGTAAAGGCGACAGGGTATCCAGCTATAGCATGTCTTGCATTCGTGGGTAATTATAAGCGCTTCGTATTGTCCTAAATACACTACAGTATGATTTGCAGTACCTAAAACAGTCTAGCCTTTCGGCTCTATTGAGCACCCGTTAAGTGATTCGACTTGATTACCTCATCTTATAGCTATGTTGTATTCATGGGAATAGAATATCTCAAGTAGATACCCAGTATTAACTAGCTTGTTTATTGGTGTCCGCTAACGTATATGGATCCCATGGATACCGATTCCTATCGTTGGGTATCCAAGGGGCACCCAATTCTGCAGGCTTTATAGATGGACGTAAGTAAAGGCATGTATATCGATCGCAAAAGCCTTCCGTAGAGGACACCATAGTGTGGAAATATTTTTCAAGGAGCTTCAAGGTCGTCACTGTTTGTTTTAGACCCACAACAAGTATCTGGCAAAAAGGCCGGCAAACGTGTCAACTGGTCTCTGTTGGATGACTCTGAGGTAAACGCGGCATGACAACCTGGCCGCCAGCCCTGATGGTGCCGTGTGTACGGAGCATGCGGATGCTTATGAAAGATTCAGCATCTCTGCCTAAAATCTCGGACATGTGTGGCACACGCTGCCAATAAGCCATGGTTCACTCGGAAAAGTAATTGATCAGGCGGACGTGGCCGGCACTTCCTTAACAGCAGAATACCACAGAACCGGCCAGGCTGGCAGCTTCTGGAGGTCATCCCACCACACCCCCGAGCCACATACTTGAGACATTACACGGCAAAAACAGGAACTGAAAGCCACCCAAGATATAGTCCGATGGCTGATAGCTCACCCTGGGGAGTCATCAATGTGCGTCAGCGCGTGGCACACAGGGAACAATGCTCGGCGGAAGGTCCAACTTGGGGGTGGTAAAGTAACGAAGGCTGCATATATGAGGCCTACTCCTGTTTATTCTACTCTCGTGATGAGCGAAGAGGTTGCAGCAGTGGATGCTATCAGGACTCGTACGTGCCATTATTGCCCCTGGCGGACCAAATTCGTGACGAAGGCCGGGAAAGAACCCGCCTTAGCCAAAGAGCTTCTTTTTGGTTTTGTTTCTGACGTTGCGATTCAGACACGTTTTCATTGTTGTGAGAGGCCTTGAGATTTACGCGTATTGCTACAGCTCAGTCTGAAGGCATGGAGCCTGATGAGCAGGAACCCTGGCACAGGGGGACGAATATGGGCAAGGTGAATTCACCTACCTCGAGAACTTGTCAGACACTGTTGACGTGCTTACGCTGATTAATGCTGGGAAAAATATTATTAGCACGACAGCAGCCATCCTACTGTCTGGATCGACCATCATGACTACCCATCCGAAATTCCCTCGAGAGACTGGGCATATGTATCGACTGCACAACTTTTGGTAAGCCTACCATATACCGACAAAGGTAAGACTGCCACTTTATTTCGCCATGGGCGACCGCGAATGATTTTCCATTTGCACCTCCCAATACTTATGGACTACAGAACAACTTCCCCCGGATTCACATGGCAATAGGATACCAAGTGATGCAACTTGGACGAGAATCGACCGTCGATTCATAAGCGTCGAGATGCTCCAGAAGGCCGGCGTGCGGTATGAAGCGCGTGAGGATTTTGTCGCCATCCTAGGCGCCGTCACAAGCGCACAAGTCGTCGAGCTCGTGCAGCATAGCACCGCGATACGACAGCAGCGTCGGCCGATACATGGTACACATGTCGCGGATCCTCGTGGAGCGAAATCACATGGGTCTCAATTCACGCAGGGTAATAATTCAAGCACTGGAAGGTCTGCCCTTTTTCCTGCCGAGTCCGAGTCGGAAGAGGACGTGAACGGAAGCAGTCGGCCTAAGCGCAGGAACAAAGAAAGATTAAGACCCCATGTGAGTGGCTTTGAGAAGAGAAATGAGCTAGAGAACGAAACATCATACTCTATTTCGCGACTACAAGGCTCGGGGCATAGTACCTCGAAGATGTTGTCTCGGCAGAGTCTGAAAAGTACAAAGGGGGACCTGGCTGTTAAGACTTTGAGCATCGCTGGATCAGTCGCGAGCGTGGTTAGTTTGGCAAAGGACTTTCTGAAGAAATAATGGACAATTATATTGTGCACGCGAAAGCAACATGGCTGACGTCAGACATTAAGCTGGGTCAACATGACAATGACATGGAGCACGACACTTTGCACCGTCGCTTTCAGCCGCACAAGCGTGGGCGCTGATTTCTTTTGCTTTTTCCATCATGTTTGTGCCGAGGCCGCCATCGACCATGAAAAAGTCTAGTGTCATTCTTAGCATGCTGGTCAAAGATGGCTGTCGGGCCAACAACTCTCTTTCCCTTGTCCCCCGTTGAACTCCATCTATCGTAGTTACTTGTTTTAGTCCCCATCATACCAACGATGTTCTCTTTCGTTAAGAAAAGGCACGTTTTCGTGAGGAAGAAGCCAAAGTAAGAGCGACACGCGCTTTTCGCGCCGGCATCTCCATGGGATCAGAAAAATATAATTGGTTTGAAGACTAAGTCGGGCAGGCAGCACAAACTACACCTGAGCTGCGTTTCATATACTTGTCAGTGAAACATGGAAAGAATACATGATGTGAGGGCGGAAACTAGAAGATACTAGTTGGCGTTCATATTCTGAGATGTCATTCAATATAATCATCCAACTTACAAAGTGTCTACAAGATTCTCCTCGCATAAAACACACTATGTTGGCCGGAGATTGTGAAGATACGTAGATCGTTGCTCATGACGGGAATTCAAGTCTCTGTTCTGTATCAAAGGTACGACCCATGGCTATACTGGCAAACATCAGCACCAGTATCCCGGTTCATGCGGTATCTACACAGTTGTCCATTTCCTCGGATCCAGCCTTATCGTCCCCAACGCACCATAATCGCCAAAATCGACTTTCACATGGCTCCCTCTGAATATCACAGCAGCTTGAACCGTTGCCTAGCCGCTGCTCACATTGTACTCTATCATTGCCCTTGAACTTTCCGATGTGGGTCATTTTAAAAGAAGTAGCCCCTTCCGAGAGGGAATCGACGGGCTCCCACCTGGTGATGATGGATTCCACAGGCTGGAGGCTTGCCGAACCATCCACACTTTCTCGCCTTGTCATGACAAGCTTCCTGGCTCTTGGACACGTGCCATTGAAGCCTATCAGCTCTATCCATCTCTTCAGAAGTAGGCACAGGGGCGCTCGGCTTGGTATAGTATCCCTCGTCTTCGGTATAGAACTTGTCCTCTCCTGTCCTATTTGCGCAGTACCATTCGGCCGAGTCAAGATCATAGCACCTGTTCTTGACTGACCTGATCACGGGGTGAGGGTGCTTGTAGCCACGAACTTGGTCATCCAGGTTGGGGTAGGCTTCGTAGTAATGCCAATGGTTGCTAGCATCCCTGTACTTGGCAATTTGTTGATCCGGGTCGTATTCGGTATACCCTTGCTCTCCAGATTTGAGTAGATACCTTCCAGCCTTGTACCCTATAATTTGAGGCTTTTCCCATAGTGGCAGGATAGGAAGCCTAAATGCCAACTCCAGATGGAAAGGCGTCTTGCCATCAGAGTCCAGAAGCGGCGTCTCAACAGTGCAATTGTTTGTTACTTTGACCCTTTCACGGGATCCATCTTTCCAATGTGCCCATTGATCGCACTCGAATGGCCCTTCATCAAACACAGTCGTCGGGCACTGTTCTGTTGGCCAGATCTTGTCTGCGCTGTCATTTCTCAAGATTTCCTCAGTTTTACAAGCGTCTTGACAGTCCAAGCTTCGGTCCAACAAGAGTATTTGGCTTCACATTGGGAATCAGCCACTTCTGAAATTGTCTTTTCCGTAGTTTTAGTCGTTGAGCGGGAATAGCCCCCGGTGATGGTGATGCCAGCCATGTTGCCAGTGTATGGACTCCTAAATCCCCCGTTGATCTGGCCCCCAATGTTCCAGCCCTGGATAGTGCTCTCCATGTTGATGGAATTTTTTTGTGTGTTGAGTTGCATTGTGCCGCTTCTTTGGTCGTTGTCTAGTCGGCGGATCTCTTCAGTGTGAATGGCAAGGTCATAATCTACCTTGCTTATGTCCTCAAACACTATTATGATGACAAAGTGCGTATGGAGGAGATTCCAGAAGTTCCAGTTGTGGCTCACATGTTTCTTCCTCAAAGTCGGATTCGTATCGGGCATTGAATAAGCCAAGGTTGAGTCCCGGCTTGAGGTTGCTAAGAAGATCGTTTTTACGCTCCTCGCTCTGGTCCGGCCTTAGACTAGGACTCGATGATTCTTGGCAGCAAGCTCCTGCTGCGAAAAGGGCGGCTACTAGAGCCGTAACTCACATATTCCCAAGTGGTGGTCGGGAAATGAGCTGCTAGCAGGAAGACGATGGTTGTCGTGTGAGGAGCTGGGCAACAAAGAGGCCAGTAGGACATGACTGGATAATGCTGTACGGTGGCTTGCTGAGGGAGCGCCGTGCATAATATATAGAAGGTAAATCAGTACGTAGGGCTATACTTGTAAAATTAAGTTTACATGTAACTTGTTCAGGTATGATATTCATTCTCGCATCACGCTTTCTATAACGTAAATGTATATTGCACGCATGAATCATGACTCATCTCTTTGTATAGACACACATAGTGTTATAAGGCAAGCTCTAATTGGAAAATATGCTCTCCAGCGAGGATTGGGATAGAAAGCCTTACCGGTAGGGCGATGTTAATGGAGGAGTGGCCGCGATACAGCCGCTTGCAGGGGGACCGAAGGACTCAGAAGCATCAAATTTTGTCAATAGCCTCGCCAAACTGTTAGCCCCCGCCAAAGATTGAACTAATCTGGTCTGACTATGCTTATTTTTTAGCAGAATGTTGGACACCGCAGGCCTCTTTTTGGTTACGCGATATTTGATCTCTTTACGTGTGCGCGCCCTGATGGGGCCCGTCATACAGGGTCAATAAGCCAACCAAGCGGTCAATACCTCAGTAGCTTATTATAGATGATTAAACAAAATACCAGACGTATATATTATTTTTTCCCTATTTCAATCACTGCATCATACCGGACTATTTCTATCCTAGGACGGTTATGTATCTCGGTATATTACTTAACCAATGGGCGCGCACGCGGAAAGAGATGGGATTTTGATTCCAAAGAAGGTGGCATTAATTGCATGAATTAATCCCGTGCATTCCTGGTTTTCGTCTATACGAGCTACTCTTCGTCCATACGATATTTTATAGCCTGCAAAAGAGACGAATGAGGTGTATATGCCAAGTACTTTAGTTGATGTCCCCGTGAATCCTCTTGTATGCTAGCCCATCAACGAGTGTCTTGTTTCTTGTTCATAGTGACCAAGAGTTCCTCGTCAGTTGAGCCACGACACAACGTTTTTCGGTATGCGTGCTCTTTTGGCCGTATCGCTTTACCTCTGCCTCGGGAGCAGGGCAGCCCCGGTTGCCCTTCTTCAAAGGGCCGTTACAGTCGGACCGCCCTACGAGTTAGGAGGAGGAGGAGCCCGTCTGCTTCTAGAGGTCAACGTACCACCAGAGATAGAGCTTCTCCCCGAGGGAGCAAGACTGCCGATAGAGAATCCTGAGACGACTTTACCCGAGGGGTTGCCCCCTACTAAAGTCGAACCGCCAAGGCAGATACCAGGAGAACACAACCCTGACATGCCTGGGCCTGAGGGATACCCGCCGCCACTACCGGGCGTCGAGAGTCCCGAGGCGTCTGCACCCGGAGGACCCGAGGGACTGCCACCGCCCGCGACCGAACAATCCTCACGGGGGGGCAAGTCCCTCGAGGACATCAAGGAAATGTGGTTTAAGGAAAACAAAGAAGGCAGAGCAGCCATTTGGGAAAAATCCCGTGCATGAAATATGGAACTTGTTGAGCAGGGATGAAAGGTTTATGCTCGTGCTCGGAAATCCCGGTGCCAAAAAGTGGCCACACTTGACGCCCGAGCAAAGATTGCATCTCTGGCAAGAAAGGCCTATATTGAAGTCAAGCGACAACCAGAAAGTGTGGGCTCTCTTGACGGCGGAGCAACGCGAAACGTATTGGAATCAGGCCCCCAAAGTGTGGCAGAACCTGACGCCACAAGAACAACTGACGATTGTTGAATCAGTTCGTAAGCACACACTTTTCCAAGGCTTGTCAGGCGAGGAAATACGACGAACAGTCGCAAAAATAGACCAACTTCCGCCAAAGGAAATGCAGGCTCTATCTAATGCCAGCATCGAGGCGATGAAAGAGGCCGCCATTGAAGTGCTTGCTGAAGAAAGTAGGCAACTTGCAGCACAAGCGGCAAAAGCCAAGGCGGCTGAAGCAGAACACCCAGTGGGCCGCTAGGCAACTAGCATTTCCTCTTTGGAATGCCGAAAGATTCATCTTTCGATACTGGAAATTACATTCAGAAGCCGTACTATGTGGATAGGAACCATCCTATCAGGAGGAACATGAACATATGAGACTGTCAAGCGTTACTCCGTGGCTTATTGTACGAAGGGGGAATACTCATGGTAGTGAGAAAGGGGGCAACTTATTTACCCTTTATCTCAAGTATCCCTTGTTATGCAGTAACATCTTTATTCAACCCAGCATCTGGCACTAGCCATAGTCTTTTTGTTGATAACTTTGCCATATCTGTACTCCGTACGAAATTAGAAGTCGCCGCTCAGAAGTATAGCATATCGAAGATAGCCCATCAAGGTCAAATCCCCAATTCAAGACAATGACATTCTTGCAAGGCGATTGCAGTCTAGAGTTCTTGCTTTTGTATGGTCCCACTCCTTTACGAAAGGGATGAGGACTCCCTTGTCGCCCATTTCAGGTATCATGTCTTACCCGTACATGTTGCAGTTACATTGAACCAACTGTGCTACGTGACAGGGCACTTTTCGGGGTTTGTTGCGCATGCCCGACTTCCGAAGGCGCCGGAAATGTAGAAAAACGCGGAATAAAACATCAACTGTTCGTCCATCTCATGCCATGCCATCACATTGCGCCGCTGTCAAGATGAGCCAACGGATTAATAGTCCTTATCGCTAGAAAACTCTTCAAAAAGATTGATGGCGCAGATTCAACAATAAAAAAGACTTCAATTCTGCAGGTCCGTCTGAAGCTCAATAGATTGATGGAGCACAGAATGACTAGTTGCTTCGAGATTCGGAGTGAATAGAGGTTGCCCCCCCACCATTGCAATGCATTCCCTATGAGTAGTGTTGAGGATATTTCCACCCGCAGTCCCAGACTAGAAGCACACACGCTAGAGAGAGGAGTTGGGTCTTGGAAACCGTATGTACTATTCCCGCGTTGCATTTTTCGTACAAATGCAGCCTAAACACACGGCTATTTAGTTGATAGAATTTGCTACTTAATCGTAATGAGTGTACGAGTGCAGTTCTTCTAGTAGAAGATGCAAGTGTGTCGAGTAAAGAGAGAATATCGCACCCCTACCCCAACATAGTCATTTCAGTTATTCTCATCTCAAACTACCAGCGTCAAATGCGTCCGTTGCATGCGACACAAGCTTCACAACAGGAAATAAACGCCATGTAAAATGACGTCAGGGTTAGAAATGAATAAAATGGCCAATACATGACAAGTAAAACACTTGTTGATAAGTTGATTCATTGGCCGTCTCGTAGCTTGGGACGAATCCTCATTCAAAGACTCTCCTTTTCCTTGTCTCTATCAGCACACTTGTAGCCCTGGTGCCAGCTGCAGTAACCCGAGCAACAGCTAGAATTAAACTTGCATTCTGCTTAGAGGTTAGGACAGTACAAGAGCAGAGTAGGCAGCGTATACGCACTAGTGCCATTTTTCCGACAATTTGGCCACACAGCTGGATCATCAGAGTCTGTCATGATGTTTATCACAACGGGAGCCTGAGTAGACGGCTTGGTGTCTTCCTCTGGGACTTTCACAGCAACAAGGACTTCTTCATTCTCGTATTTGAAGAATTGAGGCGCGGCAAGCACGGCCGTGGCAAAAGCCAGAAGAATAGAGTTCTTGGCGACCATGATGAACTTCTAGATATAGATTCGAGTGGACTGAAATGCCAACGGCTTCTGGTGGATATAAAATTGAGCGGATTCGAGTTTGGAGAGTTGATGAGCTGGTTTAGGTGTCCAGGCTATAGAAATAACTGGGAGTCAGTTGGGGTTTATGTAGTTGAGCAGAAGGAGGGGGCCCCCTGAGGCCATGTCGATCAGTCAAACAATTCTTCACCATCACCGAAGACTGTCCTGTCAAGAGGATGTAGGTTGCAAATGTTGTCACCCCCTCAAATCTCAAGACATGCATCGCCCTCAATTTGCGAAGAAAACATCACATTTCATTTATTTTCATCCTTCATGACAACCCTTAGTCAAGCCTTTGCAGGTGACTTGTCTTTCTCACAAGCTTTTGTGTGGTCAGGTATCAGCCATTGCTCATTATCATCTGAAGAGGGGTGAGATGTGCAGGCTCAAGTGAAGAGACGATCATCTCGCAAGCCACGGAATTGACTGACGAAAACAAGGATTCACGGATTATTAGACCTGGGCGTTATAAATTGTAACCCTGCAGCGCAATGGCTGACGTTTCCTTGAATGAGAGACTCGATCTCGACAATACGTAGCTGTGTTTATGGTCTGATAATGTTGGTGAGAAACGGCTCAACGAGCCAGTAAAGCTGACGCAGATGCAGAAAATATGTAATTTTCAGGTGAGATGCATGCATGTAGGAGACACACACAGCAGGACTGACTCGATATTTGCTGTGTTGTCTGCAACAATTGCTCGAATACCGGTTTCTTTACTCCGTACTCCGTATGCGTAAGCTTGATCAGCATATCCCACAATCATGATTCAGCAAGGCACCGTGGCCGCTTTCATTCGGTGTCATGTCTCATTCCAATTCTGCTCTTCTCGTCACTGCCTCATTGTCAACCCATTCCACTTCATCACAAACATGTCTTTCATAATGTTACTTGATTAGTCGAAGTCACGATTTCGGCCGCACCAGGGCAAGACATACTTTCTGACTGCATGAAGCCAGCCTTGTACACATCCCGGCGAAAATCCCGGCAGGAACACGAAGTACTCCGCGCTCTCTTTTACCGCATTGGAAAAGCCAGGCTCTTTCTTGAACGCGATCTTCTGCGGTATTTATTTCCTTCCTGGGTTGGTTATCGCTATCTGTACTGCTCTCCCGGTCCAGTGACCGGCTGGAAGCTCGACACTACACAACAAAGCCGCCGGGCTGCCTCTTTTACACGACGCATTTCTGCTATTGGTCGCAATCTGCAATGGAAGATGAATGTCAATACGAAGGTAAATGTGTGGAGGAGTGGAGTGGACGTGGACTGCATTCCCAATGGTCAGGGTATTGCCCGTCTGCATGCTCGCAGCGTCTCCGGTGGCGTTGCTTACTTCCGGCAGTCACATTTGATGAATTGTGATAAACGATCAATGATGCGGGGAAGATCTCGAACCCCACAAAACACTTCTGTCAATAACTCGGAGCACCAGAAACTTCCATGATGCTTGAGCTGTGGAGAATTAGTCCGCCCAGCTGCGTCAAGGAATCATGACAACTACAGCTTTCTTGATATCGCATAATTAATGCTTCGGTGTTGATTTGCATGAATATATGGTGTATATCGTGTGCCCAAGGCATTACTAAATAGAATTAGTCCACTTCAATTTATCCACCAATTTAGCTATCGATTGGCGTTTTGTATCTCAACCGTCTTTAGGCACAATGTGGCCTTATTGCCTTGGGAGCTGCTACATGCGCGATAGTATTGGATGGATGGCCCGAGGGCGATGAAGAAGACGAACCCGGGGATAACCGATAAAGAGTAGTAGCGGACAAATTGCACTTGGTGCCGCAAGTCACACATGTTATCGACTACAAGCAATGAGTAACAGGAGCCAATAAAATATTTCCCGTTTAGAAATTGCCGATTTTTGACGATTTTTCCGAGGTAAATTTTGGGCTAAGAATTTATAACCTTTCTGACAAAAGGCACATTACCGGCATATCATCACCAGTCAGGCCGCCAGCGTCCTGCACCGTGTTATTCTTCCTTCTGGCCCTCTTTAGGCTCTTCCTTGGGCTCTTCCTTTGCCTCCTCGCATCGTTTCTTATCCTCCTCTGCTTTCTTCTCAGCCTCCTCCGCCTCCCTTTTCGCATTCTCGGCTTCTGTCTTACCCTCCTCAACCTCCTTGGTACCCTCTTCAACAATCTTCTTCATATCTTCAGCTGTCTTCTCAGCCTGTTGGACGTTATTCTCATCCGCCTGAGCCTTGCGCTCGAATTCCTCAGCCTGCTTCTCAGCATCTTCGGCTCTCTTCTTAGCCACTTCAACTAATTGCTCGCTTTCTTTGACCTTGGCCTCAGCCTCCTGAACCTTTACTTCATCTTCCTTGACTCTCTGCTCAGCCTCTTCAGCCTCCTTTTTTGCTCGTTCGGCTTCTGTCTTACTTTCTTCCACCTTCTTTTTATCCTCTTCAACTACCTTCTTTGCCTCTTCGACAACTTTCTCAGCCTCAGTAGCCTTCTTCTCATTCTCCTGGACCTTTAGCTCGTTTTCCTGTGCTGTCTTCTCTGCCTCTTCGGCCTTCTTCTTAGCTTCCTCTGCTTTCTGATTAGAGGCCTCTGCATTTTTCTCACACTCCTCATTGCCACCTTCAGCGCGGGCAAAGACGTGTGCCGCTAACATATTCCCCACGGTGCTTGTGGCTCGGTCCTAGGCGTAATTACGGCTGTTAGCTATTTTTGGAGCCACGTCGTGCCTCAACCCATGCTGGATCTTTCTTACCGCGATGTGATTATCAGCTGCTGGGTCCATTCTGACAGCTATACAAAGTTTAGCGCGTCACTACTCTTTTCTCGATGCGGCTCGTGTTAAAACGTACGTGTAAGAGACCCGACTTTGCCTATTGCCAAGGGAGTGGCAGCAGCGAGCGGTCCTGAGACGGCAACGACATAGACGAGAGCCTGTTTGAACTTCATACTGCTAGTGTAAGGAATTATGAGATGGCAGTTTTGTTATGGGACGAGATGCACTAGGTGTGACCAGGAATAAGTTCAAGAATAGAAAGACTTGTCAATGTAAGAAGATTGGGTCGATAGACATGGCTGGGCATTTATACAAGTCTTGGCATCCGAAGCCTCTTCAGTTCTATGACTTGTAATTTTACACAAGACTCCCAATTACTAGTTTAGTTACTCTCTGGGGTAGCGGCTTGACTCTCGCAGTGCATTTAAGACTATACTTGTTAGATCAGCAAAGGTCAAACTAGTCAATAACATAGGGTGTACTAAAGGAAAGCTTCACATTAAGCTTGATAACGCGACATTGAAGAAGCATCAAGCTCAATTGGTGCGGCGGTAGTGGCACAAGCCCGGTGTATCGAATTGGCGTTTCGCGTGATGAAACGGTCTCTAGTTCCTGAAGTCGCCATGGAAAGGAAGCCGATCTTCGTTCCGGACGGGCGCGGAGAATTAGGGTGTCGCACTCTGGGACAGGAAATTAGGACGAGGATCTCGGATCGGAGAATTCCGTGCCGTGTTTGCCGTGGTGGAGAGGCATTACAAGGATGTGGGTGGCTGATTTAAAATCATGAAACTAGCTGAATCACTTGACGACTATATTTAGAGGCATCATGTTAAGGTGGTCTGGAACATATCGATAGCCATCAACTGCTCTAGCCATTTTTATGCGTAGCGCCCGCCCCAATTACTTGGAACTTGCAACAGACTCGTCAAGGAGTGAATTCACAAAGTTGAGTCGATTCCCAAGGGTGAGTCCCCAGGCATGACGATGCGGGGATTTCGTGCTTTGAGCTAGTAGCGCAGTTTTGCTTGCTGAGCTGGTGAATGAGTATGACTCGGTTGATAGGTCAGGAAAATATGATATAATAGCCAGTTGTCATCGGAGTCTGTAAATAAAACGTTCCGGTTTGGGTTGGCTGGCCAGCTTTGACCGTCGATTGGTTAAAGCTGGCATGAGTAGTGCCAAATTTGTCACAATAATCTGTCACAATCGTAGAATAATAAAATAGAGTAAAGAAAAAAGGAAATTACAAAGCCCACATCTAGTACAACATGCATGATGCGTATTAGGTCAGTATGGAACAGCCAGCCCCTGATGGATGAAAATGCTGCCGGTGTGGTTGGCAGTGCTGTCTATCAATTCATTTGTTACGAGTTGAAGTCAAGGGTGCACTAATGATAGATGTTAGAGACATTCAGCTATTGGACCAATGTTGCCAGATTTCCTGGCCAATGACTTGATGGCTATAGCTAATAAATTAGGGTGAGGTCACGCCGCCTGTTCAGAATACATGTTCTCTACTCGGTCTTTGCTACTGCTGAATCATGGGAAAGGAGCTGAATGAAAAGTCTCCGAGTTTAAGCCGAGCTTCCAGAATTCCGCATCCGGCTTTTCATTCACGCCGCATAAACTGGTGAGTCCCCTCCGATATATATTGTCAAGCAGCATACACTGGGCATCTATGTAGCGAGAAGAGAGGGCGAGTCTAAGCTTAATTAGGTTGTGATGCGTACTAAATCCTGTCTCTTTTACTCATGAGTGTTTTCACAGCTTCTTCTTCTTGAGTGACACCGCCTTCCTGCTCAGGGTTTTAATCGCGCCCCGCCGTGCCTTGATATCATGGGGTTTGAGACATTCTAATAGTATCAGGATGTAGTCTTCAGGAAGGGCTTCCTGATTTGTGAAAAAACTTGGCCAGCTTCGATCGTACGCGCTCCCCAGGATCTTATTGAGAGGATCCTATCATAAAGAGCGCTTTCATTGGTAGATTTGTCGCTTGATCAAGATAGGAGCTGCGGAATTCCGTACCTCACATCTTGTACAAGGCCGACACTGCATCGGATCATACACCGGTGGAAGGATGCTTCGGCGAGTCTACTATTTCTGATATCAGCCACTCTGAAAATCTTTCCCGACCCTCAAAGACCTGAGATGCATGCAGGCGAATCGCATAAGTCTCAACTATTAGCAAAAACGGCATCAATAGACCATATTCTCTGGCAAAACCACACGAGGAGATGAGAGCAAATTGACGGCAGTCTCCTGTAAGCTCCGTGAGATTCTCCTTTTAAGCATGAAAGGGTTGAAAAAAATCATCGGCCTTTCTTTCTATGAATGTAGAGCTGCGACTTGGAAACCTTCGGGTATATCTCACATTCGACTTGTAAGACTTGATTCAGGATTTTGCCCAGAAACTCCCATCTCAGTTGCCAAGTCATACAATTTCTCTGATGAATAAAGATGCCGCTCTTCATGAGGGTTAGGGTTAGGTCGATTATAGCTTTCTTGATAATCTTAACGAGCCTAAGAAAGAAAGCCTTGCAAACGTATCGTTGGGGGACGACTTTGAACCTCATAACCTTAAAACTATCTTTTCTAGATGCCCTGTAGTGAATTCTATAATGTCGCTATGCAGGAAGAAGTTGGAGTGTCGCGATCTCAGGTTGGACTTCACAATCCGGGAAAGCAACCAACGGTCAACAACACTTCTTTCAGGCATTCCAAGCGGAAAAAGAGACTTATATCATTTGATGAAATCTAATGCAAGAGGCAGTCCTTGCGAGCTCTCAATTGTTATTTGCGGTTCAACATAAAGATGCATGTTTAGTAATGACATAGTGTCGCAAGCCAAAGGCATGAGAAAATCCGAGGATTTGCCGCACAGTTCCCCACCATGGCTGAAGGTTGTGTGTGGTCACACAAATCAAGGGCAGGGGAAGAAATATCAGCAAAAACCCCGATCGGTTCAATGCCCTCTCGTTACATCCCAGCAGGCCTGTGTAACCATCGCCACGTTGTACAAGATTTCATTCCGATATGTCATGTCCTTATACTAGCTCTTAAAGTTGGGTTATATTTTGTATAAGCGGACAGCTCCTGTTCAGTATCCAATTTGCTCGCATTTGTCGCGCGGAGCCGGGATAGACGGTTGGCGGTTGACTGTTTCAGGAATCTAGACCCCGAGAGACGTGGCACTTGATCAAGTACAAATCCATGATGGCGGGCAATACGCTGTTTATGACGCCGGAGGAGTCGGTGCGTGTGCAAAAGACAGTGCAGGATCTAAGACGGAAATGTCAAGAGCAAACGGGCCAACGACGGGTGCCCAACGACGCAAAGTCTTTAATCCAACAAGCGACTGGATCATCCTTGATGGAAGACATGGCGTCTTCGTTGTTCGGCCTGTCACAGCAAAGAAACAGCCCGGATACCATGCCGGCATACGCGGTCGGATCGCCGTACCTACCGTGCACGACAGCATTGTCGGAACTGAAGCCTATCGGGCTGTCAGATCTGACTATGGAGACACATCATCGTGGGCGTGTTCTTCGAGTGCGCCGTGTGTCCCCCGTGGTCGCATTGAAAGCGTCCTCTTGGGCGGTTGTGCAGGGACAGTCAGTTGACGATGTAGAGCGGATCGAGGTCTTCTTGCACAAATCCAAGTACGGCCAGGAACTTCTGGATTTAGGTTCCATCTTTCTAGTCAAGGAGCCGTATTATACACTCAACAGCCAGGGGGAGCCTGTAATCCGCATTGACCACCCGTCGGACCTTGCTATTTCCACGTATAGCGATAGTCCAGAGTCATGGCGCAATACGGAAAGTGATTCAGCTGTCACAGCCAGGACGGCTGCAATGTGCAAGGAGGAAGGGAACGTTGCACTTGGGAAGAAAGACTTTCCACGAGCTCATGCCAACTATACCGAGGGTTTAAGTCGCATTGGAATTGATGATCAGGCCAGCAATACCTTGGCTAACGACCTCCACCGGAACCGGTCCTACATCAACCTTCTGCTTCAGCGCTTTGAGGAGGCAAGGTCTGATGCACTATCATCTCTAAATCATAGCGATGGCCAGGATGAGAAGCTCTTGGATGCAAAGGCCTACTATCGTGCTGGCACCGCCGCCTACAGCCTAGGCGATTTCGAGGATGCAAAACGTTTCTTTGACGAACAGCTAAAGCTTGAGCCTGACAACCGACTGGCACAGATCAACTTGCGGCGAATCAACAAGCGCATCGAAGAGAAAACCACTGGAGTATATGACTTCACCAAGATTGTCGGCAACTTGTCCAAGACCCAGGGGCGGGCCGACGCGGCAAGCTTCAACGGCGACACCGAAGTCAAGAAGAGCCCTGGAGCTGGCCGCGGTCTGTTTGCCAGACGGGATTTTGAACCTGGGGAGACCATCATGTGCGAGAAGGCCTTCTGCGTTGTATGGGGCCATGAGCCCGGGGCATTTTCTGCCCTCACATGCGATGTCCGTGATGACGCCGCAATCCGAGTCTTCCCTGCTGGCTTGCACAAAGCTGTGATGCAGAACCTGCTGAACAATCCCTCGCAGGCTCACAAGGTCCTGGATCTCTTCAGCGACTATAAGGGACTCGGCGGTAAACCCCTCGAGCAAGACGGCAACCCCATAATTGACACTTTCCAGGTTTACGACATTGTCCAACGGAACGCCTTCGGTCCTGGTCAACAAACTGAGGACGAAGATGTCACAAACGCCAGCACAGGACTCTGGGTCCGCGCAGCGTACATCAACCATTCATGCGTCTCAAACGCCAAGAAGGACTATGTGGGCGACCTCATGCTCCTCCGTGCTACCCGTCGAATCGCTGCTGGCGAGGAGATAACACACAGCTATGACGAGTCTAGCGACTACGATTCGAGGACTGCGGCCATCCAAAGGACATGGGGGTTCAAATGTCACTGTGCGCTGTGTGCAGCAGAGGAGGCGGATGGACCAGCTTTGCGGAAACAGCGTTTGGAGCTCGAAAATGAGGCAAATGCATTTTTGCAAAAGGAAAATCCATCCGGGGCAAAGAAGATATCAATCAACAAGGCGAAACGACTTCAACAGTCGCTCAAGGACACCTACAATGATAAACGATACAAGGGTCTGCCTCGTCGAGCGGTGAGCGGACTGGAACAGTGGCTTCAGACTGCCCTTGCCAGGTAGCTCTTGAATCACATAATAGTTACAGGGAAGCCACAGTCTTTTGAGCGGAGAAACGTGTGTAAACGATGGACTTTCAATGGAGAGGAAAGTCAGAAATCCCGCATACGCTGCACTAGATGGTTGATCTTTTCCTGCTAGGAGCAGCACGATGGTTATGGTGTAGATTTACAGCCTCGGTCCCTGCCCCAGACGAGCACAGCGCAAGACATAACAAACGTGCGACGATATTCCGACTGGCAGCAACATCTTAATGCTCTTTTGATTGCCTGACGGAAAGGATGAGATACTTTTGAATAGCCCTGAATCTTCAAATTTTCTCATGACTTGACTGTGCGGCAACAGCGCTACCATACCCTTTGGGGGTTGAAAATAATCCGTCAAAGTGGTGTTTACTGCAAATAATCAGGCGAATCCCTATCTACTTACTTTTTGATTACATATTTACAAACTATCTAGTCGATGGGAAATCTGCTGTGCAGTAGACCGTAGCATTGAGTTTCGTAAAATAAACGCACGTTTCAAAACTCGCCAACATTCAAGAAAGTGGCATCTATTTGACACCTAGAACCCTTAGAATTTCCGCGCGGTAACGCATTCTTTGTAAATTGTAACTTTCCTCACCCGGCTGTGCCAAGCCAATACTAGTGACTAGACAACAAACAAAAGATAATGCCAACAAAAAATATGCTCTCGTCGAGAAGGATTGTTTTCAGTTGGCACATAGCTTGAACTTTTTCAAGACGAAGAATTCGAGTAGCTGCCATATCACTCTTCTCCGCCTCACATCATGCAAGACAGAGTCACTGGCGCGGCGCGGCCAACAAGCTGCTGGAGAACTTGGAACAGCCCAACTCACGGACAGAAAGCGTGTACTTGCACAAGTAACCACAGGCAGGATCGAGTCCCAGGCGCGTAACTATTACGGGGCGCAAAACCGCATTCAGTAGCGTTTAATTCTCCAGGGTAACGGTTTAGGCCAGATGGTTACGGTCGAAGGCGTTGAAACAGGCCGTGACATCCGTAAACCTCACGTCCATCATTGTAATAAAGAGAAATAAAAATTACACAACGGCTATGAGCCTCAGAAAATGAAAAGAAATTCCTTGTGGGCAAAAGAATGAAATAGGTAAGTCATATTACCTCTAGGGGCTAACTATGCATTTCCCTTTATAGCATTATTTGACACAGCTGCTAAATTACACCCGAGATTTGAATCCGAGACACACCGCTAGAGATACTGGATGCATTTGTAAGAGTGGTTATCGGGCTTAATACTAAGCCATGGAGCAAAAGAATCCAGTAATAGCTTCCCATGACCGAATATCCCTGACATCCAGCTTATAGGTGTGCCCTCTTGGTCCCCTCTCTCTGTGGCCTCCGACAGCATTATATATTGGTACTTGGCCCACAAGCAAGACTTTTAGTTGATTTTCAGGGCTTTAAATGGATCCTATCTGTGCGTTGAATAATCATATCCAACTTTGTACACCACCCGAGGTAACGCGCTACATATTGCAAAGTATCCTTAAATAACTAATATTAGGAAACATACCCTATCATTCCATCGAAATTATTTCGAGAGCTGAAGATCCTTTCGAGATCAATCTATTGAACTTTCACTTATACCTCGACTATGTCTTGCTGGAGATTCGAAACTACTCGGGCATATTGTCCGAGAAAGAGAAACAAGTCATTGCAAAGCTTATTACCAAGCAATACAAGTCATGGACTCGCAGCATTTTGGGTCAGCGTGATTTTTCATGAGAGTCCCGTCGGATATTTCTACCCTGGGTAAGTCAGCCTTCCTCATCGTATTTTTCTTGCCATCTACCAGGTCGTGGCGGTACATGAAATGATAGTAGGTCGCACTACTCATCCGATGCTCCACTTCAGTTCATATCCCATAAGGTAACTCTAACCCAAACCCAAACCACTAACCCTAACCGCTAAACCCTTGGTCCGGGGGGGGGGGGGGGGGGGGGGGGGGGGGGGGTTCGGGTGAGCACCCGCACCTAATATCGTATCTTCACGTCCCTCTACCGGGCCCCCCGGACCTTCCAAACTGAAGAAGAGGGATTGGCACTTATTGACAGCATTCACTCATCTATTTGACCAGCTTTAGAGCCAAAGAACTGAAATGGGAGTGCAATATCTACGAGCATCTTTCAGAGAATTGAAGACCAATGAAATGGTCCCTCGCATGTCAAATCCAGAAGTGCTGGCGAAGCCGGTGCAAAGAAATGAAGCTATGCCGTACTAAACTTTGATACTTGGCCAATAACACGATTGCAATATTGCTTTCCCAGTCAAACCAATTACCTTGGAACAACTTCTTGAGAGTTCCAACCCTTCCTTCAAGATGTAGAATCAGTGGACTTTCCACACAATTGGGCGCGGTTACCCTAATACACACTACTACAGTGTCATCTGGGTTCCTGACCTAAACCCGGCTGTTTCTGGGGACGTAGTCCATGGGCAAGTGCATCAGATGCTGTACGAAGCCAACACCGAATCCAAACGCCACGAGTGGATTTGGTCTATTGAAAAAGTGGAAGCCCATGATCAATATTATGTCGTCCCCGGACGTCGTCAACTTGAGGACAAAGAGGATGCGTGGCACTCGCCAGCCACCAAGAGATAGATATGTTGAGTATTTTGAACAAGTTTGAAGTCAAGCGCAAGCCTGAAGATGAGATGTTTAATGCGGCACGTAAATTGTATACGAGTTGGTACAATTCCAATACACTTGGACTTTGTGCTGCGGGAATTCTTCTTGCTCCTAGGAAATCTAATGTTTAAATGAAGCCACGAAAGCTACTTGCCTAGGCAAAAATACACAGCAACATTTGCCCTCGCTGTATTACAAGCTCCCTATCCGCACTTGCTGTAGCACTGTCCACTTGAAGTCGTTCGGCTCAAGTTTACTCAAAAATCAAGTATCTTCGAATGGTCAATCCGGAGCTATAATTAGCCTCTCACTCTGGTAGCACATTAGTTTCGGTTGTAGAAGGTTCGCGAGTAAATCTCTAGAGGAGGCTTCCTGCGTTTCCCTCGACTTTCAGGTTGCTACGTACATCAACATAAAATAACTACCGAACGAGTCAGCGATTATTCCACCACTATTCCATGCAGCACGGCATTCCCTTAGAGTTGCTCTCAGCCCAAGCCCTCTACAAGTGGAAACGTGTGTTGGCCTGTCTCGAGTCTAAGTGCAAGAAGTAATGAAGCAAAAACAGAAAAAAAATAAAAAATAAAAAAATTAAAGATAAAGAAGAAGGAAATTCAAAGAGGAAAAGAATTTATCCCATGTCGTGAGAAATATCAACTTGAATTGTTGTATGCCGGGACTAAGGAAGCTACCGGCCAACTGGGCGGACACATCAATCATAGTTTTGAGTTCCATCCATCTCCCCAGGAGTTGAAACTTGCGAATTTTCTCAGTCTACCTTCTTTTTTTACTCTAAACCAGTGTAGTTCTATTGCATAGCCATGACAGATCCGCTGCTTGACCATTCCCCCCTATGTTGCCAAAGTACGCCCGCAAACGCTCAGCAACCCATTCCGGATTTTCATCGGCCATGCAATGTCCGGATTTAGGTGTAATGTCTACTGTCAAGTCAGACGCAACGAAACCCCATACCTCCCGTATTGTGCTCTCGAGAGCAAAACTAGCCTCTGCCCCAATCGCAATCATTGGCATTTGCCAAGGTGCGTCCCCTAGAACCTTGGTAAAGAATTGGTTGTCTGCTCTCACAGCCGCAGTAGAAAAGGAGCAAGCATGTTTCGCAGAAAGCCTGGCTTGCTAATTAGCGTAACGTTGTAGTACCGGCTTCGATGTGGCTTCGTTACCCGAGTGGCTTTGATGATAAAAGTACCAGGCTAACATTTCCTTCTCCTTTCCTCGGATAAAAAGCTCGGCCGCATCCGGTACACTAAAGAAAGCAAGTTGCCAATTGGAGTATAGATCCCAAGTTGATGACGGACAACTTCTTTCCTCGTAACCGAATCCAGGTAGCAAATACCCGGAAACGCCCAGAGCAGGTATCAGACTTGGATATTGGAGGCAAGAGCAACGGCTGGACCGGAACCCGTATCATGGGAGAAGACAAAAGTGCGATTGATTTTCAGAAAGTCAAGAAGTCCTTTTAGGTCACGAGCCATTGCTCGGGGCTGTAGTCGTTGTTTTCCGGGATGGAGCTATCGCCCGTACCGCGGTTGTCGAGAGCAATGACTGTATACTGGTTTGCCAGGCTGAGACCAATCGTGCGCCATGTATACTATCTTGAATCATTAACACCTGCTCCGTAAAGGTTCCCTTGTACACGTACGCTATGTTGAGGGTTGCCATGGACAAACAGCATCGGCGGACCATAACCCGCGTATCGAAAATGTATGCTAACGTCGTCTAGCTGCACCCGACCATGCGACCAGCTATCAAAAGATTGCGTGTCATCATTTGCCGATTGGAAGCCGCTAAGGCTAGTGTCAAGGCAATTCGTAGAGTCATGATGTGTGGAATCTATATAGTGGAATCTATATGTTGGACAGACTAGTTAAATGGTATAATAGGTCTATTATGATAGTTGTGGAGCATCTCTTATAGATGGTTTCTTAACAAATCGCCTCATAGCCAAGAGGATACGGGTACGCAATTATCGGAGGAGAAGACAACGTAGGCCTGATAAATGCTTTATCAGCCTGTCAAGACGGTCTTCTTGGGAATCGAACATTGAATTTGAAATTCTAGAAGAAATAATGGGTTTCTAGTAGAGAGAACCGATGCAACGTCGATTTGTCAGGTAAGAGAGATTTGTGGTACCCACCGATAGCTTTCACAAGTGTGCTGTCTAAACGAAGCACGCACAAAACTAAACAAACTTAGTTCTATTCATCAATAGTCGAATCAAGACATAGATGAGCCATGCCAAGACATTGCTCATCATCTTGTAAAAGAATTGTAGAGCATTGACTAATCCGGGACGGGTAGCCCTTGCGGGATGTAGCTTCAAAGATTGAACACGCTATATATCACCATTTGAAATATGTCAAGTACTATAAAATAAACCACCTAGCATAATATTCTCGGTCGGTAAAAATATATTATTTTAACTAATTCACTAGACTTTACTGGAAAAAAAAAAGGAGGAAAAAACACTACGAGCACCATGTTGCGTCTACATCATTTCTTTTGCTTGCTACTTGTGTGGTATCCGGTCTGCACGGTTAGCTTGCTTACCCCAACGGATCGCTTCTCAACAACTCTCATTGCACCAGTCCTGCATTGACCGCAGTCTCACTTGCGATAATGCAAAGCTCTATGCTTCGCTCTACTGGCCCGAAGGGAGATCCCGCGTCATTGGTACAGGCGTAGCTCCTTAGATTTGCTGATCCTCGGCGGAAAGCTAACTAATACCAAGGTCCCAAACGTGATGTTACCATGATGGGCGAACGAGAGATCTGGGCGAATTATGACTACGCGCACTCCGTCTTCCCGCTTTCGCGGTGGCGCCACTCGGTGGGCGCTTTCGAGATATCCGATAGCCCGTTGCCAAACTATCCCTAGCCGCTAGTAAATAGAAGTGCTGGGGGAAATGAGAGGGCTTACGTGCACTGGAACTGGAGAGTTGACTGGAGAGCCAATACTACGGGCGTTGTGAGCACAGGAATATACGACGATGTTTTTGAGAAGAGAAATGGAGAATGGAAAATTCTGGCCAAGGTTAGCCGGCATGATGCAAACTGGCCGCTTTACATGTTTGAACCGTATGTTGTTAGTCAGGTGGCAACATATCGGAGCACTTGTGGCGACACAAGTCTTTGATCGAAGTCAAAGTCGAGACTAGGTACCTGTGCTGGTATTACAGGCAGCCATAGAGTATAGTAGTGACACTTGCGACTGGCGGCGGGGAATATACTAGTTTTATTAACTGTGAACCCGTAATTTCAGCAATAGGAAATAAATTGACTGCCTGGTTTGCTTTGAATATGGCGCAAGGTTCAAACTTGGCCAGCGTCACAACGGTAATTGGACAATCACCGTTTTCTGAGGACTATTCGGCTAGATGAGAGGATAAACATTCGAGACAATCACGGGACACGAGGTTTAATTGCATTTGAGGAACTTGACTCGTTTTGATACCAAATATTCACACCTCGACCTTGTGTTAGTTTTCATGAGACTCCAATTTCCTGTCGTAGTCCCAAGACATGTAACACAATCACAGCAATCAGCAGGCATCAAAGTTGTAGCCTATGTCAGTATACTCCCACAGCCGATTGCTTTTGGAAGGACCTTGGGCATTGGGAATGGCCAATGAAGTCTTGAAACACGTCGAGTATCGGTGCCGCATGACTCAAGTCTTTCCAGCGGCCTGCACGTGGGCTGCTTCTTGACTCTGATTCAGCTCTGTAACAACTAGCAATACCTAGAATACGGCAATTAGCCTGCGTCAGCCACGCACAAAAGCCAATAGTCTATGCCTGAAAGTGTGTTCTTGCGTTGGCGGGCGGGAAATTAATGCCGCAGGACAGAGGTGTAGGGCCGCCAGTTATCAGCAGTATCTGGACTGCATAAACCAAATTTAAGGGGCCGGAAAAGGGCAACAAGGCGTTTATCAGACGATTACGTGCTCGCCCCATTCGAATTGGCCCAGGTCTCGGTCGTATTCGGGCATAGGCCCGGGCCGGGTTCAATGTTGGCATGTAGACCAGTGACTCCAGAGTAGAGTTCCCCAGCCGGCTCAGCCACGCGGGCCAAGAGGAGATGTCAACCTCGTCCACGGAGACATCCGCGTCAACATGGATATCTGCCGAGCCGAGCACCTCCAATCGCTTTGTCTACCAAGATGCAACTTTTAATTGCTCGACCCACTTCGCCATCTCCACGTCCGTCCGCCTACTGCTGCCCGTCTTGCCGTCTTTTCACACGGTGGACTTCCATGTGCAACCTGCAAACGCCAGCAGAGATGAGTCAACAACCCGAACCCCGGGCTGTGGCCAAGGAGCTGCTGTCGTGGATTGGCTTCGACGTCATCTCCTGCAGCATACTCCAGACCCTTTGGGCGGGATACGGACACATTTGCGCCATCCACGTCCGCCCGCTGCCGTCTGAGGAACCGGCCCAGACCACACATGCCAAGCAGTCTCTCATCTTGAAAATCGTGTCGCCGCCCCACGGCCGCAAGGACGAGGGCCATCTGCGAAAAGTATTCAGTTACCAAGTAGAACAGCATTTCTACGACCAAGTTGCTCCCACACTTGATGGGTTGCCGTTGGCAGAGTGTCTGGTGTCAACATCAAAGTTTCCACAGAGAGCCGCTGCTGCAGGCCTGCAGCATGTGACTGCTTCCGTATTGACAGATTTGCGACTGGAATATCCCGTTGCAGGGGGGAAGCGGACAGTCCTGACCCCAACACAGGTCCATTCTGCCCTTCGCTGGCTGTCGCGCTTCCACGGCAGTTACTGGAAGTCGACAAGACCTGCTATGGAGAGTCTGATTCTCCCACCGCTCCAAGAAAATAAAAAAAGGCTGCAATCAGAGACCTTGGCCAGAAGAGGTTTGTGGCTCAACGGGGGATATACATATCTCGCTACCCGTCGGAATGAATACAATGCCCTGGCCCAAGACGGTGACTCGGAATGGTCCCAGACGTTTTGTCAGCTAGTCGAGGGAACGTCCATGTCAGTTGCTGAACTTGCCGCATTCTTTCTGACACCTACTGGCCGCGACTTTGAAACATATCTCCATGGAGATGTCAAGTCGGAGAATTTGTTCTCTACAGACAGTGGAGACGAGGTCGCTTTCTTTGATTTCCAATATACCGGCCTGGGGCTCGGGGTTTGCGACCTGGCAAAGCTATTCACCTGCTCGGTGCCTGTGGAAATGCTTACTGCTTCGACGAGCGGGCCTCGTCGCTTGACGATGGGCGATGGGGAACGTCATCTCCTGCACCAATATCGGCAAGAATTGCTCAAAGGGAGAGGCGTTATGAATGCACCGTTATATGACTGGATCGAGTTTCAGCGGCACTGGGAGACGGCGTTGGTTGACTGGTGCAGATTCCAGGCATCGTGGGGTTTCTGGGAAAATACGAAGTGGCTGCAGGCCAGGGTGCGGTCCATTCTACACGAGGGAGAGTGGCTAGAGTGGATCAAGAACACAAGGTCATGATTGCAGTTGAGTATAGAGCAGCTGATATACTGGACCCTGTTTGCTAGACTGGACACATACACACCAATTTGGACTCCCGAGCCATGTATTCTATTGGAGGAATAGAATCGATGATACACTGCTCAGGCCCCCAAGTCAGTAACAGGGTGTTTGTTGCAATCTTAATGGTTCTTGCCCTCCATTTGAAGGGTGAAAAGAAGAGCCCAACGTAGAGACAAAAGGAGACGGAACCCGCTTTGTCATGCAGACATTCTCGCCGCGTTAGGTCTACCTTTATAAACACAAATGAATGAGACAATTTTGATACACAAATAGAATGTCTATTTTCAATGCTACCGGAGGGTTTGTCCATCAAGAGCCAAGTAGAAGACGCAAAGCAAGCCCGTGTGAGCTCCCTCATTATGCATGGTCCTCGTCTCCAAGCAGGAAGTAACATGGGGTGAAAGTAACACAATCTAATCACACAAAGGTAGTCTGGGCTGAAGCCGCAGCCGCAGCCCGCAGCAGTAATTGTGTGGAGAGTCGGCCGCATTTACAGCAGCCTCTTAGTCAAGAAACTGGAACTTGGTTCCCTGCTTCATAGCCTCCAAAACCGTCTCCTTGGTTCCAATCACGGGCTCCGCTGCCTCGGCCCTTGCGCTCTTGGTGATTGGGTGAAACACCTTGACGATGCGGGTGAAGGTCTGGTAGCCGTTTGCTTCGTAGACGGGCACCTTGATGTGAACTTCATCAAACTTGGCAGGAATATGCACCGCACCGCCCTCGAGCTTCTCCTCGGTGCACCACTCGTTGAATCTCTGCGTGAACTGCTCGCAGCTTCGCAAATTCTTGGGCATGGAGCAGGTCGGGATTTCCTCGCCGTATTGATTGGCAACGCTCCATAGCTGATAATTTCCATTAACCCTAGGCTTGGCATGGATGTCCATGTGGAACGTCCACGTTTCAATTCGGCACTCGTAGCCGACTTCACACCACTCCTCGCGGGTAACAGTCTTTGTCGTCGAGTCCGTCTTGGTCGTAGTGTCGGAATAGGTTCCAGAGAGCTCAACCAAGCCGCTTGCCACGCCTTCCTTGCCAACGGTGCCAGTAAGCTTGACGCCGACTGTCCAGCCCTTGGTGTCCACCTGCGATGTGGTGGTGGAGCTACTAATAGTCATTTTGCTCTTCTCTGTTCCCGGACCCGGATTGACTGAAGAGGTTTCCACATGGGCGATGTAGTAGGCCTTTGCGCCCAGGATATTTTGGCGGGTGATTGTCCCGGTCTTGAAGAAGGCAACTTGCTCTGCATAATTCAAGTTCTGAATGCAGATACCCTGCCACTCCTTGGTAACATTGAGCTTGGGCAAGTTGGCATCATTCACTTTGAAACCAGTCTCAATGTTGTTGAGAGTTTGTACGGCATAATCATCGGCAGTGACTTGACGAGCAGTGTGCGGTTGGGCGCTTGCGGTCGACACCAACGCTAAACTGAGAGCTGCGAATGTCTTCATTTTGGAAAAAGCGGTAAAAGAGATTCTTGGTGATGATGGGGGAAGTAGTTGGCAAGATGTTGGTGTTGTACGACTGCTTTGTTGAGATTGGAGATGCAGTTCTGGGTCTATCGGGGGCATTGACAAAGGCTTTATATACGCAGGGAATGTCATCAGTCGCTGTTGGTATATTGCCGAGACGATGTTGCTAAGACTGAGTGAAACCAGCTCCTTCGGCAGTTATGGCAACCCACGATTTGTCGGAGCCACGGATCCTGGCCGCGGAGGACCTTGATGGAAAAGGACCGGGTGCCAAGGCCCATGTACGCGCATTACCTGCTGTACAGCCCCAGAGGGTCTAATACGTACCGAAACATTAGCTAAATTAATGCGGGCAACTTGGCCTTTGCTCGATATAGTAGTTCTCTTGCCCCGGCTCCGCCTCCCGATACTCGTCCCACTTACTCCTCCTGCCTATTTGGTTACTAATACACCTGTACCGGAATAGTACGAGACTTGAACAACTCCCTAGCAGCACGCGTTTATTTGTAAGGCTAAACTGTGGACTATGGGACGACCGCGCCTCGGGTGTCATGCGTACCCCAGTCCCCGGGGCTCAGTGAGCTATCGCCGAGTTACCCGAAATTTGTAAACCATAGTCACTCTACCACACATTTCGGCCAATAAACAGCATTATTCGGGCTTTGAGAATGACGGGATTTGAACTTTATGCAAACGCCGCCTTTGGCCCATTTTCTCCCAAGTTACGGGTCGGCAATTCACTCAATCCTTTACAGAGAAGTCATCATATGATGGGGCGGATACCAAACATATCGACTATTCGAATTTTGCATTAAATCAAGCTAAAAATTGAGACCTGGACCAATTCATGCCGTTTCAAGGGCCATGTGCCGACATCCACAACGAACATGACGCTCTCTTATCTCAACTCATGCTAGGTTCTGGCATCGTTACCAGAATTGCGCGAGTTTTCCTAATAACACCGGGACATGGGACTTCAAGCCAAGAATATCAATTGGAATGACTACATGATCCAGCATTGCATGACATAGACTATCGATGACAACGGTCATCGCATGATCGTATGAAACATTCCTTGCGATGTAACTTCATGGCCCTTCGCTAGCCCCCTTTCTTTGTCTACTGAGTGACGCTTCACCATGTAGTTCTTCGTATTGTCAACTTCTCTCAACACGTAAGGAATCGCCTTGGAGACATGGGCCTTATGAAAAGCCCCGGTCAAGCTAAAAGTAAGCCGTTGTGTCGGTACCTTTGCCGACATAATCCGCCATGATCCCGAAATCAGCCGCAATTATCCATTTTCTGGAAGGTTCAAGTAGATTGTTAACTTATCCCAGTTGATCCTAGTGTATGCACGTCATGAATCGTTCGAAATTGCCTCCTTTACCGCACGCTGAGCCGCACCGGGATTCTCCCCCCAAGAAATAGGGTTTGTATGATGGATGCATGTGTTGGATTACGCGGCCTTGACTCTTGTACGTTGGTGGTCGTCTTTCAGAGTTCAGGCAAAACCCCCCTTCTTCATGAGTAAAGGAATTCTCTGTCTAGGACGGCGGTTTCTGATGTTCAAACTTACCCAAGTCAATAGCTTTATCCAACATACAGCTTTAGCTAGAATCCTACTACATGATTGTACATATTTGGTACAGTTATAATGATGAGTTATTTCAAATATTTACTCAAGAACCAAGGGTATTAGCTACAAGCATAACCCGATGTTAGAGAATTGCGAAGGTCTGGGCCAAACCTAAACGTGCCTGTTCTCAACACATTGGCTTTACAGTACCAATGGAGCGAGTATCGAGTGGCTTGATCAATTCGTATCCTTTTGTCGTGGTTGGCAGAAAGGTCAGGCGTAGCCTGTGCGACTGTGCTGATAGTCACGATGGCCGGTTGTGCCAGTCTGTGACAAGAATTATACATAGCAAGAGCTTGCTCTATCTAAATATATCCAAGGCACTGTGTGTGCCGCAGCGGGCTGGTAGATCTGACTCCTACCAAGGTCAAGTCGACTGCAGCCACGCAAAAGTAGTTGCTTGGGCTCTCCAATCTCTTGACTCTAGGGTTGGCCAGTCAATCGGGTGCATAGGCAAACCTTCCCAAATGTTATAATACCAGACATTATCCATTATGAACATTACGAATTATGCTATTTGAAATTTATTTTTCAACTTGTTTTTCTAGTCTATTAAAACAACCCTCCAACGCAGGCAACCTACCCTATTTGAATACGTACGTACGGGTAAAGCCTCATCCGCCCACACAGCATTACAATCCAGGAATCCCTCACCAAGGAAGAGGATCTCGGCAACTAAAGAACCCGACTGTCGGATAGTAGCTTCGGACCTTGATGCGTATGTTATTCTGTGAAGCTTGACATCCAACGTCGGACTATTTGGTGCAGCATTCGCCGTTGGTTTACCATTACACTGCTCCCGACTCATCAGGTTCATCCTACCGTTCAACATGACATTGGCATCTCCGCAGCTCCGCATCGCTGTTATTGGCGCAGGAACCATCGGGCCTCGACATGCAAGCACGGTCGTAAAGGACAATAGGGCTTCAACTTGTCGCTGTTGTTGACCCGTCGCCGCGGGGAGAGCCTTGGCAAGCGAGTTGAGCGTAAGCTACTACACAGGTGTCGACAACCTCCTCAACTCAGCTGAAGAAGTTGATGCAGCAATCATATGCACTCCAAGCCACACACACGTGGATTTTGCAAAGAAGTTTGCTTCTCGCAACATTCACATGATGATCGAGAAGCCGGTCAGCGCGGATGTGCGCAGCGGGCAGGACCTTGTGAATTGTCTTTCCTTGGCCAAGAGCAAAGTCCTGGTCGGGCATCATCATCGGTTCAACTCTTATATGATGAAAAGTAAACAAGTCATATCTACAGGAAAGCTTGGTGACATACTGGCGGTAAACGGGATCTGGGCCTTGCACAAACCGCCGCACTACTTCCAGGCGCCGGCGGAATGGAGACAGACTGAAGCCGGCGGCGCAATCCTTATCAACATGATTCACGAAATCGATATCCTCCCTTTTCTACTAGGACGTATAGTTCGAGTTCACGCAGAACGAATCCTTCCTCAACGAGGCTATGCCGCGGACGAGGGAGCAGCCATGACGCCCAAGTTCAAGTCGGGAGTGGTGGGAACGTTTTTGCTTTCGGATTACGCCCCGTCGCCGTATAACTTCGAGCCTGGCTCTGGAGAAAACCCGCTCATTCCCCAAGCCGGCCAAGACTTTTACCGCATATTTGGGACTCAAGGTTGTCCAAGTGTGCCGGACATGTCGCTGTGGTCTTACAGGGACAAGTCAAAGTCTTGGCACTCTGAAATAACAAAGCAAGAAATCCATGTGGACATTGCATTGCTATTTGAGCTGCATTTGCAGCATGTCATCAATGCTGTTGGAGGGTTGGAAGACATGACAAGCACAGCACAGTCTGGGCTCGCGGCGCTATGGACGTAGGCTGCTGGCACCGTGGCGAAGATCGGGGTGCATCAAGAGTGTTTAGCTGGTCAGATCGCTCTTTGAGATGGCGGCAGTGGTCTGCCTGCATGGTTAGCCGAGTTGGATTGGGAAATGGATCTATTCACCTGCAGGAGTCAATTGGGCGACTGTACTAGGGTAGAAGAAATGGGAGCTCATCGTATGTCATGGCATGGTCCTTTTGCTCTACAAATCAAGGTGCTCTGTTTGGCCAGAATCTCACCAGACTTTTGGTGGGGGAGGGGGGGCACTGGGAGGAAGCGTCATGTCTGGCCACGCCATTTTGACCCCGCTTAAATCTCGGAAGCGCCACGATCACCCGGAGCGAGCAAAGCTTCGAGGCTCATTTTCGCATCATTACAATATGCGTCCGTGACGGTGTTCACGAACAGAGCAAGGTGCGGCTCAGATACGGCCATGTCCCCCGTCAGCCCGAATCGAGCTGGCGCAGCAGCAACATACGCCTGAAGCGCAACCCCGATGCATCCGATCCGCGGCAGGGCCCTGCATTGGGCCGTGACGGGTATGTCATCGGCCACACCAGACGTCTCGGAACAAGCGGCGTTCACGGCTGATATTCGCGTCTAGCTGCCAGTTGCCAGGCATTCTTACTCCTAGGGTACGACCAGGGAGTAATGAGTGGTCTCATCGGTGCAGACAACGAGTTTGGTGAACAATTCAACCACCCCGATGCAGGCCTACAAGGAACTCGTACGTGCTGCTTGGCGCAGCTTCGTCGCAACCCGGCAATCAACTGACCAACCCTAGTGACATCCATCTACGACATAGGATGTGCCGTCGGCTGTCTTTTTGCCTTCTTCTGTGGTCATCGCGTCGGCCGCAGGAGAATGATCATGGCTGGCGGGACCATCATGATCGTAGGTACCATTATACTCGGTTCTTCATACAGCGTCGCGCAGTTCATAGTCGGACGATTCGTGACCGGTGTCGGAAACGGCATCAATAGTAGCACTGTGCCGGCGTACCAAAGCGAAATGGCCCTGTCCAAGCATCGGGGTCGATTGCTCTCTGCCCAGGGGACCGTCACCATTGTCGGGCTGTGCATAGCATACTGGATGGACTATGGCCTTAGCTTTGTGCAGAGCCCGATCCAATGGAGGCTGCCCATCAGCTTCCAATCCTTGTTTGCCATTTGCCTCGTGCTGCAAATGATTCCTTTGCCAGAGACGCCCCGGTGGCTCTGCGAGCAGGACCGCCGCGAAGACGCTGTCAAGGTTCTGACGCGCCTTCAACCTGATGCGGGAGCCCCAGGAGCCGCTCAAAGACTGCGTCAATGCCTCTTGGAAATCGAAACAGCAATTGCAATAGAGTCAGCCGGAGGACCATTCCACTACAGGGAACTCTTCACCGGAGGCAAGCTACAGAACCTGCGCCGCATGATTCTTTGCGGCCTGGTCAACTTGCAGCAGCAATTCACGGGAGCAAACATGATCAATTATTACGCACCCGTTGTCTATCAAAACGTCATGCACTTATCCAGGAATACATCTCTGATTCTGGGCGGATGTACGGCAATTGTGTATCTGATCGGCTCGTTTATTCCCCTTTGGAGCATGGACCGCATCGGGAGACGCATCTCGCTGATGGTCTCGGCAGCTGGGCTCTCGTTCTGTTTTGTCATGGTTTCCATCCTGCTGTCAATTGGGACGCAAAGCTGTGCATATGCAGCCACTTCCTTTGTCTTCATCTTTCAACTCTTCTTGAGCATCGGCTACTTGCCCGTCCCTTGGTGTGCCAACCTGCCTGCTCTCTTCCGCTGATCCTTGGTAGCTAATCGTGGCCAGGTTCTATCCGAGTGAGGTGACCACGACCCGAATCCGTGCGCGCGGCCAGGCCTTTGCCGGATTTGTCAATTGGATGTGTGTTTGTAAGTAGTTCCTGTAGCCCTTCTCACTGTGTGAACTGGCATTCTGACGGATTTTCGTGAGCAGTCACTGTAGTGCAGATCACACCAATTGCTATTCATGATATTGAGTGGCGGACATTCATCATCTTTGCGTGCTTGTGTGCATCTTGGGTGAGTATTGTCAAATTTGAAACCCCCCGAACGCTTAAAAAAAAAAAAGAAAATAAGTCGAGTTGACCACTGCCACTAGATACCCATGGTGTACTTCTTTTTCCCTGAAACCAGCGGTCTCGAATTGGAAGACGTCAATCATCTGTTTGAGGATGGCGGCATCACCGGTGGCGTTTTTGCGTCTAGGGGAAGGCCGGTACGACCAGGTTGTCACCGACGACAGGCATTGAATATCCCTTTGAAACATCCCGTGTAACGACAATGTGAGCATGCCTGGAAACATGACGAAACATTCAAAACAGCCGCCAGGTCATGCATGTAACGTGCTCACGTCCATGAAACACGTGTGTACATTGACTCAGACTTCGATTATATAAGTGCCGCTTGTGCGGCTACATAGCTCCATCCTCTACTTCCAGAAATGAGTAGATGCACTTGGAGGAATGTCATTTTCCCCCGATCCCCAAGCACCCTGTGATGGCCCCAGGGTCAGCTCCAGCACGCCGCCATTGCTGAAAAAGTCATGAGTGATCCACGACTTCGTATATGGCCTATCATTGAGCCTTGCGCTCTGTATATATATGTTCTTGTACCCCTGATCAAAGTTTACGTTCCTGATGGTTGCTGACTTGCCAGTCCCGGGGTGACGAATGGTGACTTCTGGGAAGAATGGTGGGATAATGAGGTACACGTCTTGGCCGCTCATCGGGTAGAGACCCATCATGGACGATGCCGTGAAGCTCCCCATGGCGCCCGAATCGTCATTCCCGGGAATGCCCGCCAAGGTATCATTGAACGCACTGGGTATATACCTGTGTGCGTAATGCGAGGACAGGCCTGGCTTGCCGACAAAATGAAACAGATATAGGAGAAGATATGATTGTTCGTCTCCAATGTAAAACAGGCCAGGTGTGTTGTGCAAGAACTCCAAACGACGGACAAACTCACCGGCGCCACCAAGCATTGTGATGAGGGTCGCCTGGTCGTGAGGAACTTGGAATGTGTAAAGCCACGACCCGCCCTCGTAGGTCTCGTGTCCATCCGGGTTCAGATAACAAGAGGTAAAGTTGAATAGAGCCGTGCAAATGGCCGGGTCCTGATAGCCAAAGCTGCCATTTAGATATCTTGGTTGCAAGAATCCGTGGAACCCACTGTCCACGAGGCCAGCCGGATCGTGGCTTCCTGTAGTATTGAGTTTCGAGCGAGAAGTAGGGTCAAACATGTTCTTCCAATTGGTCGAACGCTTCAAATATTTCTCAGCATCGGCAGCCTTGTTCAAGTCTCTGGCCATTTCCGCTATACAGAAATCGTTGTATGAATATTCAACGGTTCGGGAAATAGACCGAGTAAAAATTCCTACACCATACGGATCGAAGTCGTCGGTGGGAATATAGCCAAGCGTCTTCCAACTATGCAGTCCACCCCTTCCTTCAACTGTCCAAATGGCAGGCTCATCTGAACCCCCGTTAACAACTACGCCAGGAATAGCAAATCGTTTCCGACGCACTCACCTTCTGCATCTGATACCACAGCCTCATAGCCAGTTTCCCAATCTATCCCGTCCCTGAGTCCTTTGAGATAGGAATCGGCTAGGACATTGTCGGCGTTGCTTCCGCCCTGGGTAAACCCTTTACAAAGCGACATGCGGCAGTCGGGAAGCTTGCCTTCATGGCGATACACATCAATCATCGCGCGAACCATTAGTGCTTGAGCATGCGGATCGATCAAAGTGAGCAACGGATGCGTGCTCCTAAAGCTGTCCCAGATACAATAATAAGAGTCAAAGTAAGGCTCATCGCTCTTCCACAGCGGGTTTTCTCCTAAAACATGCGGTTAAATGGCGGTAGACTCTGGCACCGGTGCGAGGGACGTACCAGTATAGTCCTGGGGAGACAGCATCGTGCGATAGACGCCGCTCCAAAATGTCCTTTGTAAGGATTTTGAAACCCCAGTGTTATTTACCTTGACGACATTCAATTTGGTCCGCCATGCCTTTTCCGCCGCCCTCGTCACATTTTTGAAGTTGAAATCGGGTATCTCGGCCTCGGCATTGTTGCATGCTCGTTCTGTGCTGATAAAGGACAAACCAACTCTGGCCTGAATCTGATTCGACTGTGGCGGATGGAACTGAACCCAAGCGCCCCCTGGCACTGTATTACCGTCTGTCGGGAGTTGAAGCGATTTCGGCTCAGTTCCAGCACGGTTGTTCATGAAGACTCCCGTATCACGGATCTCGGCGCCGTTAAAATCGGCACAAAAGTACGAGTTGTAAGTGCCGATGCCGAATGAAGGATTAAACGTTCCAAGCCCCGTAATTCTTCCCGACTGAGCATCTACCGAAATACTTCCATGGCTTCTCGAGTCTGCCAAGTCTGTCAAGTCAGCTAGGATCAGGGGACTGTATGGCATTTTCAGCGTTGCATTTCCGCTACGCTTGGTGGGAGTGCCATCAGTCGGAAAGGTGAATCGGTACAACGCAGTGTGGCTGGTGACTGTCATTTCCGCATGTACCGATGTGTTCATTGTGACGGCAAAATAACCCTGGTCTCGCCTGGACGGTTCCATTGATCCTCTGTGAAGCTCGTGTTGCCTTTGGGAAGTAGCAGTTGTTCAGGGCATCCCCGTCACACCCGGTTTGAGGAAACAATGGGAAATTACCCAGAGAGGCACCCTACACGCAATTAGCGAATGGATGCATTCCCACCGGCGACGCAATGCAACCTACTCCGCTGTTCCGCTGTCATGCATATGTGAGAAGCCGGTAACTAGGAGTGGCATTTATTAGTAGGGTAGGAAACGGTGCTGCGCCACGGAAGCAAGCTTCGATTCCTTACTTTCGCCGTCGTTGGACGTGAATCCACCCTGGAGTTCTTTGTTCACGTCCGCAACTGCCTTTGCCATTCCATATGGCAAGCTGGCGCCGGGAAAGACGTGGCCTGGAAGTTGTTCAGCCGGGAACGAGTGTGGAATCAAGTCGCACGGATCGTACCTCCGTTGGCAGTACCAATGAGAGGGTCGACATAGTCCAAAACATCAAAGTGTGCATCGTCCGGTGTTGTACTGGCGAGCGAGCCCAGGACGGCGTGGGAAATGGCAAGTAAAACGTTGAGCAAAGGCATCGCGAGACTGTGAAATATTCAGAACCAGAGCGTAACGGCGGATACAAAATAGCCCTTGCAGTCCCAGTGGTATATTTCTAGAGGCCACAAGAACGCTGACCAACTAGCAGTAGTAGAGGTGGTCTCACTCGCGACAGTCTCTGCTTATATTCATCTAGGAAATCGGCGTCTCCAGACGAAACAAGTGGGGTATTGTTGCATTCCATACCGGCTGTTGTTGCTGGAAGGCCAGGGCTCGTACAAATGCCCTTTCATAGCCCTGCCGATCCCTTGGTTTTGCCAAATATCGTCGTTACACTGCGCACCATACCCCTCACAAGTTCGCCTTCCGCATCGCGTCTCGTCCAACTTGCGGGGTGACATCGCATGCTTGTAAAATTGGCAGTTTGAGACACTTCTGGTCTTTATGAAAACACCCGCGTACTATTAGCGGTGCCGTGGATTTGCTGGCTGTGTCATTTTGTCGGTAGTTGCGGATGCTACCATGTGCACCTTGGTGGATAATTGAGTTTGGCGTCGCGGCATCACCGCCGTGGTGGCGACGTGTAGGAATCATTTCTTGCGACCGATCCGCGTGCGTTTGAGAGGGATTGATTCAAAGAAAAGTCATGATGACTTGTTGTTGCATGTCCATGTTCATCAAAGAGGAGAGAGTGTTCAAGCCGAAACCCAGAGCCCAACGTACGATACTACCTCGCAGCCTTTCACGCCTGGTAGTGAATAACGTTCATAACCGATGTTAAAAGTGACAGATTTAGCGGCAAGCCACCCCCCGTCGTGCCGCTGACGCTGTGGTTTGTCGGGTCCGCCGTTGTGAATCAGGTCATGGACATATGAGACGTCATTCTCGTTATTATGAAGGGTTTTGTCTAGTGCCTGTAGCCACAGAATTGGCAAAGCTTGCACAAATCTCCCCATCAATTCTATGCTGTAAACATTGCTCTGGCAGAGCGACCGGTAGCACGTCTTCCACAATAGCCACGTCTGACGGACCACTTCGAAGTCTATGTGCATGCATATTGTGTAGTCTGGAGAAGCTGCGCCCCGAGTCAATGTCAATACCTTCAACGCCAACAACAGTGGAACCATATTTTATGAGAAATACCAAGTGTAAGCCCGATCGAAACAGCCACGAAGGAACCAACACCCGCCTGGGACCGAAATGGAAGTTGGTCAAGGGTATGGCCATCAGCTACCCAAGCGCGACGAAAATAAGTGCGAGATAGGCCAGCAAGCCAAACGCAGACGCGAGGAGAATAGCCATCAGCGGTCTGCCCTTTTGATCCACGTATGAGAGCATCTTTGGCGCGTGAGACTGTTCCGCCAGAGACGCCAGTATGCTAGAGGACCCGAAAATTGTCGAAATTCCCGACGCTGAGCACAGAAGTCAGGATGACTAGGTTCATGACTCTCGGCAAAACTGTCGAGCTCGCGCCCTCGACAGCAATAACAAACGGGCTAGCTGATGCACCCACAGAGCTTTCTCCGCCAATGATTCGTGGTTCGTTATACGGAACAAGTAATCCAACTAGGAGCAAAGAAACGATGCAGAATTTGGCGATCCTCCAGAACAGCTGACCTAATGGCACTAGGCAGCGATTTGCGCGGGTTCGCCGTTTCCGCAGCTGCAGGTCCAACGAGTTCTGTACAAATGACGAGGCGACCAGTACACTGCAAAATCCCTTGAAGCCATGGTTTGTTGAGCCAGGGTCCCGCCAGTTTAGGTGCCGGGCACTATTTACGACGATGTGGTTGTGAATCAAGTCGCGGACTTGTCGACGGTTAGTTCGCTCATCTCCTAATCTCAAAATCTCGCGTATACACGGTACCATTTTTCATGTCCTTTGGCTTCTCCGGCTCGCGTCCAGCCATGGCAGTTCTGTGACCGGAGGCTGCTCGGTCGTTGAGCTCGATGAAAGGACCAGTACCGTGTACGTCTATTCGGAGCTGTATTTTAGTGTGCCAAGAAGGCTGTATGCTACTGAAGTGAGCCCGTTGGCCGTGTATAACCTTGGGAATCATCTTCAGTCTTCCCACCCCTAAGCCAATCATAGCAGCGATTATCATTTTCTTCCAAGTCCTCCTTGGTCCGCCTGCTTCCCCCGATTATTCCATATACAGGCCGTTCAGAAACCAACGACTCCTAGAGAGCGGGCCTTGGTCACCAAAAAGGCCCTGGAAGATGCGCTCGCTCGATTGCCTCTAAACACACTCTTCATCGTTCTTTATATACGATCCGACCCTCCCCAGCCAAATGACTTTCACACTCGCGCCCAGGGAGGGTTGAAATATGAAAAACCTGGGCGGGGGATGGATCCCGGACCATGGCCCAACCGGAGGCGTTTCAAGTCCAATTTCCTGTGCGTCCTTGTCGAGATCGCAAACGTCCCACTCGCAAAGCATGGCCCTCTCGACCAGATTATGAGATCTCGTGACGGAGACGTCAGCTCAATTCCTGGTATGACCTGCCGAGTATGGCTAATGGTCATCTTGCGAGAGTTGGTTCGACAAGGGATAGTACACGGCAGTAATATTGTTGGTTTGCAGCAGGAATGTATGGCTTTCGGAAACCAATACAGTTCCGGGGCAGCGAGCAATACCCAGCCACGACCTGTAGTTAGATCAATCTTGTGTTTGTGAAAGTAAATTAGGGAGGGAACGTACGTTCTTGAGCAGAGGAGCTGCTTATATTTGTCTTGTTTTCTGCTCTCTTGTTTATAATTCGCGATCGTTATCTAAATCCATCTGGCCAATGCCTGCAAGCCTCTTATCCTTCAAATTACCAACTTAACGTCTAGAAGCCCCAGCCACTAAAGGGCTATATAAGAGTCGACGGTTAATAGATTTAGAGCCACATCGGAGTCCAACTCGTCCCAATATTGTGTTCCACCCATCCAAGAGGCAACTTGGAACCACCAGCTGTCTTTCCCAAAGCGCATAGCCGTAGTAAATTCCCAGTATTCGGGATACCAGCCTGCGGATTCCCAGTCGAGAAACCCAGATAAATGTCCATCATCATCGACAAGAATATTGTGCGCTTTGAAAATCCCCATGAGTGAAGACAATTCTATGTTTATGGCTCAGCAATCTTTTTGCGCGTGACAGAGTCTTTTGGTATTCGGTGTCGGATTTGAATGCATGGGCGGAAGCCGGGGCGAAAAGGTAGTTGTAAAAAGCCTCCAGGCTGGAAAATGGACCCATCATGTGCCCAGGAACTCGTGAGCTCCGTAAGCAGGTTCCAATAGGAGAGCATATCGTCTCTGACCCTGGAGAATGCCACGATCGCATAGAGGTGATACATAATGTCAACTCCTCTAGCCACGGCTCCTTTGTATCAACCTGTAGTCCATCATTCGAGTTCTCAAGAGGTACACCAGGTAGCCTTGTCATCAAGATAGAAAATCTTCGGTTAAAAGGCGCATCTAGGTGTTCACCACAGCTGATGACTTTGGGTACAGGCATTCCGGCAGATCTTGCCATTTGCATTGAGACGGCTTCCTCGACGCTCGTCCGGTCCGTCCATTTCATAACAAGTCCAAATGGTAATTGAACAATATTTGCGTCGAATAGTAGACCGAACCAAGAGCAGTACCATTGCGAGAAGTAATAAAGGAACTTGTGAATGATGCTCCAGAATATTCTGGTGCATTTGCCGGGTCCAACTGGTACGTGAGGGGTGGTCTGCCGGATTGCAGACTGCATCCGCCGTGGCCAGGTATAATCTGGCCGTAAGATCGATGGAATCATAAGGCGAGCCATTGAGTCGTCTATTAGCCTAAGTTCGAAAAAGGAAGCCGAGACGTCGGGGTGGGTTTTTCATTTCCTGTCGAGGTTTGTGTCAATTTCGACCTTATAGAAGACTAAGGAAGCTATAAGGCGTAAACAATCAATTCTTCATACCGTTGTACTGCAAGAATATCCGAAAGTCCAACGTGTCGAGGACCTGGTGTGGGAAGAGGTTGACAGTCATCTGACAGTCAAATCAAAGATGGCCGTGGTTACCGGCATGCTCTTTTTCCGGGCCCGCTCAAAGACTCGCCTTGGCTCGACATGGCCAAGTCTGTGGCCGTACCCGAAAGTTCTATGCAGGAGTCTTGCAATTCAGATGCGCATGAAAACACTCCTCCTAATAGGAATGTCTGCCTTCCTTTAACCCCTCCTGCTTCAGAGCGGCGCCAGTCATTCGCTGGGTTGGAACGCTGTAGCGATATTTGAGGACGTACAAAACAAACGTCCCGAACTCTCCCACGACGGACAGAAAACAATATATTCACCACCTGAGAAGTACCCACAACTGCTAAAAGCACTTGAGCGCGACCGATCACTTCAGGAATACGTCACAGACAAAGTGCGGTACGTCTCCTGCTATAGACACCCTGGCCCCTTAACGATTCACCGCTAACAGACACGATCCACCAGCAGGGCTCCTCTGTCTGTGTTCGCATGCCGACTCCGGTGCACGATTTTTGTCGCCAGCTCTATTGCGGTTGAGATATGTAAACAGCTCCAGTGTATCGCAGATGTCGAAGACGCCGCTGGCGAATTTGCGGAGCAGATCGCAAATGGAGGATCATCTCGTATATATTTGAGGGAGGGCGATTCCGAAGAAGAATCGGCGGATTCAAAAGTTTTGCTACAACGTCAACCGGATGCGTAATTTCAGTTCTGTGGCACAGCGTATCCCGGTGTAGTGCTGGAGGTTTCCTACGCACAAAGGGGGAAAAATTTGCGGAATCTAGCTCGGGATTATATTTTACGCTCCAACGGCAATATCAAGGTAGTCATTGGCATCGATATCATTACGGCGAAACAAACGAGTCAACCGTGTCAGTATGGCGCCCCATTTACATTCATGAAGAAGGAGAGGAGCTAGACGTACTGGATGTGCAGCAAGAAATCGATTCCCAAGTAGTAAAAAGTAATAATAGCCCTGATTAGGTATGCTCCAGAAGAAACTTCTCGGAATAAACCAGGGGGTAAAAAAACTAGGATATATAAGAATACTTATTGCGGCTATATCTAGCTTTCATAATTAATATACTTGTTATTCTAGAGTGACCCGATCTTGTGGAAATAACATCTGCGCACGTGTATCCTGATGGGTCGGTGGCGTCTCCGAACGCTATTTATGGCCGGGTGAAGCTAGCGGCCAATTTTGCTCTGACATGGCCTTTGATTTTGCGGGGGCGGGCCGAGTAGCGCAATTATTTCCGCGAGGTGCGAATTTGCGTCATAGTGGCCATTTATATCATGTCAACGGTACCTGCTGGAATAATTCCTTGCTACCAAGAATATTCCACAACTAACCAGACAGGATTATTAGCATTAAGCCTAAGCCAGCGAGTACAACTAAAAGAAAGGTGAACAAAATTCTCGTTGTATTATAGATTCACCTCCAGAAAACAGGAACAGGGGTCTTACTAGTGCACCCAAGTTCCAAATATCAGCCTTAAAATCCCAACCGCAGCCAAGGATTACCTCTGGAGCGCGGTAATAATCTGGTAGGATAGAATGAATACCAAGCTGCTCTCTTACCATTCCACTCCGAGTAGATGGCTTGTCGAGTCTTGTTGCGAGCCCGGAATCCGCTATTTTGTGAACCATGTTCTTGATTTCTCTGCCATTAAGACCACCGAAGTCATTATGGCAGAGGTAGATAGTCCGACCACTCTCATCATCAACCTTGCATGGCATTGGTTGTTGTCGTTGAATGAAGTTGGTAAGAACATTTTCGTTTTCGAATCAAATAAGGATATATCCCAGCTTAAGATCTGACAGGTAGGTTAGGTCTTTATGTTCTAGAATAGGCACGGAAAGCACTGACCTGTGTAGACCACTTTGCACTCCGAGTGAAGATAATCAAGGCCAGCGAGGAGGAAGTAGATACAGGCCTTCGCAAATAGGCAAAGGAAGTGTGTGATCAATAAAACGCTTCTGTAAAATCGAGATGGGCTCCCTCATTAATTCATAGATAAGGCACATGTGCTTTCCTTCTAGGCCAGTTACCCCAAAGTCATCCAGGCATGTCCGTGGAATCCAGGCATGTCCGTGGAATCACATGGCCACGATGCTCTGGATTCTGCTGTCTGACATGGCTTTCAATTTCCTTCTCATGACGAGCTTCGTGGACATTGTTACTGTTGATTATTTTTCAGGGCCACTGTTGTTTCGGATTGCCATTTGAGTCTTAATTATGAGGACCAGTGTTAGTTTCTCGGTAACATGAAATAAGCAAGCGCGGTTACGGTTGCGCGTAGGTACTTGGAAATGTCTCGGGCGAGCCACACGGTTGATTATGATCCCCAGCCGATTTTGACAAGTAGTTGAAATTTCTTGGCCAGTACTTCCCCGGGTTATACTGGGTAGAAAGTCGCCGAGTTATAGTTAAGACACACCTCATCCTGAGGAATTAAAGGTCTTAATTTAGCGGGTAAGTGCCAGAGCGACGTTTTGGCGAAGGAGAACATTGTTCGACGAGATGTCAAGTTCGGCCGCCAAAGAGGTGACATTTGGCCAACCAAGCGTTACTGGAATGCTCTGGAGATCATCAAGTATTGGGAAAGGTACAGGAAGCTGAGCTCGAAGTTCTCTAATGTCACACGGATTAGGTCAAGCAAGGATTAGAAGCCCTTTATTACACAAGAAGATTACGAGAACTATGGGGCACACTAGGCACGGGCCGTTCCTTTCATGTATATAGATGGTCCCCCCCTCGCCTCATGGCTTGGGAAAACCAAGGACCTTTAACATCCTACAAGATTATCATTGAATTGAGCCCTTTTGCTTTAAGCCCCCTAATGAATCCTTGTCACATCTAATTAGCCGTCAGGAGGCTGGTGAAGTAGGATTAAGCGCCAAACACCATTTGGCAATTTTGAGGCGAACTGGCAGATATGCCAATGGAACGAATATCCCAGGCCGATCTTATTCTTGCATATTTGCGTAATACCTTTCTGATCATCCTGTACCCCGTCTGTTTATGTATATAAGGCCGAGCTGGCGGTCATTGATTAGGACACACGCCGCGTAGGTATACTCCGTCATTTATATACTTAATTAATTACTTTAATATTTGAGAATGCATACCACCAGACCATTGCTCGCCTACCTGACCTGACCCGACCATTATAATTGCTGACCTGACCACTTGTCTCACCTAATTCGTTATTCAAATTTCATATCCCTTGGCTCACCCTTATACCTAGCCCTAACCCTAACCGCTAAACTCCTGGGAATGGGTCGGGTCAGGTCAGGTAGGCGAGCAATGGTCGGGTCATCTACAAAGTACACTCTCGTTAAATTTATTAGTCAGTAGTGGGGTAAAACACACCCCGAGCAAATCACAACCAGGGGCCGAGTACGTAAGTACCTTATATCGGTACTTTCGGAGTTACGTTTTGCCGGGGTCGAGCCATAAACGCCGTGCCTCCTTTGCAAGGGGCCTTTGCACCTCTTCCAAAACCGATGACATTCAATTCTCTGCGAAAGCACCAGCAGATGGCACTCGTTTCAAATTGTACCAGAGCTTGTGGATAAATCATGAGCAAAGCACAACATTTCAAGGATGGAATAGTACAACATTCGGTTCACCGCCAGCGCGATCAGTTCGTCAATCAACTACGAAGCCGCGAGAAGGACATTCTCAAACTCGCGTCGACAAAATGCGGGAAGCCGTCCGCTAGCTTCTTCCAATCGACTGCTCTTGGTGATTACCATGCCCGCGGAAGCTACAACGTCTCATTCTTTATCCGGTTCGCCGACGGGGAGAAATGTGTCTTCCGCGTACCGTTGCGGCCCTGTCTAGCATACTGTCCCCGTCTCAAATTACAATGCGAAGTCGCCACGATGCAGTAGGCACCCTTATCCCTCTTATCCATGTCATGGCATTTGCTTATCAGAATCAGACACTTGTCAGAAAGCACCACAATCCCAGTCCCAAAAGTTCTGGCCTATTGTGCAGACAGTGGCGCTGATCCTCTATCTACATTCATGATTCTCGAATATATCGATGGAAAGCTGCTCTCGCCAGCCGAATTTCGTCGCTTACCCCCAGACCCAAAAGCCGAGCTATACAAATCACTAGCAGATGTCTTTGTGCAACTAAGACGGCAGGAGTTCCCCTCAATTGGCAGGCTTAAGCTAGGAGCAAGCGGGGTGCGCATCGGTGAAAAGACGGCATCGCTTGAGATGAATATGATGCAACTCGAGGGCTTAGACCCCTTTAGCATTCAAGATTCTCACCATGACAAGTCTGGGACCCTAAAATCCGCTAATTCATACACAAGAATGCTGTTAAGCGTTGGGTACAACGCTTTTCTGAAGAGTCGGAATGCTGTGGCAATCGGCATGGGCCTAGAATGCCTCTACAGCCATTTCTTGTTCTGTAAGCATGTTCAAAAGTGGGTGGACCCTGACCTAGATCAAGGGCCGTTTGTGCTGGTCCATGGCGACCTGCACTTGTCAAATCTATTAGTTGATCATGATATGCGGATTATTGGCGTGCTTGATTGGGAATGGAGTCGTGTCGTGCCGGTTCAGTATTTCGCACCGCCTTTTTGGCTTAGCGGAAAAAGTACTGTCCAATTAGCCGGTCCTAATTCATGGCAGCTCTTTCTTGAGGGACCGTTTGCCGATTTTCTAGCGGAAGTTAAGACGCGGGAAGGGGAATTGTTTAAAAATAATCTACTCTACGATGAATGGACTAGACGAACGGAATACGCCGAACCGTTGGTCGCCAATGCTCTCGAAAACTGGACCGACGTGGATTGGTTTGTCCATCGATACTTGGCCAGCAAGGAAGCGTCCAGCGCCAACGACACTCTGTCGGCATTTGCTGACGAGGACCCTTTGCGCTCTTTGCTCGCAGATATAAAGGAACAAGACCACCGCAAATATTGCAGAGAGTTGGACTTGTTACGTAACTCTGATAACTATGAAGAAGGAAACGCAAAAGATGCGGCAATGCCGGCGACCGTTGATAGGAGAGCTCATGTCCAACAATGTATCCCAACGGCTGCTGGCATTCTCGGTTTGACTGTAGCGGCTTCGATTGTGATAGCTGCTGTCTGGTTGAGACTCCGACCTAACCCCACCCTCTAAGAAGATCAATCTCGTCCTGAATTTCAGCCTTTGCCTTTTTCAGTCTCTTAATATTGATATCAAGTGCATCTACCTCGTCTTGTAAGCTAAGGGATGTCGATTCCATTTGGCGGGCTGCCCTTACTGCAGTCGATGATGACAAGAGCTGTGCTTCAGTTTCGTTGGATATTTTGTCTTTTAATTCCTGCATTTTTGCCTGCACTGTCTGGATTTCGGCCTCGATGTTATTTCGCCGCCGGAGTTTGTCCTGGAGCTCCTCGATTCGAGCATGACTAATCTTGTTGGACATGGTCGTGAAGAAGTGAATGCACTATACATGCCGTCAGTCAAAACCTGCAGTGTTAGAAAGCCGTAAAACGCCATGTACTTACCAAGATTACTAGGCGCTGAGATTCTCCTCTTTTGTTGCCATGTTTAGGTGGCAATGTCCCCAGCCGTTAATACGCTGTTGAGTTTCGACGAGAGCGGGAAGCAGCGGAATGTCAAAGCGGGGTTATCCTGCCCATAACGTTCTCACCTAACAGACTCCCTCCTAGGCAACTCTGATCGCACCTGCGGGCCCGGTAGAGGGACGTGAAGACATGATATTAGGTGCGGGTGCTCACCCGATACTACCCCTCCCCCCAAGAGTTTAGCGGTTAGGGTAAGTGGTCAATGTTAGGGTTAGGGTTAGCCTATGGGATATGAACCACAGTCATCGAATGATTACATAATCACATTGTGGGTTCAAGGACATCTGGAAGTTTACTGAAACCAGAGAGTCACACTCGACTTCGGTCGACACAGCATCGATGACAAAGAGATCTATTTCGATGATTGAGTGTTGTAGCTCATCATGGGGGAGCTTCCTACTGAACCTTCAGGCCTTTTTATGAAAGAAGACTTCATTTCACCAGAAGCCGAACGTGAACTGTTGAAAATTTTCGCACATCTCGAGTGGCCAACATTGCCCGGTCGCCGGTCTCTTCATTATGGCTACACCTTCAGTTACAAGACGTTTGGGATTGACCATGATGTCCCCTTTAACACTTTTCCTGATTGGCTAGTTCCGCTGCTGCCGCAAAGAGAGAACAGGCAGCCCGACCAGGTTTGCTTGCAGCATTATCCCCCCGGAGCCGGCATCCCTCCTCACGTCGACACACATAGCGCATACGATCAGCTCTATTCGCTGTCGTTAGGTTCCCCGGTATGCATGCAGTTTTGCGACGGCGACTCGGGCAAAAAGGTGGAAGTGGACTTGCCACCGAGGAGCCTGCTACAGCTGAGTGGTGATTCAAGATTACACTGGACGCATGGTATAAGAGCCCGCAAGACAGACACATTGCCTGAAGGAACGGTGCGGCCGAGGCAAGACCGCTGGAGCATCACGTATCGGTGGTTGCGGGAAGGGGCTACTTGTGAATGCGGAAATGAGAAGCTGTGTGATACTGCGCAAAGCAGACAGGGCATCGCAAGAGCATACAGATGGCAGAAGACGAGTACTGATGACCCTGAGAATAAGACGTCATAGAATAAATCGCACCGCAGGGACCATTCGGCATTTGCGACTATGAAAGTATGCTGAAACTTCTGTGTGGGTGAAGGCGACAGAAATGTTGACGACGCAGCTCTTTGGGCCAGGTTAGGTCGCGTGAAGAGGACAGGTCTTGTTCCACAGTTGACCCCAGTAATGACTTGGCACATATCATTGTCGCAGGATCCAGGCGGCCTTGGGTGTAGAGTCGCTCGGTTCGCCTGAAAGATCTGAGTGAGCCTCTCACCGACAGGCAGCCGTAAAGGCGGCACACAACTGTGCTTGAGTACCGCAGCGGTGTACCATCCTTGGCACCGAAAAGTCTCTTGCCACATTCAGCTTTCATTCTTGATTCTCGGCTTTTGGAACATCTCCTTGCTGAACAATCTGGACCGTGTCTCAAGTCTTTGGTACCCTACTAATTGGCCGGGCTTGATATATGGTTCATGGCAGAAAGTTTAAAATACGAAAATATCGTTCTCGAAATGACTCAATTCTTTCTGAACAGCGGTGGCTTTTAGCATTGAAGGGTGCATTTATAGTGCTAGTGAAGGGCTGCCTGCAAGTTGGCGAGGATAGAATCTTTCTCTTGATAATAGACTCATAATATTTCTTCATCAGCATAGCCTTTTCGGGATTCACTACTCTATAAATATTTGACGTTATTAAATTGTGAAAAAAAAAGAGGGGGGGCTAAATGAAGGGCATCTAGTAACACTGTATTTTGACCGTACCCAGGCCAGGGAACCGTAACTAAGCACGCAAGACACCATGAGTACACACATCACCATACGTCAGACACACTAGCCGGAAATCCACCGTAGAGCTAGCCAAAAAAATGAACACTGTGAGCTAATTTATCCTCATTGTGGAGGGATATTTAGCGTTAAATTAAAATTACTTTGCGAGGCCTTCCTACGAAACGAAGAAAGACTAAGTCTCCGTGTCCGCGTAGTTCTGATTATGATAGCGTGTTCACCCAGCGTCCCACAGCTTGACGGTTTTCTAGTAAGGCCAAGTATGCGCTAACAGAAAGCTCTGGGTTAGAACACAATCTACAGCATGGCGTTTCTGGATCCCAAGTTTCTGGTGGAGGCTAAATCTTTTGACTGGCGGGCGGGTTCTCGACTCGCAGTTTGAGAACGAAATGGGTTCACCGTACCTGTTAGCTCACGAAAACCAGTCACAGATGATTCAACGGGTATCTCTATCTCGCTTGGTGGTATGTATTACTTCTGTGTTCGACCTAAAGACTGGGTTCCTGGGCATCACCCCGGCATACTTCAGGTTGAAGTTAATGGGGGAACGCTGGATACAGAATTTGACGACAATAATAAGGACCGGTTCTGGGAATTTCCCGGCCCAATGAATCTTCCTGCAGGCCAGATAACGCTTGCCTTGCATGATCTCACAGGATCCTACGGACGCTGTGACGCCATCTTCTGCAGCCGTGACAAGGCACCTCCTCCACTGAGAACCGACGGCGTAGCACGATCACGGCGACGCCAACTCCTTGGCTTGCCCGATACGCCGGGATCTGTAGGAATCTTCGACTTCGCCGTGCTCGGAGGCGGCATCCTGGGGGCCGCTGCTGTTCTGACAGCAGCCCAGTCGGGCCCAAGCGTGGCTCTCATCCATAACCGGCCTTATTTGGGAGGCAATGCGAGCCTAGAGATCGGACTTAGCCCACGTGGCATCATTGGGCTAGTGGTCGAAAAGATTTCCAAGCGCACGTTTACTGGTGGTTTGAAAGCGCCGCAGCTGCTAGAGGCTGAGCCTAATGTTACCATATTCCCCGAATAGACTGTCGACTGACACAGTCGTGTCGAGGTCGAAGATCACCCCTGTTAATGCTCGCGATGTTCAGGACTAGGCGAGAAGTTCGCCTTTTCGCATCAATTTTTATTGACTGCTCTGCAAGATGTTTCCTTGGGCTTCTATCTAGATCCAAGACGCTCTATGGCGAAGATTCTCGTGTAGAGTATGGCAAAGGCATGACGCCAGCGAAGGGCAGCAATATACATCACGGGAATACCGTTTTCTTCCGCACCAAGGATACTGACTCGCCCGTGCCTTTCCACTACTGTGCCGCGGGCAACAGAGGTACAAAGGACTTTTCCGATCTCAGTGGTCAACTCATTTATCTAGGTTTCAGTTTCAACAATGGACCGGGTCCCAAAGTTAAACAGACGGATGATTCGCCTAGCCTAGGGTTGCCTCGGCGAATAGCCTTACCCCTGACTCATTTTTGGGAATACGGCCAGCATCTAAACCCCTATACGCAAGGTGAGAATATTCGCGACCTGCCACCTGCTACGCGTAATTGACGGCACTTTTTCTAATATCAAGACTGAATAACCCCGAATCCTATACCAATCTCGAGCTGACATAGGTTGCTTTTATACCCGCTGGTGGCGGCTACTGACGATCCAGGGGCGGCTATGTCATCAGCAGGAACGACATCTGCACTCACAGAAAATTTTCCCGGCGCTGTGCTGTAAAAGACACTACGGGGGAGGTGCGAAATACAACTTTCGCCTCAAGTTCTGGGAGTGGGACAAGCAAGACAGAGAACCTTGCGATATCCCATTTCGATGTATCGATTCTATTAATATCAGTACCTTAATGATGGTGGAAATCACGTTATTGCTACTCATGTAACAGGCTCAAACATGATATGGGCAATGGCGGACAGCATGTGATCGCAACAGCTGCTGCCGCTCAGCCATGCAATAATTACAACACTGTGCCTCTTGGTGTCTACTAGATTCCGCTTGCGGATCTTCGAGCCAAGGTATTAAATATTGCCGGAAAGAATAACCGCGCGGTGGAAAGTGTTAAATCTGAACAAGGCTGAGCATGCATGGCAGTCGGGCGGAAGCATAGGGCTGTTCATGCCTTTGCTCTACCCTAACGAACGAACAATAGTTCTAGGCTATCTTCTCTCTGAAAAGTAATATTAATCTCTCTTGGGTCGGGCCTTGTGGGAAAACTCACCCAGGATGCCACACCTACCAAACTGGTAAAGTATATGCCGCTTCAGACACTTGAATTCAGTCTTCTTTTGGAGTGGTTTCTGACAAGAGTCTGACTTTGCTGAGCAGTCGTGGAGGTTTTAAAGAAACTCCGGGAATGTTTGTGTATAGCGTTGCTAAATACGGCGTTATAGGCTTGTTGAGGCCGCACCGCCTGCATGCCCCTGCGAATTTTCTGGGACTCGGGGGGTTGGCAGATTTAATCGCTGTGAACGACTATAATTTAATCCCTAGTAGGGCATGCATTGCCGATCCTTCGATCTATAGCATGGAATAGATGTTAGGGAACATGTAAGAAAGCAAGCTTGAGTGGAACGGACAATAGTACAGTTAAAAAAACAACGCATTTATAACAGATCAATTCTTGTGATACATGGCTGAGTGTAGATGGAGAGAACCCTACTTCGCCTCTTTTGTTTCCTGAAGTCTTCTTCTTCAAAGAAATGATCCATTACTAGCCCGCTACATGACCGCGTTTCGCCCTAAAAGGAGAGTAGACGAGGATCAAGCCAGTATCAAGGACCACATAATTTCCATTTGAAATCTAGGAATCTAGACAATTCACCAGGCATCGATTGCCAATCAGACCGCTCATCACCTTGACTCGGTCCATAAATTTGACGGGCAGTTACTGGCCTCCGAGATAAAGTCAGCTCGTAAGAAGCCTGATGACCATGAAGCTATTGACTATGTGTCGGGCCTTTTGAACTTACCCCAGATGTGGAAGTTGTCAGTACAGACGAGAGTCTGTTGGCGGGCACGGTATTGTCGAACAAATCGCCGTCTACATAATGCTTAACAATAAAATTCAAGGGATTAAACCTTAAGGCGCCGAGTATTAGCAAGCCTGAGCTTTGTGGAAAGAAAAGACTAACCCTCACTAATAATCAAAAATCTGACTTCCAAGCACATGTCCTCTAACTCCCCTGCATTTAGTATACACTCTATCACGCAGCTAGTCATGTCTAATTTTTTGAATGTGATAGTCACGGGTTTCAAAGGAGGCATGATGGATGTGTACTTTGGGCCATTGGAAGAAAATGAAACAGTGATAAACAACGGGGATGAGGCCCCTGTCCAACCGACACAACGCCGTGATGTTGCGACTATTCTCGCCAAATATGAAGTGAGCGGACATGTTAGCGTGGTAAATGTTATAAAGTTGGTCCATGTTGATACGCACATCGCTGGGTTTAAAGTTAAAATAGGTGGCGAATTATTCAAGGAATGCGTCGAAATTTGTCACGCAAAGTCCAAAGATGACACAGTTTATGAATAGGAGCTGGACCTGTAGGACAGAATTGAGGCTAGTAGCGTAGAGGGGGTGGAGGCAGGTCTCTCATGGTTACCCCTTTCAAAATCTCAAAATCTTTAGGTCTCTATATAACGGCACTTCATGGGTGACTAGAAGGATGAAATTAGAATATCTGCAAGTGGTTAAAGCCGTAGAGGGGAAGGCGTATAGAACTAAACCTCAATTGAGGAGAAGAAGGGCTGGGCTCATTATTGAGGACCTGGTCGCGAACCAGATGAAATTGAAACCCGTCCACTGGATCTCTGAAAGTAACGCATTTGCCGCCGCCAGGAGAGCCGAGATTGTGAACTTCTGAGGCGCTTGGGGAAGATGCGGCTGGCAAGCTTCAAATCTTGTTCGCTTTTCACCACAAATCTGGCTCCGCCAAATTCATCACTATCACCTTTCTATGCAGAGTAAACCCACGGATCGACGCCATAGCCGCGGTACAGGAACTTGTGGCCCGTTTGACCGCACATGACCAGACCAAAATCATCTAGAAAGCGACAAGCTCGACGATGTTCTTGTGTATGTAAGTTACGAAGGCCGGACGCACAAGAGAGATCCTGCTCGTTCCAGGTTGCGGCCATCTTTTTCGTAATGGAGGTAAATTGATTCAGTCGTGAAGGCAGTCTGCATCGACGGGATTTCGTAGCACAACGGTCAATATATAGGTTCGGGAGGGAGCCTTCGCTCATGTCAAGGTGGGAAAAAGAATGATGAGTTGGGCCCCTATGAGCCCGGTACAGAGAGCACGGAAGTTGGAATAACAGATATAAACCGCCCGCCGAGGATCACTCGGACGGCTTTATTCCATGCAGAATCAGCTTCACTTACAAGGTCCAATTGCCATGTTCGACTCCCCGCGTTCGGCCCCGCGTTCGGCGGAGTCCGGCCCGGCCCCATAGCTGATTATGACATGCTGGTCTTGAATTCAAAAAGGAGTCAGGTTGGCACACGTCGTGACGGTAATTCACATTATCTACGCTCATCTTTTCATCTTCACTATTATTCATACAAAAGCAGATATAGCCAGAGTTAGTACACAGCTAGTATTAAGGCTTTATATCTAATATTAAGTAAATTCCCAGAAATTTATTTCGTCAACCCGCCAATTAATGCCAGCCTCGTTCTCGTCAATGTCCATTTCATCTTCGTTTCTCGTCCTACTATTCGCATTTTTCCCTGTGGCTACTACATCCAACGGGTCAATAAACTCCACATCATCGTCGACCTCGAAGATATGCGGCGGCAACGGCCCATTATCATCTTCAAAATGCATGTGATACCTATCTATACGGCCGTGGCACTTTTTACAAACGTGAAATTCTGCGCACGTCTTGCAAACATAGTCGAGTCCATAGATTTGCTATAGGTACAAACACAAGTATGAGTCAGCTAAGTTCTACAATACGTAGCACGCTGCGACTGGTAGCGACGTGAATGACTGGCTCATCCATCGTGCGCCAGAAAACGCTTCGTAGCTGGAGCGCAAGTAACTTACACCGAGGCAGATGCCACAAATCCAGATGCGAGGCTTATATGGGCTGAAAGTCTCTTCTTCCAATCCTCTTTGCCATGTAGAAGTGTCTGTCCCATCTCTCAGGGCATCTCGGATGAGAGCAATGATCTCCTTATCGACATTATGCAGATGGGCGAGATGGAGCAGTGTGAAGCTTTCTTTATCCTTGCCTTCGCCCAACCAACACCGAATGGACGCATCCGCACCTTTCTGGAGGAGGTACTGAGCCACGCCCTTGTATTCAAACGGTTCGGACATCCCGTCCCATTTTAGGCGCGAGTTCCGCATCGACCAGCAGAGAGGCGTCCAGCCGTCGATATCAGGCTTGTTAACTTGTCTTATCCGCTCATCCGGGCTCATTGTTGATAAAAGAAGCTTCAGTGCCTGCAAACGCCCGAACTGCGCAGCCCAGTGCAGAGCCGTCTTCCTGGAGTTGTCCGCTATCGCAGAGCTTCCCTGGAAAAACCGCATCACGGCGCGAAGGTTGCTTACACCGTTGGCGGCAGCAAAGTGAATCGCCTGTCGGCCTAGGGGATCCCGCGCATCGACATCCGCGCCCTCACCCAGGAGAATCTCAAGGGTGGATGGTCTGCTCCAGAAAGCAGCCGTGGCCAGGGCATTATAAAAGGCGTCTCGAGTCGCCTTGCTCGTGGAATTGACATCAGCGCCGTTGCGGATCAGAGCGCTCACGATGTGATCGGCGCTTCTCAGCTTCTCTGGGCTCACATTTTTGAATGGCATACAAGCGGCGATAAGTGGCGAGCAAGCCGGGACTGGCAGGTGCTGGTTGATGTTAGACCCAATTCTGATCAACCTTCTAGCGATTTCGACGTTGACCATGCGACAAGCAAGGTGCAGCGCGCTGCCGTGGGACTTTGAGTAAAAGTTTAGATCCAGCTGAGGCTGAGATAAATAAATCTCGATAACTTCAGATGCCGCGCCAGTACGTAACAGCATTCATCAGTGGTGTGGCTCCATCCGAATTTTGAGCGTTGGTATCAGCTCCGGCCTTGACTGACAGGCTGACGCAATCAGCCTTCGGGTTGTTCACCATCATGAGAGGCGTGTTGCGAAAATGGTCGCGGTGGTCTATATCGACGGCTTTGGGAAATTCGAACAGGATACGGATAATGTCTGAGTCTGCTTCCATGGCCATGTGCATAAGGTTCCTTCCAGTATCCGGGAGTATATAACTCGCATTGGCGCCGCAATCTACTAGTAGTCTCGCTATCTTGGCATCGTGGACTTGGCCGACGGCATAGTATAGAGGGCTCCATCTAAATTTATCAAGGCGGTTGATGTCCGCCTTCCACTTGATCAGCATCTCCACAGCATGGGCATTACGAGCCTGTATAGCTAATCGCATGAGCGTTCTGCCAGACTCAAGGGGCGAGTCAGGGTCTGCTCCGGCCTCGAGAAGCCTCTCAAGCAGGGTCAAATCACCCCCTTCGAAAGCCCTCTGCAGGACTGTGGCGGTTACCTGGATCGGCTTCGGCTTCCAGTTGAGCAACTCCTCGACCACGTCAAAGCGACTGGCCTCGACGGCATAGGACAAGGGGCTTTGCCCTCGTCGTCCACAGCCCCAACATTTGCGCCGCTCCTAAGAAACCATTTAATTATGGAAAGACTGCCGTCCTGGCATACATGCATTAGAGCCGTTGAACCGTTCGCATCGGTCTCATTGATGTCAAGGGGTGGACTGTGGCCTACGAATACCTCCAAAACTGGAATGATGTCTTCGGTAGGTCTTTTTGATTTGGATATGCTCGAAGTAACGAGTTCAATCATGAGAGGTAGACCCCCGGTACTCGTATCTGCTCCGTGAGCAAGGAGCGCCCGGCAACACGGAACGCTTGCAGCAAAGTTGGCGGCGCACCATAGAGCGGTGCCCTCGTTATAAGCGCCTGGCCTGTTTACATCGGCGCCATTTTCAAGAAGTGCTTTGGATGTTTGTAACCATCCATTCAGGCTAGCCAAACAAAGAGGAGAAAGCGAAGAACCTCCTCCTTCTTCTTCGTGCTCAGTATCGGGGTCTGGATCGGCTCCAGCGTTGAGAAGAGTTGTCACTGCCTTCCAATGCCCGGTAAGCGACGCCATGATAAGTGGCGTACACAGCTGCTTGGAACCCAAGTCATGAAGGGCCTCCGTTGAGTGTCCCATTCGAAGTAGTGAGGGCGCTTCGGAGAGGAGTAGTTCAATCACGTCAACATGTCCCCCATTGGAAGCACTCATCAAGGTAGAACGACATTCTTTATCCCAAACCAGCATAGGATCCGCGCCATGATTAAGCAATATTCTTGCAGCATGTGCGTTACCTAAAACATATTCAAATTGGCGATCAGGGACTGCTAGCGAAAGGAGTGTTTGCTCGGCGGCAACCTGATCCGGGTCGGGCACCCACTCTTCAGGAGAACGTAAATGATCATGACATGAGAGTTGATAAGCAGGGGCTACACTTACGGTGAACCAGCGAGCATATTTCAGCAGCTAGAAAGGGAGACATATCGTCCAGTGAATCTTCGAGTGGCACGCCCAAAGTCGCCATCGCCTCGTCAAAGAGCTTCGGGAATTGCATCAGTCATCTCTGGTTGACAATGACGAATATATTCCCTGCGGCTTACAGGATGTATTTTGCGGTGAGTTCGAGAATTTGCGTACAAGCTTACGATGCGCCCCCGCAAGGTAAATTTTGAGCTGAGGAACTCATCCGTCGACTCCAGTGCAGCCTGAGCGAGCCCTCGAATGGATGATGGCGTGAGCATATGAAACCAGGGTTCGTTTTTGTGGTCATGGAGAAACTCATATAACTTCGATTCCATGGTGAAGAGACTATTACTGCGCTGTGGAGCGCCACAGAATACCTGTGCAAACACCCAATTAACTAACTGCTTCTTTTTAAATACTCGGACTAACATACCACTCGAGATGAGCTTGTAAAAGTGTCTGGCCATTCGTATCTATCCCTTTCTGCTATTGAAAGAGCCTGGCGAAAATGTTTAACTCTGCACGTGTTATCATCGCTTCCAGTGGCGAGACTTTACCTTTTTGAGGATCAAAGCCCCAAGGTCATAGGCCACGAAGATGATGGCTCGCTTTGGCTCTCGGGTCCTCCCCTATGGCAGCAAACAAGTGAGCCTAGGTTTGTCTCTTTCGCAATGTCATCCATTCTCACTAACCGATGCGTCCTTGTCTGCGAGACATACAAGACTGTTGAGCAGACGAAGGGCCGTGTTATGGACTGCATCACGCGTAAGATCAATAAGAAACTGAGCCATGTCGCATGGAAACAGAATCTCTCTGACCAGCGTAGCAATACCACGCTCGATAATCGAATTAATGCTTAGCCTGTCGGCTTCGCGACGCAGCCCAGTCACGTGAACAATGCTAGGAAATGATTAGCTTCAAAGCGCTGCTTGATGTCTACAAATAGTCATTACTCGATATCTGGGGCTTCATTATCACGACCAATGCCACGTCGTTCAAGGGTGGAAATGACTTTGAGCCCACTATACCAACAACCCGTCTGGACGTTGTTGCCTGGGTGTGATGTTGTTGCTGAATGCTCGGAGGCTTCGCCCCGAAAGCCAGTATCCATCGAATTCGTAGGTATCACTGTGGAAGGGCCTGCAAAAAAAGCTGTCAATGTATCTGATAGCTGAAGTGTAGTGAGCAAAGATAGCGTAGTCTTAATGTATAAACTTCAGAGAGGCTGGATGACGCAAAGAGCGGCTTCTTGCCCATGGGCGTGTCAGACTGGTTTGAATCCTTTGCTCCAAGCTCTTTGTTCCAAACCTCTCTCACACAGACCAAGCGTACGGTCAAGCCTGACGTGTCGTGGCCTGAAACGTTCCAAGAATAATTGCATGGTCATCAATGCTGCGACACTACAGTTGCCTTAAGATAATCCTTTGTAACCGCGTCTTTTAGCCCACTTTGTCTTGTGATTTGAGTCCGCCGCGAGTGGTGTTGATGGGGAGGTATTCTCTAGGGCCGTTTCCCAGATCGTCTGATGCAGGCACTGCGAGGATCGAACGTCTGTGCTCCTAAATCTGTCCCGTCTACTGGAGAGCTCTAACATCCTTAGACATTAAGAATCCTACCGTGAAAGCAGTCCCGTTCCAACCATGTCTGAGAGCTTACCCAACTTTCTAATCAAGTCTCCTTTATGCTCTCTCACACAAGTGCGGCTACCCAGCAAATGGATGACGAAAATGATCTTTGGATGCACGAATATGATAAGGAAAAAGGATCTAGAGAATACAAGAGCACCTCTCATCCTCTAGGTCATACCTATTACCTTCTTTTACGCTCGAATTAAGTTATCAGGGCAAGCTGGGTCGTATGGGTCGGTTTGACAACGCTCCGCCTTGAGTTAAGCTTCCCACAATTAGCCATACCCATCTCGAGTCTCCGAGCCTTACTCTCAAGAATGGCATCTTGCGACTCGAAGTGGAGGGCCAAGAAGCTGTGCCTCACACCGACACTATACCAAGTACACTTAAGAGATACTAATGAGAGTGAGGGTAAGGATTTGGGTTTATCCTACTGCGTCAATTTTGGTAATTATTTATACCTACATATTTTAGTATAATAAGTCAAGTGCTTTATTACTTTTTCCATGCTTTCTTGGCAGAATTTGGCCCAGCCTCACCCCTAATAAGATAGCCTCAACATGATAGGGTAGCACCACTTGGCATGGAATGGAAAATTGAAATTTGCACCTGGGATGATTACTAATCAAACCAGACATTTGAGCGACATGGCGGACAGACTCGATACCCAAGCGTTTGGAGAAGTATTGAAACACAATCTCTCTCGGCTAGCAATAGCAACCTGGAAGTATTGAAACATTTGAACATTTGGACATTCACTGACGCACATGCGCAGTTGCTCTATCCATGACGGCTTCTTCAGTCGGCTCCACCAGCCACCTCGACTCAAAGCTAAGCTTCGGCACACCATGTGACGCTCGGCTCCATCGTTCAGGCCATTTAAATCAAGCATCATCTCCAACTCCCTAATGTTGGTCAAGCCTTCCTGCTGAGTCTGCTTGACATCAATTGAATCCATTCTTTTTGAAATGTTTCCGGCTGTGGCCCTTGGACCCCGAGACACGCGGCTGTTGGCAAACTACGCTGACTAGGCTCAATATCCAATCTATCCAGCTTGTTTTTTGCGCTGTATTTGCGGGCGCTGCCTGAGGACAATGGAAATTACAGACCCAAACCCGATCAATACAAGGCACAATGACGTGCCGCCGCCGCATCTCGAAACCCCCGACGAACCAGCCATGACAATGGCATCGACCGACGAGCCTCAGTCTCGCAAAAATGTTACGGCGCCACCAGCAGCAGCACAGAGCTTTCCAGGCAAACTCAAGGTACCCTCGCGGCCTGGAACGGTCGATCAATTGAGGAAGAAGTCTGCGCCATTCCCGACTGGCTATGGATCTTCGGCTCGTAGACCTTCAGCACTCGAGAGGTGGCAGACGACCACGTACGGGGATACAAGGGGGAGGGCCGAATCGATTCCGAGCAGAGCATGGATCCCTTTGATGGGACAATTTTCTGGGGACGGAGACGAATCCGATTCCTCATCCGATGATGATTTCCTTGATGATGGCGCGACCGACCATCCACGGACAAAACCTACTGCCGATGCCAAAAGTGTTGGGAGCACAGGCGCAGGTGCCAGAGCACCAAAGAAACCCTTGGCGAGGAGGATTCTCATGATGAATGAGCACTGTAAAAGCACGGGGCGGCCAAGGAGGGACGGTCGACTATGCATTACGGTTCACGAGACGGCACACACTGGTTACTTGGCGAATGCCCTTGGAGCCGTTGCCCACAGCATGCGGCCCAAGAGGAACAAGACTGGCACGTCGCCAAAGGCCATACCCCCGGCCCCAGTAATATATCCGCGCCTCAACATTGTGGTCATGGTCGTCGGGTCTCGTGGCGACGTTCAGCCATTCCTCCGAATTGGCAAGTACATCAAGGAAGAGTTTGGGCATCGCGTCCGCATTGCCACCCACCCCGGTCTTTCGAGATCTTGTTGAAAAGGACACGGGCCTGGAGTTTTTCTCTGTCGGTGGAGACCCTTCTGAGCTTATGGCGTTTATGGTAAAGAATCCGGGCATGATTCCAACCCTCGAGACTGTAAAGGCTGGTGAGATTGGAAGACGGCGCGCAGCGATGGCGGAAATGTTTGATGGTTTCTGGAGGGCCTGCATCCACGCCACTGAAGATGAGACGACCGATCTTAAATCCAAACCGATGGATGGGAGAGACGTCTTCATTGCAGATGCCATTATTGCTAATCCGCCTAGCTTTGCGCACATTCACTGCGCCGAGGCCCTGGGTCTTCCTCTCCATTTGGTCTTTACCTTTCCATATACACCAACCCAGGCTTTTCCACACCCCCTGGCCAGCATCAAGAAATCCAATGTCGATCAGGGGTACACGAACTTCATATCCTACCCTCTTGTAGAGATAATGACTTGGCAAGGTCTAGGAGACCTAGTCAACGACTTTCGAGTTAATACTCTCGCTTTAGATCCCGTATCGACCCTGTGGGCGCCGTGCGCGACGTACCGTATGCACGTACCGTTCACGTACCTGTGGTCACCAGGTTTAGTGCCAAAGCCAGAGGATTGGGGCGAAGAAATTGACGTGTCAGGATTCGTCTTTCTCGACCTTGCTTCCGCATTTCAGCCCCCAAAGGACTTGGTGGACTTTCTCGAAGCAGGAGAGCCTCCTATATACATTGGGTTCGGCTCCATTGTGGTGGACGATGCGGAGCGGTTTACAGACATGATCTTTGATGCAATAGAAGCCGCTGGTGTCAGAGCGCTCGTGTCGAGAGGATGGGGCGGGTTTGGCCGAGATAGCGTCCCCGACAACGTCTTTATGCTTGACAACACGCCCCACGACTGGCTGTTTCCAAAGGTCAGGGGCTGTGTTCACCACGGGGGCGCAGGTACAACCGCGATTGGCCTGAAATGCGGCCTCCCTACTATGATTGTGCCCTTCTTTGGCGACCAGTACTTTTGGGGTAGTATGGTGGGCAAGTCTGGCGCTGGTCCTGAACCCGTGCCATATAAACATCTAACGTCTGACAAGCTAGCCAAGGGCATCAAGTATTTACTTACTGATGAAGCGAAGTCTGCCGCAGTCAAGATTGCCGAGTCAATTAATAAAGAAGGAGATGGCGCAAAAAATACAGTCGCTTCTTTTACTAAACACTTGAGACTCTATGGCCCTCCGAGTCTTAGTTGCTCCATGCTTCAAGCACGCGCTGCTGTCTGGAAGGTCAAAGGCACACATATCAGACTGGGTGTTTTGGCTGCCCAAATACTTGTCAAAAGCGGCCAGCTGAGTTGGAAAAATTTACGACTCCTACGCCATACGGAATGGAATGACTTTGAAGGTCCAGGTGAGCCCGTGACAGCCGTTGCCGAGTCGCTGAAGAATTCTTTGCGAGACATATTTGGCGGCATTGCAAGTGCTCCAGTTCGGCTTGGGAGAACTGCGAACCGGCGGGTGAGGCACCGCATGCGGACGATGCAGAATAAAGGAAGTAAGACTGGCGACAGGGTCTCGGGCGAGCAGGTCAATGAAAAGGCCCCAGAAATGACGCCGACAACGAATAAGAGCCAGAAAGTTCGCAAGACGTCTCTTACGCCCGTACCAGGGCCGGATCAGTATGCCGTCGACATATCCAAGAGTGTCGGCCAGACAGTGTTGGCTATTGCTAGAGCTCCAACTAATCTCGTTGTTGCTCTTGCGCAGGGCTTCCACAATGCACCCAGATTATACGGCGACGACACGGTTCGTCGGCCAACGCGGGTCACTGGCATCCGCTCCGGCCTGGTTGCATCGCGCAGGGAGTTTGTGTATGGCTTATATGACGGTGTTACTGGTGTTGTTCGCCTTCCAATTCAGGGAACAAAGAACGAGGGTGCAATTGGCTTTCTAAAAGGAACCGGAATGGGGATCAGTGGATTGGTCTTGAAGTCAATATCGGCCGTCGTTGGGCCAATTGGATATAGCATGCAAGGTGTTTTGAAGCAGGCGCAGCGTCGACGCAGCCCGCAGAAGTTTGTGCGACGAGCTCGTATTACGCAGGGTCAACAGGAGATGCAATCTTTGGATGAGACGGAGAGCAAAACGATACGGGACCAAGTGCTGGCTGGATGGCAGGTTATGCAGCGCTTGACTCGGGCAATTGCTGACGAGGAAGACAAGAGGGGCATTGCTGGCCAGCTCGACAAAGTGTCCCTGGACATAGCCTTCTTGTTTGTGAGCGTCGACAGGGCAAAGACGTGCTTGGAAGAATTAAACTCTGGCAGAAGCCTGCAGGAAGTCATGGCTGGGTACAGAGATTGGAACCACAAGGCACAAGATCCGATGACTTTGCAGAAAGGGACGTGGAGCAGTAATGGATAGAGCCTTGGGAGCATCACCGTACATACATAACAGCATAATGTCGGACTCTTGGAACCACATAGAACACAATACTACGCGTTTTACCTGGGAGGACCTTTTGCTTTGGGTCCATTTTTGCCCCTGACTACCCACAGTTTTAGCAGAAACAGCCGTTCATCAAGCAACCGCGGTGCTGGATAGAACAACAGGGCACACTCTGGCGGCTTTAACATGTCTGTCACAGACTCACAAACGAGGTCATGCACAGCGGCACCCGCAGACGCAGCGACCAATCGAAATGACGCCCAGCGTAGGACGGAAGCATAGTCGTACTGATTGCACTTTTGTTTTGGGGACATCCCCGCAGTTTGGGCTACAGATGACTCCAATCTGTAACTTGCCTATGCAGTCCCCCGTCTCGATTAGGCAGGTCAACCATGTATCGATCAGCAGTTTCATCGCCCAGTAGCAACTAGCGTCGTCCTTTTATCCTCTGTACCTCGTATGAGCGATCGATAACTTTCATAAACATCGAGACAAAGCGGTCGGCCAGAAGCTCTCGGCGCACATGTGTTGTAGTTGCGACAAAACCCAGCACAAGGCTTATACATGTTCTCAGCACCCGCGAGACGTGCTTGACACTGCGTAATGGCGAGGGTCTCATGATTCTATATTTAGTGTCGCGAGTCCTGGAGGCCGAGCGGCAATCAGTCTACCCAAAGTAGAAGGTTGCCTTGGATGTTTGGTTTGCCGACCTGCTCAACACGGCAGTAGCTTGCGTTTCGCAAGACGATTGACACCCCGAAAAGTACGCACTTACTCCCATCTCCAAAGCCTGATTGCAGATCCAACTAGACCACGGATCCTGGCCCTGTGACACTAGGAACTAGCCGTCACAAGGAGATCCCTTTGACACATAAAAGGTCCGGCTATGCCTGCCTTTGGGTCCCGGTGCGTGACACGCACGATTTATTGAAGCGTGCTTGTCGCTTCACACTCTTTAACAGTTTGCTTGCGCCTCAGACCTCTTACTGGGGAAGAAAATAAAGTCGGAACCGGCGTCATGAAGGCTCTTGTTGTTTTGTCCTCGTTTCTGGCACCGGCCGCGGCCGTGGCTGTCGACTCGACAGTCTCCTATGATGGACACAAGGTCTTCCGTGTGCCCGTTGCGGACGACGGCTCCCTCATCCAGGGTGTCATTGACAGGCTTCAACTGATTCCCTGGCAGCCGCCTACGCGAAAGGGCGCCTTTGCCGATATCCAAGTCGCGCCGAGTCAGCTCGAGGAGTTTCAGAAGGCCATGCAAGGCCAGGATCTCATTACAATGCATGATGATCTCGGGAAGTCCATCACACAAGAAGGAACATTTATGACCTACGCTGGTACGTTGCCGAATGCTGCCAGGGGGAGTGATTTGAGGAGAGAGTCGGGAGAGAGAGAGGGAGAAGAGTGCACGAGAGAGAAAATTTTGCGTCATTAACACCGTTTTGATCATGGCATCTAGCTGGATCCGCCAACGATACGTGGTTCGATTCGTATCACAGCTACGACGACCATGTGCAGTGGCTGAACGACCTCGGCGCCAAGTACTCCAAAAACGCCAAGGTTGTAACCTCTGGAAACACGCTGGAGGGAAACCCAATTACTGGCTTGCACATCTTTGGAAGCTCAGGTGGCGGGAAGAAGCCTGCCGTCGTCTTCCACGGGACGGTGCACGCTCGAGAGTGGATTGCTTCCATGGTAAAAGTGTTCCCCTGGTGTTTCCAACCCTCTCAACCACGGGCATCCGGAGTCGCTAACGGATCACAAGGTTGTCGAGTACATGACCAACGAGCTCATCACCAAGTACGGCTCTGACAATGCCACCACCGCATTCGTGGACAAGTACGACTTTTACATGTTCCCCATTGTGAACGTCGACGGTAAGCAACAGCGCGAATTCACCGACAGTCTTTAGAAACTGGCTTTGGCAACTTGGGCTTATCATGCCTCCAGGTTTCAAGTACACCCAAACAGCCAACCGCATGTGGCGCAAGAATCGCCAGAGGACAACGGGAAGCAATTGCCTCGGGCACGACATCAACCGCAACTGGCCGTACAAGTGGGAGGGCCCAGGCGCTTCTACTAACCCTTGCGCCGAGGACTTCAAGGGCACGAGCGAGGGAGACGCGCCCGAGACCAAGGCTCTCTCTCAGTTCCTCCAAGGTGTCAAGGACGCGCAAGGGCTGAAGCTGTACATTGATTGGCACGCCTACTCGCAGCTCTTCATGACACGTAAGGCGGCGCGATACAATACCCCCCCTTTCTTCCCAACTGTGTTGTTATTTGCGGCTAATTCTCTGCTATTTTTGTAGCATACGGCTACTCTTGTGACGCCAAGGCACCTAATGACGCCGAGCTACAATCACTAGCCAAGGGAGCCGTCGACGCCATCTACTCTGTGCACAATGTCAAGTTCAACTATGGTCCGATTTGCACAACTATTTACCAGGCCAGTGGCAGCAGTGTCGATTTCGTAGCCGACGTTGTGAAAGGCGATTACATATTCACTGCCGAGTTGCGAGACACGGGCGAGCATGGATTCGTTTTGCCGCCGGAACAAATTATCCCTAGCGGTGAGGAGGCGTTTGCCGGAGTCAAGTATCTTCTCCAGAATATGAAGTAAGGCGACCAGCGCCGGAAAAGATTTGTTTGATTCGGTTATAGTAGGCCAATAGATTCAGTTTTTGGCGGTCGATGGTGTGATTTTGCATTGTGACGCGTTTCTATTATCGCCTCGTCTCGAATACTTGCTGTCGCTGTATAGACGGGTGGGTATGGTAAGATAACGGGAGATGCGGAAAACGGAGCAAACGTAATACATTGCTGTAATTATACAAATGTCTGTACAGTAGCGAGTGGCTGGTGATAAGTGAAATAATGCCCTTGTCGATTAGCTCCCGAGGTAATGGGCCACGGAAGAGACTTGGACGCTGTCACACACGCTATCATGAGTGGAATAAATGTGGTTCATATGGGAGATGTGTTTATAGAGTGGATGTATCGCCTAATTGCACAGCTCAGAGATTTCTGACACGGCCTTGTCCTGAAGAAAGTGTTTGTTGGAACGGAGGTGCAAGATATGTAGTCATGCACTGAGAGGATCAAGGCCTTGATGAAACCTTTCAAAGACAGTACATTCCATGAAGTGACTCTCGATTCGCATCCTGACAATCTGTAGGTATGAGTTGGGGTGGATAAAGGAATTTTTCGTCCACACGTGTGATATCCTCCAGCCGTTGAACGTGCTCTGTGTGAATGAAGGCGGCAAAAGCCATACAACTTGAGTAGTTGCACCGAGCTACCCCAGCACTAGTGTATGCAAGTAGTTGCCAATTTAGGCGTTGGAAAGGTCCGTAGATGGCTGGGTTAAAGATGGCTGCCGCGTATGTTTCGGCAAGAAACGTAGCAAAATGATGAGGAGAGCGGGAAAATAACCCACGTGGGTGGAGCTCGTGGCACTACGTAGAGTGTCATTCCAAGTATTCTGTCAGGGTGGTCGATTGTTCGAGAACCAGAAGCCAGTAGCATGACTCGTGCCCCGGACGGCAGCTTGGTAGACTTGAGCAGGCGGATGTGCTGGTATATCATGCGTCGTCACCAGGGGCCAGATGTTTTTACCTCATCGAGGCCGCGAGGCCTTGTGGGTAGTCAGTCGCAAAACCAATCGGATAATAACGGTTAAACAGTACCTTTATTTCCTTCAAAATTAGCAGATGATGGCTGTACTGATAACCTGGCTAGTATAGAGAGCTACATGTTTACTAGTGAGTTTTTCTACTCAAGTAGCGCGTACTGGCCGCGGATTCGGCATTCTGGGTACATATTACGCGATTTCGTCCATGGCCAACTCGACTTGAACCGCCAACCACGAGACACTCGGTAGCCCTTTCACCACCTCACGAAATTGCGAAACGTGAAAACGCCGTTATTGGTGTGGTCATGTGCTACATTCCGACGACAAATTTGTGTTACGGCAGTGCCAGCGAAGGAGCCTTATCGTGGACCTCCATGCCCTCTTGGAGAAAATGCACTCACAATGGTGGCCGTTTCCCACCGGCTGAAATATCACAGGGGGCTAGTTGCAAAGTATAAAACGTAGAGGCAGCACCCGCGACTCTAACTTGCCATCGCCACGTTGCAAGACTGAATGAATGACAGTCACCTCTGGGCTCCTCATAATTCCGCTCAATTCGGCCATGCAACTCGGTAGACGTGCTCATTTATTTCGGAAACTTTGCCATGTCTAAGCAGCAGGCAGACAAAATCCCCAATGTGGTCCAGACGACTTCACAGGACAGGCACACGGCGGATGCCGACTCACAAGAAAATGACGGCACCACACATGTCAAGGGCCATCCGGTGATTCGCAACGGTAAGCATGGTCGGTTGTACACATTTGCCGGGCGTTTCTAACACCCCCCTCTGTAGGAGCCGACGTGTCCAAGTATCTCGTCTCGGATCGCGACGATGGTGATGCGGCGCTCACCTTTCGCTCCATACTCCTGGGCACGGCTTTCACAGCTCTGTCCAGCGTCATCACCATGCTCTACACCTTTAAGCCGACTCAGATGCAGGTGTCAGCCGTCTTTCTACAGCGTAAGATTGTCCACTTGACGTGTATTTTGCTCCTGTCGCTAAAAGCCCGCAACATAGTTCTGGTCTACATTGCTGGCGAGGCGTGGGCACTGGCAACACCGCGGCCGGACCGGGTGAAATGGAAATGGCTTCGCCGTGTATTTCGATTTCTCAATTTCGGACAGCCCTTTGGTATCAAAGAACATGTTGTGGCGTCTCTGATTGCCTCTTCGGGGAACAACGGGCTTTCTGGTGTCGAGATCTACGCCGTGGAAAGACTGTTTTACGACCGACCCGTGTCTGCCACGACAGCAGTACTGGGCACCTTTTCCATCTCGCTCTGCGGCTTCGTTTTAGCCGGCGTCTTGCGACCGCTCATCGTCTATCCGGCCGAGATGGTGTACTGGTCGACGCTGCCGCAGGTCGTGCTCTACCAAAACCTCCATTTCGACCAGCGCGAGAACCGGTCTCGCTTGATCAAGTTCGGCTGGGCTTTGGCCATCGCTGCCGTGTGGGAGGTTTTCCCCGCCTACATGGTGACGTGGTTTGGCGGCATCTCCATCTTCTGCCTGGCGTCCATGAATGCCCCCAGTGCAACTCGCCGCGTCTTCACAACCATCTTTGGCGGCGCGTCTTCCAACAAGGGGCTCGGCTTGCTCAACTTTTCCCTCGACTGGCAGTACATCCAGAGCGGGTATCTATCCCTGCCACTGAAGCAGCAGTTGAACTCGTGGATTGGCTACGGGATATGGTACGCGGCGATGCTTGGGCTCTATTACAACAACGCCTGGGGCGCCAAAAGCTTCCCCTTCATGTCGACGTCGCTTTTCAACGGCAACGGCACGAGATTCAACACGACGTCTATCCTCAACGGGCAGGGGACCATTGACCCAGAGAAGCTTGACGGCGTGGGTCTTCCCCATATGACTGCGACCACGGTTTGGGGGTACTTCACGGCAAACTTGGCCATCGGCGCCCTGATTACCCACGTCTTGATCTTTTATGGCAAGAATATGACTCTCGCGTGGAAGCAAGCACGCAGCAGGGCCCAGCCGGATCCGCACTACCAAGCCATGCTGAAGTACAAGGAGGTTCCCATGTGGTGGTACGTGGCCCTCTTTGTGCTGTGTTTTGTCGCCGGGCTGGTTGTCAACATCAAGGGAGAAACCACGCTGCCAGCATGGGGATACATAGTGTCGCTTCTCGTCGGAGCATTCATCGCCCCGTTTTCCTGCGTTCTTTACGGCCTCTACGGTACCGGGATTGGTACCAACCAGCTTTCCAAAATGGTAGCTGGTGCCATCCACCCGGGTCGACCGCTTGCCAACCTCTACTTTGCGAGTTGGTCTCACCAAGTCATCTTGCTGGCTGTCAACCTGGCCAACTGGCTCAAGGTTGGCCAGTACACGAAAATCCCCCACCGCATCATGTTTGGTACCCAGGTCTATGGCACGTTGCTCGGAGCGGGATTCAACTATGCCGTCATGACGACAATTGTTACCAACCAGCGCGATGTTCTTCTCGACCCCACGGGAACGAACATCTGGAGCGGATCGACATACCAGAGCCTCAACTCTCAAGCAATCACGTGGGCGCTCGCAAAGCAAATGTACAGCGCCAGTGGTCGGTATGTGCTCGTTCCTCTCGGCCTGCTTATCGGTGCGGCCTTGCCAATTCTGCATTGGGCTCTGGGCAGGGCATTTCCACGGATTCGAGCCTGGCCGATCAACACGGCCATTGTTTCGTCATTTGCTGGGCAGGTGTACTATGGCAACACGTCCTGGATTTGGTCATCCATCGCGGTCGGAGTCTTCTCGCAGCTATGGCTTCGGAGGAAGCTGCCGAGGATATACAATAAATACAACTACCTTATCGGAGCAGCATTGGACGGTGGATCTCAGATTGTCATTTTTGTCTTGTCCTTTGCCGTCTTTGGCGCGAGCGGACAAGAGCATCCCTTTCCAACTTGGTGGGGAAATCCGGCAGGCAGTCCTGACCATTGCCTTTGAAAAGCATCCGTCTTCACAATCCTATCCTGTCGTGCAATAGCAATTACATGAGGTGCCATCGAAATGTCATGGGTTGTAACCTCTTGCCAGTCTGTCATGATGCCTAGTGGTGCTATTTAGACCTCATGGGACGCCGGTTTGAGCGCAGCAGCCTTGTTTTAGAGAGCGAAAAAGGGGAAAGACACGTATATGAGGACAAGCGGTAGAGCCAAAGGGGCGTAGGCATACATTGTCAAGATACCAGACTTGTTCCTATTTCAATGGCCTTGGCCCGTTATGCAACCAGTACAAAAAAGATAAATGCCAACCTAGCAAATTAGCGGGGAGCAAATAAAATACATGACCAACATAACCTAATCACAGCGTCTATAGACTGTAAAAGAAGGAGTTAGGAGAGACGTGGAGTTTTATGGTAGCCGATATAAACATTTATGAGAAACATATTGTAATATAGTTTCTACTAAATTACCGTCTCCCAAAGATTAGAGGTTATACAGCCTGACTTAACCCCACGTACGCAAAAGGAAAGGTGCATGTATTGTGAAAAGAATTGTGGCGTCTCCTGATATGTGAATCATCCTATAGGGGGTTTCTGCATTCTGGCGGCTTTCATGTTATTGGGCGAAAGTGAAAAGTGTGACCAGGCTTACCTGACTCTATAGGATGCCAGCAGACTAGACTCCTAGACATAACGCGAGAACCGAAAGATTGATATCTAGCGTCTCATCTGGTGGACAGCAATGGCCCTGAAGCTATACGTAGATGTCTGGTCAAATTCTAGCAAAGCACCCGTCAATATAATGCCAGCGGAGATACATGGGCTAGCAATTGCATGTATTTAATGCACAAGATACTAAATAGAGAGCAATCCATATAGTATATTACTCGCACTTATAAAAAGAATGGCATGGCATCCACCAAGTGTCATGTCTGGTGCGGGGCATCCATTAATCTCTGGCCGTGTAGTAGGAACGCAGCTTATCGCCTACCTCATCCGTATACATGGGGTACGCCTTATATTCCTGCGTTTTGTATCACTATATAGGTATGCTGCAGGAATCGTGAGGTTTGTCTCTTTGACTACCTTGGCATATAATGGACCCATTGCAAGACTGCACGTTGGGAAAGGGTATTATAATTCGGGCTGAATATTCAGCCGCCAAGTCCCATGCCTCTCCAACGGGCGTTTGAAGTATTTGAATGATGTGTATTATACGCGGATTTTACAAACCCTAAAACCTAACTCTCCATAGGAACTACTTTCCCTTGTCTCCGACAGAATTAGCCCTGTGCTTTTACTAGCGGCCTCCGTGATTTGTATGGGAATAACTCAGAACTGCAATTCAACAATTATTCATCAAAGTCAGGTACGGGCTGAAAATACACGTAGAGACTTGGCTTGTCAGGCAGGATATAAGATTTTACTCTGTCCAACCACCCATCATTCTCAGGCGCTGTTTGCAAATTAAAAGTATAGAGAATCTTTGCCATAACAACCCGAGATTGTGCGTTGACGAGACTACAACTGCCTCTGTTAGACATGCTGCACAAAATGGACAAAGAGTCATAACGCTTACGCTCGCCCAATGCAGTTCCTGTTGCCAAAGCTGAAAGGTTGTAGGGCACAAAGATCATCGCTCGAGTATCTCACATCTCCCAGAAAGCGCTCTGGACGAAACTCAAATGGCTCAAAGAAGTTGATCTCGCTGTGATACGCGGCCCAATGAGGCACAGAGACTATTGTCTGTGTAATCTCTCTTAGCACGGGTGCTGACCCTGAACATTTACAGTAGAATGGACCTGAAATTACCTCACCTGGAACAGGATGGCCTGCTATCATTGCACCTTCCTTTGGAACCACTCTGGGTACTCCCATCGGCACTGGGGGAAACAGTCTTAAAGCCTCGTCCAAACATGCCTTCAAGTAGGTCAGCTTAGCAGTTGAAGCAACTGTTATATCTTTTCCATGGCAGAAATAGGACCGGACCTCCTGGGTTGCCTTTCTAAGTGCCTCAGGATTCTGGACCAAGTGATAGAAAACACCGGTGAGATGTGAAGATGTGGTGTCTGAGGCTGCTATGATGAGGAGGGAAGTGTTCTGAAGCATCTCGCTTTTTGACTAGAAAGCCACCCAAGTCAGATTTATTTCAATGGGTTGAATAATTTCGCAGTACTAAAAGCGTACCAGGGGAGGGTCAGCTACGGTCAATAAAGCTTCCACCATATCAGGAGGGTCTACTTTGGTCTTGAGGCGCACATCCAGCTTCTGTTGCGTCGAGTTCTCATGTTCTTGGAGCCGTGCCAGCAAAGCCTTACCCGCAATGGTATGGATAATCCGTCTTAAACCCAGAGCAAAAGACACGTGGAGAATAGCAGCTTCCTTTGCGCAAAATGAGACGGCTTTAACCCACGAGTCGTAAGCCGAGTTTCGCAAGCAGCCAAAGTCGGAACTAAGGACAAGCTTTCCAGAAATATCAAATGCAAAATAATTAATCCAGTCGCGCACATTGATGGCTTGAGTCCCATTCTGTGAGTTGGCAGCCAACCGTTGGATAAGAAGACTAGTGTACTCCTGCAGATTGGGCTCATACAGTCTGATGGCTGCTTCGGACAAGCAAGGAGCCAATTTGTGACGGAGCTGATCATGCCTACGAAGGTCGGCCGTGAAGATGGTCGCCGGTGTGTTTGGGCCCAGAGATTGGAACATGCGATGCTTGGCCATCTCGGGAGCTGACCTACCCTCGCGACGCCATTCATAAATGTCCCCCCAGGCCCGCGAGCTGATGAAGGACAGTTGGTTAGGAGCAACACGCACTACGGGGCCATGCCTACTGTGGAGGGTGTGAAAGTCGTTCGGCAAATGACCTAGCAAGTATCTGACGTGATAATATAGGACGGTTGCGCGGCCGATCAACGGGCCTGGATACTTCCGCAACGCATGGAAAAAGATATTCCATATCACGTTGCCGATCCAAAAGATGGCAAACTTGAGAATGCGGCATAATTAGCAGAAACAATTGACATATAGCACACATTCTTGCACTCACGCTGCCAAGGACCAAGGTCAGGATGTTGTGGGTGGACTCGACTGGCATTGTGTGACGTGCAGTTTTGGATGTAGCTAACTGGGAGTGAGAATGAAACACGCTACATTAAGAAGGTGCCATGACATGATAACATGGTTTTGAAGGGATAGCTTTATAATTTTGCACTCAGCCCATCTGCTTGTTTAGACATTCTCTCCAGTGGCCGGTCCTGTGCCCCCGCAGGCATACATGCTAAACTTGGGCTAGGTCACTCAGGAACGAGGTATTCTGATATGGTAGAAAAAAAGTGTCAGTATTTTCCGGGAGACGGTGTTTAAATCTCCGACTACTTGCAGGTAATCACAACATTGGTACGTGTCAACGTGGCACTCCGGATTATCCCTAAGCGCCTCTCAGCAGGCGCTGATTCAGAGCGTCATGCAATTCTCCTATTACTCTCTCTTCCTGCACTCACATCACATCGGATTGCATTGTACGGCCGTTTCGTGAGTAGTCGTGTGGCACAACATGAGCAAGAATTACATTCCAACGTTATGTCGCATATCCTATTTTGGCTTGACAGGCCGAAAGAGGGGGGCAGCTGAAATACGAAAGTATTGTGGCTTTTCCACGGGCATATCAAGGAGGACGCCCGCTACCGAGACTACAATTTTATCGGGTTATTTGTGGGTATCAAAGAACCTAGTGAGTATTCTCGTTGCCTGACCATTATTGGTACTTGGTCCTACGACGTATTTCTAGTCTACGGATCGTGGAGACTTTCATCACCCAGCATGTTAGCGTCTAAGTAAAGAAAGGATGGTTCATTTGCCAGAGTACCGTTGCCACGTACCTCAAAGCAGCGCAAGTACGATGAGTATCTTCTGTCAAACTCTGCATAGATTACTCACCAAAGAAGGAAAGCCGCTAGAAAAGTGCGACTCATATACCGTTCTCAGCAAGCTGACATTCAGCCCATGCATGAGATGGCTCCTATGCCGGTTTGATCACGCCATCAGGAAGCTTTGACTCATCCCCGGAGTATCTGTTCATGGTAACGGCAGATATCATATTCCCAGTCACGCAGTACAACATGGCACAGATCAGCCGCCATTCTTGGGCAGAAAAGTCCCCAGACAACAGTGCGCCTAATTCTGCGTCGATTTGCCTCTCCTTCTCCATCTGGTATGCGTATGCAACCGCCTTGGCGGCGTCATCCCCGGAAGTAGATAGCAAGTTAGCAAGAATGACAACGCCGTTGGTGGTGAGAAACTGCTTGGCCTTTCCCTCTCTCCAGTACCGCATTTCCTTATCGTAGGATGCAATGTCGTTGGACTGAAGCATATGGTCTGAAAAGATGCGCACAAATCGCGCCAATCTGGGCTCTCGCAAATCCAGATTCGATCCGATAGAGAACTTGGCCGAGTTCCAACAGACCCTGTTAGATGGTTAGAAAAGTACAATATGGCTGAATTTGTACTGCTAATGGAGCGAGAGTACGAAAAACTCACATCACTCCCCCGTCGTTGAAACGATGGTCCATGAAGTCTTGAAACGTGCTGAAGTCCTTGGTCGGAGTGGGATGGGTAATGTAGTCCGTTAGAAACTGTATGAGGTTTCTGCCACCGTTCCCTCCGGTCATCATGTCATGCGCCAAAACGGCTTCAATAGACTTCCAGATAGTGTCTTGTAGAGGTGTTTTTGGAGAAAGCTCTCTGTGGTTTTCTGGAGGCATAAGGGATGTGAAGAAGCTTATATTCTGTGAATCCTGGTGTCAGTTGTGACATTGGTCCTCTGGGTCTATCCGGGGTTCTGTCGTACATGTTCATGTTCGTGAAGCTCCCAGGATTCTAGTATTCAAAGAGTTAGTTGCACTGCGCTAAATTGTGTTGAAATATAGCCAATAAGTACGCAGCGGGAACTAACCATCGAAAAGCAGAGATAAACACTGCATCTCAGCTAGCATTTTTACTACCTGTGCATCTGGAAAGGGGTACATGTATGTTACAAAGCGGGAGCTGCCGTCCGCCACATACAGCAGTTCTTTACGAGCCATGTCTGCGATAGTGAAAGCACCCGGACTTGGCGTGCGTTGTGCCGTCTTGTCCTCTATGAAAGCTCGTAAAATATTGGTGTATCCATCAACTGAAGCTTGCCAGTGAATATTCTGACGCACACATCGGATGGACGTTGGCCACGGGAAACCACCTGCCACCGGGTCGAGAGTAATAGAGTTCTCATCAAGGAGGGCATGTGTTTCCAGAGCGCCGGGAATATTGTAGCCATCAGTAGAGACAGAGCGCATGTAGTTGTTGAGCTTGAGGCTAAACGGCTTCACGTACGGCGCTGTGTCTTTGATCCAGTCATAGGAGTACTGAATGGGGAGAATATGGGGGCGGTCTTGCTCGGAGCATAGCCGTTCCAGATTTACAACGAATAAACTGTTAGCGGTCATTACCCTACTACTGAAGAAGTAAAATTGTCTCACGAGATCCTTTTGGTTGCGTCATTATAATTGTGGTGGTTTGGGGTAGTTGGGTGTACGGAGGGGTTTTATACTTCTGCTCAGCCCACCTCTTCCAAGAGAGGTTCTAGTTGCGACAAGGGCTAACTATATAAGAGCCCGGAACAGTAATGCCAGGAAGCATTACGGTATGTGACTACATACCAGCTTGGCAGCAAGGGCGTGAATCCAACCGGAAGCTTTGACAAGGTTAAAACGCACCAGACACGAGCATCCGAGCCCTGCCGCATGTATACAGTGTCCCAAAATGCCGTCATCTGTCACGAACCACTGAAAGAGCAGCCACAATGCTACCAAGGTAGCCGGCGCTTCGTATCGACGTGATTTGAATATCAGGTTGCCACCATTTTGGGCACCTGTTGCATTGCTGAACGGACTCGAAACTAAATACGAAGCCCTCCCCGCGGTCCACTATCCCATGGATCAGATTAGACATTTGTCCAACGTCTTCTAGCAGTAGCACCTTCCTCGCTGTTCCACCATTCAATTCAATATCGACAAGACCGGAATCCTCAAGCATAATGGAGTGTCCATGTGCCCGCCGCAGCGGCCCTTGCACACCCTCGGGTCGATTCCAAGACAGGATCCTTCTCTTGCTTGGATCATTCTCCATGTTGTTGACGCTAGTTTTCAACGCTACTGGCCATTTCCTCCCCCCGATTTCCCCAGCTGCGAGTCTGAATGAGGTAGCAAGTCACTATGAGCAACACTCTGCGGGTGTGAAAGCTGGCAGTCTTGGACTCCGGTTCGTGTCACTGACTTGGCCCCTTTACACCATTGGGCTCCATAACCAACTCTGCCGCATCCCCGGGGTTCCATTGAGCGCCATTCTCTTGCAGGTGGCGGCCGGTTGCGTTTTCAGCTTCGGATTTCCCATAGCGGCTACCTTCGCATCAGCTGCAGTCTATCGACCCGATCGAGACCCTGCCCTGACTCAGCTTGCCAGCGACCTGACGTGGTTGTGGTACAACAGCAGCGCCGGTCCCATGGTGCTGCAAAGCCTGGCCGTCTCCTGGGGCATCTTGTCCGATACCAGATCGAAGGCGCCGATTCCACGGTGGGTTGCCTGGGCTAATATGCTCCTCCCTCTGTGGTGTCTGTTGGAGTTTGGTGTCCACTTTGTCCATGGGGGACCGATGGCATGGAATGGAGAAGTTGTGTTTTGGGGAGCATGGGCCGTTAGTATTGTGTCTTGGGCGCCACTTGTATTCTATATGTGGGTGTCTTCCGGCGTGGGTGACGATTCTGTCGCCAAGTAGTGCCGTCCCCTCGGGTACAGGTGGTCATTAATCTCTTTAAGCCACATGTGTTACGCGCCTTGAGTTGGCTCGTTGGTGTATTGCGTGGCGGATGTGATGTTTGCTTAGCTCTTATAAATGTGTCGTACGGACATACACTCTTTGCCTCTAGGGAATTGGATAAGACACAAAATCATTCAAGGCAACCTTGGTGTATGAGCAGCGCTAACCTTGGACCACTACATATGCGAAGTCTGGTGATAGCTGACGAGGGCAGATATAGATTCCATCAGAGGTAGATGGGCTTGAAATGGGACTACGTAAACGTCTTATTCACTCGCTACCTTGGAGTAGATGCCGCTGTACGATATGAGGAGTGACTACAACTGCTGCGTACCAGCGTGGAATTTGCCTCGCAGGGGGTGTTTTGTGGCTGCCGGATTGGGCAATGGAAGCACTTGATGGTCTTGCACATAATCTTTACAGTTCCAAAACGACGAAAAGTCCATCGAAATTGTCAGAGTAAATCCTCCAAAAACTGCGGCCTCGACAGCAACTACACCGAGTGTTCAGGGCCCAGTTGGAGCTGTCAAAAGTGAACCATACACATAATAGACCACGAAGCGCTGGTCGGAATAAGATTTAAGGTTGAAATTTCGTTTCACAGCCTACATTAGACGCGCAGTCTAACCAACGTCTCCGAATTTCAGCCGCACAAAGTCAGTCAACAAGTTGCCCGTTTCTTGTGGTCAATGATAGCTTGCCTCTATCGGGTCCCAGGAGATTTCCAGCCATTATTCCGTGAACAAACTCAACGCGAACTCCTTTCTGACATAATGGGGCACCACCAAATGCTTACTTGGCAGCTGGGATAGGCTGTTGGGAGGCAAGCTTCATAAAGTTTGCGAGAGGGAGGTTGAATGTGACGGTGGTGGCAAGAGAAGTGTCAGCAGCATTCACCTATTGTTGCCGCTGTAACCCGAGCCTATATGCTTCATTAGAAATGGTTGATATCGTAGAGATTCGCTGTCATCTGGCAAGTTGTTCGTCGATCTCGATAGTAAGACATCAGATCCCTATACGAACCAGAACCGAACTAGCAACTTTGTTGGATGTCAGCCACCGCTACCCGTTATCGTGAGCTTACAGTGACTTTATCATGTCCAAAAACGACCGGGACGGATACTTCGTCAAGGACAAGAGTAGTTCTGGTGCAACTGGAGGCGGAACCCCTAATGACTCCTTTGCGATTCAGAGGGTAATTAATGTGGCACAAGGCAAAGGTGGCGTGGTTTGGTTTCCTCCTAGCACCTATCTCATCAGCCCTGGCCCGCGCTCCGATCTTGTGTACTTTTGTTTGCCGCGCCAATATCTCGCGGGCACTGGCGAAGGAATCCCATTCGGTATCCCTCCACAAACAGGTCCCATCACCACGGGTTGAAATTTTTTCATCACTTACAGGGACATTGTTCACATCTCGATAGTCGACCAGGGTACTGTTGGAAAAATTGCAACTATAAATGCGGGCAACGACGGTAGCTATATTGGCATCAAAGTGGATGGGCCACTCACAATCGGCCAGATTGTGAATTACATTCCAGGGGTACAAGGAATCAGAACAGGCATGCATATCAAGGCGTTTGGTGCCGTCATCCAAGCAAACAATGTCCGGATCAAGCTCACAGCGGCGAAAGCAATATGTATTTCGGGGACAGGGGCGATCTTGCTTCTGGACAATGTTTGGATACCAAATTGAGATCAGAGAAGCGAAGGGTTTCCCGGTATTGAAGCCATGGACGACGGAGAAGTCATTTCCGTGAGATTCAACCGCCATTTGACCAAAAAAGGCTCCAAAAGGTTAAACGAGCGGATAGATGGCTTTTAGTCAAAGGGATATGGCTTGCCACATTCAATAAGTGAAATGCCCTCGCCATCCATTAACTCTTCAATATGAGCTTCGCCAAAAACCTCATAGTTCTTCCCTTTTGGGCGCACAACGATACAGCCGAATAACATGGCTATCGAGTCTCCAACCAACACTAGCGAGGTTCTCTGCTGAGTCGCCGTACGGTTTATCGAGTGAGCAACCCCGATATCCATTTACTGGTCGAATGTCACCTAGCGTCGTTCGAATTCTGCTGGTGGCCAAGGTCACGGGCCAATACACCGTCATTGAGCGACCAGTTCTGATATAAAGCTTCCACCGGGCATGTCGTCCTTCCTCTAGCCACGTGGAGTTGACGCCTCAAGCAAGGTTTAGACCAGGGAAAAAGGCGCAGAGGTCAGTACATCAGATGATATCCTCGCCTCTATGCAATGTTCAATGATCCGCCTCCTCCTCTTACAAGGAAGCCAAGTTGCATGGTGGCGCCGGGCAACTTCACGCAGATTCACACCCACCTGGTTGCTCACGGCAATGCGAGCCCGAGGTCCAGGACTCGAGATAAAGTGGGTAGTTGGAGCACTTCGTCGAGGCTAGTCACAAGGATCGCAGACCTTGACTTCTCTTGCAGCTGGTGGCCTTGCAGACTGTAACCCCGGGCAAGTAGTAAGGGTTCGGTACAAGGCGGCCAGGTATTTAGTTTCATAGTAGGCCGCGATAGGCCCGCTGTGGACGGTGTCTATGCCCATCCTCAAGTTTACATGATTCTACCACCTATTTACACCATTTTGCCGTTGTGCTGTATCTTCCAAATCACCATCTTATTTCGTATCCTTCATAACCGAATGCAAGAGGTTCAATGGGTCCCGTAGGAATTGTCCTCCACGGAGGCGCCTCGGAGTCATGGGTAGGCGACGCCGAGAGCTTCAAAGCCACCAACGCCTTTCTCGACAACTTGGTCAACAAGGCAGAAGCATCTCTTGAGCGGGGCGCAACCGCCGTTGATGTGGCTGCCGAGACAGTGGCGGAACTGGAGGATTTTCCCGAGTTCAACGCGGGCAAAGGATCGGCTGTAAATATCGACGGCTGCTTCGAGGTGCGCGAATATATTTGCCCAGACCCCTTCTACATGATTTCATGTGCGTCTACAAACTAACGTGGAGAGATAAAACGGCCACCAGCTAGAGGCTGGTATTGTCAATGGCGCAGACTCTGCGTACCGCGCTGCCGTTTGCCTGCGGACGACCAAGAACCCGATCAAGCTTGCGCGGGCCATGCTCGACCGCCGAGGCACGACGGCGCCCGTGTTTATCGCTGGCGTCGGCGGCGATCAGCTTGCCCGTCGCTTGGGTCTGGAAACGGTGGACAACAGCTACTTTGGCACGGAGCGACGCCTGAGTTACTGGCGCCAGAAGCGCCCCGACGTGTCTGAACACGGCACGGTCGGGGCCGTTGTGCTGGATTCGCATGGGAATGTGGCGGCAGCCAATTCTACGGGCGGCATGACCATGAAGCCGGTCGGGAGGGTTGGCGATACGGCCATCCTGGGATCTGGGCTGTATGCGGATGAGCGAGTGGCAGTGGCATGGTATGTGAAGCGACCCGTGGTTCCGCGCGTCTCGCTAATGGGATTCATTCATTTCACAGCAGCGGTGGGGGCGAGGCCATCATGACGAGCATGCTGGCCGGCCGCATCGCCAATTTATACAGGAGTGGTGTTGGCATCGCAAAGGCCGTCGAGCAGGCCATCTGGGAGGCGACGCGGCTCTGCCCGTCCATCTCGTGTGGTGTCATTGCCATTACATCCGACGGCGAGCGGACGACCCAATGCAACAGCAGGATCTTTACCATGGCATCGGCAGGCGATGCGGCGCGATGTGGACGCCAAGTCGGGCTGCTTCGCTGCACCATGCCCATCATCGGCCCCTTGTGCTGCTACGAGGACGACATGATGCAGATCGGAGTGTCGAAGCACCCGACACGGCCAGGCCAGCTCACATTCAAGCTCAAAGGCACGAGTCTCGCAGGCATGGATAGAGAGCAGGTGTTTGCCTGGTTTGGCACCCTTAGACGCGCTGCGAAGGCTCTGGTTGAAGTTGTCGGGTCGTCGGACGTGGCCATGATGACTTGGCCAGGCTGCGACGGCGGCCATCTGTTCCCTGTGCACGGTCGATATGCGGCGGAGGAGAGGAGCAGGAGCAGGAGAAGCACGGAGAAGCACTCTGCCATTTTCCACGAGACGTCCATGGTGATCAGGCGGGCATGTGCTGGGGGAGATGATGGCGTGGATGAAGGTGGCGAGGAAAACGACGACGCGGAGGAGCAAAATGGCCGGCGTGCATGTGGGCTGTTCCTGGTCAGCGAGGCCGAGGCCCAGGGGGCTGTTGAGGCGCTGTGGGGGGCCTTGCAGGGCGGCCTGCGGGAGGCCTTGCAGCCGGAGGGCCCCCGAAGCCCCTGTAGTGGCCCCAATTGCCCCCGTAGATGGTCCCTGCTGGTGGACCCGGCGTCGGCTGAGCGCGACGAAATGCTGGTGGCCTCGTCCTTCCCCGATCACCACTGGCCCAACCCTGCGCCCTTTGAGCACCATGGATCCGATCATGGCTATGCAGAGCTTACCGCTGCTTTGGGGCCGAGGAGCTGGGATCTCGACGGCCTGCGTTGTTTGGCTGCCGGGTTGCGGGACAAGTTGGGCGGGCAGTCTGGCATGTCTGGTGTGTCTGGCTAGATTGAAACACCACCAGACGGCACTTCCATGTTGTCTTTCTGCGTTTATCCATTGTACTGCTGAATCACTCAATCATCTCTTTACTCCTTTACTTGTCCTTCGCTTCTCAATGGTCACAACAGCATCTGATCCGGCACCCATCCGCACACCATGGCCGTCCGCACCCAACACGCCAGTCGGCCACAGGCAAACAACACCACGCGCTTCTATCTCAGCATAGCTGGTACGTCGACGGCATCTGCAACATTTGAACACACACCCAAGTCGACGTCTACTGATATATCCGCCTCTCTGTAGCCATCCTAGTCTCCAACTTTGCAAGTGCCCTCTTCCCTCTTGGCACCGCCCTGCCATGTACGGCGGTATTCCCGTTGGCATCGCTAACCAACCCGGCAGATGACCGCCGTCGACTCCAGCTTGTCATCCTCAGCACACGTAGCCGTTGCCTCGCACTTCAACCGGACCAATGTCTCGACCTGGCCCGTCACCGCCTTCTTGGTCTGCTCCATCACCGTACAGCCGCTGTACGCCAGCCTGTCCGACTGCCTCGGCCGCAAAACCATCTACCTGTCATGCGCCGCCCTGTTCCTGCTTGGCATCAGCCTGGCTGCCCTCGCGCCTTCTTGGACTTGCCTGATTCTTGCCAGATGCGTCTGTGGGCTCGCCTCGTCAGGATTAACCATCATGGGTATGGCCCAAATCTGGCATACAAACGTAGAGTGCTGTGGAATTCTGACTTGCCGAGCGAGATAGGCTCCGTGGTATTGACTGACCTTGTCGGCGTCAAGAAGAGAGGTTATTATCAGTCGATGAATTATGTAAATTTTGGATCAGCTTCTGCGTAAATAGCCTAGCCCTTTACCTCGCTCGCCTTTTTGGCACACTGCTATGTCACGTACTTACTCTTGTCTGTGTAGTCTCGGGTCGGTTTCAGGAGGTACTATTGTGGACCGATTTGGTTGGAGTTGGTTGTACAAGGTGTGTTGCCCGCATGCCTGGTATTTTAATCTTTTCCCTTTTGTCTCCTTGGTCATCGAAGCTGATACTTTCTCTAGATTCAGCTACCTTTCGCCCTTGTCACTCTCATCATGGTGTATTTCTTCATACCTTGGACAATCGATGCATCGGAGGATACGAGTCCCCGTGATGAAACAGCACAAGGCCGACGTCTTCTCAGTTTATTCGATTGGACCGGTGCTCTTGTCCTCGTACGTCGGCTCTCCTGATCCCCGTCTCTGTCCTGCAGCGCTAATGGATCCGTCTCAGGTCATCTCTCTCCTGTTGTTGGTCTTCGTTTTGGGAACTGCCGGAAACGTGCTCCCCTGGACGAACCCTTTCATCTTGCTGGCCTTATTCCTATTCCCTTGTACGGTGTATGTCCTCGTCCGAGTCGAGGCAAAAGCCCAGAAGCCAGTCCTTCCCCCGGTCCTAGTTCAGTTTCCGTTCAGAAACATTATGGTTAACGCATTCTTCTTATCTATCATCAATTACATTGTAAGTTTCTTTCCAAAGAGTTTTTCTCCAAAAAAATTTCTCTAGACACATGGTGCGTATTGTATAGCTGCGTATTACACACTAACCTTACCAAGGTCCTGTATAACGTTACATTCTTCTTCCAAGCCGTGTTGCTGGAGACTCCTGGGCAAGCCAGCACTCACCTTGTCGCGCCTTCCATCGCCTTTACCGTCGTCAGTGCGATTTCTGGGGCGACAATTGCCAGGCTTGAAACCCCCAAGCCAACGCTACGAATTAGCCAGGTAATGCTGCTCTGTGGTGCTGCAGGGCTGATGGTCATGGCAACGATTCTTCCGAGGACGGAAACTCCGGGTGCACTGTATAACCTCTGCCTCGCATTGCCAATTCTGGGCGTCGGGATGATGGCGCCAAGTGCGTTGCTGCTTCTGCTCGGAATGAGCGATCGCAACAACCATGCGACCCTGAATGGTGGCTTTATCATGATGAGGTCCCTGGGCGGCTTTACAGCAACGTCCATCAGCACGACCATTGTGCAAAACGTATTCCAACAGACCATGCGGCCCTTGATGACTTCTGAAGAGATCAAGAAGGTAAGCCACGTTTAGTCGCACATGAGAAGATGGAGGCATGTTCACTCATGCGGAATCAGAAAATTAACAGTGTTCGCTTGAACATGGACAACTTGCGAACTCTAGAGGAGCCACTCCGGGGCCAAGGTAGCCAACACCTCCTATTGAGGACATGTGCGAATAAATGCTGACATCAGAAACCAGTGGTCAACGCGTATCGTACGGGTTTTATCGTCCTATTTGGGCTGGTGATCACCCTGTCAGTTCTCATCATATTTGGGTTTATTGGCGTTTCCAACGGCCAAGTTGTTGAAGAAGCGGCATCCACTGCAGGTTCAGGCAGTGTGACTGAGATGGAGGACCTTATGAGAAACGCGGACGATTCTGATGGCTGACGCAGACGCTGTTGCGATACTTGTACCATCCATGCCTAGTTGTTCCACAGTAATATGGTAATTTTGCAAAATCAAACGAGTGCCCCCCAAAGAATGAAAATGCAACAAGGTCTATTATGAGTACGTTTCAGCTATTTGAGTCGTCATGATGCCTTGTCACCAGCTACAGCCTGTTCGACCTCTGGACAAGTCTTGAACACATGTTGCAGAATCTGGTGCGCCGCCTCCTCGGCACTCAACTTGGTCACGTCCAGCTCCAGACTGGCGTGGTCCGGACCCTCGAAGCGGTGAATATCTACGCCGCTGCGGAACTTGTTGAGCAAGTCGCGGTCCACAATCTTCCCATGGGCCTGGCGCTCAGACGTGATCAACCTCTCGACATTGGTGGCCTCGTCGCAGCTCATGACGACGGACACGAGCGAGCATCCCCTTGCGCGTGCCGCATCCAGGTATTCAGCGCACGTAGCGCTGCCCACGGGGTCGCTGGACTGGAAGTCGGTGAAGAGGTAGGCAAAGGCGTGGGTGGCGGTGCTCTGCGCCAGAGAAGAGAAGACGGCGCTGCGGATTGCGCGCCGCAGGTCCTGGTATCCGGGCTCGGTGCGGTGCAGGACCGCGTCGGCCGGGTTGATGAGCAAGTGGTTGTGGACCAGGCGGCCGTGAGCCCCTAGCATCTTCTGCAGGCATTTCGCGACGGTGAGCTTGCCCGTCCCTGGGAAGCCATTGAGATGAATGATGGGGAGGGGCTTCGGTGCTGTTGTAGACATGGCGTTTATTTGGGGAGGGGGTTAGAAATGTGTTTTGGGAGGGATGAAAAATGTACTTTTGGGAGAGATGGAAAGGGGACTAGGAAATGGGAAAGGGAGGCAAATGAGCAGCAGATATCTTGGCTTCTCGAGATATTTATCTACTGTCTCTGGTGGTCTCTGGTGTGTAAGCCTGTTTCCCTCCCCCCACCAGACGCTACACACAACCAAGTTCTCATACTCCTACTTTTTAGACTGGTACGGTTTTACACCGGGGTTGACGTATATTGTAGAAAGACACAATTTCAACGTTGCGCGGCAGAAGTCGATATATTCTGAAGCTTCAACTACTGTAATGATCAGTGATGATTGTTGGTTTGTACAAGAGCACTGTAGGTACTCCGTACAGACATGCCGTCGCCGGCGCCGGCCACGAGCGGATACAAGCAGAGGCGGCTAATGCTCGTCGACGTGCTCTGCCAACAAACCCTGTCATTCCAGCGCCGTGCGAGTCATTGGGATGGACGCGATGCGACGCTGCGCCATGCAGGGCCTCCAGCGTGCGAGGTGACTCACAAACCACCAGACATGTGCGGACATTCAAGCCGCGGGCGCTGAGCCGGTTCTCGGCCAGCGCGGACTTCCGGACCGGGAAGGTCTAGTCGGCTGTCGTCAACCGGGTTGCTGCGACAAGCACCAGACGATTACGGCGGTCTCAACTGTGTGTCCCGCCATGCAAGCGCCACCGGCAGCAGCGTGCTCGGCAGTACGTACCACTCGCGTCAATGTCCGTCCGGCAGGACCCGTCTCCCCGCGACTTGATTGGTCCTGCGAGAACATTGAAATTCGGGCGCGAGTGAGTGGGGCGGGGAACGGGTAGCGACGTCATATGGAGCCGTGCGCCCCTTTTCACGAGGGCCCAGCATTCAATCTCGCATTGGCTTTTCATCACTACGTACATCAATTCCGAGCGTCCGGGTCGTGTGACAGAGTACATGTGCTTTTCCTGCAGGGGCTTTTGTCCGCAAAGGTCCCTTGCGGGGCACAAGACGCGTCCGTGAAACTACTCTTACCCGCGCAACGAACATGAACATTATTATTATTCGCTCCAGTCACTCATTAGCCGGGCATGGGGCTGATGTGTTTTATCCCTTTTGACTGTGAGCTTCCAATGGACATTTTCTCTCGCTGGAGGCGGTTTCTCAGAGGAAGATGAACTGTCCTAAAAGTCTTTGTCAGTTGGTGTTACACTGTTTACCGACACACGCCACGAAGTGGCCAGTAAAGTCGAGGTGGATATGCTGAAGCCGGCAAAGATGTAACTTTTACAAAGAGATCTCACTTTATTCTGCATAATACAACTGCCGCCATGTCAAAAGCCAAGGCTGCTCCGCCCCCGTCCCCATCGACGCGGCACCACATCCGGATGGTGGCCTGTCCATTCTCATTGCGTCAAGTCCCGAGTTCCGAGCTATGCACAGCTAGCTCCGCTTAGGATGGGAAGTTTTGTACAGGGGAGCGTTGCGACAATCTCCCATCGGCGGCAATTGCTCGCACGACAGATCAGCGCACGTAGACGGCAATTGCTCACGCGACCGAGGGGCCCAAACGGCGCAACACAAGCAGGCGCGTTCTACAACCTTACATTTAGTCCAATTGGGGAGACATCATGAGATGGGTCTAGGACAACACGACAAAATCGGTGTATTTGACTACGAAGCACATGTACAAGTCAAGTGTCACAGCCGGAGGCGGGATCCCATTCATTATTGCGGCTTCAATGGATATTTGACAAAGTCGTGTTTGATATTGAGCCATCTACAATCTGTGACGGAATTCTATTTGCCAATGGAAAAGTACACCTCATAGGCTCATACCCTGCAGTACATTCAAGTATACGCTCATACACCGTGGTGTATTCAAGTATACAACAACACACTGTAGTACGTCATGGTGTAGACCATGGTCGCCAGGTAGGTGGTCTCGTTGAATACTCTTTTGTCTCCCGTTGTAGATTGCCTACGATGGCAAGCTTACAACAAGCTGAAATTGACAACTCCCAACCAAAATCCAACTTGTTTCCTTCATGGAGCGCAGGCAAGGCCCTTGAGTCTAGGCAGAAGCTGGACGTCTCGCACATCGTCATGCTGCAAGACCCAGCTGAGGAACCTCTCGGACCCAATACCCCATCCGGTCGTGTCGAGGGCCTTGAACTTGCGCATTTCAATGTACCAGGCGTAGCATTCTGGGTCGACGTGGTGCTGCTCCAGAGCGGCCAGCGCCTCGTCGGCCGTCGTGTGCCGGTTTCCGCAGCCGACAACCTCGCCCAGCCCCAGCAGCAGGTCGCCGCAGAGGGCCTTGCTGCGCGACGCGTCGGCGTAGGCCTGGTAGAACGGCACGCCGAGATGGTCCATCTCGACGACCCAGCAGGCGCCGCCGAAGCGGGCGACGAGGGCCTGCTCTCCCTTTCGCTTGAGCGAGCGCCCGCACTCGGGGCGCCCGGCCACCGTGTATTCCCACATGGTGCCCTCGCCCTTGTCCATCTCGGGCAGACGCAGGGCCTCGTCGAGGGTGACGGTGGGGAACTTGTTTCCGTTGCGGGCAAACAGCTGCAGCAGGTCCGCCATGTGCTGCGTCGAGCCCGCCTGGGCCTTGATAACATCCCCGTGCCTGCGGAGCAGCTCCTCCGTCACGGCCACAATGTAGCGGTTGGCCACGTCCATGCCGGCGCCGAGGCCCCCGCGCAGCTCGCACTCGACGTGGCAGAACTGGTTGAGGTGAGTGCTGTCGTGGTCCTCGCCGCGGCAGCTGGTGCCGACGTAGTAGGCGCCCCGGACCTTGTCGTTGTAGCGGAGGGCATACTCGAGGAGGAACTGCTGGGAGTCGGCGAGGTAGGTGTCCTCGCCGTGCAGCTTGATGGAGACGGGCATTGAATCGGACCCGAGGCCCATGGGCGAGCTGATGCTGCCGGTGGTCAGGGGCACCAGCAGATAGCTGTAGTCGAGGTCGGGCTGGCGGAAGAAGTCGATGGAGGCGTGGAAGAAGGTGCTCTGAATGTCGAATAGCGACTGGTACCACGGAGACTTGAGAGCGGACACGGCGAATTCATCTCCGAGATCCCAAAGGCGCGGCACTGGTTTCTTGCCGTTTGCGGGCTGGATGGAAGCACCTCTGGCGGGCAGCATCTCTCCCGAGAGAGGCTCATTGAGCTCTCTAGCTCGGTTTGCCTCGACGTGCGCAGCCATGGTGGTTGTTGATGTTGATGATGATGATGATGACGACGTTGTTATTCTTCTTGTTGTGATGCAAGGGGATGCGTTAGGTTCTATAGTTGGAGTACTCCTTATTCTTCAGCGAGAGACTGGCCGTATTATATACTCATGTTGACACATATCTCTCAACCGATTTCAGTTCCATGAACCAAAGTCCAACAACAGCAACATAGACGATGCCAACATCAGCCGCCATTGAGGTCAATGTTCTGGTGTCGCGTGAGACTGGGGGCCTTGCATGCAGCCCCGTCCTTGTTGCGCCTGCTGGAGGGTCCAAATCGCTCGCACGGCGCCGGGGCTGTGTCTGGTCCGGTCAACATTTGAATGCTACCAGACGATCCAGTCATTACCTAACGGCCGACGGCCTGGTCCGGTGCGCTCAAGGCTCCGCAGCCGGGCTGTAGTCCGGCCTGGTGGGTCAACTGCAATCAACATTGGAATTGATGTCAATCTGGTTCCATGTTCGCTTGGTCCAACCTTGAGTGTCGCAGCGCACATGCACCAGCCTACAGTGGGTGGATGGGCCCGCTCTACAGTGAGGCCCCCCGTAAGCTCAGCAGGCCATGACCACATGCAGTGACATCTGATTGGTGAGCCAACATTGAAAACTTCAAATGTTGACTTTTCAAGATTGAACCAGACGACGGTCACGCGATTTTATGCGTCTAGATGTCACAAGAATGATTCGGCTTCGGCTATTGAGTCTACTATCAAGTCCCATGTGTGTAATTGGACTTCATTTTCCTTCTTTATGCACCAGGGGACAAAAGTTGCAACTTCTTGCACTAAGCGTTGCCGACTGGCCGCACGAGATATCCTGATATTGATCGTACAGGACTATCGGCACCAGTTAGGGTCGTATAGCCACAGTGAGAGGTATCAAGTATTCAATCACATCAGCCACCTAACTATCGCGCTCTATACAATGATGTACTGAAATACATTAGTCTATCAAGTTGAAACTTGATTTACTATAGTATATTAGTCTAGTAATTGATTCAGCCGAAGGCTGACTCTACATTAATCCATAAGTTTTCCGAATAATGAGGGTTTGGTGCAGGCTTGACAAATAAGTTTCTATTGGTCCAAATTTTGTATGGGAAATCGCGAAAGAAGGCTGGATTGGTTGGTGGCTCTAGAAAAGTGGGTAAAGGACAGCCACCGTCTGTCGGTGCTTCTTTGTTTACTTCTCTGTTTACAATCGTTTACAATCGTTTACAATCGTTTACAATCGCTAAATTTGCCCAGCGATCTGTTCGTTTGCTTGGCCAGCAGCCTTTCTTCCATTATTGAAACAGATGTACCGCATGGTTGGGTATGGATTATGATTCTAGGGGTAATATTAGTCCTAGATCTGAATTGGCAGTCCATTGCCCGTCTTGCGACCGAACAAAATCACCAAGTAATTTCGTTAGCAGGAGGAAATCTGCCAATCCAACTACAACCTGTCTGGAATGCCGGGACCACCGCAATTCCGAGGTAACTGACACCATTGATATACTATATATGCCTCCCTAACCTGATCAAGCGTGCCAGGTCCAAAGGTGCCGTCCTTGCATTGAGAAAGCTGGCTGTCCGTCCTACCTCAGCTGAGAGATCTGCCCCGAAAAGAACCGACAGAGACGCTGGCCTATCGCCTCCTAACCAGAGATCTGGAACCCAACCTACATCGCCAGAGAAGCTACGGCAACAACATACAGCTAGGAGTTTGTTCGGAGAGCCAGGCAGCCAGCCGCAGATAGTGCTGGGGACGCCGATCCCACCAACCCAAGCGAGCTCGCGGCTCTTCCGGGCTCTAGCTCCCTCACCGCCTGTGCCGCCCTCGACCGATCCTGTCGCCTCACATTCTGATCCATCTACTGTCCGAAGCAGCACGACTGGTGTGGACTACTCTTACCTGGCTGTTAGGTTCCACAAGGGCGGGAAGGACTCGCAAGATGATGCCTCCAAGGCCGGCGCCAGGGCCAAGCAGGCCACTATTCGGCGCGACCATCGTTCACGACGCCGTGCAGGGGAGGCTGTGTCACTAACTCCCACAATCTCTCAACTCGGCGTCTTTGAAGGTTCTGATGGTCCTGGAGAAGGTATCCTTGTGCTGTGGTCCCGGCAGTTTGTTCAAGCTAACCACGGAACGTAGCTGGGAGTCAAGATCGACTACAGGCAAATGAGCTCCCAGATGGGGATGGAATGACCAAGGAAGCGGATGACAGGGGACAGTTCTCTGAATCTGATGTTGACGTCGAGGACTATTTCAACTTGCTGCTTTCACCTGCTCGACCACGGAAGTACCTCGAACACCTAGGGGTAGAGTCTGATTCCGATCTAGGGGACGAAGACGGGAACGATAATAGCAATGCCTTGGACGAAAGCCCTCTTCGCTATTGCTCGCGGCAGCCTTCCAGAAAGTCAGGGCCTCGTCGCCGTGCTCGCCGTGGTCCTGCCCCTGGTACAGGAGGGCGGCCAAAAAAATCTCAAAGGCAAACTCGATCGTCGGGGCCGCCACGACGGTACCGGAGTCCAGTGATGATTCCACCTGAAGAATCGGCCGTATTTCACGCACAAGATCCGGTGTGGAATGGGGACCTGGACGCTTGCGCCTTGACCTGTCGTGATAAAGCAATCCTCCGTGAGTTCTGGACAAAGCTGGACAATGACCAAATGCAATTTTGTGGTCGATGTCAAGAGCGTTGGTTCCAGATGAAGATCGATTCTGATGGCATTTGTGCGCGTTGCTGTCGAAAGGATGATAAACGCGGCCCTGAAGAGCCGTACTTCTTCTCTGTGGACAACCAGTTGGATTTTGGCTCCGTACCGACTCAATTGCCTCAGCTTACACCTACTGAAGAGTCTTTAATAGGCCGTGTTCACGTCCACGTGAATATTATGCTTGTGCGGGGCCAGCAGTACAAATATCGGGGACATGTTGTTCACTTTCTCCGCGAGGTTGGCTTGGTGTACAACCAACTCCCGCTTTTGCCGCGGGAGTTGAACACTGTATTACTCCGTCCTTCCAATACGTCGTCCCATGCAAACCTTAGCCGGCAATTCACCCGCCAGTTCCGTGTACGCCGCCAGCCAGTTGCCATATGGCTTAACTACCTCCGGCGCCATCATCCTGGCTATCGATGCATCGTCATCGACGAAGAGCGGCTGAGTCAATTGCCTCAAGATGGCAATGTCCTGGACGACATCCCCCAGAGCCAGGTGGAGGCTGCCGAAGTTGGACCCGAGGAAGATGAGGAGGCAGAACCGGACCTGGAGGACGAGGCTGCGGTGCCGGACCTTTTGGCCAAGGACACGGAGCTCGATGCTCTGCGGTCTATTCTTGCCGGAGAACCAGAAGCTGAACCAAGGCTTTCCACAAGCTTCCAGGAGCAGGTGCAGCACGAGCTGCAGCTTCCGAATATACGGCGCACACCCATTAATGAGTTCAATCGCTCTCATGCCCTACTCTCCTTAGCTTTTCCCTGCCTCTTTCCTGACGGGAGAGCCGACTTTGTTGAGCCTCGGCTACGGTCAATCGACTACAAGGACTACATCGAGCACGCGATGCGCTGGCATGACGGGCGTTTTGCACGCCACCCGACCTTCCGCTTCGTCGCCTTCAATACTCTGATGCGGTCACAGGCCCGTGCACGGTCCAAATTCTTCGTGAAGCAACACGATGGTAGTCATGAACCGCTCACACGGGAGCAGCTTGTTCAGGCACTGGAGCACAGCGAGGACCCTGAGGCGCAGGTGCTAATCAACTCAATCACAAGACATGCGGTACCTATTCGCGGCACGCGCCCCTTCTGGAACAGGAAGAGGCAGGACCTCGAGGCCTATGCCTACAACCTTGGATGTCCTGGTGCATTCATCACATTCAGCCCGGCAGATTTACACTGGCGGAGTCTCTACCAGCACATGCCCCGATATGATGAATGGCTGGCTGCGTCCGAGTCCGAGAGGATGGGTCTCTCGCGCCAACTTTTGCGTCAGAATCCTCACATTGCTGCTTTCCATTTCTACCGCCGATACTGTTTCTTTCGAGATATCGTGTTAAGCAAGAAGTTCAACATTACGGATTACTGGGATCGGTATGAATGGCAAGGGCGTGGCAGTCCGCACAACCATGGCCTGTACTGGATGGAGAATTGCCCAAGAGTCGACATGGTGGATGAAGCCGCTCGTGATGTTTTTGCACGCACGTGGGGATTCCACATCACTGCCATTAATCCTGAGCCGACTAGGACTATGCCCCAGGGTGAGGGTAACCCCCTGAGCGTAGATCCACTGAGTACAGAACTGACATTCCTGCGTCTCTCACAAATCGTCAACCGCTGCCAGCGCCACAGATGCAATACCACATACTGCTTACGCGTAAGGAAGAGAACCGTTGATCTGGCGAGGGATATGGAAGGCGCTGCTGCAGATATCGAGGCGGCCAATGCGGCCAATCCAGAGCGGGAGTGTCGTTTTGACTTTCCTCGTGCCTTGCGGGAGCTGGCCGCAGTGATCAGGAAGGAAGGCAAGTCGTACTATGTCTTCGAGGCGGCGCGGAATGACAACCTCATGAATCACTTCAATCCCGCCATTATACTAGGCTGGCTAGCCAATATCGACATATCTCCTTGCACCAGCCTACAGGCGGTTATTACGTACGCTGCCAAGTATTGCAGCAAATCTGAGAAGAAGACTGAGCCTTACTGTAAGCTTGCAGACCAGGTTTTGCCGCACACGGCACACCTTCAGCCGCTATTATCCTTCTCCTCTCGCCTGATGAATAAGCTGATTGCCGAGAGAGATTACTCGGCGCAGGAGATTTCCCATCTTCTCCTTAACATTCCTCTGCAGGAAGGCACGCGGATGGTGGTCTCTGTCGACTGCCGTCCTTTGGAGCAACATGCACGTTCGTATCGCGTGGATGAAGATGTCAACGAGACCGTCGGCAGCTACAGGAGGTATCTCGAGAGAAATGACCAGCACGAGGATGCAACTTACCTCGAGTACCTGCAATCGTATAATCTCAAGACGTGGAGGAGACTCGCTGCCAACGCGAAGAAGAGAGTCCTGTCTTACTTTCCTCGATACAGGTCCGTGGAGGCATCTCCCCAGTTTGGTGACTTCTGCCGTGTTAAATTGATGATGGCTCATCCGCATCGCTCTCCAGAGGAGTTGCTCACCGTGGGCGGGCAGCGGTTCGATTCCTTCGCGGCTGCGTACAGGTTTTGCAGAGAGCAGCACCGTGACACCCATGCGGACGATCATTATGGGGAGCCAGATACAAATGAATTGAGGGCTGAGGACGACGAATTTGAGCTTGAGGTCCATGAAGAGCCCATTGTGGATGAAGACTGGCATGAACTCGCCCGCATGCTTCCCGACCGCCCGCTGGAGGAAGAGGATATCGACATGCTCGGCCGCCGAGACATCGACATCAATTATGATTGGACCCCTCACGTTGGACGGTATACTGATGACGGTATTCTCAAGGGCGACTACTGGAAGCAACGCAAGGCGGCAAACCGCCTTGACCTTGATGTGGATCATCAGCCCTTGGAAGCTCGAGATTCCCTAAACCGGGATCAGCGCTTAGTATACGATACCGTGATGGACCACTTCCTGAATCAGGAACCCTCTCAGTTGCTGCTCCATGTGGATGGTGGAGGTGGTACCGGGAAGTCATACCTCATTAATTTGCTCTCCGCGCACCTCCAAGCCGCTGCTGCCGGGAGAGGGACACCTGTTTGGCGTGCCGCGCCCACTGGCGTCGCGGGAAATCAGATATCGGGCACTACTTTGCACTCCCTGTTACACCTTCCAATCAACAAGGACTTCAAGCCCCTCTCGCCCACTGACATGGCCCAGCTCCAGAAGAAGCTGAAGGACATCAACTACCTGATCATCGATGAGAAGAGCATGCTGGGACTGCGACAGCTTTCTTGGATCGATGACCGCCTGCGCGAGGCGTTCCCGAGTAGGAATGAGGAGTTCTTTGGTAGTCTTAACATCCTTCTGGTTGGCGACTTCTTCCAGCTTCCACCCGTGCTACAGAAGCCGCTCTATTACGATAAAGAGGTGCAGGGAGTGGAGATCAAAGGCAGGAACGCATATAGACGCTTCGATAAATCAGTCTTCTTGAAGGTTGTCCAACGGCAACGGGGCGACGATCAGAAGGCGTTTCGCACAGCTCTCGAGGAATTGCGGCTCCTCCAACTGTCAGTCGAGTCCTGGAAACTCCTTTCCGGTCGAGTACAGGCGAAGCTAGATGATCTGGAGGTCGCCAGGTTCGCCAACGCCTTGCGAGTATACGCCACGAAAGATAGGGTGAACGAATATAACCACTACCACCTCGACCGCCTCGGCCGGCCAGTCATTCAGGTCAAGGCTAAGAATGTCGGCCTTGGCGCGGCTGCGGCGCCTGATGACAAGGCGGGCAACCTTGCGAAGCAGATCCCTATATGCATTGGCGCCCGTCTGATGCTGACATCTAACCTTTGGCAGCCAGTTGGTCTCTGCAACGGCGCTCGCGGTACCGTTTACGATATCGGCTGGGCACCGGGGGCTGACCCAGTCCAAGACCCTCCCTGTGTTATCATGATGGAGTTTGACAAGTACAGTGGACCTGTGTTCCTGACCACCGCTGATGGCAGAAAGATTGTCCCGATTCTCCCAGTAGACAGGGACTTCCTCATCGGAAGCACTCTCTGCACTCGCACGCAGTTTCCCCTGATCGTATGCTACGCCATTACGGTTCACAAGTCGCAGAGCATCACTGAAGATGTCATCGTGACAGATCTCTCCTGTCGGGACTTTCAGACTGGTTTAAGCTACGTAGCTGTCTCTCGCGTAAAAACGCTCCAGGGCTTGATGCTGGATGCGCCCTTTGATCGTGGTCACCTGTTTTACGAGTCTCCACCAGAGGGTATGAAGATGAAGATGAGGGATGAGCGGCATAGAAGACGACAGGTCCTTACACGGAATCCATATAGGTCAGACCACGGCTCTGCATAACTAGATAGCTAGCTAAATGTAATGGCTTAATAGTTGCTTGGCCCAAGGACTCCCAGCCTTCGGATGATCGTACCCCTTGCACCCACAGCTCTAACGTGCAAGGGGTGGCGTAGTATTTTACTTGATATACTACGGTATACTATTGAGTGTATAATTACAATATTGCAGTATATTGGTGTATACTTGTCAGTTGGTAATATATTCTGCCACAGACTGTAGGTGCCTCAGTGTCTCACCATTGTCCTGTCAGTGAATCCTTGTATCGAGAGGTGCTCCGGAATAGATTGTGGACCTCGGAAGTGAATAATTTCATGCACTCCCTAGTCTACCAACACTTGAAAGCCACCGAACAGCTGGGAAAGCCACGCCTCATGAGTATTATCGGCAGATGCTCTAACATAGTGACTAGATCCCCTGTATGAAGGGGCAAAAAAGACCCGTCACTATGGGTCTTGCGAAAGTTTCGTACTTCTATCTCCACAGCCTGTAATCTTTCCTGCATTTCTAGCCTTGGCAAGTTAGTATTACCGCCATATGACCGCCATACACCATCCTTTAACGACATATTAATACCCTCACTAATTGCAGGGAATTATTCTTGCTTGCCCTGCGCCATCATTTGACTTTTTTAGCACAAGTTGTTTGCCCAAGGTCCCCCTCCGTTTGGATCAGCTCGCAGGCCTGATTCGGTGAACCCCTGATAAATCAGCTTGATTAGAGAAAGGCGGAGCTTGAATTGATATTCGAGTTTCTCAGGGTATGTTCAATTTCATTAGCCACCTTGATGATCTGCCGTACTGGCGAAAATGCTGCAGGAGAGGGCGCAGATCCGGCCGTTTTCATCCCTGTAAGTCGCTCCTTCGAAGCTTTTGGGATGAGGAGTAATTTGGCGGGTCTAATGCGAACCTTCCAGAGTACAGAGAACTATAGTACTCTCCTTATACTACGGACCACAAACACCATCGACGATAGGTAAGGACCTAAGCTTGGAGATGTCAACAATGCTGTCTCGTACAGCTGCTAAAGCCGTTGTGCGCTTTGACGGCTACAAAACCACAACATAAAGGGGTTAAATTGTGTGGAACTCCGTGTAAGCCCAAAAAAATAAGACATTGTGTTCTTTATAATATGTGATACATTTTATTATACGGTAAAAGCCAGTACCGCTGAGGATCAGGAGTCGTCTACCGCCGGCCGCCTTCTTCGCTCTCTGTCGCCTAAAGTGCTCCGGCCCTAGAAGTCTCAACCGATCGTTCGACTGATTAAAGTCGAAGCAAACATGGATGTACCCGAGTCCAGCTCCATTTGTTGATATCCTTGCTCATGTGAGGCGTACTGCGAATATGCTTCCCGTAGGCAGGACAATTTTTATTGCCGTAGCTGGCTCTCTATTCCCCGACATGCTCAAGTAATAGGTCCCCCATCGTTTAATTATAACTAACCAGCCCTTGTTTATGCTCTTCTCCATGTTCCAGGTATCCCCCGGGCGGATACTATTTATTTAGATAATCTCGTAGAAACTTGAAGCAATCGGTAAAACGTTCTAGAAGCTTGGCGGTCAGAATAAACTTTCCTCTCTGGTCGCTGACAGTACTCATAATGCTTGACAAATTTGAGAAGGTGGGTATCTGTTGTGCATTAATCGCGGGTATCACTCGGTTGAAGTGATCTACTCACCGTTGCTCAAGGACGTCAATTGCCGCGTCTGTAACGACCTCGGCTCGCATAGCAGGTTTAATTAGGTCTTGAAATTCAATACAGTTGCAAATGGCCTGCGCTTGGATTTTAGAAAACTTCTTATTGGCTAGTTCGGTTGACTTTAGTTCTCGGCCCTCTATCTTTAAGACGCATCCGAGGCGGTTCGACACACGCGAGATTGTTTGGTTGCAGTGACCAGTTTGGCATCAGGGCTATCCGAAAGGTCTCTATAGCTTCCCAAACACGCCTCGACTAACTTGGTATCGTGATAGTCCCAAAACGCGCTATTGTCGCTAAACATTAGGCCGAAAAGGTTGGTAGCCGAGGAGGAGATGAGCACCAGACCACCTACCCTATGAATATGGTGACCCGATATGCACCATGGCCAAATAAGTCCAGTACGGCGGGGCATTCGTATGTAGGTCTGCCGATGGTACTGCATTATCTGAGCACCAGCTGCAACAAAGTCGGATCTCAGAGACCGGGCGCGGGCCGTGAGACAATGGCATAATGTGTCATGATTTCATGGCGCATCTACGGACTCCCCAGATGCGTCGTGGCTGCTCCATCGCAGGATGACTTTTGGTCTTGTGGGTTGTATTGTAATTACCGTTTCCTAGCCCTCAACTTCTTACACAACCTCGATAACGTTATCGGTGTGCCCCTAAAGACGTCTCTGTTGGGCGTTTGACATTTCCTCTTTCCACCAAACGTCGTCCAACTTTACGGGGCCCATGTCAGGGCTAACTTCGTTCCTTGGGTCCTTGTTTGCGCCAACCGCTACCGGTTCACCTCTGTTGTAGTAACACATTCAATCTCTAGACTCTAGTCATGTTTCATAGCATTTGATGAACTTTTGTATTCTATTATAATTGTTGGTGTATCTAACGACTTTGCTGATTAGTTGTAGACGTCTTAGACCTCCGACAAGGCTTGGGAAACAGGGTATTTTGTCGTCGCTGATGCATCTTAAAGAAGTGGTTTCTCTAGTCATGTGTCAGCAGTCTGAAAGCACAAAAACGCACGCAACACACGCAAGTCTCACCATGTTGTCCATTCTGCTAAATACTCGACTGCACGAGGCATCTAAACACGCGATATTGGGCTCGTGCGAGCGCATGTGTCGCTCATAATCCTTCCTGGTGGCAAAGCCTAGCCCCAGGGCGGCACAGTCAGGTCGGACGCAGAAAAAGACTTTGGTGTGGGAAGCGTAATGCTTTCGGAGATCGCATGCGCGGTGGAAAATGCTCCCTGATCTGCAACCTGCATAACTGCATCGCCAGTTTCCACCTTCGTCAAGAAACCCCATCTCGTACACATCCCTAGGAACCCAGTCGCTCGCGTTGGAAGACTCTGGAGAAGCATCTTCCGTCGTCTCCGTGTATAGGTGTCTGCTAGCAAGCCCGGCCGATTCCCCTGCCAAGCGCGTGTCGAACACGTTGTCCAACTCCACAAGGTGGCTTCGCGGGTCAAAGGACAGGCCGGACTCTAGGCAGAGGTTTTCAGCAAAAGCTGAATCGTCCGGGTCGCCTCTGGGAGAGTTAATCCACTTTATGGAATAATGGTCTGCCATGAGAGACCCGGATATACCGGAGTACATGGCAGGATATATCATATTGTCGGGGCAAGAAGCGCATTCTGAGTTCCTGCCTTTAAGGAACGGCGGCGTTTGATAGGTCGGCGGTAGGCTCCACGGCACATGTTGGGGATGACTTGCTTGTAAATTCCACGTGTGGTCCTCCTTAAAGTAATCATTAGGCGACAAGCTATGATTCAAGTGTGGTGATGAACAGATGGTGGTTGGTTGAAGCGGTTAATACAAGGACCAGGCGGATTTGACTTACAGAAAGCTCAGCATTCTCTAGCGGCGGAACTCCTGATTGGAAAAGAGCACATCTGTCAGTGGATGAGCCATCCATCATGGTCAGTGGCAGGCCTGCCAAGGGGGAATTTGAAGGCGTTCAAAGTGTGGATTATATGCAATACGTGCTGCGCAGTAGTTATATGTATCCTGCGTCGAGGGTGTACATGGCATCATCCGAGAAATTATTCGTTTAGACTACACTTCATAGATGCGGTGCCAGTTCCCGACACCATGGAGCACACCGAAGTGGCAGTGAAATCCAGGTCTTCATGCGGAGTAACCGTGCGTGCCACTTGACTACGAATGTACTTTCTCGGGTTTGCGTACGGAGTACTGTTGTGCTACCTTGAGGGCTCAGTCGAGTGGGACATGGCAAGGGTGCTTGGCTCAAAACTTGGACCAACTGGGCAGTCAATCAGTTGATGGGCACCGGTTCACTGACAACTCGACCCCAACGCTGTCAAGTATCGCGACAAGTGCCGGGTGGCGCATTGTTTCTAGCGCGACGAATAGGGGATAGAGGCGGACCCGTCCCAAACTCTAAACCGGGGGTCGCATCTTGTCAGCTGGTCTGATTGGGGGAATCCGCACCCCTTTGCTAGTTTAGGTATGGCGTCTCGCATTTGCGTGAGCAACCGGCCGCACTAATCTTGCATTAGGTTTTCATAATTCCTGCAGGGCCAAACATTGAATTTAATGGTTTTGGTTTTCCAGGACATGCTCTGCCACCGTTGCTGAGCAATGCCTGCGCGTCATACTAGGTCTGTCAGTCTCTCGTTATCTCGCGCTGCCATCTTGTACCGGTATCCAGCCGACCATTATGAGCCCCTCGGAAAAAGACTAGGCGGCTTTGAGGCCTAGCCCGCCAAGACACCAGACAGCTCTGCCGCGAACCGAATTTTTCTTGAGCGGTATTATTACCTTTAATAACATCTTTCCTTGCGCTATCCCAATCTAGATGCGCTGCTATCTCAGCTTTTGGTCCGGTCTCCGGTGCCCATCGAGGCAATGCCGTGTTTCCCCGCCTCCGCCGAGCGACCCCAGGTGTAATTTGTTTTGATATACCCCAGGGACAAATCGTATGCTCTCCGGCACTTTTGGTCATTTACGTCGCTCCACGGCATTCAGCTTTGTGCTTGGCCCCTGTCAGAGGCCATAGTGAGGAGAGAGAGAGGGCCGAAAGGGCAAATTTGCACGCTGGATATCGGGGTATTCGGCCAAGGGTCCGCTATCGCCGGATCCCCTTGCCCCATCACTGAACGGTTAACCCTATAACCGTCATGATGGCCCCTGTCAATATGTCGAGACCAAGTATGTCATTTAAGTCAAGAGCTATAATTATACTGCTACCTGCGCGGGTGGAATAGTCTCGTGATGCGCATGTTTGGCCTTCTCCTCGGAGCAGACAGCGCTAAGTGCCTGGAGGCAACGATACTATATAACCGTCGTGACGTGAACAGTGTGAATGCAGTTCCAGAGGCCCACCTAGCTCCTGTTATGCTAGAATCCTTGTGATCTCGCGTGCTCCTTTCATCAATGTCTGGGCATTCTTACAATGAATAGTCTGGATTGTAAGAGTGATTAGGATATGTGCTAGATTCTGGTATTATGTAATCTTTATAAGTTCTCTAAACCATTTGCTCAACACCTTCCAGGCATGCTTTGAAGCACAGCAGCCATGGCTCGAATCTACAGAGTCGCAAGGTTGGTCAGTCTTTGTGAAAGAGCAAACAGTCTTCTTTGCCGACCCGACAGCACGCAGTCGTTTGCAATTCGGCCCCAGCGATACAGGCAAGCTAACCTAGACGGTCGAGTACGCTGGTGACTTAACTCACTCCAGGCTAAACATCGCGGTGCTACCGGACGAGTTTCTCCTTACATAGCGGCCCACGTTGTTTATTCGCCATCCTGCGCTAGCGTTTCCAACCCTATACCGCACAGTCATCAAGAGAGAGGGCAAAGTCTCAGCAGCTGCAAATAACTTTGCTTAATTCTTGATAACTGTGGAATGGACTCGATCTCTTTATAACTTCCATGTGCAGAACCGAGAGTCGTTTCCCTGTCCGCCAGATCAGAGTCTAGAGTGGCTTATTATACTAGATGCTAATGATATTATAGCTCATCCTGCCACTGTAGTTCTGTATTGCGAAAAATAGGCATGGGTCTACGGAACCAAGTAAAGTTAAAAGAGCTATTCAAGATAAAGTCTAATTAGCTAGCAACGCGAATAAGTCTATACTAGTTAATAAGAATTAATGCAAGTGAAATTGCTTTTAGGATTAGTATTAATGATGAGGCTGGCAAGTGGCGGTCTGGGTTTGGGGATCGATTTGGCTGAGCACATTGAGAAGCTAGTCCGAGGAGCGATGGTTGATTGCGAGTATTTGAGAGCAAGGGGATTGCGAGCTAACTAGGGTTAATATAATGTAATCATGTAATTCTGTTGATAGACATACAAGTTAAAGGAACCCGGGTCTTTTTTAGGAAACCCGAAAAAGATTTCAGGTCCCGATCCGCTTCTCATATCGGATTGTTTCCAAGCATGGTAGCTTTAGCGCTGAAACAACAGGCTCGACAGTGTATTAACCATACGCAAGTGCTTTACTAGATCCTGCTTAACATTTCCTTGGATGCAACTATAAATCATGCGCCAATAACTTGTAATTGTATAGCTTAACCCTAGCTTTTTTAATTCCTCTTGAGCTGTCTTAACGGGAATGGATATCCAAGTGTCTCATTTCGTACACTTGCAAAGGCAAAGGCACGATAGTGCAAGAGCAGCTACACTTAAGTAGAGCAGTACGTTAAGTCGCAAAGAGTCCCCGGATAGTCGGTATAAAACTCTTATACAGAGAGCGAAAAATGTAGCAGACTTACTGCATGCCTAAACGATAATGGCTTATCCCGGAAAGCAAGATAAGTCAACTTCTAACTCCATATTCCTCTGCCTTCTGTGGCCAAGACGCTTCTTAGCATTAAATTGCGATGCATTCGGACTCGTCTGGATGAACGGCAGGCCTAACGTGATGATTGTACAGCCACGAGGAATTGTGGACCTTTTTGAGTTAGCTGGTTGAAGAGCCAGTCCTATGCTATGCTTATAGTAGTAGCCACTTTGCCAGATGTAGTGCTTAGGGTACGTGCCTTGTGACATGTGCTATTCTCTCAATGGTTTCAAAAGAACTCCGACAATTTGGATCCCAGTCATCTTGATCAAGGAAACCAGGGTCAGACACAAAGCAATACTCGGCAACGGTGTCTGTCGTAATACAGGCGAAAGCTCCCGTAAGGTTAAATGGCCCTAGTCATGATATGCCAGAAAAAGAAACTTGTCACATAAGTGTTGAGACGTTTCATGAATGAAGTCCTCGATTTTCAATATCCTAGACTTGGAAAACAACTTGTTTAGTGCTCGACGGCGTGTTCAGTGGTGGTTGTGGTCTAATATCCCGAACGTCGACTGTGGTAGTTTGTGGCCTTGGCTAGCAACCTATAACTGTGACGAGGGCATGTTGACTGGGCTTGGAACATGAGGTTCAATTCTGATTTAATAATCGAACTTGAGGTGTCAAAGGTCCTTAGCTTAGTGGACTAAAGATCTCTATATATACAAGAAGTCGGTGAGCTCTAGCGGCCTGAGGCAGCCCTTGCCAAGTTCCGACTCCGGGCTCTCGTGATACCTTTCTTTGTTGTTGTGTAACCTTTGATATCCGATACCTTTGTCCAGGACTTGGCCGTGTGATAATAACCGCGATCTATGTATTTTGGAATTTTATATTCGACAGGCTATTTTTTATTTTAACTTATAAGTTACTAGCCAGATCTAGTCTTACAGGTAGTAAAACCACTGACCCCCTGAGTCCCGTCAAGTGATGGCTTGACTCATGCCGTCTCTAAGCGTGTTGTCGTGACACCGCACCCCACGCCTATGACAGAATGATTAGTATATCAACGGCCTCTCACATACCTCAATGTTAAAGCAAGCTTTAGTCTTTAAATAAATCTATACCTGCCTTTCCCTACTACCTAGCTGTTATTACCTGTACTCTTTATACGTGTTCTATCTTACAGTAGGCCACCGAATCTTAGTATCCTGCACGTATTTGTGTTAGCTGCTCATGATAATCAGCATCTATAGTGTTGCTTATATTAAAGGTCTCTAGCCTCGTGGCGCTACCCGTGCTTCGATTGGTAGAGCGATACATCCTTCGGATGTACGTTCGCAGCCCTGATATATCCCCACTAGGAACCTTGGGTAACTGCTCCCTGACTATAGGCTCGGATAAGGCCAGGGGACTTAAGTCCTGCTTAGGGTTTCGCAAGAGCAACTGAGCGCCGTATCTCAGAATAGACTTCCCGCTAGATGGACACCATAGTTAGTTTGCACTTGTCCTAGAGAATTATAATGCAGATCGCGATAGAGTCTTGGTATCTAAGTAACTAGACACAAGCCCAGGGCAAGCGCTAGGAATTAGATAGTGCTTACCTCGTGGCCAAATTTGCCATTAATTCTTTTAGTACCGCCGGCATGACCGGCATGCAGCTGCAAATGAGGCCAATGCTAAGCTCGAGAGTTCTGTGAAAAGTTCGCATTAGTGTATATGTTGCTTAGGGTAAGAACAAGAACTGCTCAAGCTATCATGGAGCTCGTACGCATAGAGATAGTTTTCCCACGTCCTATTCGCGTCGTGACCGACGAGTTTCTGTCGCTGGGCCAAGGACGCAGCGGAAATGGCACATGCCCTGCGATCCTTCATTAGTATGACCTAAGAGGTAAACGTAGCATAATCTACAATAGAACGAGAACATAAAACTTACGCCAGCCCTGTCGAGAAGACACCCAACACAGCGGCTTTGCGCTTTAGAGGCAAGTTGAGGTCCCACACAAGCCACAACGGTATCGCTAAAATATAAACATCTGAAATAAGGCCATACCATCCCTGAGCCTTGAAGATTGACAAGATACTGCCAGCGCACTGGAACTCTAGCATTGTTGCCCAAATCGGCTTGCCAAAACGAGCGCAGAGGCCGAGGTATCCGGCGAAAGCAGCGAGGTTAAACAGAACCACAGTTATCATGCCTAGTCAAATAGCCCTGAGCGACCAGAAAGCACGCCTGAATATCCGGTGATAGAGCGTGAGAAGAGTCAGCTTAGTAAACATGTTGCTAAAGGTGTACATCAGAAGTGTAGCGAAGGTTGCCTGCAGTCATGGTGTATCAGTGGACGCTCCAGATAAATAGCATATACCCTGACCCTACCTCTGCCCGGTAGTGGTTATTAAGAGCTTCTCCAGGGGAAGTTCCCAGCCATGTCTGCCTTCTGGGTTATCCAAGACTGCGTAGTCAGGTGAGATACTGAATAGGTGGAGGATTGATCAATTTTTGAAGACGTACAAGATAATGCAAGCCCTGAAAATATGATGATGGTTACCTGAGGCAGAGGGTTAATATGAAGAGAATATTCACCGTAGGTTTCGGCGGCACTTACAGCAGATAAAAGGCAGAGATCTAGAAAAATGTCAGTTTGCAAGTATTTGTGAAGCTCAAGAGACATCACCACGTACAATCGTCAACGCCGACCGACGGTGTCAAACGCACCCGGGCGTAGATACGAAATCCTACAAACACGACCATAATCGGTACTATTGAAAATATTCCCGCCCGAACCATTGGGCCGCTTGAGACAGGATTGATAACTTTTGGCGCGACTCCGGGGGTAGACCGCAAGAATGGAGTGGTCGAGATGTCGGCTCCAGCAGAGGCATCGCTTGCGTTGGAACCCATTGGCGCCTGCTGCGGCTTCGCGGGGAATAGGAAATAGCTTGATATCTTGAATGCTTTATTTCTAGAAGACGTGAACTTATTCCCGTATACGGAGTCCTCGTCACTCGTGTGGCACGTGTAGAGCTTTGTAGAGGCGAGAGAGATGGAATAAGGCGAACCCGAAGCCAAGATGTCGGAGAGACCTTGCTTTATTCCACCTTGGCCTATGGACGTGGCCGGTGTTGCGTTAGCACATGGATTAGTTGCTGATATTGCCAAGATGCTCAAGGAATTGCATCTTGTTCTACCGTTCCGTCAGATCATCTGCAGGCTTCCTCCTTTCAAGTGGTGAAACCTACGTCAGCCATCGGTTTCTTATGATGGAACCATGTTCTAGCCTGCCTAGGGATGCCGTTACATAGCGTTGCAATGTACAGGCTCGTTTGATACATGGAGCATCCGAATATATATTTTTGGGGTATGAGGTGTATTGGAACTGGACCATTCAACCTGGGTAGTGAAATATTCCTGCCGTTTGGTTTCTATATAGACAACCGAGAGTTCGCTTGCATATGATAAGATGACTACGATAGCGCTACAATACACATGACTCTTGAAGCATCTTTGTTGTTGGCTTGTATACCCTGGCCCTTCAATCTTCAATAGTTTGCTTAGCGGCTTGATAAGCCACAGTTTACAACGAGATCTCGCCCCAGGAATGAAAAAAGCGTCTTGGAAAGAATAAACGAAATTTTACAGGAGACCTCTTGCCTTACAACGGTTAGGCCACAACTGAAGGCAGAGCGTAAGACGTGGCCCGTAAGCTGAACGACGACAGTGATGATATCGACACGCCACGGGTTCTGAAGGCCTTTAATGGAAGAGTGAGTATGGGTTACTCTACTTGAAGACTTGTTTGAGTACCCATGAGGTAGGCGGCACCTCTAACTTTGCTTACGGTGATAACGTTCGGGTCCGCACAGCACATCCGAACGGACCATTGACTTGAGTTTTCCTGCCAACATCTGGACCACCTTGGTCCACTGGCATAGGCGGTGGTGCGACCCGATGTGCATTCAACTTTGAGACATTTGAATGCAGTGAGCAAATGCGGAGTGCAACACAGACCCAGTCACCGGAAGCGATCGGGCTGTCATTTCCTAGTCTCCCAGATCAAGCTTTAAACAGAAAAAGCTGGGGGCCAGGGAACCCGGCCTATTGAGGTGCTTAAGTACCGCTTGGAGTAGTCGAGGCCACAACAATGTATCCTTCAGGGACTGGGACCAGGAAGCAGGTTTTGCCCATCGGTACCTCTACCACCACTAAAAACCCATTAGAAACGACGTATTCATAATTCAATCACCTCTGTATGTTTTACTTGATTGATGAATAAAAAGCCGAGCATCTTATCCTTCCGTGGTGGCTCAACATTCGCCAAGTAAGGAAAAGAGCTGCCGTGGCGGCCCGAATCAACAGCTTGTTGCTATTATACGCCGCAAGTGTGCCGAGCTCCACGAAAGAGGCATAAATATAAAGACACAAAATATGCATGCATACACCTCCTGACAGAACCAGGGCTTACGCATATTGGGACTTATCACGCAGGACCTCTCCCCCATCCCATCGAGGGCTAGCCCTGTAGCCTCACCTTGATGGGCTCTGGGATCTCACTACATATGTGTAGAGACTACGACACAGCCTCGATGGTTCGGGTAAGCGAGCCTTCCCCGTGGGCCCCAGTGATTTTGTCTGGGTTGTACATCCATAACTACATGCAAGTAGGGTGCCTCCTTTCGTAGATTACAGATTTAGATAATCCTTGTTGCTTCTCCGCCCATCGTCACGAGTCGCGAGTCATCGTGATTTAGAGATATTTCATATGCTTCAATATTGGCCTCGTCTTGCCTTTTACAGTAGTTTATATCGCGGCGCGAGCTCTGCTGGGCAGAACCCGAGACTCCAACGAGTCTCCCCTTTTCCGTGATCTCTGCCGTATGTTGGCCCAGTATTTGCAGTCACCAAGTGATCAAGTTCAAGTTCAAGTTCTTCACTCCCACACTGTAAATTTCCCGTGTAGTCCACCCAGCGTACTGTCCGCAACAATTACGGGAGATTCTCTGCTACGTGAACTCAGGCTATGGGGGAAAGAAATGAGTATGGTCGCCCTATCTATACACTTCGCTTACCTGGATGACGGCGACGACCCTTTTCAAGGCCTCTTGGTGGAGCAGGCGTGGCAGTAAGTGAAGGCTTATCTGTATTCTATATTAATGTATCTGTACGGAGTCATGTGCCAGATACTGAAGCGAGGGTAGAAAATTTGCCGCAGGGCTGAGCGTCTTGGGCAGCGGCTTCTTTCCCAGCATATCCGCCAGACAGAGTATGTGATTCAGTCAATTCCTTGCCCAGAGATTTCTCTGCTACTTCGAAGAAAAAACCTACCGCCTCGGCGGCTCCGGTGCTCTGCTTGGCCGGCTGAGGCACAAGACTGAGTCCGCAATGCCGCTGACATGGCATACCGGGTGTCTTTTGGCTCATCTATCACATTTACTACAAACATGGCGTCCTCCTAGAGCCCCGAGACGATCTCGCAAGCGCAGTGCGGCTCGACGCCGACCACGTCCACACGATCGATATAGCCTGTGTCAGGTATTGCTGCCTAATCCTACAGTCTACCGTGCAGGAAATTTTTCGCCTCCGCGGCATCGGCACCGACATGATGCGCAGCGTCCCGTAGGACCAGTTCCTGGACGCAATACTTGCTCAAGAAGGGGAGCCTCGTATTCGCACCCAACGCTGTGCAACATTTCGCACCGGCACTTTGGGGGCCTGAATTGCATCAGGTTAGACCACCGGCGACTGTTCCAGCCGGGAGACACTTTGCGGGAGGCCAACTGCTAATCTTCGCGGCTATGCTTGTCCTGCGAGCCAACATTCGGCCGGTGAAGGGGGGTTGGAGTTGTATTAAGGCAGAAAAGTCCTTTGGGCTGGGCGCCGCCACGTTGTTTCAGATGCCGGATAAGGACCTGGGAGTAGAGATTTCGCCCCCTGGTGAACAGACTTGGCGAGTCGAGTTTCGCGCCCATGTGTGAGATTGGATGGTTTTAGCAACGACGCAGTACGAGTTGGACTTGTTTTACGCTGCTGGCCATATGCCTTGCCGTGTTGGATATTGTGCACGCCAGGGCTTCTCCCACTCGCCCGATGGGCGAATACATGGAAGAAGGATGCTCGAGGAGAATGCGACGCTGGCTGCACACAGTCTCAAATATGCGGTTAATGTCTAGGAGATAATTATTGACTCGTTGAGTTTGGGCGTAGTAGCCCCATCTCAGCCCAACGAGGCACCAGAAGACGAAAAGGACGGAAATAAATACAATAATATCATGACGTTGGCACTGTTGTAATCCTAGAGACCCGCCGCATATCTAACATCATCTGGCCCCCCAACAACATCTTCCGCATCGACATTCGGTCCGAACTAACGCTCCTTTCCGCTTCAAGCAGGGGCGGTTACAAAGGAAGCATCTGACATACAAATGTAAGCGGTCAAATCTGGTCCAGTCTGGTCAAGTCTGATGTTCAGGTGCCCAGGTATTATGGCCTGGTTGCTTAGCTCCTCCCGTACTTTCATACGAGTATAGCCGATGGGCCACAAATTGTTTTTACCACTACTGCCGTGATGCTTAAGAGTTCAAATGGGGTGGAGCAGGCCGGAATGCTAGATCACGGGCCAACTTAGCAATGTATGGCCTCCATCTCCTCAAACCAATTCCATTCTCCTCCCACAGATTACCTTGTAGGACGTAACGGCAGCCATGTATCAACTATTCTAAGCCCTCTTTGGGCCATGCATGGCTCATTGCTTTTAACACCATTCTTTCGTTTATTCTGCTTGCCCATTTCAGTCCAGATGCTAAGCTCATCCCAACCGCTCCCAAATTACTGGGCTCCGCATCATACTATGAGAGACATCTTAGGACTGGCGGAGGATGAAAAGATGGTAAACATGATGGCCCAGGGGTCGCATGCAAATATAATAGTGAGGATAACTGTAAATTCCACCTCTTACATGATAAGGAATTAAAATATTTATATATAGGAGTACATACCGATTATTATTATAAATTAAGGGACTAACCCATAGAGAATAAAGCTACACGATGAAAAAAAAACTCCAAAAAAAAAGACGAAAAAAAAATACAAATATAGTGTTACTAGATACCCTTTATCTAGCCGCCCCTCCACCCCCTTTTTTTTTGTCCATAATTTAATAATAAAAAATACATTAATAGGCATAATTAAACTCACTCAAAAGTCCAAGACTGATATGTCAGACGTCGATACTATAACTGAGGATTTTACAGATGTCCATATAAAGGAGGAATCGCCTGCGCCCGACCCGATGCCTCAAGCGCAGTGCCCGCGATGCATCGGTGATGAATCTCGGTCTGTTCAAGAAAGGGCTTTCTCCTACTGTCGCCCTGCGGTAATGAACGATCATTTTGGCCGCGAGCGTCTGGATGTTATTAAGAGCTTTGTTAATCTTACTGCGTGCAACCGCCCGAAATGTAGGGATGCTGATTTGAAGCTGACAAGCCTCGATCATTTCGATATCATGTTGCTCGTGTTCATAGCGTCACCCTCAGAGTCTCACAAAAATAGGTAAAGAAGTGTAAGAAATTGCTTCATCAGACATGTGTTCTCTTCAAACTAGTTAGGTACCGCACGTGCCAAGCACCACTCATGTACTAAGAACAGCTAGACCGAACTCGTTGGACCTGTTTGTGATGCCCACCAACTATCGCAAGATTAGCTCTCGAGACTTGTCGTATCGAGGTTTTACCGTGATACCCACGCCCAGTGTACCATACGCTATCTCAACAGGCCAAACATTGATGGAAACAATCGGAAGCTCAATCAGACAACCATCAACAGCAATTCCCCGTCATCATCGTCATGAATGGACCGATTCGTTCCGCGCGCTGCATGTCTACCACCACTTGACAGCTGAAAGTTCACGAATGGCATTCGAGCCGCAGTGAACTTCGCCAACCTTTTCGTGATGCGTGAACCAGTCATCCATATAGATAATCGTATAGTTGGCCTTCTGGTAGGCCGCTCTCACTGCGGCGGCAAACACGTCCTGGCCCTCAATCATCGGTCCCCATGGGTTTGGGGCGAGAATCTGCTTCTCGTTCAGAACAACGCTATTAATAGTGCCAGGGTAGAGGGCTACAGCCTGGTCATGACGCTGTTCTTGACGGCCCTTTAAGCTCTTCGCTGTCGCTTTTGCTGGCTGGTCATTCAACTCTTGGGGCGGTGTGCCGGCTTCAAGAGCATCATACCCTCCGATGAGATCATCCTCCTCGGAATCCTCCGCTGGCTGTTGGCCCTGTTGCTCCCCGAGCCCCCTGCTTTTCTGGGCGTGGACAAGATCGTGGGTCTGGCGGCGTTGTTTGCCGTCATCCTTCGCATACCGCCAAACTCTCTTATTCCTGTAGTAAACTTGATAGAGCGAAGGAATGCGAATGATTTCCGCATCGGAGATGCCTGTTTCCCGCTTGATTACATTGATATTTTCCTCAATATAGCCCGCGCAGGACTCCTGGAAACCGGCAAAATTGGTGATATTTAGCAGTTCGTCTATGGTATTGGCAACGCGCCATTCGTCGGGGTCAGTCGGCGACTTGGGACGGGAAATGGCCAATTCATTGCCATGGCCGTCCTGCTGAGCCTTCTGGAGTAGCTCGAGGCCCGCACGGGGATCGTCCACCATCATGACCCAGCCGCGCTCACTTTCAACGGGAAGAAACTGCATGAATTCGTCCGTATGCTGGACGGCAAGCCACGAGGTGTTGAGCGTGATGGGTGCTTGCGTCTCCTGAGCGTCCAAAAAGTCCATCATGAACGGCCTCAGGTCCCCCCAGCCCAACACAGCCCGTCCGGCAGGGTACGACTTGTTATTGTGTTTGTAAGGAGGTACAGTCTCCAGATTGCCTGTCGAGTCAGTGGTACCACCTTTCGCCAGGTGCTGGACAGCCCCTACTGTATTGGACCTCAGGTCTTGGAAGATCTTGCGTCCGGCGCGGCGGTAGTCTTGAGCAGCTCGTATCATGATATGTATGCTGACGGGGCCGTTTGGTCCAGGTATGCTCATGTAGCCGGGCTCAAAAAAGTCTTGAGCCCAAATCTCATTTGCCTCGCATCGAGAGGTATTGATCACATGGAGAGGAGCTTTCAATCCCGCCTTGCTAGAAATTTGTCCGAGCTCTTGGATGAAGCGCTGCTGGTTGTCTCTTCTCGCACCAGTTGCTGTTAGCAGTTGCTTGAGACGTTGGCCGTGATGCTGCGTCAAGACAGGCGCGACGCGAAGCACTACAGAATCCCTGGCCGCCTTGTGCCCATCCTGTACCTTGAACTCTACTGTCGCTCTACCATCCCACCCTCCCGGACGGCGGACGTCACGACCGTCAATACCAAGTTCTAGACCAGCCCTGAGATCCTCGGCCTTGAAGGTATAGTTTGACGAGATAAAAACCCATTGCCCACCCGTCTTATGGAAGAGACGAACGTTGGAGGCGGCGGTCTTGTCGGCCACGGAAATGGAACCTGTCGCTGAGTCGCTTAGCCCAGGATTCGGCGTGGTTCGAAGAGGAGCAAGATAGGTGGAGTTGCGTAGATTATCGTCAGAAGAATCATGGCATGTAGATATTCGCTCATCTACACTGCCAGCCCGCGCCTTCTGATAAGCCTCGTCGTACTCCTTAATCTTCTTCTTCCACTCATTATACGCAGCCTTGTCACTTTCACTTAGACCATGGAACCAATCCTTCCAGTCAAACTGGTCGATTGGCTCATTCTCTGTGATTTTCGGGTCCAATACTGGCCTTTCAGGTAACGGAAATCCAAGGAAGAAAATATCGCCAAGCCTGTCTGCACATGACCCAGTAATCTGGGATGAGCATCGACGGTCCGTGTCGACAATATTGGCCAAAAAGAGCGCGCCGGACTCTTCTGTCCATGTCTCTTTGCCCACAAGGTCGGTGGCGCCCGCTATGTCTACCTTGCCGTCGCGATTGGAGTCCGCCAGGATGGTTATTTTCAAGCTGTTGGTGGCTGGGGGAGTAGAGGCGGCCGTCTGATTTGGAGCAGCCAGGGACTCGGCGTGTGTAGCCTCAGCCTCAGTACCACTGGATATTGGCCATGGGCCATCATCTTTTGGGTTGTAAGGTGGCCCATCATCTTTTGGGTTGTAAGGTGGCCCATCATCTTTTGGATTGTAAGGTGGCCCATCATCTTTTGGATTGTAAGGTGGCCCATCATCTGTTGGGTTATAAGGTGGTCCGTCCCATCCAGGATCAGGAGTCTCAGCACGCTTGACAGGCAGATCTCGAGGAACTGCGCCAGTGAGCGGCAAGGCGGCTACCAGAAAAGCAAGACGCATTTTCACAGGATAAGGTCAAAAAAGATTGTATAGAAAGAGGGGCAGAATGCGGATATTCAATGAATGATTAATTTGAGTGCTTGGTTCCGGGATGAATGATCAGTTCAAGTGTGTGCAATTCTTTGCTATATATACCATTTTCTCCCGTACAAAAGTCCCGTACAAAAGCATGTGTACCTGAGAAAGGGCACCTGCGGTAATTTACTGGCTAGAGGCTGATTCATGAATGCTGCCTCATTCTAACAAAAGGTGGATAAAGATAAAGATGCTACCATGGCACATCCCAGGACCACGTCTCTCAGGAAGGCAAGCGTGATGAAGAGGTGACATATAGCTGACCACGTGCCGTTCTCTTGGGTAAGGCCCTGGGGAATCTAGGAGGCAACAATGTCACTAGTGAAATTTGCATAATTGCCATTTAATAACGAGTGTATCAAGTAAAGACACGAGGTCCGGGCGAGATATCTCGCATATCAGTGGGAAATCTCTTCTAGGCTAGTTCTGTTGGTTACGCTTATACCTACCCAGTACGAAGTTCAGGATGGAAAACACGACATTCCAGTTAGTTTACAGCTGGGGTTAACAAATTGTTGGAAGTGAATACATGAAACAAAGATAAAAATTGTCCTTCGTACGTCACACTAACTAGTTGATACATGTCTCGTTGCTGAAATCCGTCTACGTATGGCATCGCTACCTCTATCAATCCTTGTACTGTCTAGCGCACGTGCGTATGGCCGTCATCAGCTGCATCGCGGCATTTTACTTAGTCAAGGCAAGTTCACATAACCAAACAAACGCGTAAACCCAGTAGATGTTTCGTCCCTGCCTCATGACTCGCAATATATTATGACTCGGAAACAGAGTGGGAAACATGAGATTCTAGCCGTTATCAATACACGAAAGCTTGCGTCAGTGAGCGATTGCTTCATCATCTTGAGGGGGGCCACCCAGTCATGGGCAATCAGGCCACATGGGAGGTCAACTGGTCTTGAACTCTTGGTAGATGGCACTCACAGCCCAGACCAGGCCGATTTACGGCTTCACAACTAGCAGGTCTGCGTATATAAACACTGGGGTGACAAAACGGCTCTCTGTAGCGTTTAGGCACCATTGTATGTTTGCCCATGTCTGGTACCGCACAGCGATTGAGTCCAATAACGCCGTCAAGGACAAGTGTGACTTAGTCATGACCATGTTCTCTGGCGACTCGTACAAATTGCAGACCCCGCCTTGACCCTAACCCCATAACTGCTTTCGCCGCCGAGTGACGACACTGTTGGTCGACTTCGTCTTGGCACCGTTGAAGGGCAAATTAATTCACATGACTTGGCGCAGATGCCCTGCATTTAGCCGAATTTCAATTTCTCAACATGACTTGGTGCCACAAACACGTGGAGGGACGAACTCTGCTGCTAATATCTCAAGTGCTGCTGCTATTCAACACCTGGAGAGTCTCACACTGACACCCCCTCAACCCGGCACATTCGTTTTTTTCTTCTCTTCTTTCCGATTATAACATTTTACTACTCGTGTTTCCCCAATAGTCCTTTCCACTAGACGTCATACACCCCCTCTCCTCGGCCATCTGCACATCGACAACCGGGAATTGGGGACTGACAATGTATTGGCCCACCTGGTTGGCATGGTACAAGAAGCCAGAGTACCGTAACATCAAAGAGTATTCCAATGCCATCAGCTCTGGAAAACGGGATTACAGCCCAAATAGACACGGCTGCGCGATACCGAGCCAACTCAGACTCGACAGAGTGCTCGGCAACAAGACATGTACGTATCGGACCAACCCATTGATAAAAAAAAAAAACACGCCTCTAATGCGAAACACATCCTCCAGGTAGCCCCATGTCCCTTTTCGACTTTTACATGTACCTGAAGCACATAGAGTTCTCCGAAGAGAACCTTGAGTTCTACGTCTGGTCTGTCCTACCCCATCAACCTCGCAAGGAAGCCCTCCATCTCATCAGACTACACACGCAGGTATAAGGATTATCAGCGTTGCTACAACGTTGTCAGTTCTCAGGAGGAAAGGGACTCCCTTGAAGTCTCCGACAACGCATCATCAAACGCCAGCACGCTTCAAATGTCCACCCCTCCCAAGACACAACCTGTCGAAATCGACCCCGATGCAGCCCAACGCCTTGTTTCCCAGATTGCGCGACTCCTTGGTGCCGGCACAACCTGCACAAGCGGCACCAAGTGCAAGCTCGCCTGTCTCGATGACGCCGAGTCTTGCGAGTCTGGCGGCTACAAGCTGCCTGAGCACAGCAGCTCCGAGGACACATATCGGGACCAAATCCTCGCCATCGCCCACACGTTTCTCGTTCCCGGAGCGCCCAAGGAGCTCAATATCCCTTGCAATATGCGCTCCCGAGTCCTCGCCGCCATCCAGACGTCCTCTCACCCCTCCCACCTTCACCCCGTCGCCGACCACGTTTACCAGCTGCTTCAACACTGCTCGCACCGAAACTTTGTCCGCCTCGGCATTGCCAACGGCACATTCGAGACTGTCTGCGTTGCCACCGGCCTGGGAACAGTCTTGATCCTTGCGGGCTTCTTGACTTTCTTCCTGCTTGCCTTTACGCCCTTTCGCGGCTTCCACTCGTCGTGGACTGTTTTCGCAATCTGGCCCATGTTATGGCTTGGCATGAGCCTCGTCTTGTCCGGGTTGCGTGGTAGCTGCTTCTTTCTCCTGCTCTTCTCGCGCCGCCAGCCGCTTCCGTGGGAGCGTTTCGCCGACGCCGAGTCGGGCCGGCTGCGGCGGACAGGTCCCCTGGGTTTCCTCTCCCGGCTCATGATTTTCGATAACAAGGTCCGTGTCAAGGATATTCACTTGCGCCGCCTCCAGCACAAGATCGTCATCCAAAGCCTGGTGGGCGGCGCCGTGTTTGCGAGCTTGGGCGTGCTATTATTCATCTTCTTGCCTGTCTGGAGGACGTCATGATACAACACCACGTCGCCCCTGGAACGTGAGAGCTGTTTGATGCGATACGCAGAGTTACATCAAGTCTGGAGTCCTTACGCTAAGTAACTACTTAGCTAAATGCTGTGTATATATTAATCTGTAAGTTTTCCAAACGAGTTTTCTACAACTCGATTATTATTCTAGATATCGCCAATCCTTTGAGAGATAGGTAGGGTAGTAGCAAGTATTAGTTTGTAACAACATCCAGACCTGTACACTGCTTGATCAACCGTGTTGGAAGTAATGGGGCATTTTTAGGCCCGGTTGGTCACGATGGTTGCTTTTTCTACGGCTCGGGTTGAAGGAAGCCCTAGCAGGGGTTTTCAGGGGCTCTGATCGGGTATAAAAGGGGTCAAATTTACAAGGCCTTCAAGAGGCATCATAATCATCCTTGAATATTCAACATCATCCCAATTGGCTCAATACCTTCAAATACTGCCGTGTAAATTGCTGCGATATATCCAACAACAGTGAAAGTAGTGAGGAGATGGGCGTCGATAACAACGAGAAACATTAACAGCAATAACAGCAATGTTAACGGGGCATAATGTCCAATTGTGCTAATCATAGTTCCTGCGAGTACTGAAACCGGAACTTGTTGGGCGAAAGTGGTGATGTTCAGAGGCTGTTGGTCATGATAGTTGCTTTTTCTAGGGGTCAAATTAGGGCACGGATTGAGGATCTCGTCAGGGGTCTTCAGGGGCTCCAATAGGGTCAAGTATGAAAAAGGTCAACTTTCGGGGTTTTCGGTGCGTTCAACAGAGATTCGCATCCATCATCCACATCATCAAATCGTTCAATTGAAGCCCCCAAGCCAATAACCACCTATTCCGCTGCGTAAATGGCTGTTGTATTTTCAATAATTGTTGCTGGGGGTGGATATTCGACATTTATACAGTCAAAATTCCGTCGTGTGCAAACCTTCTTTGTTGAGAGTGAGGGCATTTCAATCACTACATAAACATGAGCAAATTGTCTCCGGGTTTTCTTCACCAAAGTTGTAGGATAACGGGGCCGGCGTCCACATTTATTGTATGAATGTTACACGGTCAAAGCTCTACAGCAACGTCCAACAAAGGGGCATCGCCGCCTGCATTATTCATAAAGTCTGTAGTTGTTCACACGATCTTCCTCGGAAGGAATGCAGATACAGCAGCCTCCTTGCATTAGTGTAGCTAATATCTCTATTAGACATGCACCAAACGCACGTGAAGCACATTGAAGAGACCGCGTTTGGCTGTTTATACGGAGCTCCGGACCATACTTTAGGCAACATGATGCAAATCCTCTATGCTCAATCATACAGCCTTTTGGCTCTCCTGTGCTGCCAGAAGTGAGAATGATATAAGCTAAATTTTGGGGCTTTGCGATTGCCAGATATAAAGCGAACTTCATGGCCTGTCAAGGACTGAGAAAGCTCCTCGTCGACTATGATGCACTGAGGTACGACATTGTGGAGAGTATTGTACTGGACTTTGGAAACCAGAGCAATTTTGGCCCACGTTTGTTGGCAGATTTGCGCAATTCTAGCGGGGGGGTATGACGGCTCAATGAGTGTAAAGGCCAGACCAGCTTTGAGCACAGCGAGTATTCCCACGACAACCCATTTCGATTTCTCGAAGCATACTGGTACGGCCTGTTCTCGGCCTAGATCAAGAGATTGGATATGCGCTGCTAGGCGAGAGAAGAGGCTGTTGAGCTCCGCATAAGTCCACTCGCCATCCCAGGCAAAGACGACCGTTGAACCGGGCCTGTCAGCAGCCCTCCCAGCTATCACGTCGTGGATGCAGGCGTCACTTGATTCAAGCTCGTCTGAATTCCAATTATTAATCTCTTGGCCGTCTTCTTCTGTAAGCGGTGCCAGTTCTCCAATAGACATATCAGCCACAGAGCCCAAAAACATCTTGATCGAGTAACCTGGTTGTCCTAGAAAACGAGTCATCTGACGGGCGTCAATCAAACCCTGGTCATGTCGCGCAAGAATTAATGCCGAGTCATCTGCCATTTGGCACTCGAGGAAAAGGGCACGGTCCGTGCAAAAGTTGAAATGCATCTGATGTTGAATTTTCCCCATGGTGTGATTTGTTGCTTGACGCTTGCCAGCCATGTTGGTTTGTGACGAACTCTAGGACTGTTTGGAAGCCCCAAGCGGCGGCCGCGAACTCCCCGGCATTGCGGATATCGTCAAAACCAGCCTGGCTAAGTTGACTCGGTGGCATCGTGTGCCGTGACATGTTGCGAAAAATCCGAGCAAGAGTGGTGAGGAGCACAAAGCACACGCGTAGGTACGACAGCTTGGGCTGGTCTTGCCGTCTGGTTCTTGCGGTCCGGGTGAAGTTGCTTGATAGCAATGCCATTTTTGTTGAGCCTGTGCTGCGTTGTAGGCAATTTTATGCTCTAACAGCCCATCTGGGCGTGCTACCTTCGTAGAAGACGTCGCGGCCGGAAACGCAGAGGCATTCAATCCGTCAAAATGCTGTTGCCAGAACTGGACCGAGCTTTAAGAGTCCATGTCCTTAGAAGCGGACTTTTCTGGCATTTCCGATCATGTATAGTCATCAGTATCGCCGTGACTAGGCATCGATACAACTGTGGTAGCCGGATCGTCTCTGGTTTGTACTATGTTGCCCGGTGAGCTCATATTGTTGTACAGATAAGTTTGGTGTCTCTTCTGAATATTTTCCACCGTACAGCGTGAGACCAAGACATTCGCAACAGGCCTAAGCACAGTACAATACTTTATGTTTCTGGTGTGATATTATACATACATTCTCTTATGCAGTTTTGGGAGACCCATGTCAATGTGGAATCATCAGGCCATAACGTCCAGTACTAGTACAGCTACGTATATTCGCTTGAGCAGTGATAGGAGCACTCCAGGCTTTACACAGAGTATGTATGTAGTAAATAGAGGCAAATGCATACATAGCACAGGAGCCGTAACATGCTGTAGCAGTGACAATGGAATATTTTGGGGAAGTGCAACGATGTCTCTACAGTCCCCCCCCTGAATTATTCTACATGCGTGACCTGGCAGGGGGGTTAATAACCAATAAAAAAGGGTTTTTATAAAAAGAGAGTGGAACCTTAAAATACCTAAGATTTTCCTGAAATTTCTTAGTAAGCTAAGGTCTCTTTATAAGGGTCAATAAAACCCTGTAAATTCTCTTAACATCTTACCACTTAAAATATGTAGATCACAGATAGTGCCCTACCCTCTGCTCGTAGCTACCCTGTCAGGTCACTCATGAAGAATAATTCAGGGGGGGGACTGTACAAGGTCCCACATGACTCCTGATAGTTTCAGGTAAAATTACAATCCAACCCCTGTAAGTTTAGCTATGAGTGACCTGACAAGGAAGTAAGTGGGGTTTATTTACAGGGACTTTTCTGCTAACAGAAGCTCATTTTATTTATATTAATAGCTGTTAACTATAATATAGGTTAAATAACAGGGGAGTAGTGGGTCTTGTAAGAGTAACCTTTATTAATAAGAGATTTTATCGCGTTATTAGGTACTTTAAACCCCCATATACTCTCTGTAATAGTGATATCTCATTGGCTTGAACCCCCCTTGCTATGTCACACCTGGCTAAACATTCAGGGTCTGAATTGTATTTCCGCCCCTGCGGTACTGGTAGGGCTGTAGCAAGGTATGAAGTCAGACCACACACGCGATTAAGCCCCGATAGGTCTGGTTTCCAGGGTTTGGTAAGTTTCTTGTTGAGATGAAAGTGCCCTGACCCACCGGGAACGTGTTGGGACGACGCCTTACTTGTCAAGGGTGCGAGCGTGCCAGGGATCCCTGACCTCTGTCGATGGCATATTCCGAAGTGACACCCTGCCAAGTGTTGCCAAGCGCGGCGCTGATTTGAAGACGCTGAAGTGGCGTCGGTACTCATCATGCCAGAATGACCTTACTGTATTGCATGTTTGACGGAGAGACTCAGCACAGACCGCCAGTCCATGACCTGACGAGAAATACTCTCAACACGTACCAGACTTATTACTAGGTGCTAGGATCCGACGTCTGGTGAAATGGAGTGCCCGTGGGTGTCCTTGCATACCCAGATATTTTATGGGTATCCGTGGGAAATTGATGTATTAAGTAGTGGCTAGTTGAGGCAGTCAGCAATAAGATGGACAGTTTCGGGTCCTCCGTACACTTCCTATACGTCAAGTGATGTATATCTAGAACTTCTCGCACCGCCCACAAGTGCCCATAAGTGCCAATATCTCGGATCGTATGGACCTTTGACACGGTTGAGCCTAGTTAATATATATACTCCATACTCGTGGGGCTAATTTAATTGCGCCCGGCATACCAGTTGAAAAGATGTCAGCTGATTGTAAATATATCAACTAATTACGACTAGAGAGCTGTAACTATACTTTGATAGCGCCTCCAGTCAAAGACCAGTAATCGACTGTAGATCACCTATCGTCGCTGTGCCATCTCCAATTCGGGTTACTTTATTGGTGCCCTCATCCTAATGCAATCCAGTTATACGGCTGTCACGACTGGCTTTACAATACACTGCATGGTGGTCACCGTCCTCAAGTCGAAATTATGCGACGTCAATCCACTGTTACCAGGCATACCATCGTTGTTTTAGACGACTGCTTTGCACCCTATGCGCAATTTGACTTCGACTATGTCATCACATACTACTCCTCGACCAAACCTGACCAACTCCCTTCCCGCATCAAGGACGCCACGATTATTTTCGTCACCGACACCCGGGTCACTCGCGAGGGCATACTTGCCGCTGAAAGGCTTCAATTTGTGGCCCGCCAACGGCACGAGGACTAATAGAATAGACAAGACGGCGCTCCGTGAGTTTGGAATCGGACTATGCAATCTTCCTGCGCAAACCACCGAATCCGTGGTCGAACACGCCTTGGCGCTCTACTATGGATTGAGGAGAAACTTGCTGGAAATGCATGGAATAACCATGGCAGGTAAAGCATGGGCAAGATGTGGCAACACAAAGATGAGATTTGGGGCATCATTGATGAGTTGGGGTACATCTATTCGGCGCTGTATGCATGAGCGTTGTAGCCCACATCGCGCCAAACCTTGATACACACACATGAGTTGACTCTCGCCCACTCGCTTCGCAAGGGCCAGATTGGCGGTGCAGCGACAGATGTCTACGACATCGAGCCGGCAACTCCTGCTAATTCGCCTCTGCTCGACCCGACGATCCCAAACCTGCTTCTTTCGCCGCATACAGCGTAGTATTCGAAACGGTCAATCGACAATTTCCTTCTCGCGCAGAAATTGAACCTCGAGGCTTTCGTCGTAGAGGGTTGTTTCCTGTTTTGCTTCAATATTTTCAGGCTTGTGGTTGATTCCGCCGTCAGATCGAAGAGTGAAGGATGAATTTTAGAATAAGGTCAATACGCAAAAATGAAAAATCCCCTTTTCGCCTCGGCCTTGAATGGCGGATTATACGGCTGAAGAGATGGGACTTGGCCCTATCACGGGTTAGGAGAAGTTCTGTGTGTGTAGTTGGCTCGGTCAAGTCTTGAGGTTTGGAGTCGGGTCAGGTAATTCAATCCCTTTCGTGGATACAAGAATGCAAAACACAGCGAACATTGTCTGCTATTCTATTCCTAATATAAAGAGAACATATATTCTAGCTTGAAACATCACTGGTAGAGAACTTAAAAATGCCAGTTATAGTGCATAGTCTAGGAGAAGTTAAATCTCTGAAGAGGAGTATTTCTGTGTGTGCTAGACTCATATATACCATTGCTGAGACGCATTGAGTGGCAGCAACGGCGTTTAGGGTAGCTCCGGCAATGGTTTCGCAAATGATATGATCGCGACGACACGTGCACGCCAAAGAAATGCGGCAGATGACTATGTGCGGACCACATAAAGAACTACGCCGTGAAAGAAAAAAAACAGCAGTTCCATCGAATAACAATTAAGGCGCGTTTCTAACCGAAATGCAGTCAAGTACCAGACGGCTACATACACGTTGCCGATATTTGCGGTATATTTGCATATCTGCCGTTAGGCCCACTTTAGCGAATATCACTATACCAGACATTTCAATGCTTCAATGCTGGTTCCTTAGTAGATCTCCACCACGGCTCTCCACCATCTTTTAACGTGGTCGGAAGCTTGCTTGGATGTTCGACTTCCATTATTATTCTGCCATTTAGGATGCCACCCCTCGACGCGGCTGATGATCACTACGGCCTCTAGCCGCACTGCGGAATCTGTGGCGGGTTCATGGGAATCGGTGACCCATTTTATTTGCGTAAGCGCCAGCTCTTGCTCCTTTTTTTTCGGCTCTTCAGCTCTAACCAAGATATTAAATTTCCAGTCCGAGGCAACGTCGACTCGACCGCGTTTTCCCGTCGTATTGGTCCATTTATCTTCCCCGACTACGGCCACCGTCCTCCCAATGCATTCGGCGTACTCTTATGCCGAAAACCCGGTTGCAGCCGCTGTGCTACGTCCGCTGAGTCCTCGACTGTACACTCAGACTGCCTCGATGTTGTCCAACAAAATTGCCTGCTGGACAAGTACTTGGAACAAATTTGGATTATCACAGCCTGGCGAGTTCCATGGCGCCGTGCACCCTATTTCCATCTTCAAGAAACGACGGTCGCACCAGACTTCTCGAAGTTGGAGGACCTTGGCTTCTCAAGAATGAGATTGCTTCCCCCGGAAGTGCTTCACATCGTCTACATGTATTCAGCTACTAGTCCATTTTGGCGGTATAACTCGGCCTCCGAGCTGGCCCAACGATTGCCCATATTATCATCTGAGCTACGCTCGGTTCCCCTTTGCAGTGTTGCTTCTTGGGATCGGGGTGGCCAGCTAACAACTTTAAAGGCCATCAATCAGCTGCCAGTTCTTCGTTTGACAATTGATTCCTGGGGAATCAAGAAGGTCGAGAGACTCCCCGAGTACCCGGCCTTTCAAGGCTGGCGGACTGAGAACTTGCTATTCGTCGTACTACAAGAGAGAGATATTGAAGGGGTCATTGCACACCTTAAGGTACATAATCCTTTCTTATAACTGGCCCGAAATGCCAAGAGACTTACTGATATTCAGTTCGGATGTTTGCGTTTGGAACTGCCCAATATAATTTATGGACTCCAGACTTGGGATACGCCGACGCCTCCCGCATTAGACCGGTGCTCCTTCCATCCGGCAGGCCTCTGACACCCCACACAATTCAGAACCATAGAACTAAGCCAGACAACTTGGGATTACGTTCTTCTTCTGCTTTGGTGAAATCTACGCTATTCATGCCCACACATGGAGAACGCCTTCTGCCCAGTCAACATACCAGCTTCTGTCTCGACGACGTCAAGCATCACTCACTTGGGTATATATCCCAATCTCAGAAGAGGACTATATCGCCTTGCTAGGTGCAAGAATGATTGACAGTATCTGCTTGATTGTGAGTTCATTTTGAGGAGACCTCACAGCAATAGGAGGCTGATTATCGCAGTTATCGCAGTTACGCATGAAGCTTGCTGGTGATGTAGTTGTTGGGTTCACCTACTCACCGGAAACAAGGTACTTGGTATTAAGCGAGTCCCCCCCCAATCCACAATTATATACAACGCTCCGCAGTCGAGTCCTATTTCTGTTGTCGGTGCCTATACCACACAAAAGGATGACAATTTACCAATTGATACCTTTCGGTGCCCACTTATTGAGGAAAACCCCCCTTTCCGGAACGCTTGCTTCTCATTAAGCCCCCTAAAGGGCACTAGCCACATTAGGTTGTTCAACGACAAAGACAATGGATTTTGCATGGGAATTCTATTGCAGTTTAATAACGGTGCGCAGCGGTCACTCGGACAGTGTCGCATAGGCATCGATCGATTCGAAGACCACGAAAAGCCCGCTTGCATCTGCTTTCGTCGCCAATCATATACACGACCCGGAATCTCTGGTTTGCTTCAGGCAACAACGGTTACTGCTACGGACAGACAAGAACATAGTCACGGTAGCAGAGATTGGACGTGTTTTCGTTTTCAAGGCGAACTTGAATTCTGGTTTTCCCTATACGAGACTAGACTAACCGTAATTGCTGATTAACGGTGTTAAGGCTAAAACTTCTCCCAAAGTGCTAGCCTCGAAGTCTCGATGACGCCATTTTCTCGTTACTGCCCTCGCGCCTCCTCAGAACCCAACGACCAGGCGAAGTATTGCGTCCCCGATTCGCCTACCCAAGAGTAACATGGGTAAAGAGTCTCTGATGACAGGATGGTACACTGACCCCACCCCCCTTCCGGCACATTCACGCGGGCTCCATCTACCACTCTGAGACACTGATATACACGGTTCTCGAACCTTTCAACCGTAATCTCGTAAGACTGGTTGGGATCCAGCATGCCCTGATATGTATCAGCTGCCTGGGCCTGTCTAACGCATCCGCTGCGTGGGAGCTGCAGAAGCGCTGTTCCAGGGTCTGCTTCTGCCTGGTACGACGTGGCGGAGGACATGAAGGCGACCTCTCTGTCATGCCATCCGTCGGGGAGCGTAGCGGAAAGTGGCCTTGGTGACTGTGGGTTTTCAAAGGTGGCCTTGTCTGGAATAGGGTTCTTCTTGACGTGCTTAAGGGCTTCCACGAGCTCCTTACTGTGAGTGGAATATTCGGCGTATTGGCCGATTTCCGAGAGCTCATCTCCCAGGGGCAAAATTGGTGTTACGTAGTCGTCATTCCACTTGTACGCCCAGATTCTGGCTTTGGAACCGACACATGTCATTGCCCAGATGGCTGGTTTCTGCGTTTGGAAGAGATGGGCGCAGCAGGCGGTGAAAGCTTGGTATTCAACGACTTCTATCTGGTCGCGAGTAGCATTGGCTCTTTTGGCCTCTAGAAAGAGCAGAATAGTATCATCGTCAATTTTCCTCACCAATAAGTCAACGCGACGAAGATCGTCGACGTCATCCGTGGGCGGTTGCTGGGAGGGAAGGGAGTCCCTTCAAGGGACCACTGGCTACCAGGGAAGACTTTTAGACGGAGGACGTACTCCCAGAACTCGGTTGTGGCGTGCTCTGGTTTAGTTTGAACTGCAAGCCATAGTTTCTGTAGCCGAGAGGCGTCGGTAGAAGGCATGATTCGAGGTTTGTGTTTGCATCTTTGAATCAATGAACAGTGAATGAAGCAATCTGTGTATAGGGGCGAATGGCAAAGTATTTTGTAACCATGGGTTATTAACAGGACACTATATATATTTCTTTCAAGCTATCTATAGATGCTCAGTATTGTCCAACAGGCCATATCTATTCATGGCAATGTGGATGAGTAGCTTCAGGGGCGCTTAGAAAATATCACAGAGACCATAAGAAGTCCTTCAAGATGGACTAACAAACAGGCCGCGTCCTGGGCCGCAGGCAGTTGGATCCATATCGTTCAATGTCCTCGCGTACCCACCCATGAATCCATGAATGAACACGCCCAGTGACCGTCGCCACACCTGAAATTCGACCGCACTTTAGCAGTCATTGGCTACAAGTGTACTATCAATGATGATTCACCCGTTTTAAGCGGTATATGGAATGGTAGGCGCAGCGATCCCGGAAACTCGGAGAGGCTCAATGTGCACCGTTGGCAATCTACTTAACCGCCCGGCGGCCTTGACACATTTACGTGGCCAAACCAACTGGATGCATCTTTGACACAGAACCAACATTGAAGGGATCAATGTCAAAGGTACAAAGGTACTGCCATTCAATCTCATGATACAAAGTGCGGCGGCTAAATGCCAAAAGTCAACTGGTACAGTAACCGCTCAACCGTCATCCCGCAATGCGCATTGCCTCGTGGGAAATACTACCTTGCCTGCCATTCTCCTCAGACCTTGGTTTTATCAAACGCGTAAAGCATATCCACAGTCTCTGCTCTTGTCTGTGATAATGCTGCAACCGCGATCCCATGTGGTATGGAGTGGCGAGTCCCCAAAACCACTAGTTTTGATGATATTTAGCTGGTCATATGTGTCATGTTGGTCATGTGCTAGCTGCAGGTGTGAGCGCAGGAAAAGTCAATGGCACTGGTGCTGTAGCCCAAGAAATTCTTCAATTTGAACCCTTCTGGCGGGTTATTCACAAGAGCAAAATGGAATATCGACTATTGGCATAGACCTAGTAACTTGATATGGCGCCAAAGTCCCGACTTCCACCTTGTCATTGAATGAGGTTTGGAGCTATTCAGCTTGGACCCTAAGACTAGTGCACTCAAGATGCTCTTTTCTTCTGAGATACAGATGGACGTCTTTTAAGAGCTCACATGCAATGGGTAATATCGCTACACATCAAACGGATCCAAGTTGAACGAGCCATCATGTCCTCGACACCCTTACAAAAGAGACAGGAAGGTGTATCGCTTATCGGGAGAGAAAAGTTCTACTGTATTTCATTGCCGTCTGACATATTATGCTTGTCTTGGTCGGAATATATTCATGGATCCCTGTACCAGTCACGCCAGCAATAAATACGCAACTTGACGAGCTTATAGTGGACGCCGGGTTGAGTCACCCGAAGTAAGTCTCACTCGCAGAAACGGGAGGGCTGATACCCAAGCTGATAACATTATGATGTTTCGGCTCTCAATAGTCGCTTTGCATACTTGCTGACACTGGTAAACCTAAGGGTCCATGAATGACTCCCGCATCTAGTCCTGCTCCTGTGATCCGCCTCTGTGCTTTCAACACCATATAGGCCGGCCGACTTGACTCGCATCTGGATAAGTCACAACGTCAACACCTGTACGGTATCTCAGTGGTCCGGCACGACACACTATGATTAGTATAATAGGCCACCGCAGGAAGGTCGAGCACCTCATGTTCGCCGATCCAATAACCTTGATAGACACGACCGCTTAATCCACCAATCAATCTAGGCGACTCAAAAATCTCGAGACAACTGGGGCAGAATCAAGGCGCGCACAGCGAAGCAAACGAGACGACCCAGACTCCTTGACGTTCCGTTATGGTACATATGTAATGTAAGCACTAAATGTGAGAGCCCAATGCTCCATCTGGAGCGTGTATTGGGGGTCTAGAGCAAAGACGGAACTGCTGATAATGCGTTCCGCCCGGTGTAACACCATACAACACCAGACGTGAGCAGACCCCGCACTACAACCCGCTCCTGAACGCAAAACAAGGGCCCGCATGTAACGCCAGGATCGCCGATTGGCTTCAGCTCATGCAGTGCATCGACCCAACAACATGAACAATAGCAGGTGCTTACAAATTAAGAATTCTGATGCTATTTTTTTTTAAAGTATTTAATCTTACTTTTACCCCTCTTCGATCCAGCGGCCGAAATCCTGAATGAATTACGGAGTACATACTTGGACTTGACCTCGACTGAAGCATACACCATGGCCATCAGTGAAACCAATTACGGACTGATTCGCAAGGCTACGGGTGTAGCGGCCTTGGAGCGCATCCCCGTGCCAACATTACCTGATGACTATCTACTTATTCGCGTTGTTGCAGTGGCCGTAAATCCCACTGACTGGACAACGCTTGATGCACCGGGTGACGATGGCACGCTGGTAGGATGTGACTGGGCAGGAACAGTAGAAGAAATTGGGCCCAAGGTGAAAAAGGCATTCAAAATAGGTGAAAGGGTTGCGGGCTTTGCTCACGGAGGTAGGTCAAGTTTCTGCCCAAGACAAGGCCTTTCTTTTTGACGATATACGAGCGTCTTCTATGCCAGTGGTGACTCCAAGAATACTAATATCCATTCGATGGAATAGGTAATGATGCGAGACCACAGACGGGAGCTTTCGCAAAATTCATTATAAACAAAGGCGACACAGTCATACGTGTTCCTGATCACGTACCATGGGAGGCAGCCGCATCTGTACCCTGTGCTATTGGCACCATGGGTCTTGGATTGTTCAAGTTCCTATCGATTCCATTCCCAGGACTCGAGTCCATCCAAACTACCGAGGCGAGCCAAGACGATAACAAGACTGTTCTGATCTATGGAGGCTCAACTGCTACTGGGACCATTGCAATCCAGTTTGCCAAGATGTAAGTTTCAAACATTTTTGGCGCAGTGCGAATCTTGGACGCTTATTTCTTCAGGGCTGGGTACACCGTCGTTACAACCGCATCGCCCAAACATTTTGACCTTGCCAAGAGTCGCGGCGCCGATCTGGTATTTGACTATGTATGATGACCCTTTCTGTGTGCCCTGAGATTTTGTCGCCGTAAAACATGGCTAATTCAACCCTAGCACTCTCCGACCGTGGGAGAAGACATCCGCAAGGCGACCGACGACAAGCTCATAAAAGTCCTGGACACCGTCAGTAAAGAGTCTTCTGCCAAGATTAGTGCCGAGGCACTTAGCAGCAAGGGAGGAACATACGTGAACCTCCTGGGAGAGTATGACGCTCCTCGCTCTGACGTTGAGTCCATCTTCTTCCTCGTCTATGGTATCACTGGCGAGAAATACATCTTTGAGGGCAAGCACTGGGAAGCCCAGCCGACATACTACGAGTTTGCCACGACCTTCTTCCCTATTGTCGAGAAGCTTTGGGCTGAGGGCAAATGGACCGAACATCCACGTGAAGTCAGACCTGGTGGTCTGATTGGAGTGCTTGATGGCATGAAGGACATGAAGGAGGGCAAGATCAGTGGGTATAAGCTTTTGTATCGCGTGGACGAAACCAAATGGCCGCAGTAGCTCAGTGCTCCTTCCACCCCATAGAACAAGTTTATGTTCATGACTGCGAACTCTAGCTGTTATTTGTCAAAGAAAAATATTCTCAACGTCCATTTATCCATGAGATTTTGGAACAGTTTCGGAGGCGACATGAAATACCGTTGGCTTTCGAACAGGCGGCGCAAGCAGCTGAACAAGAGCAACATCAGCGTCTCGCCGAAAGGCCATCAGAGCATCTCAAACGTGGAACCCAGCTTCTGCCATCAAGAAATAGTAACAGTGGCTGTATTATGTTTCTCTAAGCTAATTTACTAGCCAGTCTTATTGAGTCGCGCTCGGCTGTAGCGATAGCATTCTGGAAGCTGCGTGCTTTCCCATGGTCTACCCAATAACAGACCGACGATGCCTCTGGCACAGGTAAAAATATTAGCCATGCCGTGACCGTTGAAGCCGGCGCAGATGTATTGCCCAGGCAGCTCATCAATCTCGCCTACATAAGGTACCTTGTCAGGCGTGAAAGCAATGAGGCCGGTCCAAGTTGTGTCCAGACCCTCCCCGGACCTTTGCGGCTCGTTATGAGGCCCGACAAGCTTGGATATTCTCTGGACGATTTCCTCTGCGACCTGTGGCGTCTGCGACTCTTCGGCCTGAACGCCTTTTCCAACAGGTCTACCAACGCTCACAATGATGGTTCCATCCAGCGGCTTCTGAGCGAAACCGTAAAACATGCGAGCGTCTTCTCTCAGCGCCATGGTGCTCTTGAAGACCTTGTCGCCAGATGCCGCCGAAGAGGGAATGACAGATGCGACCTGAACCGCAAACGGCGTGAGTCTCTCGGTTGTCAATTGGCTCAGGATACCTCCAGCGTATGCGTTGGTGCAGTGAACCACCTTGTCTGCTGCGATGACGCCCCGGGAGGTTTGCACATGAAGCTTGGAGCTGTCCCGTCGTACGTTGTCTACCGGACAATGCGTCCAAAATTGAACGCCCCGGTCAATTACGTGCTCGAGAAGCCAGTGGACGAGCTTGACAGGATGGATCGACGCAGCCGGCCATTCATACGCGGCTGAGGCACCCGAGCACAAGCTCTTCTCCTCTGCGGCAGCTCCGTACCAGCATTTGACGCCCAGGCTCGCCAGATTGCCACCGGCATCAAGATAGTCTTTAATGTTCTTCTCCTCATCTTCAACGGCGTCAGGTCCCAGGCACACGTCAAATGTGGTGGTAAAGTTGAAGTCACATTGGATCTGCTTCTCCCGAATGAATGCAGCTATAAGCTTTAGATTCGCCTCCTCGGCAGCGACAATCTTTAATGCCTGCTCGCTCCCATGAAAGGCCTGATAGCCTGAGAAGTTTCGGAAAGCATCTGGTCGGACATGGCCGGCATTGCGACCAGTAGATCCAGAAACGGCCTCGCGAGCTTCGAGGACAAGGATTTCTTGGCCTTGAACCCCGCGTTCAAGGAGATTGTACGCCACCAAGGCTCCTGCCAGGCCAGAACCGATAATGACATGAGTAGAAGCGGTAGGAAGAGTGTTGGTTTGATTGTGATTCAAGTACTTGAATGCTCGTGTAGTTCGCTGCCAGTACGAAAGACTGGCGGTAGCGGGCGGCAGGTTAGGGCTGACGGCAGAATGCTCGGGTGCGCCATTCGCCATCTCGGGCGGCAGATTGGAAACAACCATATAGTATACGTCGTACGAGGCTAGGAGGGGTCTTGGGATACAGTTGGAAGGGCATAGTATTGTTTCAGTGCCCTTAAATCATGTGCCGCGTCGCCTTGCTAGACGCGTATAGAAAGCAAGTAGCCATGGTATGCAATGTGTCAGTTCATCATGGCCCTCAGAACCGGCCACTGGCCAAAGCTTGCGACGCAACATGGCACCTGGGGATTTGAGCCGTATTGCGTCACGGCATCCCTGCAGCAGTCATCATTGCTGACTGCATGTAGTGCGAATTACATATCCGAGCAACCTGCTCGTGTTGGCGCACTTGAATCTAGAGTTTTTCCACCAACAGCCCACTTGAGGCAATAACCAACTTGGCACCTGAGCCCAGAATCGATCTGCCGGGGGAGTGAGGGAAGCGTGGATGAAAGGGGTGTGGCCATCATGGTCAGATTCAAAAGTACACGGGAGGTACATTCAGCCGGTCGGGGGGTTTTGGTGCTTGGCAATTCTACCCACTCGAATGCTTATTATCTGGGCCCAGGCCTTGTCATCTTTGCATCGACATGGAGACGACGGAGAAGACGGAGAAAAAATGGGGTTTCTTACGGCCGAATCGCCCGCGAGGTAGCATTGAATTGAATGTCGACCTCATTTCAAGCCAATGCACGGACACGGTTGTTGAGTGAGACGGATCTGACTAATTCGCCCCAAGTCCTCCTCTTTTTTATTTTTTAATTTTTTGCTTTGGCGAGGAAACAGGGTCCGCGCGTCATCTTCTCAAGATTTTTATGCCGAGTGGCTTTGTTCCTTCCTTGGTGTTCTCTTCCACAAGAGCACCAAACCACCAACATTGAAGCATCTCGTCAGTCACACTGGTAGATTCTCTTGGACCAAGCCAAACGTCTCGTTGCGCAAGTCATCGCCGCCATGGCCGCAGACACGACCAAAACATCCGACATCTCGGGCGATGATGAGGAAAAGACGCTCCCGCCCTCGCCGCCGACAATGCCGCCTGCGAATCCCGCGGCCGACGTTCCCAATGGAGGCGTCCAGGCTTGGCTACACGTCCTTGGTGCCTTTATGCTGTACTTCAACACCTGGGGCATCCTAAACACGTTTGGAGCCTTTCAAACCTTCTACAGCTCTGGCACTCTATTCAGCCAGACTTCGTCCAACATCTCGTGGATTGGCTCTATCCAAGCCTTTCTGGTCCTCTTTACCGGCTTCCTCTCCGGACCAATATACGATCGAGGCCTATCTACGTGCTCTACTGCTCGTAGGGTCATTCTTGATCGTCTTTGGCAACATGATGCTGAGTCTGGCCACTGATTACTGGCAAGTCGTCCTGGCGCAAGGCGTTTGTGTTGGTCTTGGGTCGGGTCTTATTTACGTGCCTGCCGTGGCCATTTTGCCCACCTACTTCAACACGCGACTCGGTCTCGCAATTGGCCTTGCGGCTTCTGGATCGAGTATCGGTGGCATCATCTATCCCGTTGTTTTCTACAAGCTGATCAACGACATTGGCTTTGGCTGGAGCGTCCGCGTCCTCGGCTTCATCGCCTTGGCCACACTCTCCATCCCCAATTTGGTCATGAAGATGCGTGTCAAGCCGTCCAAGGCGCGTGCTCTACTCGACACTTCTGCCTTTACCGATTGGCCGTTTCTTGTTTTTACCTTGGCTACTCTTATTGGTTTCATGGGCCTTTATACCATGTTCTTCTACCTATCGTATTACACCAAGGCCAGACACATCACGTCGACGGCTCTGTCATTTTACATCGTGCCGATTCTCAACGCGGCATCCATTTTTGGGCGCACCATTCCCAATGCTATTTCCGACAAAACCGGCGCTTTCAACCTCATTGGTCCGGGTGCTGTGATTGTTAGTGTCATCATCTTTGGCATGCTTGGCGCAAAGTCCGTTGCAAGCGTCGTCATTCTTGCCATTCTCTTTGGGTTCTTCTCGGGAATCTTCATCGCTCTGCCTCCAGTTTGCATTGTTCGACTCACCCAAGACCGCGCAAAAATTGGTACGCGAATGGGTATGGCATTTGGCATCATCGGTCTGGGCGTCTTTGTTGGCGGACCGGGCGGTGGTGGCATACTTGCTAGTGGCGGCGGCGATAATTTTAATGGTCTCTGGATATTCGGTGGTGTTGCATCATTGGTTTCGAGTGCCTTGTTTATCCTAGTCAGAGCTTGGAAAGCTGGGTTTAAAATGGTCAAGGTATAGAGGGCAGATCGAGAGCATGGCAAGAACCAACAGAAAAGTTCTGCTTACAGCGAATCGTGATTGTGTATCCATGATATAAGTTTACGAATGTTTCACGGTTATTCATAAATTCCAACATGTTTCTTCGATGGCTTTACATGGAGTAGTTTGTGATGCGCGAAACACTGCTATATAAGAAGGTGCATACTTCACAACTGATGAGCTCTCGCTTGTCGATGACTCAAAAGGGCCACTCCCGAAATATACGGTGGAACTTATGTGTGCGGTCGAGAATACTACTATCCTGGCAACGAAAGGCTTTGTAAGATCAATCTTATTTATTTCGGACCATCTAAAAGTACCCGTACTAACCAGTGTGCAACTTCTGGGTAGTCCTTGGGTGATGTCCTGAGGAGATAGCTCAGTAAATGGCGCAACGCAGAAGCCATACTAGTTTAGTATTTGTAATAGCAAAAATAAACAAAACTCCAATGCGTACACCCTTGTATGTTTTCCTCAGTATTGCTGGATATTTCAAGACCACGCACCAGCCCCGCCCCCTTTTGCCTGTAAATATGGTTTGGGTATAGCTACTCTGGTGGCGATCAGCAATACTGAGGAATAGGCTTCTACGTCCTTTCGTATGGTTTCATTTTTGAGCCATGCGTCTATGCCAAGACGGCAGCTTAGGGAAATGACTTAGCCGCCAGCGGAGCAGATGGAATGTTAGGCTCAGCTGTCGCAATTTCGACCTGAGCCTCTACGACATGTTGCTGGTTGTCTGGAGTGGTCGCGATATCTTGACTGTCAAGAGTAACAGTAGTTCGCACCTCGACAATCGTGACGATCTCTTGCTTTTCCGCAATGTTAGGAATCGGTTGCTCTTCAATAAACCTCACAGCTTGCTTTTCGGTAGTTGTAGCAGTAGGTTGCTCTTCGATCGACGTCGCGATCTCTTGCTTTTCAGGAGTTGTAGCAATTGATTGCTCCCCGATAAACGTCGCGGCTTCTTCCTTTTCGGTAGTTGTAGCAATAGCTTGTTCCTCAGTAAACGTCACTGCTTCTCGCGATTCAGCAACAGTGGGAACAGGATTCTCGACAACCGTCACAGTCTCTTGCTTTTCGACAACCGTAACAAGTTCTGCCTGTGCTGGAGCCGCGGAGTCTTCCGGTTTCTCTATGACCGCCGCAGTATTTGAAGCCTCAATAACCGTCGTGGTATGTGGCTCATCGACCTGGACGGCATCCTTGGCAATGAAAAAGTACGGACGGTTATCCTTGTACATGAGCTCATGCGTGTCCCGGACTTCTTCAGAGTGGACACAGTGGTAGCCGCCTTCGCTGTCAATAGCAACACAGCTGTGCCAGGGTGACCTTTGGAAAAAGCCCTTTGGTGAAGGAACAAGGGCCACTGAAAGCTTGGCCACTCCAGATGAAGGATGCATTGACAGACGAACATCCAAGGCCCGATTGGTACGAATGGCAAGGGTAAATGCCTCCGAACGCTGCATCATTTTCTTAGCAGAGCTCTTTTGTAATTTTTGGCGTTCACGGTAGCTCTTGCCGGCAAGGGCGCCAAGCAACTCTGTTTGCAGGAATTTGACCATGCCACAGTATGTTGAGTTGGTGTCGGGGTCAGCCTTGATAAGGGCTTCAATCTGCTTGAGGGTGCTTCCGTATCGAGCTTCGAGCAAGGCACGGCATTCGTCGGCGGTTGAAATGTATTTCTCTCGAGTCATCTCACTGGCAGGCATCATGCCAATCAAGACCTGAGGATAGAGAAAGACCATGTAGTCGAGTTTTTTTTCTTTGGCAATGGCGCGAAGTTCTTCGCCATACTCCCAAGTCTCCTCATCAGTAACACCGATGATGTCTGCAGCGGGTTAGTAAACAAGATTCAACCGAGGGGCCCAATATGCAACTGACCATTAAATAAAATGCCATCAGACGCAATATTGACCAAGGCACCGGGCTGGTAGACATTCTTAATGGCCACAGCTATGTCGTTCAAGCGACTCATACCAAGCTCCTCACCAAGATCCGGTAAGTGACCTAGGACCTTGTTTTCACGGTTGGCCTAGCGAGAGAGCACGGTAAGCAAGGATCAAAATGTTTGATACTGGCAGAGATGAGATACGTACACTCTTGCATGGAAATGCCGGCATTGTAAGCTGGATGGGCTCGTTCTTTCTGACCCAGTGATATACATGTCCAAGGAATTTGGGCTTGCCAGCCCATCTGCCAGAGGGAGAGACTGGATCCTTGCTAATGTGAGTCCCAAATGACTCGAGCACATCGAGAACGAGCAGACAAGTCTCGAAATATTTGAGCTCTTCAGTCAACCAGGGAGTGTCGATCGGCGCATGCTGAGGCAGCTTAAATGATTCTGCCACCGGGACATCATGTGGCAGGGAAGGGGTGATGGTTGCCGAGGGAAGTGGAAACATGTTGAAGTATATGGATGTAGTAAACACTCTTGGAAACTTGGAGCTGTGTAGATTCGAGTGGACAGGAAAGCTGGACTTGATGAGGTTGTATAGTAGCAACACTCTCGAGTTATAGAGTTGAAATGGGGAGCAGGTATAACCACGTGAATGTAACTCTGAGGGTGGTAGTGACCTCCAGTGTTTTCCAAATTTATAAACGCCCACGTTATTCAGAACCTCATGGCATGTGCCTATGTAGCATCGAGCAGGCAGCGAGACGCACCTAGATCACCGTCAAACCGCGTGGCAACGTACAGCTTGCATATCAACCAAGATCACCGCAACAAGTCAATCATGCCTGCCAGTCAGTCTTACGAAAGATCGGAGGAACTTTCACCATAGGTAGATACTGCTTCGGATCCCGTCGGAGCGGCAATGGAAAAGATTATGGCGCAATATCCGCTCCCAAAGGGGCCACGACGCGCGTTATTGTTGGCTAGCTGCGGCAGATTATTCTCGATACATCCAGTTAAGCTTCAGCCGCAAACGATGGGTACGACACAAGCCTATGGTGTGTGTCCGGCTGTTCTTACGATTGGCTGAATTCCTCCTTCCAGCAATCAACCAACGCCGTTGGCAGGCATACCAAGGCAGAATTATGCTGGGGCATGAACACGATGGATCTCGCATCAGCCTACGACGTGATTGGTTTAGGAAGGAGGTGGCAACACGGACATTGATGGTCGAATTGTAGAAGTCTGGCCGAAAGTCAGAAGCCAGACATGTCACTGATACATTCGTGATGAAGCCGGAGGATGTGAACCCCTCCCCTTCTGTCAGGCGCCTGGTCAGGGCGACAACCGTAAGTGCATATGCAGTCATACAGAATATGATTCTAGACCTAGAAGAAACTTGAGAGAACTAGATTACTATCGGTAAGTAGATCTACGGCAAGTTGAGGAATGTAGATGGTCGGGGTAGCCGAAGCAGCCTGTGAGACGACAGCAACAACAACAACTAGTTTAGAATAGCGGTAACTCAGTAAGCGAAATACACAGTCTTAAGCTCTGTCCAGTAATCAGTTGCGTATCGGCTGAATTCCCGTCCCTGCCCGGAGCTTTTCCACCCTCCAAACGGCATATCCATGGCTAGCACCGGTGAAGTGCAATTAACGCCTACGCTGCCGGCTTCTAGCCTTTTTGCCACGCGAATAGCCCGGCTTACATCGTTGGTAAAGACACTAGCCCAGAGACCGTACTCGGTGTCATTGGCACGTTGCAGGACGTCTTCTTCATCTGTGAACCGGTTGACGATAAGCACAGGTCCGAAAATCTCCTCCTTGACAAGCCTTGAGTCCTCAGGCACATCAGTGAGAAGAGTGGCCTGAACAAAGTACCCTGGAGATGATTCACGGTTTCCTCCCAAAGCTATGGAAACTCCAGACTGTTTTGCGAGGTCAAGGTAAGACAAGATGCGCTCAAATTGCGCCCTGTCAGCCTGAGGGCCGCGCATGGTCCCTTCGTGCAGGGGATTACCGCTCGCTCCCATAGCCGACATTGCGGCTTTAATGCCGTCAATGAAGTCCTGTGTGAGCTTCTCGTGGACATAGATGCGTGTGGTGGCGTTGCATACCTGGCCAGAATTCATGAGGATCGAGATGGTGGCGGCGCTGACGGCTTTTTCCAGATTGGCATCGTCAAACACGAGGAGCGGACTTTTGCCGCCCAGTTCAAGCGAGACACTCTTCAAGTTAGTCTCTGCTGCAGCTCGCTGGATGGCCTTGCCAGTGGCAGTGCTTCCTGTAAAGGAGATTTTGCGAATCTCCATGTGTCGCGCCAGCGCCTCGCCACACGGACGGCCATAGCCACTGAGGATGTTTAACACGCCAGGGGGGAAGCCGGCCTCCAAAGCGCATCTGGCTGCAACGAGGGAACTGAGCGGAGACTTTTCGCTCGACTTGAGGACAAGGGTATTGCCAGTGATGAGAGCGGCCGAGACCTTGTATGCCAGCATCATGAGGGGGGCATTCCACGGGGTAATGGCGGCGCAAACGCCATACGGCTGCCTAAGACTAACATTGAGAAAACCAGCCGAGTTTAGCGAGCTTTCTCCGGTAATGTCAAGCGCCTTTGAGGCAAAAAAGCGGATTATGATGGGTACCATGGGAGCCAGTCGGTCAGGAAACGCTGGCTTACCCATGGTGATGCTATCAAGATAGGAAATTTCGTCGGCAGCCTTCTCTAGGGCATCGGCCCACTTGTGCAAGAAATGGGCTCTCTCAACAGCATTCCGCTCTGACCAGGCCGGAAAGGCAGCTTTGGCAGCTTGGACGGCAAGTTCGACATCCTCGACGTCCGCCTCGTAGACTGAAGCGCTGACTTTTTCGGTGGAGGGGTCAATGACATCGAAACGCCTGCCAGAAACAGACTCGACAAATTCATTGTTGATGAAGAGACGGGTTTCAATCGTCTTGGAGGTCTTGGTGTGGTTGGGAATGGCAGGGGATACCAGTGATGGCGCCATGACTGGATACTGAAGCGTGTTGTGCTGTTTGCCTGTCTGGAACTAAGTCGCGTGAATTTGATGCTCTCATAGGGCACGCTTATATACCCCTTACCGTAAGTAGATTATGATCACTAAACCTAATTTTACAAGACCACGCCCACTTAGTTGTAGGCTTGAGACTGGACGGGCAGTAATCCCCCTTATCCTTAATTCCACTCTTAAGTCCGTCTCCAGATTACATATGCAGTGCTCATGCTAAGCAATGCATTATTAAGCTTAAGTCCATCCAACCAGCCTCGGACCCTAACCCTTTTCCATGTTCAATAAGGGACCTCCCTGGCCCCGGCAGCCGTAATCAACGCCACCCGTTTGGGGGCCCAGACGACGAGCCAAAGCAGCGTCAGACCCATTGACAATCGAGCTTACTCGGTAGTTAGTGCCCAGTCTGGTCCCCTGGATCGCATGTTCGTACGGGTTACGAAGTACCTGAACCCCGGCCCAGCTTAGCTTGGCTCGGCGCATTGGTCCGGCCGAGGGCTCTTGGAGTCGACAGTGCCTGGCAATGGGCATCACCTAGCGGAGATTTTTTTGGCAGCGGTGGCTCGAAGGGTTTCAGATTTTCAACGGCTGGTTTCCGCCCTTGCTGACCACGATTGCCACCAAAGCGCGAATCTCATGTCAGAGTCGCCGGGGCGGCCGGGTGAATGCACATGCTCGATAAGTGGCGCAAACCAGTCCCTGTCCCTTTGCCGCAACCTGCTTTTCAGGCACTGATGCTGCGCAATATATACGGCAAACCAGAGACTAGCAAAACCTTAATCCTTCCTATGGGTGGTCAGAGAATAGGGACGTCTAGACTCTATTGGTGCTCCGAATCAGCATTACTCCCCCCTCTAACTAAGACGTGGAGCGTATGCTCTACTTGTTTATGTAATATTTTAGCACTATGCAATATGTACTTTACTATACGAAGAGCATCCTAGCTAATGGTATGCTCACCAGATAGATAATGACCCAATAGACTTCGTTTGGGTACCCTGTTGTCGGCCTCTTGATGCAGCGCTTACCCGACGACTCCGAGGTCTCGACTAAGCCTGACTGAGTCCACAACCAGACACTTTCAGCTATGTGGGGGAAGAACGGCAAGCGGGTCTGAAGGCAAAAATCCCGGGCGAATGGCGTTGAGCTCTGCCGGCGGGTTTAACAGACTCATATTTACCCAAGTGGCGCTTACGGCCCGTACCTTATACAGCTCCCCAATGGCATACCGTTCATCGTCTATTACGGGGCAGAATGGCCCTCTTGGCGTTCCTAGCTACTCTAGGCTGTCAGCCGTAAGCTCGCTGTGACAACTCCGCACCCTTTGTTGGTTGTGGCGCCTCTAGTCTCGGATACGGTAACCACTATCCTTGATTCGGGGACTCCTTCGTGCTTCTGCTTATGTATTCTGCAATCAGCCTGCATTGGAGCATGCACTAGCTACGCTTATCATGGAAACGTTCTATTTCGTCATTCCAGGTAGCAGTTTCCTCACCGCTCGCAAGCCAAGGGAAGTCCAAGGTCATAGGTACATATGTAGTTTTATAACCACACACCCATTACGGCCTCAACAAGGTCTTTCGCATCCTTGCAGGATGGTACTTTGAGCATACTTGTTCGCATCGTCTTACCTCGTCAGCGCCAAGGGGACCATGTCACCCAACTGGACCCATAGCCCGCGAGAAGAATTTTTTGGCTTCAGAATACACATGTCATCAGCCAACAAGACCCTGTCACTCTAGCACCTCTTGACGGATTAATTTAATAGATTTGATTATTCAGTAAGGCAGCCAGGCCCGGGGCAGCGTGCAGTCTTGGACTTTGAAGCAAACCTTTGCTAGTTTCAGGACCGCGTTAAAACCACCATTACTGACAATCAACCGACGTTTCGCTGTCTGCACGCTCCCCAAGTTTTCAGATATGGCAGCACCTCGTGGAACCCCTAACGGCGCATATGTGAGGCTGGTGGATGTCCTGTCCACCACCAAGCTCAACGGCGCACCCCTCCAAAAAGCAGATCGGGCTATCCTCAATGCTCCAACTAATGCAAAACATGACGAGTTCATCGCAACCAGTCATGCCGAAAAGGTTGATCAGAAGTTGCTAGATCGATTTGCGCAATTGACTGGTCGTAAACCTCATCGTTACCTCAGACGAGGCATTGTCTTTGCACACCGAGATCTCCATCTCATCCTTGATCGGTATGAGAGCGGCCTGCCAATCTATCTCTTTACAGGCCGAGGTCCTAGCAGCGATAGCCTGCATCTTGGACACTCGATCCCATTCGAGTTCACCCAGTAAGTATCCCAAACCCTGCATCTTGCCTGCATCTGCCTAGTAACCACACTTACACGATGACTTAGATGGCTTCAAGAAACTCTCGGCGCTAAGCTCATTCTCATGCTCACCGATGACATGAAAATTCTCCATGACAAGGACCTCCCCATTCAAGATGTGCGCAAGTATGATATTGCCAATGCCACTGATATTTTGGCTTTTGGCTTTGACCTCTCAAAAACGTTCATGTTTTCCAACATGGATTATATTGGTGGAGCTTTTTACCAAAATATTATTTCCATTGCGCGTCACATCACCGTCAGCAGCATCAAGGAAGCGCTAGGTTTTACCGACGACCACAATGTTGGCATGTTCTATTGCTGCTCTACCCAGTCGGCGGGGTGCTTTGCATCCTCTTTCCCTGGTATTCTGGTTGCTGACAAGGCCAGCCTGAGAAGTATCCCCTGCCTAATCCCGTGTTCGTATGACATTGACGGGTATTTCGCCGAGGTGCGCAAGCATGCCGGGAAGATTGGAGAGCTTGCGCCTTCATTCCTTTACTCGAGCTTGTTGCCTTCTCTACAGGGAGATGACCAGAAAATGTCCGCCTCCGTGAAAACATCAGCCATTTACTTGACTGACGAGGATGATGTTGTGCGGGAGAAGATCCTTGCGGCTTTCCCAATAGGACAGAAAAGCATGGACGTAGCGCTGGAATGGCTCCGTTTCTTCCTAGAGGATGATGAAGAGCTGGCCACGATTCAAACTAAGCACCGGGCTCACCAATTGCTTAGTATTGAACTGCGTGAGATTCTGACCGACGTCATCATTAAGACTGTCAAGAAGTTCAAGACGAACCGCCAAGGAATTTCAAACGATGTGCTAAAAGCATTCATGACGCCACGTCTGCTTGAGTAAAGTAGGAGGGGGTGATCTTTTTAAATCAGTCATGTGTAGCTTACATCTGGCCCAGTTTGAAAATACTGGGAGAGCCGTGGGCATCGAGCAAGTAGATAAGCACCAAAGTCGAAGTGATGGGAGTGGTAGTGGTAGTATGCTAGAAAATGTAACGGTCTATAGTTCTGATTGATTTGCCTCGTTACACAAGGGAGAAAGCAGATACATGTGTCGAAAAGAAATGGTATTAGACCCTAATTAATCGTCTACGCGTCCGAAATCCTTTACGAAAACCACTCATCTCTAGACTGATGCACGGAGAGTAATTTGCCAAGCGGTCTAAATCAAGTACGGCGGCTGAGACAAAGCATATTAAATTAGTTTATTTGTACAGTTGGATAGTGATAGTTTGCTATTGATGTTATCAATTAGCATGAAACAAGCCGTACACAAAAATAAAACCCTCTCTGGCAGCTAGCGGGGTTCCATGCGTCAATCTCCAGCTCTGTAATTTTGATCTTGACTTGGTTCCTGGATCGAAGGAGATACGCAATACGCAAGCACGTCAGGGCAGTGCCTCCTATTTCGGAGGCACTGCCAATGCCGTTGCATTTTATTGCTTTCTGGTCTAGATTATGCGGCATATACTGTTTTACGCAATGGGACTACACCTGAAGCGGTATATTGGAATAGCACTTGCACATGCATACGAGCGGTGAGACGCCTTACGAAAATCTCAAAGATTGTCTTATCACTTGTACGTATGCATGTGCATAGGCAACTGCATGTCTTTTACTTTGCCCGGCTATCATGGGCCAATCGGAGAAACGGAGAAACGGCACTAGGTCAGAAAGGGCGGCCGGCAAATCGCGGAAGAGCGCGGGAAGAGTTCGTCATGGTACCATCTGATATTACCACGCCATCCGTACAACAATGTCAAGTGCTAACTGACGAGTGCGACGGGTGTCCATCCGGATTTTTTTCACCTAATGGGAACTTCTAGTAGGCCCCGGGCGGCTCATTGCCTTGTCAGCGCTACTCGTAGGCTGTGGTATGTGACTACCTACATTCTCTCTCACCTTGTCAATCCCACTGTCACTGCTAAGAGCCCAGGCTGCTCCCCGGCATTTTATTGGAACTTTTAGCTTCTTGGCATCAAGATTTGTTTAATTCTTGGCAATCGATGCGTGCTTTGTGTACTGTGCGTGACCCGACATGTATCTCCAGATTAGCACCGGGGTTGACAACGAACCCCCTCTTTAAAGCCTTTAAGAATTGTTGGATTTTTTCTCTCGTCGCCATTGTTTCCCATCTTCCAATTCATCGAGCTCGTATCACTACGTACGTGGCAAGAATACACGCAAAAATGCTTTTCTCGACAGTTTTATCGACATATTTGGCAGCTGGTGCGCTGGCCACATCCCCTCAAATTCGTACTTTGGGTCAGCTTGCCATCGGAACATGGCTGGAAAATATTGTCATGCGCCCAAATGGAGCAATTCTAACCACGCAGCTTCTTTCCCAGTCAAACGTTTGGACCGTGAGGAGACCAGAGTCCCGCCATACCTGTCTTAAACTAGTTACTTCTTTGCCTGACAGCAACGCTGCTGTGGGCATTACGCGAGTCAACGATATCGGTGGCCTTGAGACCTATGTAGTCTTGGGGGGCAATTTCACCGACGGCGAAAGCCCACATCCCGGAGAATATACAGCATTCGCTCTGCAGTTCTTGGATAAGCATTCCGACAAGTTTAAACTGAAAAAAATTGCTGCCCTGGGACCTTCCAGTGTCTCGGCAAATGGCATCACAAGCTCCGACGAATATCCTGGCGTGGTTTTTGTTGCCGACAGCTTTGCCGGTCTGGTCGGTAGACTTGACGTCTCCGCTGGCCATTTCCAGCAAGGGGTATGGGCGTATAAAGAATTGAAAGCACCACCAGGCTTCAGGACTGGTGTCAATGGAGTCAAAATTTACAAGTCACATCTCTATTGGACAAACAGCGACTTGGTTGCAATCTACAAGGTTCCCCTCACGAAATCGGGATGGGCTGTCCCAAATGCAGTTCCTCAACTAGTTGCAAATTTATCGAGTGTTGCTACCATCGTGGACGACTTTGTAATTGATCATCAAGGAAATATCTATTCTGCCACTAATCTGGACAATACGGTCATTTTCTCCGACACAAAGACTGGGAAAAGCAAAATTGTGGCGGGGGGTTTGAAGGACTTTATATTGCAAGGTGTAGGTGCTCTGGCTATCGGAAGGGAGACCCGAGGAGAAATCGTCCTGTACGGTGCAACATCTGGAGGACTAGAGCGTCCGATAGATGGCATAACAGAGGGAGCAAAGGTTTCATCAATTATTCTTAAGACGGGGTAATAGTCTCTCTGTGAAGAATATTCGAGAAATTAGGTATAAAAGATTCGCTCTGATGTAGTTTCACTAGACCTATGAAGGACTGGTCTTACCTTCCTCTGCAATGTAGGAGTCATTCAAGATGAGAGTAAAACTTGGAGGAAAGAAAGAGAGAAATCCTTTACTTTGTTCTTCTTGCCGCTAGCTTTTATTCCACTTCTCCTTCGAAGTGGTCCGGGTGATTGTCGCTAGAGAACTAAAAAAGTAAAGGACGGCGGATTTTAAATAACTTTGATTGACACCATTTCCATACGGCTCAGCGGCAATCGAAATCAATATTACCTGGGCGCTGGGCATCCTGGTCCCCTAGCCATTCCAACCGTTGCTCTTGCGTCGATTATCTGAGTCGAATTATATGTACATGTAGTGATGTCAAGCTAGTAGTGTATTCACCTCTAATAACCAAAAATGGTGTATAGACGCCACGGTGCAGGTAATAATTCTTAGAGATCTGGAAATAGCTCTAGCTATCTCTAAATATTTACTTTACGATATAGACAATGTAAAATTATCTTCGGGAAGCGTAACTTCAGAATACGGGATGGCCCCTACAGGTGAAACCTTTGTGTTGAAGAATAGTGGAGACTAGATTGGCGCAACAGGCCGTGTAGCTCAATGGCAGAGCGTCTGACTACGAATAGTGTCCACCGATACTTGATATGTAATCAGAAGGTCGCAGGTTCGACCCCTGTCTCGGTCAGTCTTTTTTTGTTCGGATGAGAAGTCTTTACAATGTGCAAGTGGTAGTTTGTCTTCTCTCTTTTTCATTTTCTTTTTATCTCATTGAGCCTTGCAGAGTGCTAAGACACGGAATCCAAATATTGGATTTAAATGAACTTTGAATTTTAGTTGCCCAAAGCAAACACAAATTCTGCACCCAGGCCATGAGAAATACTGCTCCAAAACACCCTTAAAGAACCAGGCAGGCCTTCAAGACTAATAAAGTGCATTTTGGATTACGTCAGTTTACTTGATAGGTCTGCTGAAAACCACGAACGAGAACAATTCTTGGTAACGCAGCTAGCCCTAGTCGTCAGCAGAGCCCGCAAAGTCATCATGAGACGCATTAGCATCCTGGAGGAAAATCTACACCCTGTGCCCGTCAAGGTCTTTTAGAAACTTGTCAAGGCTGTTTGGACTGCCTACGATGAAGAGCCTCATGGTTGTGTGCGCGTTCACTGGCTTGATGTACGGGACGGAAGGACCTCCGAACGCTGTTCGGTTAGTGTTGGGAGAGGTAATAATGTATTCTCAAATCGGAAAATTGACTCTCCATGTTTAAAGTTTCCTGAAATAAGGGGTAATAATTATGTCAATATATATTTCAATCCCCGAAGGTTGCAACAGGCAACTCTTGGTTTGGGCATCGTGATATTGTGTGGTCAGGTCACTGGTTTCTTTTCCAAGTTTGATTTGACTGCTTTGGCCGCTGTCAGCAAGAGTTGCAGTGCCTCGGGGGGCTTTGCAATGGCGAGGACTCACGAGTGTTTGCGTTGGCGTCTCCGACTAGCAATTGTGACAGGGCTCTTGATGTTGGAAGAAAGCGTAAAGTTATTTTTTTTATATTAGTCTTCCTCGTAATCAATAACTGCTCAGATTAAAGTTAAAAATACTAGCTAATAACCCTTATTAACTTATTTTAAAAAAAAAAATTAAAAAAAAGGGGACTTAGATAGAGGGCATCTGGTAACACTGTATTTTGGCCGTACCTAGGCCGGGGAACCGTGACTAATCACGCAAGACACTATGAGTACACGCATCGCGATGCGTTAAACACACTAGCCGATTAGTGATTTAAACTAAAAAAAAACCACCGTGGAGCTAGCTAAAAAATGAACACTGTGAGCTACTTTATCCTCATGGCTGATTGCTAATAACCCTTATACCCGCGTCTTCTTTCCTCCGGTCCGCCCCTCACCCCTTTTATGTATTATCATCTCCCTTACCCTGCATCACCGGTCTCCTCAATTGCAAAAAGCCTTCAATCGCCGTGTATGGGGCCTTTTGGAACCCTGGGACGGTCAGATTTCCTCGCTTCTCTATACCCATTGCGTTAAATGATGGCTGGCCTTGTCCACCCTCGTCGTATGGCTGCAGCCAGTTCCACTCATCGCCTGGCCCCAGCCCTGGTATCGACACGTTCCGCCCAGGGCGCATCTTTGCCTTTGCCATGGTCAGCTTGTCATCGGCAGAGTACGGCCCTACGTCGCTTGTGAGCGTCACAGGTCCCCAGTGGAAAAATGCCATGAGATTCTGCATGGCCGACTGCCAAGTCCAAGCTGGTAGCTGGAGCGCCTTGGCCGGTAGAAAAGAAGAGTAGCCGTGCACTGCCGTAAAGGGGTCGACAATAGCACCAAATGGATGCAGATACGCATTGTGACGGTCCGTGAAGACATCCGCATCCATGGTTTTGCTTTCATCGCTGGGACTCATGGGTGAGAGCCAGTAAGGCTTAAAGGTGGGATATGTGTCTTTGGTCAGGGCCCGGAGGTTATCGAACGGCCTATCGAGGTTCTCTCCTGTAAAATACGTGCTAATCATGTCGTAGTTTAGATCTTCGTTCTTCTCGGGCTCCAAGTAGCCGTCGAAATAGCCGACGAGTCCGTCGTATTCTCGCTCTTTGTCGCCGAGCTTGACGTGGAAGACGTACGAGTGCTCGCCGTTCGGGTCTGTATCGTCCACGAGATCTCTCTCCGGAGATGATGAGTGCTCTCCAGTGCGCGTGCTCTGGTTACTTAGGGGTGGCCCTGCCAGCTCCAGCGACCAGCCCATATTTACCAGCGCAAGGGGCTTCCCGATGGTGCAGCTGAGGAACTGGGCGTAGGCGTCCGGTGCGGGGGCCAAGTTGTCGAGGGCAGTTGTGAGCATGGCCCAGACTCCTTTGAGATAGTCTTTGTTCTTGAGCCGCAGGATCAAGGCGTCCAGTCGGAGGGCATCTGCCGTGGAGATTGTCTTGTCTGGCTCAAAGGGCGACCACTTGGGCTCCTCGAGGGCGTTCCCAGGCCCTCCGATCCGCACCTCGCCGTAAAACGTGCCGTCCTGCAGAAACAGTTGGATACCGTAGTCGGCGTAGTTGACTACTATCCAGCCCCATATAGGGTTCTCCCATTCCGTGGCAGAGCGCCAGTATGATGACTGTCTTGAGGCACCACCGTCTATCGACATAGTCGGCATGATGAAGTCGGCGTTGAGTCGTGCAGGTTGGTTGATCTGCGGTGGAAGCTGGATAAACTCACAGGCCGAGTTATTCTGCGGTTGGACAGCATTGGCAACGAGGGTACCGTCTTGGAGGACCGCCTGCGGTTCGTAAAAGTCACTGATGCCAGGAAAGAGAGGAGGCGGCGGCTGATTATGCGGCTGCGGCTGCGGGTCGATGGCTACGATGGCTTGGCCGAACTTGTCTATGATGTTGAGCTTTCTAAATCTGATTTGGACATGTATCAGTTTAGCCGCACACGAACCCCAAACCGGCAACAAGATTGTGTGTGTATGGGAGGGGGCAGTCACTCACGCCATCTGTCCATGTGTCACGGGCTTGAAAGGGCAGAATGCAGCGTTGCTAAAGCTCACCATGGCTGCGAACGGGGTCACGCTCGAGTTGCCCATGATGAGTTCGATCCGCTCCTTGGTCAGGCCGGCGGCGTCAAACTCGGCCGCCTTGACTGCGACAACTGTCTCGCCTTGGTCAGTCAACTGTTTATTCTCGGGCTTGATATGCGCGCCCATGCTAAGAGTGAGGAGCCCCTGGGTGATACCGGACAGCGGGCAGGATAGATAGGACAGAGAGCCGATATTGTCCACCAGCTCCTGGAGGTCAGACTCTTCGAGGCCGCACTCCTCGAGGTACTGGTCCAAGATCTGCGGCGGAGTATCTGAGATGAGCTGCGTCACTTTGTTCTTGAGCGAGAAGCTTGGCTGTGGGAGGATGAGCACTCTCCCAGAGAGGATGCGAGTGTCATGGGGGTCCTGGAGCTTCTGCCAAAGGGGCTTGTCCGATGCATCAACACCGTAACGCACCATCTTGTTGGCCGAAAGACGCGCAGTCTGTTCGTCTAGAACCCATAATTCATACGGCACATGGGTGTACTCGACCTCCCATTCAACATAGAGCGGGAACCATGGCTGCTGGTCACCCCAATTATCCCGCGATGGCCTCTCCGGGGTACCCTTCTCGTGGAAATGAGGATACGCATGACCTTGTGTAGGTGCATCTGGCGGTAGCTGACAGGGTTGCAGGGCGTAGAATTCTGTTAGAAGTTGGCTAGCCGCAGTTAACGGGAGCACGGCTTGGACGGCCGAGATTAGACTGGAGAGAGCCGGCGGGAGGCTTGATGGTGACGATACTGTTACGGTCTGCACGGGGAGTCTTACCGGGACATTATTCGAAAAGTCCGTCGGCCATCCCGAATCGACGCCCCCAACCAACAGTGTCGGGTCTTTGGCGCTATAGTAGAATGGTAAAGTCCCTGATTTTGCCTCGGCCAGTACATGGTCGGCACTATGAAGTCTGCTTTCCAGCTGGGTTTCCAGCTCAGCTATGCACTTGCTGAGATCCTGCAGACGTTGTGAGATGGCGTCAGCATCAGTCTTGGTCTTGTCGTCTCCATCCTCTTTGTTGGAGACGGTGCTGACGAACTTCCACCACGTCGAGAACATATCCCAGCGCCATTGATCAGCCAGACGGCGGCAGGCATCCAAGATACGCTGTATCTGGTTGGCTTCATTCAAAGCATCGATGGCAGCGTCAGTCGGCTTGGTTGGCTGTCCTTGGCTGTCTTGCCCGCCAAAGAAGAAGTGTGCTCCGCCTTTGAAGCGGGAGAAATTCCAGTTGTAGACCGTGTCCTTGGCTTCGCGCTGGCCCTCGACGCCGTCATCACGAGCATGCAGCAGGGAGTCTATGGCCAGGAGATCTTCCTCCAGCTTCGCCACAACTCCCTTTTCAAGGCCTTCTCTCGCTGAGCAGTACGTCATCAACGCATCCAGGGGAGTTGTGCCCACTGAGAAGGAGGGGACCTGCTGATCAAGCACGCGTTGGGAGAAGTCATCTGCCGGGACAGACGCTGGCTTATTCTTGTGGTCCCATTTGACGTCGTACATTGCGCCGTGTAAACAGAGCCTAGCAGGATCTGTTGACTTGAGCCAAGCCTCCGTCACATCCGGGTTGCCGGTGTCGGCGAGAGTCATAAATAGGGCATCCAAACGTTGCTCATGAGTGTATCGCTTCATTGGATCCCACAGCGGATCGCTAGAGTTGTCCGAATGCCACCCCAAGAGGTAATAGCTTGCAGTGGCCACATCGAGGTAGCACGTCTCTTTATTAGGACCTTTGTACTCAAAGTTGTCCAAAATGCTAAAGACGTTGGTGTTGTGCAGCTGAAAGTCGGCGAAGAGCTGGTTACCGCTGCGGAGAATGTCGATATCCGCATACTGAGCATCCGTCGACGCAGACCACTCCTCGAGCGGCGTCTTTCTGCCGATAAAGACCTCAGCTTGCTGATCGATGGCGTTTTCGTCGCCTGAGCCCGCGACACCCACGATATACGGCGAGACATCCACCTCGAGGTCGTAGCTGAGCGGAATATCATCCAGCGTCCAGCGGTAGTCGCTTTCGATAACCCAGGCCTGGTACTGCTTGAACTGGGATTTCGCTGCGGGGTCGATGCTGTCCATATTGAGCTTTCGAACCACGATCCATCGGGTTGGCGGAGCGAGGAATTCGGGAGTCGATGCCTCTCCGGCCTTGGGTTCGACTTTGATGTCGCGATCGGGCAATCCTTGCCTGAGGCGCTCGTCGCTGAGACGCTCCGAAGAGACTGAGTCCGTAGCTGCCACGCCGGAGCGATACAGCTGAGGAAGAATCCAGTGAAGGTAAATGCCGTGGCGATTCCGGCGAGGGGCGAACGTCCTTGACCCCAGGTCCGTCATGCGCGAGTTACTGCTGGCAGGGGCCGCATTGTGAAGATCGGCGTGGTTTAGAACGTCTCTCTGCACAACGAAGTTGTCCAGCCGCAGGAATGTATAGTTGGGCTGTGTGATGGGGATAATACGAGCTCCCTTGTCATTGTCTTGTCCTGTGCCACACACAGCTGGGTTAAGAGAGAATGCTTGAAGCTGAATTGGCACGAGAAGGGCGTTACTGTCGGCCATGCTTTGGACTCTTTGGTATGATGCCTCTTGAGCCTGGCGGAACATACACGGTAATCAGTCAACAAGAGGCCAAATCTTGAATGGACAGAGAAACGGGGGGTGCCCGGGATCCTGAAAGAGGATAGAAAAAAAAAAAAGAACGGGTACGAACAGATACCGAGACAATTGCCCAATACTTTACCGCAGTTTCTCCTCTTTGTTTGGCTACCCAAGCTTTCCAATCGTGATATGCCCTGTTATCTCGTCTAAAGCGCTTTTGCTCGCCTGACGTGCCATAGTTCCGAAAAAGTACACCGCTCGGCCGCGTAGAGGAGCGGAAAACGAGAATTAAGACGCAGTGAAACGGGGTTAAACGTCGCAATATTGGTCTTCAGCTGTCGTATGACTTACTTCGGTATGGTACTCTGGGGGATATTCACATTGGTCGGTATCAGTGATGAGATAACCGGTTTACATGCATATGTACAGGCATAATAAACAACGGCTACTTGCATGTTGGGCATCCGGATTGCTCCCCATTGCTGCCATCTTCTCCCACGCCCCCTCCCTCATCCCAAACACGGCACGGCCCGGCCGTTCAATATTTTCTTCCCCCCTTCCAGTGTTGCAGGTTGGTTGTACACCGGTGCGTTGTCTTGGCCGAGATAGGTTGTCCTGTGTGAACCTGCCGTTATCAAGGCCTTCCAATGAACCCCACAACGCAGTCATCCAATGATCACGATAGCCACGGGTTCAATGTTGCCTCTTTTGCATCCGGATAATCAGGTAGGTGGACAGCCCCCCCCGTTCTCATGGCACAATGAACTAGAGCCTTCACTCATAGCATAGGGGCCACCTCCTGGTGCCATAGACGGTACGAAATTTGGTAGGATACAGCTTCATATACACCGTCATTCATCTCTTTTCCGCATCAACGACGATCAATGGTTCCCGTTTCCAGAGCTGGCGGCGGCTTGCTCGGCGCCCCAACTCCCCCAAGCGACGCTAGCAAGTATTACATTTATTCCTATGATTCAGGAAGAAGACCGGATCCAAACACCAAGGTTCTTTTCCAAGATGAGCCCAACTTGAACACCTTTCTCGACCAACTACCCGATAAGGGCATCACACTCAGCCAGCAGCCGCCAGATAAGGTGGCAGAGCTGGATGCCAGCGACGCCTGGAAGACATGGATGACCAACTGGGACGCCAATTGCGCCCTGTCAATCACAGTCGATGACAATACCAGCATGAATGTCCAGTCCTTTGAATTTCACTTGACCACTCCGTACGACCTGGCGTTTAGCTCTGGGCCTGATGCCCTTATTTTCTCCCTCGGCACCAATGCGAGCGGAATCCCTCCCCCCGGGATCCAAAGTGATGGTTCTACGCTTTACTTCGGGCTGGACCCCGGCAAGTCCAAAGCAGTCAACACAACAATCAAGGATGTCTTCTCTTTCGCCAATCTTGAGGATGGCATTGAACAATTTCCAGATCTCGTAACCGGATTAGAAGCAACGTTGGATCCAACGGAAGCCAATGAGAAGAGGAATGCCATCTGGTTTACTCCTGGCAAATATCTCAGCACTACCATCAGGCTCCAGTTCGGAATAAAAGATACAGAAGGGTTCCAAAAACTCTTGGCAGACGAGTTACAAGGCCTCGAGTTCACCAACATCGAGCTCATCTGCAAGAAAGAGACGATTTTGGGCGACGCTGATACAGAAGAAGAGGCTGTCTCAATCGGTACTATTGTTTTCGAGACCAGCGGCTCAATCACACCAAAAGGTAAAACTGGCATTGACATAATTCTTGGGCTAGCAGTCTCTAAAACTCAGCTTGATCTCACAATCAACGTGAATGATCCCGCAAACGAAAATGTTTTCACAGACATCATTGCCTGGCTCCTGGACTTACTACCTCAGGGTAGCGGAGTGGACGGTTTTCAGACACTGCTTGAGAAGGACGACATTTTCAAGGATTACATTCATCTCCGTCGGCTCAGGATCATCCTAGCTTCAACGGGGCAAGGCTCCCCGAAGCTTTCGAGTGTCAAGGTCGACGTCGAAGTATCTGGCAATTTTGGCAATGCCAACAAGGCACAGAGGGCCCCATTCCTGGTCTCGTACAGCTGGGATGCTAATGCAGGCCAGCTGGGGTCCATCGTGGGGGACTTTTGGAACTGTGAGCAAAACTGCCACCCTTGCCTTTTCCATTTGACATGGAATTCTGACTTTCTTCTAACAAGGGTACGAAACCTCGACTGAGCGCTTCATCAGTCCTCAATATGAGAGCTTTTCCGATCTGCAGCCGCTCACCACCGAGCCTTTGAAAGTACTCGATCTAGTAACCCTGATCCCTGGCGTTGACAAGATTCCAGACATACCTTCCACCGTGCCAACGGAAATCTCCAGTGCTTGTATCTTCCTCTCACAGGATACCTTTACCATTCGGACGACAATAGAATCAAAGGACCACGACGCAGGCGATATACCTGGCAAGGTGCCTAGTATTGATTTGGGCCGGATCGATCTGGACGCATCGTTCAGCTGGACTAACAGCAGAAACTTTAACATTTGCCTTGCCTTTACCACAATTTTGGTTCCCAGCCAGAGATCCAAGCATAAGAGGAATGCCTACCTTGTCGGCGACGTCAAGTACGATTCATCCCAAGGTTGGCAGCTAGAGGCTTCACTCGATGGCTTGTATGCTTCGACTCTCTGCGAGTTCTTCGATAAGGCTTCGGCTGATCACGTGTCGCCCTTCCTAGATTCACTTGCAATATCTCGGATGCATCTGCTGTACAAATATGAGAAAGGGGCCGTGGAAGGACGCTCCGTCGGCAGTTCCTTCGATTTTACTGGTGCCATACTCGTTGCAAATCTTGAGCTGGATCTCGTCTTTCATTTTGACAATCAAAACGGGTGGAGTTTCACAGCTGATCTCGGGGCCACCAAGGACACGACAACAATCGGTGATATCCTCACAAGTATGCTGGGCGATGATGACCTCTCTTTGCCACCTTTCCTGGCCGACACTGTCTTCAATGGCGACAAGGGTTCTGGCAGCAAATTCCATCTAGAAGTGCAGAAGAGCAAAGCTGGTTTCCACCTACTCACTAACATAGTCTTCAGCCCGGTGACAATCGTCTTTGCGCAGATCCACGCAAACGACTGGCCTGCCTCGACCAAATCCAAACGACTTGTCAAGGCTGGGATAGTGGCGCTGCCGTCGGTCTCGATCCCGCTGATCGGGGACTTGACCCAACCCTTTGATGAAATGTACCTACTCTGGGTACAAGACGCTGCCAACATTTCCAAGAGCAAGCAGGCCCAGCCAGGGCTGACCGTGTCTGAAGTCGATGATCTCAACGCATCTCTCGGCCAATACCCACTGGTCTATTCGAACAAGTCCAAGTCCCCCGAGGACACCGATGTAATCATTGCCTCGGGAGCGCACTTCTGTGTCGTACTCAAAGACCACAACAATGTCCCAAAAATGGTTTTGGATTACAACTTCAAGAGGACCCAACCAAAGTCTGAGAGCCAGGCTTCCAGTGCGACAGGGCTAGCAGTCAAGGGGGCAGGCACGGATGGGACGAAGCCTGACTCGGACGGCGGCAGCGCCTCTGCGCCTTTCAAAAAGAAGTCTGGGCCCCTATCAATCACCAACTTGGGCCTCAAGTACGCCAACAAGAAGTTACAAATCATGCTCACAGCCACATTGGAGCTCGGCCCGGTTGGCCTGTCCCTCATCGGGTTCGGCCTCAACCTCGACCTCGCCGTGCTCAAGAAGCCCGAGCTGTCCGACCTTTCCATCACCTTGGAAGGCTTATCCGTTGCCTTTGAACGACCTCCGCTCACCATATGTGGAAGCATCCGCCACGGCAGCGACCCTAATCTCAACTACTATGCCGGTGGGCTGATCATTGGGTGGAAGCCGTATCAGATAGAAGCGGCAGGGTTCTATGGAGAGGCGATCCCTGGTGGAGCCAAAGACGCAAAAGACTCTTTCATATCGGTATTTGTCTTCGCGCGGGTGGACGGGCCGCTTGTCGAGCTCGAGTTTGCAGAAATATCTGGCGTATCTGGCGGATTTGGTTACAATTCCAATGTCAAGGTGCCCACACCCGATCAGATTGTCAACTTCCCGTTTATCAATACGGGCTCGCTTGACGGCGCAACGGATAGTGCCATGAGTGCGCTGCAAAGACTGACAGATCCCGGCAATGGGGGCTGGTTCAACCCTCTGCCTGGCACGTACTGGGCCGCAGTAGGCATGAAGATAGACGCCTTCCAGCTGATCTCCCTGGATGCCGTAGCCGTGGTGCAGTTTGGAGAGACCATCAAGCTGGGCATCTATGCGGTTGCCAATGTCGATATCCCGAACCCGAAATCCCCCATGAAGTATGCCCACGCGGAGCTCGGCATCGCCATTGTTGTAGACTTTGCGTACGGAGTCATGAAAGCAGAGGCACAGCTCAGTCCCAACTCGTATATCCTCGACCCCAACTGTCATCTGACGGGAGGGTTTGCCCTCTACTATTGGTTTGATGCACCACACGCCGACCACAGCAAGACGGGAGAGTTCGTCTTCAGCCTGGGAGGATACCACCCGGCCTTCCACATACCCGAGGGGTACCCTAACCCCCCGAGGCTGGGAATCAGCTGGTGCCTGGGCGGTGGGCTGAGCGTCACCGGCGAGGCTTATTTCGCCATTACAACTAAAGCCTGCATGGGAGGGGGTAGGCTACATGCCGCCCTCAGCGCGGGACCGCTCGAGGCGTGGTTCGATGCCTTTGCAAACTTCCTGATCAATTATCAACCCTTCCACTTCCTTGCCGAGATTGGTGTGGATATCGGTGTCAAGTTCAGCATCGACATCTGGTTCATCCACATCCACATCTCCGTCGATGTCGGAGCCGATCTCACCATGTGGGGACCGCCCCTTGCCGGCCGGGTTCACGTCAACCTCAAAGTTGTCTCGTTCAACGTCAATTTCGGCCATGCACAGCAGGACGTCGAGCCCGTATCGCTGCTCGAGTTTTACGAGCTCGTCTTGCAAGCCGATCAAAGTAGTCCAGGGACTCGGCAGGAAGAGGCAGCCCTGGCTGAGCCCGGGGTTACAGAGCTGGACAAGGACGGGGCCGAAGAAGACGGCGAGCAGTTCATCGATATGCCTCAAGACGAGGCACACACTTTCCTGGCCGAGTCTGGCTTAATGAACAACGATGAAAAGCCTGATCGTAAACAAAATCAAAGTTGGCTAGTGCGTGGCGGCAGCTTCGTGTGCGCCATCGGCTGCAAAGTGGCCATCAACAGCGCCGACCAGATGGACGGAGACAAGAGCATAAGCCGTATCACACACGATGAGACCATTTACGCAAGGCCCATGAAGCTGCAGGGAGAGTCTCAGTTGGTGTCGAATCTGCAAATTTCCATTGTTAGGAAGGACGGAAAGGTTATCGAGGGTTGGACAATGGAGCAGGTCACCAAGTCTCTTCCAGCAGGGCTGTGGGGTGAATGTAAGATCTTTCAGCCTCACAAGGGCAAGATTCGCTCATTATTAACTAAAAATACACAGATAACTCTAGTACTGACCCCTTGGAGAGCGGCAATAACATTAGCAGTCTGCTCTCCTCTTCCGGCGGAACTATTGACCTCTTGGCTGGCGTCCGTCTAACGGCTCCGCCACCACACATGTCCAACGACCCTTATCCAGTCTTCAATATCCTCGACGCTGAGCTTCAAGAGCTTACTGCCGAGGAACCGTTTCCCCAGTCGGAGGGCTCCAACCAGGATTGGGATCCTGCAGAGTCCCCTCAAACTATAGAGCAGTGGGAGATGGTGCGGGAGCAATGGGCGGTTCCGGACTGGGATCAAGGTACAGGAAAAGTCCAGGAGGTATTTGTAAGTAGCTGGATGGCGGCCCTGGGCTGGGATGCACGATTAAGCCAGTGGGCCAAGATGCCCAAGTGGGTGCACCATCAATTTGATGGACTGTACGTCGACGCTCCTTTGATGACGAAATGAGGGGTTGCCCGTTTCATTATTCCTTTTACACTTCATAATACATATTGGTTCTGTATTGAACAAGACATGTCAAACGCTGTGATTCGAGCGGATTAAGTTTGGCAATTCCCTTATTTAATAAACTGAGGAAGTATTCCCGGATGACACTCTAGGAGGTCAGCACAACTGACGACGGTGATAAAGCATCATAGCCAGAATCGCATGATGGGCCTTTTTGGTCACATTCTGGGGACCTCAGCTTAGTGTCATGAACAGTGGTGGCACATAATCACAATGAAATGGTCATATGCTGAAATATTCATTCTGGACTAAATTTCTAGGCGCCCAACAACACTAGACCACAGGAGGAATGTTTGGAACTACCTGTTCTCTACTAATAAGGCAACATGAGGTGCACGGGTGAACCACTTTTATCTGTGTAAAATACATGGTTGGCCTCACCAGAAGAGACGGCAGTGATCTGGCTCGAGTCGTTGACCATGTTGGCGCCACTCACAGCGGAAGAAGTGCCCCATTTGCCCTTTACCTTGGTGATGACTCTGAGTTCGTTGTCGTTGGCCATGTAGTACAGATATGTCATCCGATGGAAATGGACCGCCGCAACGCTCGTCAGTTTCGCAGCGTCGTCCGTGTTTTGGATCCTGATAGCTAGCGAGTGTGTTAGCCGCAAGCAGAAGTTTTTGACGCGAGGGCGAGGCTTTGGTTCCTTACAAGATTGGCTGCCCATGCTGTACTCGTACAACTGCCTGACGTCGTCGTTTCCGTCAATCTCGTGCTGGTAGATGACGAATGGGACATGCTCCTCGACATCGAAGTAGGCGGCCAGAGAGCTTCCCACTCGCACATCATTCGCTTCCAATGTGATACTTGTGATTTCCTTTCCGACTTGTGATTGAATAATTCTGAGGGAGTCTTGGTCCGCTCCACTAAGAAGAAACAATCTATTAGTGACTAGCCACATACTACTTGGTTCCTTATTTTATTTTCTTCCCCATAGTGGTCTGGCGCCTCGGTGCCTTCCTTACCTCAAATAGTAGACCCAGGTGTTTTCTGGGGAAGAACAGCTCGCAATGGTCGTGTTGGTGCCTTCGGTGGCTGCCACGGTCTGGTAGACGGGGCAGACGATGGACACATCAATTTTGGGAGACTTGGGGTCCAGCTGCTTCGTAAAGCCAAACACGGCGTTGAAAGACATCAACATGGTGCTGGCAAGTTGAGAGCTAAAGATGAGATTACCCGTTGGATCGGCCTCGCTCGATTGGACGATTTCTGAGTTGTTACTATCAGTCGTCTTGTCATATAACGCCATACCAACGGTGTCAAAACCGGTCGTGAAGTAGACCTGGATGGCCACTTCATTGGGGACATTTGGTCCTGTATTGAGGATGGAGGCAAAGCCTGGCATGATGATGACGGTAGTGTGTGTTGTTTTTGGAACAGTTAAGCCAAAGCCTTTCTTGGGTAGCGTAACAAGCTCAAGGGTTACTGTTTTATTCTGGGCATGAAAGGATCAGTCCAAGGTACAGAAAGGCAAGAGGCAGAAGCCCTCAATAGGCTTTTAAATAGCTGTTCACGGTCAGTCAATGGCTCATTTGTTCTTCACGTTACGTAACCCGGCCAGCAAACTCTCGCGACAGTGTGCGGTGACATGCAGTAAATGGTCCGGCATTCCGGCATGTCGGCTCGAGTAATACTTAGCCTTCGATAGATGGCTGACGTCTCGTCTCAGCTCCCCGACGTTAACGGCGCCAAGACATAATGGCACTCGACAAGTGCCCTCGCCCACTTCCTCTCCTCCAACACTACGCGTCTCATGCATGCTGTTCGGGACGAGATAGTGCCTAACGTAATCCCGCTCTTCGGGAGACAATGCATGACCCCGCGCTGTCAAGGCTGAAGTTGTTGCCAACCCAAGGTTACACTTAGCCTGCCTGGGACAAAAGTACCTGGGCGACTGCCCCCCGTTGATGCTGTGGAAATGCGATAAGAAAGCGTACACGGCATATACGAGCAGTGGTGGCATACCTCCTTTTTTCGCGTACTCAGAGCGGGGAAAGAGTGCATATGCATATTAGTATGATATTACATATGCAAATGGACAGGTGTGAGGGTAGTTTGATTGTCTTGCCTTTTTCTCTTTAACGCAAGTTGCATTTCACCAAGGATAGTTCCATATTCGCTTATCAGAGCATCACGGAGAAAGCCTTCAGCCTCGCTCTGCTGTTTTAATAGTCAATCCAAACACTCCACATCAGGGACTTTTACACGGCCATGGCTATCTTTACTCGTGGTAAGAGCAAAGCAATCAACTCGCCCCGATACCTCACTCTTCGTCATGCCCGTCGAAGTGCAGCGGCCCATAGGGCGGCTCAGGGCATCTTGGCAGCCGCAGCGCCCGCAGATCCCGCAGAAACGCAGCTGAAGCCTGGCGAGGAGAAACTCAACTCCTACTGGGCTCCTGGCCTGGAGGCCGGAGAGGATCATCAAATCGTGGCTACGCAAATCGTCCAAGCGCCCACGACGGACACGGATGACAAGCCGTTGCGACTCGTTTCCAAGCAGGATTTCTTTGTCGACGCGCCGCAGTTCTCGCTCCCCCCTGGCTCTGTATATTCCGTATATCCCCCCAATGGATATTCGGACGACCATCGCATTCTGCCTCATGTAGTCCTCAGCGACCCGCATCTGCCGTGGGAGAGGATGGGCAGCCCGGCTTCAGAGAAAAATGGACTCCAGGATGAACGCAACAAGGTGCCGTGGCTAGCCCTGTTCACCTTCACCAACGACGAGCTGAAGCTGGCAACTGGCGCCTTGGGTGGCCAGACTTGGAAACAGACAGATACACTGGCCGTCAACATGACAGTCAAAGACCTCCGGGCCATTCCTAACGTGGCCAGTCCCATAACGGATGACATGGGACCGGACGTGGACGACGCAACGGGAGATTTCATTTTCACGAAACCGGAGCTGTTCAAGAACTTATTCTCATTGTTCGACGAACAGAACAGAAGACAGGAATCTGGCCGCCCAGAAACGACGCGTTACCAGTACCTGTCTCACGTTCGCGAGATCAACACGTCGGGTATGGCGGTAGCGGGTGTCGAAGAGATCGGCATATTCTCCATCGTTGTCGGCAGCCGGTCCGGGCCGTTGGATAACGCCTCCCCGGTCGCAGTCTTTGTTCATCTAGTGTCTATCGAAGGTGTCGAAGATATGACGAGCTTTCCAACAGAGGATTATGTAGCGCTGTGCTCTCTCTACAGTTGGACTTACACCGTCATGCCTCCAGGAATGCTCAACGTCCACGAAGCATTTGACAACATTGGCAAGAACATCGACGTCCTGCGTCCTTCTGCTAGCATCACGGATCCCCTCAGCAACGGTGGGAGGATAAAACAACGAATAGCTGCTCGTCTGCGAGATGGCTACTCACTAGTCAGGTACCGTCCTCAAACCGGTGAGCAGACAGTGGCCCTGTACAGAGGCCCCTTGACGCCGACGGTCGTACAGCCGTCCGACGCCGTAGCCAAGGCGTGCTCCAACTCTGGCCAAGACTTGCAAGTCCTGGACCGCAAGGTCGGCATCATGGACATTAGCTACTCTACTGCATGGAACTTGGGCCGAACAATGGCCCTGGGCAACCAAGCATTTGCCGCGGCCCTGTCCCGGCTGCGAGCGACGATCCATGCTCGGACTATGAAGACTTTGAAGATATCGGCCGTTCGCTCAGCCGGCGGCCAGGAGAGCTACCGCAGCCGCGCGGACGTGTTGCGTGACCTCAAAGATACCGTACATGACTTGAATAACATACACGCTGCAGCTCCAGGTTACACATCATCACCGTCTTTCCGAGCTGGTCCTCCCCAGAAACGCTGGTATCGACCACGGCTGACCCGTAGTCAAATTCCGTCTTTGCACTACAACGCTGGCAAGATCAAAGATAATTACCTCGAGGAAGCCACAAACATCGCTCTGGATCTCGGAAAGGCTACGGATGGAAGCATATACGACGAGACCAACACGCCAGTATCCACGGACTGGATGATCGTGCTGGCTTTTGTCCTGGACCGCATGTTCCTCTCGGGAGTGCCGGCGCACTACCTGATCAGCGATCCCACACACCTCCCAATAGAGACCCTGCGGTTCTTCTACATTGATCCCGGCTGGGTCGACGCCATGGTCGACGGCGCTCTCAGTCTGGCCAACCACTCGGGCGAGGACAGGGACAGAGTGGCCATTAAAGCCGCAATAAATGCCTACTTGACACATAACCCTGAGCATCAGCCAGAGTATACGCCTCAGATACCTCGCTATGGCTTCTATCTGCGGTCTGATCTTGTCTCCATGTTCCCGGATCTCAGGGTGGAAATCAAGTCGGTGTCGACCATCGGGCAAGCACCGCTATTGCGACACGAAATAGTTACCGATGGCGTCATGATGGGTCTCGTAGGATCGTCAGCCAGGGCTGCCCGAGTTCAATTCATTGGTTTTTACCCAGCCACCTCACCAGCAGAGATTCGCCATCGGTTGGGAGCTCACCAAGCTGCAGGTTGACATCGACGTGCGGAAGCAATACACTATATCTGTCCCACCAGACGAAAGATGAAAAAGACGCCCTAGAGCCAGGGATTGTACTGAAGCCGACAGATGCGAACAATTGGTTCATCTGGAGCGCGGATGCCGCCTCTGGTGCCGATGACGTGCGCCTCCTGCGCCTCCCGTATTTTGCTGAACAGCAGCTGGCCTTGCTACGCGTGTGGTCAGACGAGGAGGTCTCCAAGGGCAAAAATAGGCCTTTCGACGACGACACGGCCAACTCGGCCTTGTTGGCCATGCAGCTGAGTGATCCCATCTACAGCCTCACCATCAATCTGGAAGGGAACCAGGCCACATCCGCCGCTATGCCTCCCCTAGCAGGAGGGACGGCCTTGACATCTCCCAAGAAGCCTTTCGCATTGACGTCCACTGCTCCCTCGAGCATCACGCCGCTGGCCAAGCCTGATGGGGATGAAGCGAAGGGTAGTGACGACGGCATCGCGGCCACCACCACATCAGTGAAATCCTTCTCGGTTGCTTCCCAGCTCACTCGACACGAGGATTACAAAGTTGAGTCGCATGCCCATCAAGTTAATCTAAGCCCCCACGTACGTGCCATTCCTCCATGCAGCACGAGGCAACCCTCGTCTCCGTCTCTAGCCGCGTCGGTCCTGGAAGACGCAGGCGACACTTTCGATCCGGCCAATCCGCCCAAGTATAATTGCATGGTCTATTCTATGGCAAATGAGGACAACCAGGTTGAAACTTCAGGTGACAACCGCCAACAGGATCTCATCTTCAGCATTCACGTTGAGAACAACCATAACAGCGACTACGAACTGTTGGAGCTGGACATCCGAATTGCCCTCGGTCCCGTAAACCCAAATGACCACCGACTCCTGTCCAACTACGACGGGACCGGCCCCCGGATGCTGGGCAGTCTACGATTCAACGTGCTGCCCCAGATGGACAAGAGGGCGGGCATCGATTACCTCGTTTTGAGACTTTTGCCACGGAGCGTGACCAAACTCATCGACATCAGCATGGTCCAGGATATGAGCTTCTTGCTGTGCTTGGCTCAAGTAAACAAGTTCACGCGTGACAGCCCCAGAGCAAGCGAAATTACAATCCTGACGCTGCAGACGGAGGCGATCTATAGAGTTCACCCGCACGATATGACTTTGAGTGATTCATTTGACGTGGTGCTTAGAAACACCGACGTGGAGCCGCAGACTGCGTAGTAACTGACTACAGAAGAACAGGGGGCCCCAAGTGCTTTAGATTGGTATATTTTCGAATGATGAGCTGTTCGTTGGCAAGAAAGAAAACCGGCTGTTCTATCCACGTTATACAAATGCTTCAGAGTCGTAATGTAGTCGCACCAGCTTTGGGTTCGAAATTGATGTAAAAGTATTGACTGGTGGACGATCTTCTATTTATTCAAAGTATTAAATATACGCAGCTTCGCTCGAGTTTCCCCTGCGTCTTTTTGCATGCTCCCTCAAGCGTCAAAAGGCCATGTTCTAGCCAGAACGTACTTTATAAGCCACACTCAATGCATAAAATAATAATAAAAAAGGTTCGAGATGTATCATTCCCGGCCTCTTTTGTACTAAATAGCCACCAACCTGTGCGTGCCCAGGTGCAAAGACTGGCATTGACCGTCAACAAGGAATCATCGAGGGTCGCCCGGGGAGGGAGGGTCAAGATTGATGCGACGTCTGAGCAAAAGATAAGCCGTTACTATGTGGATAATATGAAATTCTACACAGTGTTGACATTGGAGAATAAAACTATCAGCGTACATGAGGAGAAGCAATTGTCTAACTGGAACCTAAGCATAAGACTGTGCTACTGGCTGCAGCCATGTGTTGAGGTTTGAAAGTGACACAAGGGGACCAAGCGGTATCGCTGGCTTATTCACTATCATTGGTTGTCGAAGCGTTAGAAATGCATCTTGACAGACGAACAGTTCATAAGCAATGCGTGCAAGCCCCCAAATTTCCACAAACAGACTAAATTGAAACGACGGACTAGCACGACCAAGGGCTAAGAACATAAAGGGTAACTCGAGCATGCCAAACTAAGGGCGTAATCTTTTGATACGCCTCCAGTCCTTTTTAAATTGCACTGTGTAGAATTCATCAAACTGGGTATCTGACAGTTGAAGTGTTGAGTCTGGGTTGCTGAGCTGGGCTCGCATGCCCTCAATGGCTTTCTTGTCGATTGACTTCCGTCTCAGTAAGCATGACTTCACACTTGGTCGTCCACTTGTTGTCCCCTGTTCCTCGGCCAGATAGCAAAATCTTGCAGCACTAGTGGTCAATACTTGAGGAAAATTCCGATTCACCGTCTTGACCGTGGTGCTCCAATTGATGTATTGATGGCAGGCAAGCCTCACGCCGACCTTGAGGACAAACTTGTCAAAATCGCAAAAGGGTTGCAGGGGCGACGTCTTCTCTTGCATCTTTTGTTGGTCTGTAAGGGCGCTCCGCGGTGGAAAACCAGCCAAAGCATTTATGGGAGCACCTCCCAGCCAGAACGGGGAGTTGAGCAAGACTTCTTGGGGGTTGTACCTGTCCTCCACGAAGGCAGTGGTTGAATGGCGCGGCACGTCATATTGGATATTTACCCGCTTGAAGTTTGGCCCGCTCAGCCTCTTGTGCCGCGATTCTCCGACCATGTTGCGTAGTCCGATGGACACGGTCGGGATGCCCATGAAGGTGAAGAGATCGATGACGCCGCTCCGGAGACCAATGGCCATTTTAAAGTACTGCTGGTTCTGGTCCTCTTGGGAGGCCCAATATAGAAAGTAGGCCTCGACATCCCTCTTGGTGACGGGCTGGGTCTTGTCAATGTTTGGTACGCTGTCCACCTTTGGGAGTTTGGTCCAATACTGCCCAATGCCGGTTATTGAACTTTCGCTTTGATATCCACACGAGATGACATTCAGCGTATGCGGGCCTATGGTGCTGGCCATCATGCCCTGCACAATTTCACGAACTACGGAAATGCCATTTCCCGTGTCAAGCTCTGGATAGACACCCTCAGGTTGGCATCCCGTGTCTCGGTCAACAACGAGGATTGTAAACCTTGTATTGTCATCGGCTTTGATGTTCCATTCCTTATCAAACAATTTTCCGAACTCGGTCCGGAGATAGTCCATAGACTCAGGGTTGAGCAGAAACATGCCTTTGAGGACGCTATCGGGGAGCCCGTTGTTAGGCTTGCTGGCGGCGTCTTGGAGAAGCCTGGTCGCGAGAGACTCGCCGTACGTCGTCACGGCGACACTTCTGATGCCTCTGCCATCGTATGGCTGTCCATTCAAGCAGCAATTGGTAAAGTCGGTTGGAGGGGAACGGGAACGAGCGATTTTCGCATAGTCCCACGAAACGAAGAAGAAGTTCTTTTTATTGTGTATGACGGACCGGCTCAGATAGTCTTGAGCGTCTTTGGTCTTGCTCCCGGCAGACACGTCTGCATCAAAGAGAACAAGCGAGTAATCTCTACTTGGCAGCAGCATCGCTGCTCGCAGATGATACATGTCTCCCCGGTGCGTAGCTGACATGAAGTAGACGGATTCTCCATTGCTGAATATTGGCGGGAGCCAGAGACTTCTTCCACTTGGCGTCGCCATCTAATCGAGGCTGACTCTTCTAGTGGTGGAGTGCGTGTTTTTTTCTGAAGGAGTTCCGAGGGCCACGGATGCGATGAACGATATAATTTTATCGTCGAGTTTGAGGTTTTTCCTGCAACCATGGCCTCCCATGCTTGCTAGTTATACTTGACAGCAAAATGCAACGCGTGGTCAGCATTCTAGGCCCCAAGTGCGGTCCGAGGAAAAACACGTCCAACTTGGTGTGTGTTACCTGAACACACTACCTCGATTCTTTGTGGCAAATGAACAAGCAGATTGGGAGATGCTGCGAGCGGGCCGAGGTAGCTGTCACACCTTTGGGTTCAAGTGGGAATGCCTTTGGATGGACCATTGGGCTTACATGAATATGCAACGTCCCGTCCTGATAGATTACAGAAAAGAGGGCGTGTCGTTCGAGTGTTATGTTGACGCCGGAGGGTGCATCGTGGATAACTAGGGTTGCTTCTATGCACGATGCATCATACCGAGGTATTGGCTATAACGATGCACCCTAGCCTTAGGCGAAGGGATCGATTTCCTGTCCACAATCCTAAATTTAGAGCAAAGATTGGCCTGGGAGCAACTCGCGTGGATGTTTGACATTGGCGTGTACAGCTACTTGCTGCGATTACTTGATGAATTGAAATCGGAATTAAAACCAATAGTGCTTGCCCCGTCAGATGTGACTCGCTGAAAACATGTCTCTGGAACAAATGCTTTGCTATTATCTTTCTATGGAATACATAACCCAAAGCTCTATCAGGGGCCTCATGGTCCAGTACGGGCATGCCACTTACGCGGACGCCAACGCCTTCCTGGACGCATTTGTGCGGTATGAGCCTTTACAGGGCTTAACGGCTTGTGTTATTAACCTTGATATCCTGGGAAATTTGGGGTTTTATTCACTAAGTTGAGCACTCTCTGCAGTTATCTCTGATTCCTGGACGTCAACCCTCTGATCGGCGGACCCTAGCAGCCGCATAATTTGGAAACGTGATCAACGTTTCTCGGTCTGCCGAACCATAGAGTCGAGCGCGCAGGGCTCCTCGGCGACCGATGAGAGTCTCAAGGCGTTCCTAAACAGCGCCACTGCGCGGGGCGTGAGCAGCAGCCTCGGCGATGAACCTGTGGCGAATCTGGCCAAGTAGATCAGCAAGAGTCTGTAAGAGTTCATGATGTGGAAAGCAAATAAGATGGACGTGGTATATGACCGCGATTAGGCAGAGTATCAGGATTCGGCCTCAACCGCGACGTTTGCTAACTCTTAATCAGGTTCTTAACGCGATCAATAACGCGCAGGTGTCCGTTCACATCAAGGTCCCCAGCTTGGACATGACACCCTTCCTGACCGTCTCCCAGATCTGAGGGACGCCTACCGCCAACAGTTGGCTGCCAATACAACTTGATCAAGAAAGGTAAGAAATGAGTTCTTCATTCACTTTTTTAAATTGAGTTGAAACCCCGCCTATATTCACTATATTAATCTACGTTTGAAATAGACAAGCCTCTTTAACCCTTTCTTTCTCAATCTGAGCGCAGCACATGTGAAGAACCCGCTTATAAAAATCTGCAAAACCATGTCAACACAGTGTCAAAATGCAGTAAGAAGTGGTAATAAGCCGGGGATCAATTTACAAGCAACACCATTCTCCTTTTGGGGATTGAGGAGGCCCCCGAGTAGATGCCGACATTGTAATTTGTCTGTGCCTTCTCGCAGAGCTCAATATCCTCGAGAGCGACGTTGCGAGTGAAGCTGTAGTAAGTCTCAAACTCCTCACTGTCAGAGAGGAAGCGAGTGACGAGATAAGAACTTCAAGTATACATCATGGCCCGCTGTTTATTGTCTTCAGTCGAAGCAGGTATGGCCACGAACCCAAATATATTACGGTGATGACGACACTGGACAGACGGAACGTGGGGCAACCTTTTCTTGTCGGTCCCGATCAGGAAAGCTTTTACGCGAATGGGGCAAGGCATGATTCGGAGCCTGCAAGAGGGCGGGTAAAGATTTGTCATCTGGCTCAGGTGATGCGTTCTCTTCGTGAGAATAAGCCATAGTCGGACATCAACTTACTTTTATAAGATATGTAGCCTACAGGGCTTGCATGTGCAGTAGCAGAGCCATAATCGTTAAATTGCTGTCACTTGGCGTCTCACAGTTCACGAAATGACCATCGTCGTCGTTCCTGGGCATTCATGGTAGTCATGTGCGGATAAGTAGTATCGTATGGGCTCTCCGAGCTGGAAAATACTTTGCGAAGCTCTGGCTCCAGTCTTAGTCTCTGCTATCCGCTGCAAGACCTTGCTACGTGCTGAGCTTCTTATTCTATTGATATCCAGCCTCCGTGCTACAGATCTGCTTTCTTCTCTCCATCGAGGTTTGTCTATTATTTTCCGACTTCTTCAGAAATTCTTTTTTATTTTTGGTGTCCATTAGGACGACCACAGGTTCAATGTGTCTAGAAAGCATTCCCTTCTTTACTCTTTCAAGCACCCTTTGTGTCTTGGTGGTATACTTCTTCGTTAATGTCTGGTTACTTAGAGGAAAACCCCCGACCACTGAGCAGCCGTCAAGAAAACAGTCTAACAGTGCATTGAACCTACCCAAAGAATGGTGGTCAGATCCAGATCGTTTCCAAGTAGAGAGAAGGGCCATTATCAGTCAGCTATTTGCCCCAGGGCCAACATGTCTTCCAATTCTGGCCTGACTTGGCGCAGTCTTGGATGTGTGTGAGCCATGGTAGCCTCTTCCGGCCGGTGACTATATCGTTTATGAAGTTGCTGGGTTCCTCTTCTTCATGATTTCAGGCAAAGATATGATTTTTCGTTCCTTTTTAAACGTATGTAGACATCGTGCTTTTCTAGTTGCTAAAAACCAATCTGGTTCTGCACTGGTGCTTGGATGCAGATAACACGGCTGGAGCTATGACACAAAGGGCACACTCGTCAAGGCGCCCTATTTTGACAACATTCCAGGCTTTGACAAATGTCAAAATAACCTCTTCGAAATCCATACAAAGGAAGACGGGTATGGATTTCTCCACATCAACGTCAGCGCAAGGGAGGAAGAGGCTGTTACGACTCCCTCACAAGGTATGCGGAGTGGGCAACTCGGGAAAATCAAGATCAACTCTAACCTGCTTGATACTATGGAGTTAAAGGAAGGATTAAGTGGAAGGTTATTCGTAAATGTCTGCCTCTTAAACTTCGTCAGATACGCTGTACTAAATCCCAAAGAAGTCAACAATCCACCTCAGGAATCTTCGACAGAAGCTTCAACCGAGGGCATTATGGGAACCATATTAACCCAAAGCCTGCATTCCGTTGGTCAGATATACTTTTTCCCTTCGACGGCGGTCCATACGACGTCTGATAAACCCTTCTGGTTCCAACTTACGTACTCTCCTTAAACGTCCCAGCAGACAGCCACACGTTGCGACGTATTCACTTCTATTGACCCAAAACGCTATGAGCTTTAACAGTGCTACTAAGAAGTCTCTTATGAAAGAAAAAAAGGCCATTTGCTTGACGTAATGCACCAGCAGTGTTCTATATGACAATTGCCATCATGGATATGTTTTCGGAAGCGTATATTATAAAGGGCATAGGAATATCATCTCGAATCGTCGCGATGACTTCCTGGTTGCTGGTTGAATGTCGAACGTCTGCCCTGTGGGAAGAAAATATCAGGCCACCGTCAATGAAAGTTTTCTCGACGAAATTCAAGGTATCTCAAACCTGCCATTTTGTTGTTAATTCTTTCATGTTTCGCACATGTGAAGACAAAAAGCAATAACTCGCAGCACACAGTCGTGCATGTCGAATGCTAAATAGACATGAAACGCGAAAAAGTGACAGTCCAGAAATGCCCCCGTCAAATGTCAGAGAAAGGAGCTATGAGTTCAAAGGAGATAAAAGTATTTTGTAGAGAGATAACAAATGTATCAAACCTGAGTGCAGGGTAACTGCGTAACTTACATCTGGCTCTCGGCACGCGGAAACTTTACTTAACTAGGCGATTTTTTACGATGTATATCTGATTGCATGGGGAAAGTGATACCCCGTTCCAGTTAAGAAGCCAAGCTTGAGCGGTAATGATCTTGTGTAGTATTGTAGAGAGATATGACAACTTTTTATTTTCCGGAAGTTGCTCGTCAGGTTGTGCTTGCAGCTGAGGCAGCAATCAGGTTGGGATTCCCGTTTACATAGCTCTTCCTAGCTACTACCGCTATCTAAGAAGAGACTAACAACTGCACAACTTTTACTTACCTTTTTCTGACTTGCATGAATACGGCTGCGATGAATGTGTCTTCGAATGGAGACGTACTTTTGAGCAATATTTTATGCCTGCCTAAATTGACCGTTAGCATTGTAACATCTAAGAGCGTAACGTTTCCAGACGCAGCTAATAAATCTAGAATGGGCCCTGACATACCCGGGCCGATACTATTTCCCTCTTGATGAGGTCATGGGAGCATGCCTCGTAGATGCCTGCCGCCTTGACGATCGGTCCTTGGACCGTCATTCCCTTTGAGTTGGCATTGCTAAAGAGGTCATGTTGAGAGCAAACTTTATTCCAGTGCCTAGATGTTTCTGATCATTCCGGGAATGAAGACGTAGAATTGAAATGTAATTCTAAGATTTTCTCTACCTTATGCCAATCCCTTTCACACTCATTTCTTCCTACGATCTAGATTAGTAGAGTTAACCACAGGAGACTGATCCATGTAGAGGCATACATGCGATTTTTTAACTAAAGATATAAGAATTCATTATCAATAGAAGACTAATTTTTTCAACGCCATGCAGTAATCAGTCGCAGCTGCTGGGCTTCGCGTGAACCATCATCAGTCCAATAAACATGGTCAAAGCCCGACTGCAGTAGGATTTTCTTCCAATCCTGCTCCCCGGCTAGAGCATATGTCCGATGGTCATCAAAACGCCACCATCCGTCCAGCAAGCCAAAGACACAGTCTAACCATCCTAGTGGCCGCGTTAACTCCAAAAGGCATAACATACCCCCGTCCTTTCGAAGCAGCTTTTCTATATTACTACAGGACTTTCGCAGATCTCGCGTTGCGTGAATACAGTTTGCCGAAATAACCAGGTCGTACGATTGTGCAAAACGTGCCGGGGGCTCCTTCTCAATATTAAGCGTCTCAAACTCCATGTTAAATGGCTGATGCTGACCATGTCGGGAGAGAAACTTCTCCCTTGCGCTAGTGACGAGAGCAGCGGAGATGTCAGTAAAAGTGTAAGTGAAATCCACGTTACACTGCAGTAATCGATCTACCACGAGCTGTGTTGTTGCTCCCGTGCCCGCCCCAATCTCCAGAATGCGGATTTGGTGTGGCCTATCTGATGTCTTGTCGTAAGAAAAGAGACGAGTCATTAATTCGCCTAGTAATAGATTGCCTGTTCCAAACATGGGTGATTTAACATAGACATCTTCCAAGAGTTTAATCGAGGCCGCGTTTTGAAAGAGGATCTGCAGAGGGTCTACCTTGCCCGAGATGCAGTCCGCAAGGCGGGCCCCAGTAGCGTGTAACAACTTGTGGTCTGGATGATAGCTTGGGTAGTCATTCAAAATAGCCTTGTGCATATCCTCAGGGGTCCTCTCTGGGAGCGAAGACAGACCACCCAGGTAACGCTTATTCGAAACATTGATTACGCCCTCGCTTCCTAGGATGTCGAAAAAGCGATTGATCAAATTTTGGTATTTGGGCTTGAAATGGACGGAGGGGAGTTCATCCCCTACTTCCAGGCACCTTATGTCGCATCCTAGTTCCCGGAAAGCCTGCAAGATGTAGGCTAGAACCAGAGATCTTTGCCTTGGGTGTACATGTGAAAAGAAACCATGGAACCCAGCAGCCTTTATAGCTGAGGAAGTGCTGTGTGTCAAGGCGTCCAAGGCACGTGGAACTTGGCGAATAAATAGGCTTTTTGACCTAGGATCAAACGAATCTTTAAAGGAAGGGACTGTATGCTTGATATGGCCGTATTCCTGCCGAAGCGGGACCGACTCAAACCTGTCCTTGCCTACCTGGTCGGGCAAAGGGATAGTCCCAAACTGATCAGCCTGGTCCTGTGGAAAGATCGTGTTAAAGAGGGTTGAGAATGTAGAACCCTCGTTGATGTCCATGAGTTGTGAATTCTTTCCAAACATCTGCTCGATGTCTGATTGGAGTTGAATCGCAACCAGCGAGTCTAGTCCAATTGCCCCCAACGGTGTGTCCGGAGAAAGACCTTTAGGATAGTTCAAATGATTGGAAAGTAGATTCAGTAGGGCACTGCCCGGTCCCTCTGTTATTTCATCAAGGTCCATAGCTGCTTGTGATCGCGATTCCGGACTGGGAGGGCTGGAAGATGTGGACCGAGAGGAGCCTGAAATCGCGTCATATTCTGGGATCAACTGGTTATCTGAATCGATGTGACTATTGGTTGTCGTGAAACCGAAATCATCTTCTTTGATCAAAATCGATTTATTTGCACCGGAAATTGGGAGATAAGAGCTCGCGTCGTCTCCGCTGATAAACTCGGTGATGGAGCTGCCTGGTGCTCTGCCACCTGAGGTTTGTGGAACTCGATTAATTGCTTTGAGCACACGTTTCAAAGAACTAATGGCAACTTTTTGAAATTTTGCGCCAAGTATTGTCATTGACAGGATTTTGCGCTCCGCACAGAAGATGAAGATGTCACACAGGATGCCGTCGTTGTCCTTATGATCGAAGCTATACAGACCAACCCAATGTCCTTTCGTACAGGGCTCCGAGTCTTCGGGAATACTATGAGCCGTAGCGGCGTCGAAACCATTGCAAATGTACATTTCCTCAGGTGTCACACCTCCCAGGTGGTTGGCCTGGATCTCGGCTATCAGCAAAAAGTTGTCTAGTAACAAGGGGTTGAAGGGTGCGGTCGGAGTATATTGTGAGGCGATCTCAGGTTCAAGAACGTTAGCAACTGCCTCCAATCCCTTTGATACAATAGAGCGTACTCCAATATATCTGTCGTCATATCTCGCCACACTGTTTATGATTTTCTTGATAAAGTCACCTTGTACGACCGAGGCGCTGATGTCTTTGCCCAAGTCTTCGCATCGGTCGTACAGGCGACGAAGAAGTGGACGGTGTGGAGCGAGATGAGAATACGCTTCCTGCAAGGTAATGACACCCGTGGCCTGGAGTACAGAGCCTCGTTCTCTTTCATGAATGGGGTGACTCTCTACCCGGAACTGCCAAGCATCTTCTCCCAGCTTTCGTAATGTCAAACGCAAGGATTTTTGCAGGTCGAAGCCGAATGGCGCATGAAGCTTGAGATTCTTCAATTCCATCGAGGCAGAAGTTGAGATAGCGACTAACTTATGAGTCGAGAGTAAGCGAAACGCGCGGATGGCGGATTCTATGTACAAAGATGATGGAGCTAGAAGGTGCTCAAAGACTGTCCGCCCTCGAATGTGCATGGAATACTCGTCGCTATCCTGGTTGATGGAGTACTCTACTATTTGCGAACCCGCATTTTGTGTTTGCCCAATTAGGGAGACTAATTGCAGCTTTTCTTGGATAAGAGGGTGACTGACTTCCTCGTTCTGCGATTTATGGGAATGCTTAACCACAGGTAACAAGTACTGCGACTTCACAAGAGGGTGAAGTGGGAGTTCCGACGGTGCCGCAGATCTTGTCTGAGAGCGGTGATATAGCCAAAACTGAACCCGTATGCCTGAATTCCAGAGATTAACAGTCATTTCTGCTAGAGCCTTAACCGAGTCTGATTCGCCTAGTGCTGCAGGATAAAATGAATGGGTTGATAGACTGCGAGTTGGGCCATGCGTGAGGGCACGCCGCGCCATGTTGACTCCGGCAGATCCGCATCCTGCCTCAAGCCAAATGCAAGACCCAAAGCGCTGCTCAATTCTGGAAATAGCGTCGGCAAAGTAAACTGGCTCGCGGGACTGCCGAGCTACAGTCTCTGGTGTCGCGTTTACCCAGCTGTGACCAGATTTTGAACAGGGCTCAATAGCAATGGCTGGACGTTTCAACACTAGTCCTTGGATCAGCTTATGGTAGTCAGGTAGGATGCACTCTATCATCTCAGAATGAAAACCATGTGATACTGCCAAACGCCGGAACGACACGCCTCGCAAGTCAGCAGCCTTCTCGAAAGCTGTGATGGCTGCCTTTGTCCCCACGACAACGTGGCTTTGAGAAGAGTTGTAGCACGCAATTTCGACCTTGTACCCTGCAGGCATGGAGTCTGCTAGGGCTTGGACGGTTTCTTCATCTGCATCAACGTGGAGCATAGCGCCGCAATCCGCCCCCCATTTACTCTGTATGAGCGATGCCCGGCCGGAGATCAGCTTCAGTCCATCCTGCAAGCTCAGCTTACCGCTGATACAAAGAGCCGTTAATTGGCCGAGACTGTGACCAACTAAAGCATCAATCTTTAAACCAGAGTCGATCCATGACATGGCCACCGAGTATTGCAGCGAAAACAGCATGCAGTGAGCTTGAACCAAGCCCTCGACAGGCTCCGTGCCAAAAATGTCAGGGAACAAGCTAGCAAAGCCCATGGTTTGTAGTAAGCGGTTACATCTCTCCAAATGACGCTGTAACAACGCTGAACTGGCGTAAATGTCGTGGCTAAGGCGAACTCGACGGCCGGTCTGGCCAGCCAGAACGACCACCACCGGTTGTCCATTATGCTGCTTGTTTGGTGCCTGTTTGTAAGCCTGGTTGATTGGAGATTGCGACTGTAACTTGTGTTTCAATTCGTCGATAGAGCCGACAGACAATGCCAAGCGGCAACTCAAACCTTGGTCCTGGCGTTGAGCAAGATGGAATGCTGTGTTGGATAGTACTTCCTCGTCGCTGACAACATTACTCCGGTTCTCAATATACTTGAGAATACTGCGGCAATACAGTTGTAGGCCATCATGTGAGTGGGAAGTGAGCAGAATAGGATAATGGGAAGGCCGATTGAGAACCAATGACAAGCTATGATGGATTGAGGGAGGCTGGCACACAAGCATAGCAGCATTGGTGCCAGATGCGCCGTAGTTATTAACTAACGCAGCTCTGAACCGCTCCTCCCATGGCTTTGTCTGTCGAGAAATCTCAATATTATCATCGAGCAGAGGAGCTATTGCTGGGTTGAGCTCCTCAAAATTCGCCTGTGGGGGAATCAGTCGATGATGCAACATCTGCAGTATCTTGAGGAGCGCAGCTATGCCAGACGCCGCTTCACTGTGACCAATGTTACTCTTGATCGACCCGACGTGTAGCTGCCTGCAATTAGGACGACTGGTTCGTCCAAAGACGTTTCGAATGCTTTGACACTCTATTGGATCACCCTTTTGCGTCCCAGTACCGTGAGCTTCTACATATGAAATGTGTTTGGGTTTCAGGTTTGCCGACTCTAGAACTCTCTGGTATAGACTGGTCTGTGATTCCGATGAGGGAAGGGTGATGGACTTGTTTCCTTCGCTTTGATTCACAGCCGTGGCTGCTATCACGCCGAGGATAACGTCTCCATCCGCCACCGCGGACGACAGCTTCTTCAAAAGCACAAGACCGCCGCCTTCACCACGACGATAACCATTCGCTTTCGAATCAAAGGGCCGACACTCTCCCGTCGGGCTGAGAAATGAAGCTGCCGCTAGGTTTTGCTGCGTTCTGGCCTCCCTAGATATCAGATTAATGCCTCCAGCTAGGGCCATGGTGCATTCCCCTGACTGAATGGCGCGGCATGCGGTGTTAATAGCAACCCCTGAAGATGAGCACGCAGGTGTCAATCACCATGGATGGCCCGGTAAGGCCGAAGAAGTGGCTTATTCGGCCGCTGGCAAAAGCACGCGCAGTACCAGTGAATGAGTACGCAGTTGGTGGGTGAGAATTCACGTTGTCCTCATAGTCGCAGGAAGAGATACCAAGGTAGCAGCCTACATCTTTGGTGGCAGAAGAAGACGGGCTAAAGTAACCTCCCGATTCTAGGGCTTCCTGCGCCAGGTGAAGGCCAAGTCGCTGTTGAGGATCCATATATTCGGCTTCCCGAGGGGACTTTCGGAAGAAAGAGCAATCAAAAAATCCGGCATCACCGATAGAGCCACGAGTTTGTTTGGTTCGAATAAATTCCCACAATTGCATTGCATTCTCAGCGCCTGGAAAGCAACACGACGACCCTATAATAGCGATGGACTGGTCAGGGTAGCTGTCGTCGGCTTTTTCACTGGCACTCAGAGATATCGGCTGAGGTAAGTTGAGTAAGAGTGATCGAGGTACACATTTAACTGGACCAAGAACAAGTAGCTGTGCGTGACTGGCATTTGCGTCAAGGGAGCTTGATATTGTTTTGTACCACTCGGCGTTTTCGACGAGGATGCATCGCAAAGCCATCTCGTGCAATTCTGTGCTATCCTCCGCTACAGTTCCATTGCAGTTGTTCCTGACCGGCACGAGAAGCCGCGAACCTTGGGGAAATTGAAGCATGGGCAGAGCCTTGCTAAGCCGCAATAGACTGAGCAGCGCGGTTCGATTACCCCCGTAGTGATAACGTCCATGAAGGTCAATACTTTTCGATATTGCACCGCACCTCTCTAGCTCAGTCACCAGGCCCAATACGTCGCGCTCGTTTGTCGTAATGGTCACGGTGGAAACGTCAGCCTGAACGCTCTTGTAGGCCTAGACAAAGGTTAACATGTTATGCCAAATTAACAAACGTATACTTTCTCTCGGCTTTCCACGTACGTCCGGATATTTGTCAAAGACGGCTTGTATGAGCTCATCATATTTTCGATCGATACCTCCCTTATCGTCGCCATCATCGCCCGGCCACCGGGCGGTGACACAGATAGTCTTCGCCGGTAAGCATGCTTCGTTGAGATCAATGTACGCCCCGCAACACAAAGCTATCCTAACAGCAACGGCTCCATATTTTGCTATTTCAGTACGTCCTGAAGCGCAGGCGAGTGCCAACGCTGTGAGAAGACCGATGCATAAGCCCTGGATGCCTCCATCGTGGAGATGATCCAGAAGCGCAGTGTGGGCATCCAGGTTTCCACACCCGTCCTCGTCCCGCGAAGAGAAATTATCCAAATACTCCATATATTCCACAATCTGGAATAGTACAGTTAATACCGCCCATTGCGTGTTTCTCGAGTCACGACTTGCTGTGGGCTGGGTGGCATTTTCCCTAACCCATTGTGATAAGTTGTCAAGAAATAGCGCCGCATCAATCTGCCCGAGAGACGGCTCTTCCCTAACAAGGCGTAGCCAGAGATCGGGTAGCTCTGAAACGGCTTCACGTAGGCATGAAAGGTCTTTGTTGTATAGAAGGCTGGACCGAATTCGTGGCAGATACGCAGCATCAGCTTGCGATATCATGGGGCCGCATATCAACAGAGATGGCGTATTTACACGCATGTTGCCTACTTGCCTATTGAAGACAAAAGTGTGTATAGAAATACAGCAGAATACTCGAGCTAATGCCTCCAACTTGTTGCCTTGACTTGAATAGAAGTTGTAATGGCTCGCAGCTGTGCTTGTTAGGAAATGAGTGAGCTTCGTTGGCATAGTCTCTGTCGGCCGTTTTGGAATGCGAGAATCATTTATTGAATCCAAACTGTTCTTCATCATGAAGTTATGCTCTAATCATGGCCCACACTCTCCACACAGGAGAGACTATGGCAGCAGCACGACTACATCAACAGGGTCGGTCAACCCATCACCCTTGTAGCCGGGCGTGGTAATCTTGCTTCCGGCCACGGATACGCTCGCCCCCGTGGGCCACGCAAATGTCCACTGGACAACCCTTGTCGGCTTGGCTTACCTTAGTAAACTGCAGGGTCTAGTTACCTGGTTCGGCGGAACCTTGCAAAGGCTATGCCTGTCAGGTGGGTTTTTGCCCCATTAGACAGGAGACTTGTGGCATATCCCGAAATCCCAGTACGGAGTAGATCAGGCGATGTTGGGTCGGTCATCCGTCCAGGAGCAAGTCGCCTTCGTACGGCAGCCGGTTATCCAACGGAATACGAGATTAAATTCAGCGTAGCGAAATGAGCCCTACAGAAGAGAATCGAGAGTCGGTTCTGACTATACCTAGACAGATTGTGGGCCTGTCACCCGTCTCCCAGATCGCAAACAATGATAACTAATTCGGCAGCAATGTGTCGCCTGAGACAATATTATATCGCACAAGGTGCAGAATGGCATGACTAGCAAGCGGCGACCCCCGTGCCGGCCTTTGACATAGAAACCGCTTTCCCAGAAACTCTAGACGAACATTCGCCTACCGGACTGAACTGGTCAGCTCGACCAATTGTGTAATCTGGAAGCCTCATTTACCCCAGCCTATAGTCTTCCCCTGTTCCATGTCATGATTGACATACTCGCCAATTAACCGAACAGGCTCCTAAAGTGCAAGCAGAGCTCTACGCACGAGCCGCCTAAAGTGAATCCGGAGGGCTTACCCGTTCTTGCCCACGCCCTAAAAAAGGGTCTTCTTACACTTTTCGTAGTTTCTAATCACGCTATATCACTAAAGCATGACTTCATACTCCTAACTTTAATCGGATCACGCCTTATATTCACTGTGATGGATACAACTTCTCGTATATGAACCCAGGTTTTACAGATAGTCGTCCAGTGTTTTTGAACACAGCCCTTGAGTTGACAGAGAAAAGTCCTAGTAGTGTAATAATAGTTTACTTAGCCTACTATATAGACACGAGAAATTTATGCTCGAATGGGAAGGAAGGGAGAGATTGTAAGTCTTGCATATGTGCGACATTGTGATGAACTCCAGCGACAAGCCAACGACTAATCGAATACATCACAAGGACAGCACCATCCTACCCCTAGCCATCTAATATGACACACAGCCTAGTGCTGCACTGTACTCTTGACCACACTAATTTTGGTTATTTTTAAAGTCCCCGTACCAAAACTTTCTGGACTTGTGTTTTTTTGGCATGTAGCGTTAGGCAGTCCGTATTTCAAGCTGAATGCAGACAGAAGCTTACGTTTAACACGCATAATGCCACTAAAGGCGTAACAGAAAATCAGGTTATAGTTAACTATCGGAGAAAGAATAGCCATTATCGAGACACGTAAATGCCCGCTTTTGTGAACTATAAATAAGCTTATGGGCAAATGTATTCACTAGTTATTCTGTCAACGGAAGATAAGGGGATATAGTTCCTGTTCAATTAGAGCGCGTTCTTTCTGTGATATATTCTTGAAGCTTTTGGTGACCGGAGTGTGCGACAAATCGCAAGAGGCCATTGAAACTCATCAAGGCTATAATAGCGGCATTTAGCTGGCTGCTAACAGTGTTCGATGAGGTGAAAGGTGAGTTTGCAGAGTGCTGAGACTTAAGACGCCTGGCTAATATTTCGAAACATTTGCGTAGATACAGCCATTAAATATACTACAACTGAAGCTTCAGACTGGCTTTCACATGTTGGAACGGTTTGAGTTTATGAGATTACTAATTTGAATTATTGACTGAGGCGACCTACGGGCATAACCCTTCTTTCCACACTCTTGTGGTCTGTACTCGGGGTCACATCGTAGTCTTCTTCGACATGTACAATTACCATTGGAAGGCACAGTAACTGAAAAAAGCAACGTAGTAATTGCCTCAATCTCACACATGCCTGAGCAAACAATTACGCCCGGAACTGCCGATTTGAAATGTACCATTGGTGGCTATGTTCCGGCCAAGAGGTTCAAGCGTTGAGTTGACCAAAGCAATGGCCCAGCCCCTCAATGATCAGCCTATTAAGTAGTTTTTTATTGTACAAGGTTTCATCCCATGCAAAGTGGCTCTATCACGCGAGTGACAGATAGCAGTGCTTGGAACTAAACACCTCTATGTCCTAAAACGAAGCGGGGCGTCCTAAAGATCAAGAATCGTGTGTGCAAGTTTGTGCATGGACCGACATTAATCGTCTTGGCCCATATCATAGTTAAAGAACGGGGTGTGGCTATTGGGAAACGTTAAGGTGCTATATCTGTTCCACTAAGAAAGTGTGGTCTCGCAAGGCAAAACTTGGCGAGTAATCATGCCATGCATTTGGAATCACGTCAAGGCTCAATGTAACCTGCCTTAACAGACAAGGATTCGCATAGAAATTCAATTTGGCATGAATTAACCCTTATGCGCCTTTTGGAAGATTAGTCAAGGCCTTGGTAAAATCTCAGTGTCCTGTGCTAGGTGAGGCGTGGGCATCTGTTGGTGAAATCTCGCTGCAGTTGGGTAAACTCGAACGTGGAGAGAGAGGCCTGAAACAAGGAACACAATATTCAATAACTTGTGCTACAGAGACTTGAATTAGGTGCCGCATATATGGTTTCCTGCACGATAGGCCGATAGAGAGAAAGTTATCGGGGCGTCTCTCCTTTTACTACTACTTGCGCCCTTTGCTGCGTTAAGTTATATAGAATTCGGTGCTAAAATACTTGGTCCATTCTAGTCTGAGCTATCCTGTTTGCCTCGAAAACCTCGTGTCCGATATCACTTTTACGAGTTTTGAAACTCTGGCTCCTTTGAAGACCCCTCATCTTTTCCCCTCGAGAAATGTCTAATTAAATATGTGCAGAAATGCATGTTCATATACTTTTTGTCTTTTTGGCTTCTTCCTGCTCGCTCTCAAAACGGCGAACGTACCACAAACAGAGCGCATATGACCCATCTAGCAAGAGAAAAATGGAAACAAACCAAATGTAAAGGGGAGAGCCCATATACTCATGGTCTTGTCTCCAATATTGGTATCTCAAAACGTCCTGTGGGATAAGAACAAGAGAACCGAAAAACCGACAGAACCTGTGTAGTGGACGTATTGTGAGAAGTCAAATTTATTTGGTGTGTCTTTGCAGGGCGAGGTTAACCTACCATAGGAAATATGAGGCCCCTCGCGATGAACCACGGCAAAGTAGTTGACAGAGAGCTCCGACGCTTAGGAGAAGCTGACAACCATATGCGCTGAAAGCCTGGGCGTGAGAGGGCCCAATTTGCAAAGCCAGTGCCAAATGGGCCGTTGTCCATGCCGCTATACAGATAACGAAGATGAAGGGCAAATTTCGACGAACCAGCGGGGCATGTGTCCACTCTCTTTCTGCATTCTTAACCGCAGTGTACATGACACCACAGTTTAGCATGAGTCCAAAATAGTGAGTGAACTTGTCCTGCCTACTACCAAAGGGGTAGATCACAGCGTAGGTCAATTCCCAAGCAAAGTTACAGCATAATGGCATCAACGCCATTCCGTAGGTTCGATCCTTGAGAGACTTATAAATCATCCCAGCATAGTTCGTCGTCCATCCCAGGCCCATGAGCAGCTTACATGTATCAGCAATCCAGGCTACTTCCCGGTAGCCAGGCGGTGCACGAGATATGTCAGCAACGTTCATTGCGTGTATCAATCGATCCTGACGTTTTTTGAGGGGTAGTCAGAGGGGCAAGAGAAGAACCGAAAATGAAGAAACAGCAAGGGACTGATGGGTAAGCGTTACGAGGTGGTGCTAATATATCCAACATTAAGGACCCTTCCTTTCTCCAGCTCGTGCCCCGCGGACTCAAACGTAGGGCTGAAATGATACCCTGATGCATGATAGACATTTGCTATTACTCTAGGTAGTGTGGGGTATTCACCCTGATAGTCACATCATTCTCTCTTGTAAGCGAGGTGGTGGAAACTGCGCAACGAAGCGGCACAGCAAGCATCACAACGGACAGTCCGAGAAAAATAGCAAGGTGTTCGGTGGGAGCGAGACACGCGGGTTGGCGAAAATGCCTCTGATGCCTTGTTGTCTGCCTATTCCTGTCGCCAAACACTCCGTCTAGGAAGACTGAGTTCCAAGGCTAAATTCGGCTGAAGCGGCCGGGGCCGGACTGAATCGCGTAAGACGGCCATATTATACGCCCAGCGCCCAGACCGGGCCTAACATGGGTACACCCTTGACATGTATTGACATGGACATGGTTACGGGGAAAATAGCACTTTGGCACCATATATCATGCCACGCGGCTGAAGTTCCCACGTACTCGGCACTCGGTACGGGTGCCTTGTGAGGGGGATGAAACCTGTTGAGTCCCGTCAGTTGGCATACTGCGGCTCGTTCATAATCCTTGACACGACAATACACCGCACTTTGTTCTCGGTAGAGACAACAGCGAGCAAGTATAGAAAGGGGTTTTCTATAATCACTAGTATAAACAATTTCTACGGTAAATGTATTTTGTCTTAAACGATCCCTGCCCAACGTCAGGCACACCCCCACGGTCATACGAGCATGGGGCCGACTCATGTGTTTTGGGGAAAGTCATTATGATGATGAATGGAACCGATTAAGATTGAAAATTGGGCCGAACACTTGTAGCCACTTCGAGGTAGACTAAGATGCTGGACTTGTGAAGACTTCGGCATGGTTGGTATCACAGCTTTCCTGGTTCAGGTACCGTGGATATATCTAGCAAGGTTGGCAAACTGATTCTACATAGATCACACCACAGTCGATATCTCAGTCCATGAATTCATCCTTTGGCTCTGTTCACATTGAGACACCAAAACATGGCAAAGAAAGCAATTACGGAAGCCACGGCGGAGAGGCCCTTGGTGCTTAATCTCCTAACTCTTTCACGCTTCGACAAATACAACCCGACATTTACAACTTTTGCAGGAGGTAAGTTCTCCTCACCCTAACATGCTATGCAAACCCGCGCTAACAAAGTCCAAACAGCATGGTCTGCATTGTTGGCTGGAGCCGGGGAGACACGCCAAGAGCATTTGGCTCTCTCTCCTCTGTTTATACTCCGCCAAACACTGTTCTGCGTTCTTGCTGCCTATCTGTTCTGTGGTGCGGGAATGGTTTGGAATGACTGGATTGACCGCGACATAGATGCCAACGTTGCGCGAACCAAGAATCGCCCTCTGGCATCTGGCAAGGTTACAACAGCCCAAGCTTTTGTATGGATGATTCTACAGGTTATTGCATCGTGTGCGGTTCTCCACGTTATGCTGGACGGTAAAGACGTGTAGGTGAAATTTCTTCCCCGAAGCACTCTCGTCGTTGAGCCCTGCTGACTATCCCCATGCCAGTCACAAGCATGTCATACCTGTTATGATTGCCTCAATGCTATACCCATTCCTCAAGCGGCCTATTGCTAAGAAACTGCACATATACCCGCAATACGTGCTCGCCTTCACCATTGCCTGGCCAGCCGTTCCAGGCAGAGCAGCCATCTGTGGGAGAGATGAATCATTTGGTGAAACTGTGCGGTATTGCCTTCCTTTATGCACCGTGGTTTTCTTCTGGACCATATATCTCAATACGGCATACAGCTATCAGGACGTGGTTGATGATCGGAAGCTGAATGTAAATTCATTCTACAACATTGCTGGCCAGCACACTCATCTAGTGTTGGTTGCGCTAGTTTGCCCAATTCTTGCCTGCTTGCCTCTATATCTCAATCAATTCCAGTCCACATGGCTATGGGTTACGTGGATGGGTGTTTGGACGGCAGCTTTTGCGGTGCAACTAGTACTTTTTGACGCCAAACAACCTTCTAGCGGAGGTTCTTTACACAAAAGCAACTTTGCTCTGGGCATATGGACAATAATTGTGTGCTCTGTTGAACTGCTATTGAAAGCTAGGGTGAGCTTTTGAAACAATGTAAATTCAATTTTGGGGAAATTGGATATGATGGCCAGACTCTAATGGACATATTTGAACATGATGCTCACGCGTCTTCTGCGCGATAGTAAATATACATGGAATTTGTAGTCTCAAAGGGACTCAATATTTGCTAGCAATTTTGAAGGCACTGATGGCAGAATAACACTTTTTGGTTTCAATGTTATTAAACCTTAAATACGCTTTGTGATAGTTGTCATGTCATCTGGGCAGCTACCCTGTAGATGACCTCAGCTTATTGGCACAAGGTTTAGATAAATGCCGTGTCTTGTCATCAATTGATCGTCCCAAATAAGGCTTGGTCACATTTAGCGAGACCCGAGTCATGATGGTGGCCAACTCGCAGCGACATCCAGAACATGAGCACAGCCGGCTACAACCCTGGCGGCTGGTACAGGCCATGTCCTGGTTCTATCAACGCCCAGCCATGTGTTCGACGTCAAATCTCTCACGGAAATCTCCTGGCCCTGCGAACACCGCCTTCCCGCCAGGCGGCACATACCGGTCCCGTCGGAGGATGCCGCGCGGCCCGTTGTGGCAAACGTTGCGCCAGTCATTTATTACCTACCCGTTGACAACTAAGTGGGCTAGCCACTTAGTTGACCACAAAACTCCGGGACAGCCATAAAACTCCGGGATACTCTTAAAGCTTTTAAAAATCTAATAATATTAATATTAAATAAAATAAATTATATAATTAAAACCTTTTAAGATATTATATTATAAATTATATTAAGAGTAATAATATATTATACTTATAAGTATTATTAATTAATTCAATTTATTATTAATTATTTTTATTTAAAAAATTTAAAATTTAAGAATAAATAATAAATTAAATAAATTATATTTTAAATATTTATAAAAATAAGTTAATATTATAAATATAAAAGTTTCTTTTCATTTATAATACTTTTATAATTATAAGTTTTTAAATAAGATATTTAATCTTAAAATACTTATATTATTTAATAATTAATTAAAATTCTAATATATATATAATTATTTTTATAAAAATCTTATACTTATAAAATATTACTTAATAGAATATAATAAGGTTTTTAAAATATTCTTATATATTTATTTTAATTTAATATATTTATAATTGAAATTTTTATATTTTTAAAAAAAGTTTATTTTTTATATAACTTTTTAAATATAAGTAATAAATATATGTAATTATAATAAAAAATCTTAAATTATTTTATCATTATATAAGTATAAGAAAGTATTTAAGATATATATTTTATTTTAATAATATAAATATTTTTAATATAATTTATAAATTTATAAATTTTAAATTTTATAAATTATAAGTTATATAATAGTTATATAAGCTTCTTTTATTTTATTTATATTATATATATTATAACATATAAGAATAATTATAATTATTATTTTTAAATATTTTATATTATTAATAAAAAGCTTAATACATATATATATAAATATATTAAAATAAGTATATATTTTATTTAAAATATATTTTAAATATATAAAATTATATTATATATTTAAATATATAATATAAAATATAATGAACTTAAACTAATACTTAATATAATTATAAATATTTTATTATAACTATTATAAGTAAATATATTTTTAAAAAATCTTAAAAAATATAATAAAATAATTTATAAATATTAAAATAAAATATTTTTATAAAGTATTTTCTTATATTATTATAAGATTAATAAAGTTAAAGAACTTTTCTTATAATTATATATATTTATTACTTATACTTAAAAAAACATTTAAAATATAAACTTTTATAAAAAATATAAAAATTTTAAATTTTAAATATTTAAAATTTAAATAAGTATATAAAAATATTAAAAAATATTTAAAATTTTATTATATTAAAAATATATAAAAGTATAATTTCTTAAAAAATTATTACATAAAAATATTTTATAGAATAAATTTTTAAATATTCAAAGTATTTTAACTTTAAATTATATTATATTATAAGTAATAAATTATATATTTCATATTATATAAAAAAACTATGATATTTTACATATAATAATGTTAAAAATAATTTATATAATATATTTTATATAAATTAATATATATTTTTAAACTTCTTAAAAAATAAATAAAATAAATTAATATTAAATAGAATAAAATTTATAAAAATATAATTTATATATAAATAAATTACTTAAAAATTACCTTATTATATATATAATTTTTATATTATATTATATTCTTTTTTATTTATTATTAATAATATTAATATTTTAAAGACTAAGAAAGTGTCCCGGAGTTTTGTGGCTGTCCCGGAATTTTGTGGTCAACTAAGTGGCTGGCCCACTTAGTTGTCAACGGGTATGCCAAGTTTCTCGAAGCACATTTGATCAAGTGGTGGATAATCCATAGGCTTGGCCGCCGATCATCATATCCTGGCCTCCCGAAACCTAATATCATACGATAGTGCTTGTAATCTTCGGGCTTTTTCTGCGCGCCAAGGTCCCGTAAAAGCTTTAACCGCGACAATCTGGAGCTGTAGACGTTGGTGGCCTTTTATCGCATGACATTCTGGTGCAGAAAACACAAAAGAACCGATCCAGTTTCACACCGCATGTCAAGAAAAATATTATCAAACGTCAATTGCTAATTTTGGCATTACCTAACTCCCAGTGTACATTGTGTATTCCATACTCTGCTTATTTCGAGCATTGGCAAGATTACAGATCCAAGCAAATCACCTAACTACTCTCAGGCTCGAGTCCAATCAGGTCCAAAACACGGTCGACTGCCTCTGCGCTCCCGGGAACGCTATTGCCCATTTCCTTTATCAATTGCCTGGCTTCAGCTACTAGCTCGTCAATTTTTTCTTTGCAGTGTTCAAATGAACCCGTTGCCTTTATGCATTCAACTGCAAATAACTTGACGTCAACGTCTGTTGTCCGCTGTTTCAGGATGCTAGAAAGTTGGATATTTGTCGGATCCGAACGAATGCTGTGAATGATGGGAAATGAGTATTTTCCCTCGGTTAGATCTTCTCCAAAACCTTTATTGACAGTGTATGCGTGACTTTGCAAGTTGAGGTAATCATCGCGAATCTGGAAAATAACTCCCAGTACATTGACAAGCGGCACAAAGTCACTGGTGGTTGAGTAATAATATTAGCATCGCTCTTCAACTTTTAACACTTGTTGGGAAACAAACCAGTTCTTGTCGCTCGCAAGTTGCATTAGCCTGATTGCTAGACGAAATAGCCCCCCTGTTTTATGGGAGACCATGGAGAAATATTCCTCTTCGGTCGGACACTTTGAGGCTTCCCTCCAGTATATATCCATGCCCTGACCGCGGTGAAGGCTTAACAGCTCCTCCGTATAGATTTCAAAAGCCTTTGGGTCTCCCAGCTTTGGGAGTTCCTGTTGCGCGAGAAAATAGGCGTAGTTGGCAGCATTAATTGTCTGAGGGACTCCAAAGATATGATGCGATACAGGGAGACCACGACGAAGCTTAGATGAGTCCTGGATGTCATCTATACTATAACTCAGGTTTAGCAATTACGGTCACAGTAACATTATAGTAAAACATACAGAAGTGACGCATTATGTAGTAACATAATAATTCGCTTAATAACTTCAAGCTTGTCGACGGGAATACATAGCCACTCGTTAAAGGCTGAGATCATCTTGCTCCTTACATCTTTGCCGGGAAGGTTCAGAAGGTAGTCGAACGGAGCTCGGATAATCTAGCAGGTTATCTCGAATTAGAACTTTATGGCAGCCCCCTTTTACTTAGCCAAGCAATCATTAACAAATGCAACATACCTCCTCATAACCGGCGGCAATAGAGGAATGCGAAAGTGCTGCATCTTCTGCCAGTGGCTGTATTTCCAGCACTGGTGAGTTCAGCTCATTTGAGTTAGGTTTGTTTGTAGCCATTGTGAACAATGCTTAAAAGGGTGTGTAGCTTCTTGTGAGTTACGTAAACAAATTTAATATAAAGAGCATATAAAGGAGTCCCAAGTTTCTATTACGCTCCGAATATATATATGAGAATAAGTTAAGTACTCGTGCATTTCATGAGCGGCAATGCAATCTCTGAGTCATGGGGTAATTCCGCCCAGCTAGGAGCCTAGTAGTAGGAGGGGCCGGTACGATGCCCCCCGGCAGATTCTGTGCTGACACTTAAGAAAGGTATGGGTACAAGGCACCTGTGTTTATGCTATACAAAGCTGACTATTGATATATGCCTGGAATCAGCTCTGCAATTGAGTTTTGGCATCTACTATGTTATTATTCTGCAGACTGCTGGAGCTTTTTTTGCGCCTTATATATACTCTTAGTACTCTTTTACTAGATAGCAAAACAAAGATTCTTTCATCAAGGTGATAAAAATATTTTTATCGCTCTACGAAGTGCCTTGTTTGGTATATTCGTTTCTATACATGTAACGTAGCATATGAATCGGCCAAAATCGCTGTTTGAAACGTGAACTGTAGAGAAATTAGCAGATTTCTACTCCATTCCCCATTGCAATACACTAAATTTCTCTGACCGTAACTCTGCTTCCAATCCTAGAGGAGATCCATCAACCACTTATAGTTAGAGCGTATACATAATGCATTGTAATTGCTACACGTAGCCTCCGAATAACCTGAAAATTTCGGTCATTTACGTAACTACAATTGTCTTCCTCTCAAGTCATATCGTATAGTTACATCATTCCATTAAAGATAATACCCCTGGCCCGCTACCATCGATTACGACAGGGTCTATCAGGGGTGATGGAATAGTGGCTGTGAGAAACAATGATTGCAAACGCCCTGGAGGTGCTCGTATCAAATGGCCTTACCCCTGGGCCGGTTATTCCACTTATGCGCAAGGCTTACTGGAAAGCCAAGCCCCAGCCGCCATGAACCATGCCCAGCCAAGGACCCGGTCTTGGGGCTAGGCACGCCCGTGTCCCCCCCCCCCAAAGCTACTACTATCCCTCAAAATTAAATTCCATGCTAACTACTTGGCTCCTCGTATGATTCCTCTTTGTCTTATTTGGAACTCGGCTTATTCGGTGAAATGTTCCGAAGCCTGCAATAGCCATATCGGAGCACACTCGCGGCATCTCTTCTCGCGTAATAGATACGTCCTGGTTTTTGTACTAGTTGTCAAGACTAGACAACCCCCCAAGAATAATTAGACTTCTTGCGGTGCTGTTTTTATTTTATTCGTTTCCAATGTCTCAAAGACGTTTCAAAGTCATCATTATTGGCGGTTCCGTAACGGGCCTGACGTTGGCTCACAGCTTGCATAAAATTGGAGTTGACTATGTAGTCCTCGAGAAAAGGCACACAGTCACACCACAGGAAGGGGCGTCCATTGGAATATTGCCCAATGGCGCTAGGATATTAGATCAACTTGGTCTCTATGAAGCTATCAAGGATGAGGCGCCACCTCTAGGGGCCACACGTATCCATTTTCCAGACAAATTCGTTTTCACCAGCTTGTATCCCAGCAAAATTCTTGAAAAGTATGCAAGTCTCTACTTCGGATGTAAGTAAATTAAAAATGCTAACAAGAAATAGTTTCGGGTATCCAATCGTTTTCTTAGAGAGAAGACAACTTCTCCGCATTTTATATGATGCTCTTCCTGATAAGACAAAGCTTCACGTCAACAAGACCGTGTCTACTATTGAGCATTTCACAAAGGATCAAGTGGGAGGTGCTCGCGTCTTGACCAAGGAGGGGGATGTGTATGAAGGAGATCTAGTTGTTGGTGCCGACGGAGTACACAGTCAGACTCGGAGAGAGATTTGGCGTCGGATAACCTCGTCAAAGTCGGTTGCTGAAACAGCTGCGTCCATCGTTAAATGTAGGTGCAATCTGTTTCATTTGTAAAGAGTATCTACTAACGAGCTATCCCAGATATTCTAATAGAGTATTCCTGCTGCTTTGGTATTTCAAAATGCGTCACAGGCCTCACTTCCGGAGAGCAAGTTATGCATATGGAAAATGGACGAACCCTAGTGGTAATTCCATCTAAAGATAAGGTGGTGTTTTGGTTCTTGGTCGAAAAGCTTGATCGAACATATAGATACAGTGAAGCCCCTCGATTCACGGCTGATGATGCAACCGCACTATGCTCGCAAGCCTTCACGCTACCAATTAAGAACGGCATTACATTCGAGGATATTTGGAATAAAAGAGATGTTGTCAACATGCTTGGCCTGGAAGAGAGCTGTCTCAGCACGTGGTCAACTGGTAGACTGGTCTGCATTGGCGATAGTATTCACAAGGTAAGCCTGCCCTTTTGAATAAACAGGAGTTGTGCTTAGCTATTGACAAATTCCCTGTGGGCAGATGACAATCAACCTTGGACAGGGAGCTAATTGTGCTATTGAAGACGTGGCTGTTTTGTCCAACCTACTACGAAATATATGCGAAGCAAATTCTGGCACACTACCAACGGAGCTAGAAATTGATCTGTTGCTCAGAAGATTTAAGAAGGAACACCTCTCTAGAGTAACGCAGATTACTAACATGTCGAGGCTGACAGTCCGTGTTCATGCCCGAAAGGGACTGCTTCACAGGTTTATTGGAAGATATGTAATGCCATACTTTGGCGAATATTTCGAAGCTCGACCTTTTAACATGCTTGCTGATGCTGCTGCCTTGGATTTTATACCTCTTCCCAAGTCATCATTCCCAGGTTGGGAAAAGTATAGCAGCAAAAGCCGTGGAAATATTAGGCTCTGGCTACTATTATTTATTCTTCCGCTTCTATGTTTTGGAATATCCTGGGTTGTGGGTATATATTGGAAAGATTGACATTTGTATACTGGGAAATACCAGCACCATCATAAATCTGGTTTCGACGAATACATTGTAGCTCAATAAGATTAGAAGATTTGCAGGTCTGAAGACCGGTGGGAGAGTTTAGTTCAACGTCAATACTAAATACGGGTGGATAGAGCATATAACGGCCAATGCCGTAACCCTCTCGGGGGCCTTGGCAAAGTAAGTTGTTGACCGAGCTACACGCACAGACCTTAGGCAACGGCACCGGTATGAGTCTCTACTACCATGGTCTCAACAATTTCTAGTCGGCTATTAGAGCAGGCCTGAGATGCTAAACCTCCTCGTTGACGTGCGACGAAGTCCCATAACATTAGGCATTGCTTCAACCAGGCGGCTCGTAAGCGCAAAAATGGATCCACGGCGGTTCATTTATGCTCAAGGCCAGAAGCATGTCTTGGCGAGAGACATAACGTTTTGTAAAGCGGCGACTGGGGACTCAATTAAACCCCCGGCATTCATCCACCCCATGCTACAACGGGGATAAAGGGGCCAGAGGAACAGAATAACGGCTATGGGGAGCAGTCGAGCATATCACACAATCAGTAGGTGTTTGTGAAGCCACAATGAATAATATGTGAGGCTAATAGCTAAATTCGACCTGTTCGGTCGCATATTGCATTAAGTTCCATTTGACCGTGTCGGCCAAGCCGACGGTGGGCTGACAAACACGCCCGCTGCCAATATTATTCTCATCTCACTTGTCATCCAATAAGGTTTACGTATTTGGAATAGCACCTAGTTTACGGCCGAATAGCCCGAGTTGATATGAGAAACGAATATTTGATATTTGATATAGCGCCGTAACTTCAGTTTGGGATATTGTGGCTGATCATGTTCGAGTGTTTTCGTCACGAGCTTCAGGAGCAGAATACTTCCCCGAAGAAGTACCAACCTACCCACTTGTACTGCAACGGGGTACAGCCCGGAACCATGGTAAGATGGCACCAGCATGGCAAGATTTGGCTTCCGGGATCGTCTCAGGGTCTGGTCATGGTGCTAACCGTAACTAAACAAAACCGGAAATCATAGACGCCTGCTATTAGATTTCCCGGTTGCCCATTAGCCAGGCTGTTAGAGCCTCATACTTTCTACGTGGCATCATCGAGTGGACGCCCATGGTCTAGCATTGCGGCACTCGTGGCGATCCCTGCTCCCTGCGCACCGGCAGACGAAGCGCTACGAGGCGAGGCTGTGAAGCAGACTCCTCGGAACGCGGAAAGTACGTAAAAAAATGAAGCTCACTTATTTGTTTTCTCCACATTATTCTTTATTTAGGTCCTCTGTAACGTATTACAGTAAAGCGATACTACGCCCAGCATTTATGGAATCCGCGAAATTAGATTTTGCTTATTCTCTATACGCGTTTTGGAAGAGTCTTGGAAGCCGAGATAAATGAAAACGTCCCCGCAAGCATTGAGCCATGAATTACATGAGAGAATCGCAACATTAGACATATGCAAACTCAGTATTAATCGCGTATGTTCTCTTGAGTGAGGAATAGCAAATAACATGCCATTGACTCTTGTTGAGTGCGACGGGGAGTCAACATGTGCTGGATTTGTCTCCTCACACAACTACAGATGCAGGGACACGACTGGCTCGCTTAATGCACAAGGGTCTGAGTCGTACTGGGATTTATCATAGCTAGTTGAAGAGTAACTGATGGTCACTTGTTTGGGCAATACAGGCACATGTGCTCTAGCCTATTGAACACTTGCAAAATGGCCCCATCGTGTCTGGTGCTTCGCATGATTGTGGCCTGACTCAATGTCCAAAAAACCGTCTGGTGCCATGTCTCCGCCAATTCCTTGCCGTTTTTTCCAGACGCTAGCGGGCCTGAAAAATATACTTGCCCAGACTAGTAACCGTTCGGGTTAATGCCGCTACAACGATTACTTGGCGCATGGTAATGAAGACACTTTTGATCGTAGGAGGTTGCACCCCATATAACCGGTGATAAGCCGTTCCTCTCATGGCGAGATAATCACCTCTCCGTATTTACATGATGTCCAGGTAATATGGAGAAAACGGCCGCACGATCCTGGATTGAAAGATGGTCCCACGCTATGTATATCAGCCTGCTAGGACTGGGGTCCCAATACATTTTTTCCCCGAGGCCCTTATTTCACGGTTCTTGTCGAACCCAAAGAGACCTTTATTTTTTTCTCTGACCCTATTCGACAACTAGATAAGTCCAACTTGTACAGATGACACGTCTCTCCCTTCGGCTTATTGCTGGCCTCGCTGGACAGGCTTGGTTGGTTAACTCTGATACACCCAATCATAATGCGTTAGCCTCTTGCCTTTCGGATGCTAGTGTACCCAATGCAATAAAGGGCACACCAGAATGGACACAACATACTACCCCTTTCAATACGCGTCTTCAGTATGAGCCTATTGCTGTCGCCGTCCCTACCGAGATCGCTCAAATCGCCGCGGCGGTAACGTGCGCTAAGAAATATAGCATCCCCGTCACGGCTAAAAGTGGCGGCCATAGTTTCACCTCACTTGGCCTTGGAGGGGAAGACGGGCATCTTGTTATTCAACTGGATCGGATGTATAATGTCGAGCTTACTCAGAATGGTATGGCGCGAATCCAGTCCGGTGCAAGATTAGGCCACGTTGCCGTCGAGTTGTACAATCAAGGCAAGAGAGCACTTTCACATGGATATTGCCCGGCGTATGTTGTTACACAAGCTATTATAAGTTGATGCACTAATAGAACTTAGTGTTGGCGTCGGCGGTCATGCTGCCCATGGAGGGTATGGAATGGTCTCGAGAAAGTATGGCCTTACTCTTGATTGGATGAAAGACGCTACCGTTGTTCTGCACAATGGTACAATTGTGCATTGTTCCGAGAGCGAGCATTCAGATCTTTTCTGGGCTATTCGAGGTGCGGGCTCCTCCTTCGGCATTGTAGCAGAGTATGGGTTCGAAACTTTCCCTGCTCCTGAGAAAGTAACGAGTTTTGGAATCGTCTTGGATTGGAACCAAGAAGCCGCCTCTTCTGGTCTCCTCACATTCCAAGACTTTGCAGAAACTATGCCCAGCGAGCTGTCATGCCAAATCGACGTCAGATCGACTGGCTACACACTCAACGGTTCATATGTTGGCAATGAGGCTAGTCTTCGTGAAGCACTGGAGCCTATACTGGAGAAGATGGGTGGACGTCTTGAAGTACATGAAGGAAATTGGCTTGAATATGTGCAGTTTTGGGCGTTTGGTCAGCCTAATATCGATATAACACCGCCCGCAGATAACGTGGTAAGTTGCCTAATCCCACACATCGTTCTATATGACGACTAAGGTAAATGTAGCATTTGTCACTCTACACGACAGGCGCCCTTACCCCCTATCTCTCGGCCGATCAATTCAGATCATTTGCCAACTACGTAGCCACAGACGCTACAAAAAGAGGCAATTCATGGTCGATTCAAATGTTCATACATGGTGGCCAGTTTTCTGCTATTAGTAGACCAAAGATTACCGACACAGCCTATGCGCATCGAGACAAGTTCCTTATTTTCCAGTTCACTGATTTTGTTTGGCCTGGCCAAGAGTATCCCGAGGACGGGCTTGCCCTTGGTCGAGAGTTTAAGGATATTATAACTAAGTCCTTTACAAATGGTCAATGGGGCATGTATGCTAACGTTCCAGACTCTCAGTTGAGCCCGGGCGAAGCTCAGAAATTGTACTGGGGCGAGAACCTTGGGAGGTTGGAAACTGTCAAGGCGAAATATGACCCCGACAATTTGTTTAGGAATCCCCAATCAGTCAAGGCTCCGGCCCGGTGTCCAACAAGACCACTGCCCTTACAAGGTCAAAGTCCTTTCATTCAAATATCCTCTGAAATGGACGTACCAGCGAGTCCTTTTAAATTGCCTTAGGTCTCCTCTGTTTTACGCTGAGTCGGGAGTTTGGTTGAATCGGGCCCAACGCCCTCTTGTAGATAGTCAGGCCAGAAAAGATACTCTAGTGTATTGTTACTACGTTATATAAAATTATTTATCTCTCGGCCAGGGAGTACTTATTAATACGCGCGCTAGCGGATTCGAGGCTTCAAATATTAAAAAAAAAACATTCAATAAAATCGCGCTTGCCGAAATTCAAACTGCTATTCCTGTTGTTATCTGATAATGCCGATTCGCATACCTGTATGGCGGGCTTCCTAAGTATTAAGGTAGGTGACAGACGTTACTGGAATTGAATGCCTGTCTCGTACCCCTCAAAATTGCAGTTTGGCAACTTGATATTCATTTATGCTATTAATCCCTTGCGAAGCAATTCAAGAGGCCCGAGATAAAGGGATCTCCTCCTGTATCACTAGCATATGAGTCCCGTTTGTAATAAAGTGCTTCGTAAACACCCCCAGAGTATCATTAGTACAGGTTGTACTGCAAATGCAGCCATGATGACTTGGCCTACTCCCACGGTTGCGTGAGCGCTTTCACCAGTTGCATTGATAGCGTACGCGCTGTGGCTTCATCGAGAATCCTCAAGCCAAAACTGGTCGGACTCTTGAATTATATTGACGGCATTGTGCATGCAATGACTTTTGAAACATGCACGATACAATGTGGTCCGGGTCCTGCCCAAGGGGTTATTTTGCGACGATAGTTGCTTTGAATGAGGCGAGGAGTTGCTCATCAATTCCATACGTAACTCTCCGTTTCCAAGCCTAATTTTGATTCAAGTCCTCAGCGAAAACGCCCGCACTCAGAACCAAGGGCAAAACTATGGAGGCTGTGGCTTGATATTACCACGGCGAATCGGCAGAGATCGTCTAACGTTGCTGACTGAAGTTCAAGCTTCGAGCGTGAATGTGGCGCAATTTATTATTAGTAGTTAGACGTCTTTATTCCCTTTAAACTCGCGAAAGCAGCATAGTCGTAGTAGGATGCAGCGCACGAATCCTGTGGGGAAACCCTCAAAGGCTACTTATAGATCTGGGCGTTTGAAAGTTTATGAGCTGTTTTGTGTACAAAGAAACTTGGCGACGAGTATAGTCAACTCTACTACCCCTTGAATGCTATCACTAGCTTAAAACGAGCACTAACTGCCAATATTAAAAAAGGTGTCATAATGACAGTCCCTCATGCTATTGTAACCGGAGTCTTGTTATGCACTTGTGCCTACCCGCTTACAAATTATAATGCATATCGGTGCTGTAACCAGTTTTAGCCTTCTTGTTGTGACACAATTCACAATATACCGGGCACTTGGGACTCCATTAAACGTATTGTGTGACAAGAATGGCAAGTGCACTCTTTCCCTTCCTTAAAGAGGGTGTTTACTATCAGGTAATGCTGCTGTATATATATACTCTGCTGACAGAAATGAGCTACCTTGCAGGCGGACACTTTCTGAGCAGGATCAACTAGCCTATATGGATGCAGTGAAGTGCTTGAAATAGCAGCCAGCTCAGCTTGGCAAGCCTTATGAGGGTGTGCGCTCTCGTTTTGACGACCACCAAGTCACACACATTAACAACACCGACTGTATTCACTGTATCACGAGAAAGAACGCGCTCTAATTTAATAGCAATTATACCCCCTTATATTCCATTGACACACTGGTTTGTAAGTTGCTTCGTAATCTTTCACCAGAGTTTGCGTCAAAGTGTGATATTTATTAACCAAATACATTATACGCAAAGCCTTGTGACTTTTTGGCCCTAAACCTTGCCAGAATATTACCCTCGACTCTCCGATAGACTTCCAAGGTCTCTTAACTACTAACAGCCAGATCCGGACAATAGGCAACGTGATGGGCACCCAGGGCTATACAAATTCCTTTAAAATCATAGAATAGTGCCGGCTCAATGACATATTGGTCACGAGCCGAGGCATTTCGTTCAGCTAAGCATTAGCACCAAGAGTCCATGAAGCGAAATTTGCTGAAGGAATCACCTCTAAATAATCTGGGCCCTATGCGTGGCCGCTTGTGGTCTAACTCCTCGTAACCAATATGTCATGGATATACTTCGCACCTACAAGGCTGTTATTATAAACAGAAAGGAAATTTGTTCGGCTCCCGGCCGCTCCTAATCATGCAGACTTGAAGAACTTTGCACAAAAGCTATGATGGTGGCTTTCTGCTGTTACCTAGCTAATCTACTTTTCATCTTTACCGGTAGATAGTCAAGAAGGCCCGGCTTTTGCAAGGAGGGTGCGCCTTCCGCCCTCCTGCACGATCATGGGCTTCGAATACTAGCAGCTGACATCTGTAATGAGTCTGGCAGGCTGCTCGGTCGGCTCCCGTGGCGCTTGGCTCTGCCCCTCTCACATTTGGCCCACGATTCCACCCGGGTCGTTCGCACATGATTCGTGATATATGCCTGTTACTGATTGGGCAGTTTTTTCTGCACATCAAGTGTCGTGGGGAAGTTGGTAGAGAAGGCTGCCGGCAGTTCGACAGTCGTGGCCTTCTTGAAGTCGGGATGGCAATGCTTCGATTGCATTCAACTAACCCCTAAGACTAGGTACTTTTAGTGGTTACTTATCTCAAGGCGGGGCATGTACGTGTCCGAATCCGTATAGACTACCTACCTACCTAGGTAGGTAGGTAGTTGGTTACATTTTTGGCCTGAGTGGTATGCAACTACACGGTCAAAAGCATGCAATACGAAGCAACCTTTACCACATGTGCATATTCCTATCTAGGCAGCACACTAGGCACTTACTAATATAGTGCTATTAAATAAATAAAAGCCCCACCCGCCTGCTAAATGTGTGTCAGTTACATCTTCCACCTCCTATGCAATTATTCTCCCACCCTAAGTAGCAACCACCGCGCGTTCTCGCAACATCGACAAAATCTATAGACTCTAGAGGGGCTGTGATTATGGGTGAGAGTAAGCAGCAATTATTCAAGTCTCTATCGCGTTTCGTGCGGTGCTGATAATACCGTTGCTTAGACTTCAGAGAGCCGGATATTGTGCCACCCTGTATCTTAACGGTGACCCTTCATGAGGCCCCTGGCCTGCCTACACTACATGGTAAACTGCGGTATGCACTCTTGAATTACGATCAATATGAAGTGCCAGTGGAACCCTATCTGGTATCCGCAAGCGAACCTAGGATGGTGCAAAAAGATTACAATGTCTGCAAATTCTACGTGACTCGTTTTGCAGAGTTGACCATTTCCTTCTATGTCCGTGATACAGAAGATGCGCCAGCCGTACTTTTAGGTGCAGCACGAGTGAAACCTTTTGATATTTCAAAAACCGCCAAATCACACTGGCTGCCAGTGGGCCATGATTGTGCTGCCAGAGTTCGTATTAGTTTCGAATATCAGGACACTTCGAAGCAGGCGCCAGCAATAGCGAAGTTTCGGTCATTCGGGAATGATATGATATGGAGCAGCTCAAGATACGTTGGAGTATTCATGCCCAAAGATATAGGGCAAAGATACGCTGATGGGTCGTTCTCAAATGAGCATTTTTTTTCGTCTAACCTGATACCATTCTTACCGTCCCAAATCAACCATCCTTTTATCGCCCCAGTTATACATTCTTATGAATCTGAATATGAATTACACCTCCTTTCGCCGTACGTTAGCGGCGGACATCTTTTTCATCACATTCAGCACCAGCGTTGTTTTGATACTGGTATGTCTCGACTATATATCGCAGAGATTTTGTGCGCGCTAGAATATCTACACGATTTTCATAAAATCTTTAGTTGGCTAAAGCCTCAAAATGTTCTTCTAGACTTTTCAGGACATGTTGTTCTGTGCGGCTTTGGTCTCTTTATCCTAGAGACAAAGAATAGGGGTTATACGACACCTAGAGTAGCCGAGTATCCGGCACCGGAACTACTCCTCGGCAAAGAGGCAACTCGACTAGCAGACTACTGGACATTGGGAATCTTCCTCTACAAAATGCTCGTGGGAGTTCCATTATTTTACGACGAAAATCCTAATAAGATTATGGAAAAGATCCTCAAACAGCCTCTTGAGTTTCCTGGCAATGTATCCGCAGCAGCCAAGGACCTTATAACTTGCCTTCTTGATCGCAGGCCGGAGCAACGCCTAGGCGCAAACGGCGCGTCTGAAGTTAAGAATCATTCATTTTTCAAGGATATTGACTGGCAGGTGGTTCTCCAGCGGAACTACGAACCTGATTTCAAGCCAGAATATACACCTGGCTCTAATCCTCTATGCGGATCCTGCAACTTCACACCAAACCACGTATCTGGATTCTTTGAGCAACATGGTGTGTCTGGAAGCTTTGAGCTACCAGAGCCACCATCAATATTCAAAGAATTGAACAGCTGGGCTATGGCCCAAAGAGGGAGGGACTCCAAGATCCCGGAGACGACTATTCAAGCGGATAATGAATGGGACCTCGTGTGGAGAGAGGCACAGCCGCAAAGCTTCCATTTCTACAATCGTGTCACAGGGGAAACAAGACCAGTTCCTTCTCGTGCTGTCGATCCTTACACTACCCAGGACGCTGCAACTTATAGCAGTGTTAGCTCGGATACCACACCTAGTTTAACGCACAAGTTGGACGCGCTTGAGGCTGCGTTGCAAGCCGGATACGACCATGCTGTCTCGGAGCTACTAGAATATGACATAGACTTAAATGTCGAGACTTTTGGGCGGGACCGGAAGAGCCCACTCCATTGGGCAGTCAAGCATAAAAACCTCCATCTAGTTTGCCTGTTCCTGGAGCATGGCGCGAGCGCTGATTTTGGTGGTCCTGCGTTAATCCAGGCTGTGAAAGTCGGGCACCTTGCTATTGCGGTAGCTCTTGTTTTAAAAACGAATCGGGTGGCCTGTACTCAATCTTTAGGTCTCGCCGTCGACCAACGAGATACAAACATGGTCAGACTTCTCTTAGGCTACGGTGTTCACTGCGACTTTGGAAAGGATGATCGCCCATACCCTCAGCCATCGTGGGATCTTAGTTTTGAGGGCTATGATGTTTCTCGACCAGAAGAGTTTAAACCCCCTCTTATCCGGGCAATCCAGAAGCATGAAATTGATGTAGTTCGGTTATTACTCTCGCATGGGGCAGACCCTAATATTGCCCTTCATGATACTTCCAAGTGTGGTAGAGCTGTCGAACTAGCTATGGAGGCTGAACAACTAGAAATAGTACAGCTATTACTTGACAGCGGCGCAGATATTAGTTTGCCAAGTGATGTTTGGGAGAAGTCGGGGCATAGATGTCACATTTTGAAGAGACCAGTCTATCAAAAAGTCACAGCTAGGTTGCGAGCGGCAATGGTCGCACAAAAAAGGCGGCAAATCCCTAGCTTTCTTTGATGTACTAAACGTACCAATTTCAGCTCCTATTATAGTTGCATGGCAAAAATATATGTACACTCCTATCGTGAGAGGAATTAAATAGCACCAAGCTGTAGTGAGCACGATGGCCGTGTGATGAGGGCTCAAGGAGGGCTTGGAGTCAATACCTAAATCCATATAATAACAGTTTTTAGTATTAAAGGTCCTTGGTTTTTAAGTCCTGAAGGAACCGAAGATCTCTATAAATACAAGAAGTCGGTGAGGGCGGCGGCCAGCGTTAAGGAATCGCTATCGCTCGATCTATCGTTAAGAGGGCAAAAATTCTCGTCCTCGAAGAAGCAACTAGTGCTATAGATGCACGAAGCGAACGGGTTGTTGAGGAAGCTCTGATAGGGTTGCTCAGAAAAGAACGACGATTATAATTGCGCACCACCTCTCAACGATAAAAGCCGCCCACTATATCGTCATTTGGAAGGTTAGCCAAGTCGTTGAGTCAGGCACTCATGAGAATCCTATTCTAATAAAGGGAAGAATGTACTCTAGACTCGTTCATGCTCAAGTACTTTCACTCGGCGACTCGGCGGATACTGTTAAACATGGCCATGAACGGACGAAAGTGGCACAATGACTCGTTAAAAGGGCAAGGTAAGACCTGAAAGCCGTGAGCCGCTCTCATATAATATTCGAGACGTGAAAGAAATAGGTCGAAGTTTCGTTGCGAGCTTTGGGCAATTCTTCATCCAGTCTAAGTGCTATTGGTATGTACATGACAATATTGTCGATTATTTTCACAGGTGCGGCTGGGGCCGCCTAGTATTTACACGTATGGCTCTTTTCTAGGTCCACAAGTCTCTTCAAGTGTAAGGTTGACCCCTCCACGCTCATAGATGAGATGGAGTTTATGGCGGGGATGTGGGCAGTTTTTGCAGATGTTGCAGGCATTGCTTACTTTTTGACCTCCGTTTCGTCTTCACTTGTAGGATCCTTTGTTCGTGCTAAGTACTTCCTAGTATCTCGTATCAAGGACGACCCAATGAAGCTTGAAGAACTAATAGGTGGTAATATGGCCATAGTTTGTGTTTCGATTTTTAATATTATCGGCGGCACTATTATGGCTATTATTTATGCGTGGAAGTTGGCACTAGTTTTAATTGGCCTTGTTATGTTAATATGCCTCTTTTCTGGGTACTTCGTTTTAGATACGGGGCAAAATTCGAAAATATGAATGATTAGGTTCTCGCAGAGAGTTATTAATGTGCTTTGCAAGCTATGAACGCTTTTCGAACTATTACTTTACTAACACTAGAGAATTCTAAAGCTACGCGATTCGAGACGATGTGTGACGACGATTTTACATTTACGTAAAAAAAGGTGGGTTGGGCTAGCATCGTGCTTGGATTTTCGGATAGTGCTGCGTTTGGTTGCCAAGCTCTAATATTCTACTACGACGGCAAGCTACTTTCTTGAGGAGGAATTGGCGTAATGGCGTTCTTTGTGTCCTTCATGGCCGTCGTGACTCATAAGTGTTTCCGAGGGACTTGGGCAAAGCTTGAGTTTTAGGCCCAACGCTGCCCAAGCTACTACCGCATCAAACCGTATGGTATTTTCAATGAAACGGAGTCCCGAATGGAACATCAATGCGGAAATGAACCTAGTCTCCAAGATGGAGTGTCTGGGGCCAAGCTTAAATTTTTCAACCTGGGATATCCCATTCGGAAGACACCATTTTAAGGAATCTCAGCTTGACAATTAAAGTAGGACGGTTCGCGGCTCTTGCCGGTCCGTCTGTCTGTGAGAAGTCTAGCATGATATCTTTACTCGAGAGGCTTCACGAACCCGAGCAGGGCTAGATTTTTTAGAACGGTAAGGAGATATCTGAACGTTAATATACGTGCCTGCCACAGGAAACTGGCTCTAGTGGCCCAAGATGCCGATATACTCCAAGGCAAGCACTTTACTATTGACTGTTGCATCCCAGCGCATACTGACTAGCACAGGCACTATCCGAGATAATATTCTGCTCGGTCTCGATCCGACCACCGTTACTGATGAGCATCTTACGTTACATGCCGTAATGCTTCGATTAATAATCTTGTAATTGCTGTAGCCGATAGCTATAATACCAAAATCGGCTCTCCTGGTGTCTCTCTGTCCGGCGGACAAAAACGACTCGGCCTGCCAGAGCAATAATCCGTAGCCGGCAGGTCCTACGGCAGGTCATACTCCTTGACGAAGCAACCAGCTCGCTCGTCTCAGAAAGCGAGAAACTGGTGCAGGCCGCCTTGGAGAAAGCAGACAAGGGCAGGACTATGGTTGTTATTGTGCATCCGCTGGCTACAGTGCAAAATTCGGATTTCATCTTCCTAATTGGGGAAGGTGGATGCCTTGTGGAACGGGGAAGTCATAAAGAGTTGCTCGATAATAAGGGTGTTTATCATCGAATAGTAGGCTCCTGCCTTCGTAGGCACCTACTGTTGATTCGCCTTGGGAGCCATCTAACACGACTTCAGTGTGTACCTAAGCCTTGGATAGGTAACAAAGGAAGGTACCGGAAGAGTCAGCTGCGTTAGCTGTTCATTTAAAGAAGGAAAAGTAGAGGCCGCAGAAAGAGGCTTACAGTAGTATTTCTATTGAAGCTGCTAGAAGCTTTCCGTACAAACTCGATGGACTCATGTACCCGGCCAATCTTGTGACATACGATGCAGCGTATGAACTAGGTCGTAGCAGCTATCTAACACAGAAACTTCCCAGTTCTAAGCTAGAATGCAATTGTAGGTACAGTTTTATAACTCGGCCAACTTGGCGCCAAAATATTTACTTCCGTCGTCGCTCGGGTGTTGTTGTCTCAGCATGGCCTGCTGCATTATCCCTTTAATTTCTGCCCTGTCCAGCTCTTGTGTGAGTCCATCAATTGCCGCTATCACCCGAGATTGGATATAACTAGCTTCAGTCTCACTATATAAAAGGTTGTCATACTCCATTCTTAGCATCGCAGTCTCGTTGGTGAGGGCTAGGAACTCAAACATGATTTTGAATTTGGCTCCTTCGCACCATGTGTACAATGGCTGAGCCCCGTCGATGGAAAGTGTTTCGCGCCCTCGGTTATCATGAAACGTCACCATTGCTTCGATAAAAGGAACATTTGGATGATCTGGCGTGACAGCATGCTCTTTGAGGAGCTCGTTCCAGGGGATAGTGTGAGAAAGGGCCTGCTGGCTTGCCGCAGCCACTTTCTTGCAAAACGTCAGAGCCCAAGGGTCCTCTCGACCATGGCTTCCATGGATTGAGTCTGCTTCACTTGACCAAGGATCTTGGACACGTATGACCAACGGCTCCAGGAAGAGGCCGACGGTGTCGAAGTCTTCCACGCCACGATTCAAGTACGGCGATCCCAGCATGGCAGACCTGCCATCAGGATTGCCATGCCGGATTGCAAGTGCAACTGCCGCCAAAGAAAGCTGGTGTAGTGTAATGCCGTGTTTCGCCGAAAGATGAACCATGGCCCGGAAAGTATCTGGCAGTAACTTGCAGACCCGGGACTTTCCACGGTAGTCAAGGCGGGTTGGTTCACAGTAAGGGGGCAAATCTGAAAGATGGCCCCAGAAATCAAGGTCATCTTGAGAAACACGGCGGCTCCACTGGCTTGTCTGACCATACTCCCTCGGCACGGTGTCGGGAGTCTTGCCATTCCAATACATCTGAACATCTGAAAGTATGACGTTCAAAGCTGTCAGGTCTAAAACAATGTGCGAGGCCACTAAGACAAGTGTAGTCGGTGAGAGGAATATACGTATGGGAAGCTCCTCATACAGCTTGAATTCTCGGTTCACCTCCTCTTGAATATTAACTTTATCCGTGAGAATAACTCGAGGCGGCATTTTCGAATATACTCGATCGTGATCGTTTGGAAAAAAAGAGCTCAAGATGCCATGGCGTGCTAGCACCTTGTTCCATGCCTGCTCCAACCTCTTGATGTCCACATCCTCGCTCAAAGCACAGACAAAATTCACGTTAAAAGAGGAAGAACCTTTGCCCAGCTTATACTTTTGAAGCCATTCTTGTTCAATGGGAGATAGAGCGCTGTGGCCCAAAGTTGAACCCATATTTGGCGCAGAAACGCCGGTCTGACGGTCAACGCTGGAAGCGGAGAGTAGAGCGAGTTGATCGCCTAGACGGGGGGATTTTATAACATCGAGCAACGGTATCCTCTGACCTCCAATAATAGACAGGCGAGATGCCAGTTTCTGCTGGAGGATAGAATCACCACCCAACTCTATGAAGTTTGAATCACCATTGAGAGAGTACTTGCTATCCAGAGATAGCAAAGACCGCCATAGAGCTTCAATTTGGCCTTCGACGCCAGTCAATTGCCCAGTAGGCCTTAGCCCACGGACTAGTTGACCGTGTGCGGAGTTTGAAGAAGGGGACCGAAACCTTCTGACCTGGTCGCCAAAAGTTATGTTTTGCATGACATCGGCCAGGGTGACGCGGGTGTTGAGAGCCGAGGACAGACGACTGGATAGGGCGATTTGTTCGAGAGAGTGGCCACCAAGTTCCAAAAAGCTTGAATCCTCATTTAAGGCCTGACTATCGTCCAGATTCAGGACGGTGCGCCAAACAGAAGCGATTGTATTTTTCGCATCCTCTCTGACGATTGAGGGCGACGCGGAAGGGTCGGAGGGCGGTGCCTCTGCCTCTTCCAAAGAGAATGCTGTTGAAATTGCCTTGTAGTCCAGCTTTCCCGCATTGCCCAGCGGGAACTTTTCAACGGCTTTGATGAGCCTAGGCAGCGCTTGCGGCGGAAGCACCTTTTTGATCGCCTCCTCAAACAAGGCGACATCCGTAGTTTCAGGCTGTATCATTGCCACGAGCATATCCTCCTTGCGGGCAAGGGCTACCGAAGTGGCACTAGAGCATTTGACCATTCTGATTTCGAGATCGTCCAGATCAAGACGGAAGCCTCGCAGCTTGATCTGTCTATCGGACCGCCCGAGCAGACAAATCTCCCCCGATTGACTCCAGTAACCACGGTCCTGAGTCCGGTACATTGTCTGATTCGTCTCGGGGCAAATTGTGTCCTTCAAAAAGTTCCTCGCGGTCTCCTTTGGCCGTTTAATATATCCCGGCGAGACTTGCACCCCTGCGGTGTAGAGTTCGCCGATAGCTCCAGGAGGGAGCGGGAATTGATGCTGGTCCAAGATGTAGATTCGCGTTGATTGCACAGGCCGTCCAATGGTGACCTTGTCGCCGCACACCAAGCTTTTACAAGTCGAACCACAACTGGACTCTGTTGGGCCGTAGAGATTGAAGGCGGGCATCACGGCAGACCACGCATCGCACACGGCCTGTGGAAGATGCTCCCCAACCATGTAAATCTGTTTTCCAGTATCAGCATTCGGGCTAAACTACATTCGTCAGGTTCGTTTTGACGTACGGCTTCGAGATTTTGATAGTCGCGAGGGTTCAATAGTTTCGCGACTGACGGGGTTATCATGGCAACATCGGCTTTCTGCAAATTGCTCAATACGTCGGCTGTCTCGCTCAGTAGAATGGTTCCACCGTACGACAAGCACGAAAATATTTCATGTATGCTCCCATCGAAAGCCGGGGACATGATTTGGGCTACTTTGAGATGTGGCCGCATGCGAAGGCGAGCGTCGTAGTCTTTCTGAAACGCCACAATCCCCTCATGAGTGCATGCAACTCCTTTGGGTAGGCCGGATGAGCCCGAGGTAAAGCAAAGGTATGCTGTATCCTTCTTCGATGCCCCGGGTCTTTGCAGGAGCGCCGAAATATCGGAGGGGTTTGTGTCGCCGTGTAGAAGCTCCTCCATGGAATAGCAGAGGGGGGCTGACTGTGGTTTCTTGTCTTTGCACGAGTCCCAGGTGGACAGAAAAAGTCCGCTTCCCGAGGTTTCAAAATAGGTATTCCTCAGCTCTGCAGGTATGGCCGGGTCCAAAGGACAATACACCGCCCGAGCTTTGAGGACTGCATATATGGCAATGATCCAGTTGATGGAGCGATCAGCGTGGACGCATACGACGTCCCCCGGTGATACCGCCTTGCACAATCTGGAAGCGACCTTTGTGGCTGCCTCGTCAAGTTGAGCGTAGGTAATTGAGCTGTCGCCTCTGATGGCGGCGGGAGCATCCGGAATGCTTTCAAGGCGAGTGTCAAAGAGGCTAGTCAATGTATCTTCTCCCTCACCCCGACTGTGGGTGGAAGCGCAGTTGCCGTATAACATGATCTCCTTCCACATACTGGGTGGGAGAGGTTGTCTGAAATACTCATCCAGTAGAACCATTTCGGACTCCATCAGAGCACCAATGGCGTGAATGTACATTTGACCGAGCTTTTCAATGTCTGCATGGTCGTACAAGTTCTTGTCGTAGTTAATCTGGATTCTGTCCTTTGGACCAAGAAACAGATTAACGGGGATGCTCGATTGCAGTCTAGTATAAGACGATACAGTTTGAAACTTTGGATCCGTATTAGTCTCATAGTCATACTGCATGGCCAACACCGATGTCATCGGGCAGCGCTGGTCGGGAACACTCCATTCATACTCCCGAAGCTTGGATAGGCGCTCAGCCGTGTAGTGAAGAAGGTCTCTCAGTGTTTTTCTCCGATCCAGACACAACAGAAGCGGCAGAGTATTCATCATTGGGCCGACGGTATCTCGAATGGCGGGAACCGGGAGCGACCTGTTGGCGAACAAGACGCCAAACAAGACAGCATCGGAGCCGGTGTAAATGGAGAGGGTCAGTGCCCAGGCAGCGTAGTATACAGCGGAGAGCGGGATTTCATTAGCTTCAGCGAATTGCAGGCAGCATTGCGCCGGGGCAGAGAAAGTGACAACGCCTGAAGAAGGCCTGTCGTCACGGTGCTGATCTTGAGGCGGCGGCAGTAGTAAATGGTTGTTAACGGCCGTCATGCCCGTCAAGTACTCTCTCCAGAAGCGCGTCGCCTGTTGCTGAAATAGCGCCTGGTACATTTGCCAGCCGCGGGCCAAATCGTCGAAAGAATAGCCTTGGCTAATCTGGCCCCCATTTATCACCGTGTTCACTTTTCGCAGGAGCAAGTGCGCCGAGTATCCATCAACGAGAGCATGATGGACGTGCCAGACAAGAACGCTCTTCTTCCCCATGAGGGTCACGACCTTGAATTCTGTCGCCGGATCCAGCATCGGGGGTGCGCTAATGGATTCAAGCTCTTGCTCAAACTGGCGCTCGTCGCGGTGCATGCTCTCTGACCATGAGAAAAAGGCGATTCCGTCGTCCCAAAACGTTTCGTCGTCGAAGACGGCGCGAAAAATAGGCTCTGATCGAATGACTTGTTGCCATGCCTGTTTCAAAGTTGCAACTTGAGCCGGCGAGTACGTATACTCTTGAAAATAGCTAATAACATTGTTGCCTGGTCTTGCCCTCGTGTCCAGCACGAGAGAAGACTGGAGCGACATCATCTTGCAAACACCAGCGTCGGCACGTCTGCTGCTTCTCTGATGCATTTGCACGCCTTGGGAGTCATGCGTCTTAACTATACCAGGGTTTCCATGCGCACTATGTATGCCGTTGGTGCCATTCGTGGTAGCTGAAGCCAAATTGTCAGGGACGGCGCCACCAAGACTAGGCAATGCAGATGCGTCTCTGTCGCACACTCTGTGGACGTTCTGGGTATTTTCCTCTGGGGCGAAATCTTGCTCATGGCCGGGAAGCCACTTTGCACTTTGGAGTAGTTCAGAGATAGTTTGACTATTGAGGATGGAAGAGACGTTGATGGATACACCCTGCCCTTTGCAGGCGGCGGAGACACGCAGCGCTGTGATGGAATCACCGCCAGCTTGATGGAAGGTTGAGTTCGGTGTGATGTCTTGCTTGGATAACTTTAGGCCTTTGGCAAGCTCGGATAAGATTATGTTATCCATGGTGGCACGACAATGTTGATCCATATCGTGGACCAGGGTGGTGCGGCTGGAATGAGAGGACAACGCTATCATGTGTCTTCGATCTCACTGAGTGCCTACTATATATTCCGCGAGAGTAGATAAATATATACACAGCACGGAGTACTATAACTCCCGGAAGCAATTGGGTCACAACGCGGCACCTTCTTGAATTCCCGCTGCGGGCCGTGATAATCTATCTTGCTTGGCTCGGCTGCGCCCAGCACCCGAATAGTTCCTCTTCTGAAGCAATACCTCGATAATGAAATATTCAAATCAAAGGAGCCGTGCTTGGCAAGATAACAGCATCCCTAGCCGCCCTTGATATAGAGGTACCAGGTTCCCGTGCCTTCATGCAGGTGCAATATAGTTACCCGCGGTGGATCTGCGGATTCGGTGGGATCCATGTCCCGTTCTCCTCTCGGACGCTCCTGACCAACTGACTCCGACATTAATCGATGCTGTCTGCAAGCCGGCGCGGCCTACCGAGTGGACCGTGGCAGTGTCGGACTTACATATGTAGGCCGCGTGACGCCATGCCGAATAAAGCATCAATTGATAGCGATGCCGAGCGATGCCGATGCTGACGGCCCGCTGGCCTGCTTATTCGGAACTGCCTCATTCAGACGAGTTGGGAGTAAGGAGCATGGCGGTACGGACATGGAGCATGCTTCGGGGCAGCGCGTGATAACTCTTCACCAGCTCGCGGAATGCTTTCTCCGAGACTTTGCTTCTTGCTGAACACCCTCGCAGCTGCCAATACCATCAGGCACTAGTACTGTCCCCAGTATCACCATGACCATGGCCATTGAAGACATCGAGAAAGCGCTCACGGAGCTGAATGGCGTCTTGCGCACTGCCCTGAAGACTCTCGGCAGTGACTGCAGGCACGAGCTGATGCAGAGCCTGCACTCCCCAGATGAACTCCCGGAAAAACACCTCTATGACTTGTCAACAGAGGCCGTTGATCTGCTGCAGGAAGCTAAGCTGCTGCTTGAACCGCGAACCGCCATCCTGGCCGACCACTTTCTAGGTTCGTCAGCTTCCGTCTCCCTAATCCCCCCCCCCCGACTGTTGCCCAAGACTTACCCATCTCGCAGGCTCGGCCAACTGCAAGTGCTTGAATGCTGCAGTTGAGCTGGACGTGCCCGACATCCTTCAGCAGCAGGGCGCCCTCACCATCGCCCAACTCGCCCAAGCATGTGGCGCCCGCGAAGACAGGCTGAGGCAGGTTATGCGGGTTCTGCAGAGCGCCGGAATTTTTGCCTATGAGCACGATACTGCCCTCTACTCCAATAACGAGTGCTCGACCCTGCTGCTGAAGGATCACTGGACCGGCTGGAGGAACTGGGTTGACCTTTACGGCAACGAGTTCTACGACATGGCGCGTGGGATCCCAGCCTCCTGTCGCCAAGGCGAGAAGCGAATGCCGTCTCAAATCAACTTTAACACCGACTTGGACATGTTCTCCTGGTTTGCGGCACAGGGATCACTGGATCGTGTGCACAGGACACTTGGCGGCGGCGCCATTGCACAAGCTCCCGGCATCCTCGCAGACTATCCCTGGGAGCAAGTTGCCGGCGGACTCATTGTCGACATTGGCGGTGGAGGCGGCGGGCTGATTGCCATGTTGCTCCGAACATTCCCAAACTTGCGCGGTGGCATCTTCGATCGCCCCGAGGTTATCAGCCAGGCAATTGCCAATTTCTGTGACCCAGACGGCCTGTACCGAGACGTGGGAGACAGGGTCAGCAAAGAGAATCTACACGCCGGGGATTTTTTCAAAGAAATCCCCAGCTATGAAGTGTACTGCATGAAATGGTGTCTCCATGACTGGAAGGACGACGACGTTGTCACTATTCTGAAGAACATTCGCAAAGCAATCATCCCCGGCCCGAAATCAAGGCTTGTGCTGCTTGAGATTCTGCTGAAAAAGGGCCGATCCGGCCATCTGTCTCGCATGGCAGACTTGTCAGTTATGATGGCTGCAAATGGTTTGGAGAGAGAAGAATGGGAGTGGGATTCTCTTGCTGCGCAGAGCGGTTGGAAAATCGCCTGTAAGTATGATTTGAGAAACGCTTGGCCCTGTGCCATGGAATTGGTACCGGCTTAGCTTACAGTAGCATTTCCTGGAGCGTCGACTCGAGGACAAGTACTGTAGCCGGCATTTGGTCATCGACCCTTGCCCTCAAGACAAATATATACTAGTTGTCGCTATCGCTATTTTCCTCAGCATGCGCTTTTAAACTTTTAATTTTCCCACCACGCATGAAATGCAAAGTCATGGGCATAATACGTCGAACTACTTTTCATTTTTCTACCTACAAGCTAGACTATAACTAATAGCTCAAGGATTATCTTCTCGTCTCCCCCGTCACCCTTACCCTGGAGAATCTGCCATATTCCGGCTTCACAGACGGGCTCAATTTACTCTTTCGCAAACAATCGTAGAGTTGCTCGAGCTTATCCACGAGCCAACCACTCGTTCCCAATCCCCAATATTCGTGCTATCCCCAGCCGAAAGTCTGAGGCGATAATTCTGCACCATGTGCGTAAGCAGCACTTTAAGCACCAGGTCTGCAACATTTTTGCCGAGGCATTGTCTTGGTCCAAAGCCGTAGCGCCAGAACCTGTAGCGCATCTCGCCGGGGCTTTTGGTTTCTAGAAACCGCTTCGGTCGGTATTTGGTATTGTCTTTGCCCCAGTATGGATCGAGAACGTTGAGCGCGTACGTGTCCACAATGAAGTTTGTGCCGGCGGGTATGACAAAATTATCCACGACACGGTCGGTTGGCGCTGCCTGTGGGATGGAAAAGGGTGCCATGGGCTTGAGGCGCGCATACTCAAGCAAGCAGGCCATCAATAACGTCGAGCTTCCCGTGATATACTGAGTCCACGAGTCGTCCTCCGTGTCTTGCTTTCTAGCTGCACTTATCTCCAGTCGTAGATCGTCTTGAACATCTTGATGTGCAGCGAGGAAAAGTGGAATCCAGGAGAAATTCCCAATTGTGACGTCTAGATTGGCGAACAATGCCTCGTCAAGAGTGTGAAGTAGCTGAGTCTTGGACACGACCCCCTGGTCAACAGCATCGTACAGTCCGACAATCGGATGGTTGGGATAAATCTTCTTGGCCCTGTCATAAGCTTGGTCGTTGAAGCGAGCCCACTTCTCCTTAAACATCTTGAGTCTTTTGTTGGTCGAAATTGGCAGGAACCGACTGAGAGAGAATCGAGAAACACCACCGCTCATGATCTGGCACCAGAGTGTCTCTCGAAGGGGGATAATTTCTTCAAACTGGAGCTCCATCGATGCCGTGAGATCACCATAGATGACATCACATAGTATCCAAAGAGGCAGCAACTTGAGATGTTTGGAAGGTTGGACTAGCAAGCACTTGTCGCCCTGTTCTTTGGCTTTCTCCAATTTGTTAAAGTGTCTTTCCACTCTTCGCTGAATCAGTGGAATGTAGGATGACGACTGATTGCGATGAAAAGTGTTGACGAAAGGTGCACGAACTCTATCCCACTCTGCCTGATTCAGCAGACCTAGACAATGTCCGAGAACCTCCCCACACAGCCAGCCAGAGTCCATCGATTCGCCTTTGACGTGCAAATGAGAGTCTTTAAAGACAGCTTGTACTTGTTCCGGCCGCATCAAGACACTATACATGTATCAGAACACCATGGACGTTTTGACACTCTGAGTCTCTGTGAACTTACACTTCTGAGTCAAACCCCGTCCAAATTCGATAAATTGACCCTAATTCCTGTTGCCATTTCCGCGACCCTGTTTCGCCTTCCAAGAACTTGGCGACGTTTCCTTGTCCGTTGGGGAACGTGTACGACGCAGTCGGGAGAGAAGTCTTTCCATCAGTTGATTTGATTGGATAACGCCAGCAGAGGTAAAGCTGCAATGAACAATTAATATACATGGATGCCAACTTGTGCTTTGCAGTCCTTACGTTGATTAGATACGATATTGCGCGATTGCCCGCGGTTCCCTCTGTGATTGTATACCAAATGCACACTGGGACAATCGCCAGTACAACTGCAAAGGAATAGACAATGGCTGAAAACCTACTTCCGCCAAAAATGCCGCTCATTGGATTATCTCTCCAGAATGAAGTGTCCATTGTAACTTTGCTCATGACAGCTTCCAATCTTTTTGCTAAGGCTCAATCGTAATCGTCAAAGACAGTGATCGGAACAAGAAGTGCCAGATGATGTAGGCTCAATGGGCTTGTATCTTGACTGTTTGTGATTGCGCGAGCCCCTCTGCATTGACAAAATAATCTAAATCTCCTGTCCTGATCCATTCGAGGCTTCCAAATTGGGACGGCCGAATTCGTTGCTTCCGCATATGCGGCATGTCGTGAAAGTTCATACCCGGCTCTTATCTTAGCCGCCTCCACCCACGCCTGCGACGAGGAGGGGCCGACGGCAGGTCTGGCAACATGGCGTAGAGAAACGCGTTGGTAGTTACATAATAGCAATATCTGGTGCTTGCTATACATGCGTTATTGAACCTACGCGAGTGCTCTGTGGCATGCTGCAATGACACCTCATTCGCAAGCCCGCAACCGCAAAAGGGCATATGGAGTTTTCTCGCTGCATAAAGTCTCATTATCGAACGATACTGAGGTGATAGTGAAATGCCGCAAAAGACCCATAATTGCGTAGTCTCGAACACTTAATCGAGCTTTCCTTCCTAGGAAGGCAACGATTCTCTACTATACATCTTTGCCAAACGCTCACTAGGCTTGGCTACTTGTATACTCTATTGCAACAGCTGTGTTAAGAACAATAAGACGCACATTCCCTCGCGTCACTCTAGACAAACATGTCAAACACGTTGCAGATGGACAGCTCAGCAGGCGTAAAAGACGCGGATCCATTGGTGAGAGCGAGAGCCAAAGGAGAATATCATCTAGAATACCATGACGAGGAAGTTGCTCGTTTAGCCGCGCAGCATGAAGTTTTTTTGGACGCCATGGGCAAGCTTGTGTTTGCCCCAGTCGACCTAGGGCGAAACGGCTTGCGAATTTTGGACAGCGGAACAGCTGATGGTATACCGACACCAACTATGGAAGCCACTACATCTCAATAAGTACTAAATCCCTCTTAGGACGATGGCTCATCGATCTTCGTGCGTACCTACGTTATAAAGACAACGTCTTGATAGGAACGGACTCAGTAGAGAGAATGTTCCCGCCTACTCCGCCCGAAGGTATTTCGTTCCAAGTTCAGCGAGTAGACAGCCCTTGGCCACAGAGCTGGCTGGGTAGCTTCGACTACGTACACCAGCGACTCGTCCTGCCTGGCTGCGAATACTGCCCAGCGGCCACGGCTGTCAAGAACTTGTGCGATCTTGTCAAGCCAGGAGGCTGGGTTGAGATCCTGGAGCAAGACCATAATCCTCCAAACCCGGGTGCTTTTGAAAGGGCTGAGTCAATGATTCGTGAAATTTTCACAGTCAATGGCTTTGGCTATGACTACCCGCTCCGGATCAAAGAATGGCTTGAAGAGGCCGGAATGGAAGACGTGCACCAGGTCGTTATTGACGTCCCGGTAGGGGCGCTGAATCCCAAACCAGAGATGGCTCAGAAAAGCACCTGGCAGATTAGTTCTGCGCTGGCGGGTTTCCTGCCTATGGCTCGCGGTCAGTGCCTAGCCCGAGTTCTCCCTTCTCTCGTAAAACTAACCATAGGATATGTAGCTTTGCCTCTTTCTATGCCCCGGGACCAATTGGAGACTCTGCCCGAGCATACTGCCGAGGAAATGAAGCGCGTTGGTGGCATTCAGAGAATATATATTGTATACGGAAGAAAGCCTTAAATACTATATATCTATCTTATACTACGCCCACGTGCTTGTAGTATTAATATTATATAGTCTAGGGCGTAATTAGGTAATAGTGTTTATTAGACACATGAACCTTGGATATATCATATGAGTTAATAATATCACCAATTCGGCTTGTGTGTCTAACGCATCGCGATGCTTTCATAGTGTCTTGTGTGGTTAATTACGGTTCCCTAGTCAAGGTACGGCTGAAATACAGTGTTACTATATGCCCTCCATCTAGCCCGTTTTTTTTATTTTTCTTCTTTTTTTTTTCTTTTTTAAATAAGTTAATAGATAGATTGTAGAGTTAGATTGCTAACCCCTAACAGGCACGGGGTGACAGTGGCGTGACCTACATTAGTTCTCTTATTAGCCGCTTAAAATATTTTGGTCTACCTTAGTTTCCGCAGAATATATAATTTTCTTCTGCTATGGAAGTTTCGAATTTCGTAATAAACTGTATTTTATTTATTGTACCCAATTAACTAGAGATCTGCTGTCTCTCCCAGAACAGAACCGGATCTGTCAACAGAGTTCGTTTATTGAGGTCGTCTTTCAAGGAACGCATCACAACAGATTTCCAGTGCTCTAATATATCATTACCAGATTCGTGCCAGATAACGTTGATGATCCCTAGACTACACCTATTGCCTCCTTTAATACTCCGTATAGGTAAGAAGCTTCCACAATAGATTATGATCGGCAGTCTGAGAAAGGCTGCATCAGGGTTAATGTCGGTTGCGCTGAGCTTGGGCGCTGAGCTGAGCTGAACCCGATTATCTGAGGAGGTGGGCTCTTAGGTTGGCAAATAACTGGTGGGTGTCACGGCATGCAAACTAGACATCTTCAAACTCAGTACCATCTCTATCTCTATCTGTCTTTCCACTGTGGCACAATGCGACGCATGGTTCACCGTTTTCGACGTTCTCGCTCCACCGCCACGGCAAACGGCGCCACTGGTGGTGTAAACCAAGATCGGACAAATAGTGCAACTGATGCTTCGACCATAGATCAGACGGTAAACAGCGTTACTGACCGTTTAAACTGTGATCGGACAGCGGCCGCCAGTCTAGACGATTCAGGAATTTCCCTACACGATTCAGCATCCAAAGGCCTCCTGCTAACCATCCACAAGCGGCTAGGTGAAGGAGCGGTGATCGATGCCGTAGACAGCAAATGCTCGACTCCATTGTTACTGGCCATCAAACAGGGACAACTTGGAGCCGTGGAGTTGCTACTCAGCTTGGGGGGCCGATGTTGAGGCCTTGGGTAGCCTCTCGACCTTGAGGCCGGTACATGTAGCGGCTATGACGCTGAATCCGACCGTGACGGCAAAGTTGTTAAAGTATGGCCCTGATCTTGAACCCAGAGCCAATTGGCTGACAGCTCTCTTCTTTGCTATATTGGCTGGGGACGACCAAGTATTTCAGCTCTTGTGGGAATCCGGCGCAGACGCAACGGCCAAGACGTTCTGTGAGCCTGGTACCGGAGAGTCAGTCCTCCATATGGCGGCTGCCTCGTGGAGGGATTCCATGCTGCCGCTGCTCATTGAATACGGCGCCGACGTGAATGCGAGCGGCACCAATCCCGCTGGCCAGACAGCGCTTCACATCGCAGCAGAGTATGGCAACGAAGGTGCCCTGCGAGAGCTAATCAGGGCCGGCGCCGATGTGTTTGCCACTTATGCCGATGGCAAGACGGCTCTGCATGCGGCGGCCAAGGGCGGTAACATGAACACAGCTGAGATTCTAATCGACCACGGCATCGACATCTTGGCCCGGGATGGTCATGGGGCAACGCCCATGTGTGTGGCGGCTATACACAATAGGCGCAAGATGGTGCAATTTTACCTCGATAGGTGTGGCGGCTTCATGTCGGAAGAATCCAAGGTCGATGTTGTCATTAGAGCGGTAGGAACAGGTCATGTTGGAATTCTCGAGATGCTCGACAGCGCAGGGTTTCCTATTCTTGGTCGAAATGGCATCGGTGACACGGGACTGTCTGCTGCATCGTATTTTGGGCACAAAGACGCTGTGGTTTTCTTACTGCGGCGAGGCGCTGGTCCACGACAACAGAGCAATCGTGGCACCACGGCACGTTACCTGGCGAATTTGGCTGGCCATGGCGATGTGGCCGAGCTTTTGCAGGACGCGGAACGGCTGCTCGCCGTAGATGCCAATGCTGAATTGTTTCTAGGGTGGAAGAACGCGGATGTCGTCGACGCTTCGTGGGAAGCTAAGTTCTGGGCTGGAGCCATGAGTGTATCCGAGACTAGGAAGGTTCACGCGCCTCGAGAGTTTTCAGGCACATTCATTTGCATTCATTGCAAATACTTCGATTTCCGGAGGGGGATGCCCCCGGACGCAGAGGTCGTGCATTTTCTGAGCATGGCCTCGCTGACTTACTCGGCCTCCCGCGGCTGCAATGGCTGCCAGTTTCTCTGCGACTGTCTAGCAAAGATAACAGATGTCCACGGTCAAGGTATATGGGGCAACCAACCCGCGACAAATCTGACTCTTCACCCCATGGCTCTTGGGAAGCCGCTACTGTTGAGCTCCGGTCGCCTAACCTCCCGACTATCCAGGAGGGTTGAGATATACGTGAAAGAGAGTAAGCGAGCAAACTCGACAAGTTCGACATTCATCTCATTCATCACCTTGCTACTCGTTACTTGCAGCATTAATTTGCCGCGTACCTTTATAGAGGAACCCGAACAACATGGCCCACTGTGGGAATTGGTCGGGACACGGTCTTCTCGAACTGGTCCGAAGAACGTGCTGCAATCGCGCGCAAGTATCTCCGGGAATGTATTGTAAGCCACAAGCACTGTCCGTATAGCACTGGATTGTTACCAAAGAGAGTAGTTCGAGTCGGCTCAGCAGGTAAAGACCCTCACCTCTATATCAGCACCGGAGAGCTCGCTGACTACGTCACGTTGAGCCATAGCTGGGGTGGCGTCAGCCCAATCACCACCACAACCAACACCATCTCGCAGAGAATGAAAACCATCGCATATAAAAGTCTGCCAAAGACATTTCAGGACGCGGTGACCATCACCCGAAGCCTCGGTATCCAGTATCTATGGATTGACTCGCCTTGCATTGTGCAGGACAGCCAAGAGGACTGGCAGAGGGAGGCTGCTAACATGAAGCACGTTTACGCAAACTGCTGTGCCATGATTTCTGCAGACGATTCGCCGAACCCCCATGGCGGTTGTTTTAACTCTACTGCTGGCGCCGGCCCGACCAGCTACGCCGTGGATTCCAAAGGACCGTTGTTCAGCAAACTCAGAGCCTACGTCAGACTCATTCACCTGCGCGATCCGTTCCACATGGAGGTCTGCCATAGAATTGGAGACTTTAACGCACCTCCGGAAACCTCCCGGAGTCTTTTAAACTTGCGAGGATGGACGCTACAAGAGAGAGTGCTTGCGCCTCGGGTGCTACACTTTGGCCGATCCGAGTTTGCCTGGGAATGCCCCGAGACGCGAGCCTGCGAGTGCCAACCCACACCTACAAACTTCGACAAGGAGTCAAGGTTCAAGGCATTGCTTACCGATAGTGCCCTGCGAGTAGCGCAGCCTGGCAGGCGCAACTCTATTACGCATGACGAAGTCGACATACTACTATGGACTCACTTTGTGAGTGAGTTTACACAGAGGCAACTCACCTACAGCACCGATACCCTGCATGCTCTGTCCGGGCTAGCAAGTTACATGGCCACAGCGGCTAAGGCAGATTATATCTGTGGTATCTGGAAGCAAAAGCTGTCCGAGTTTCTGAAGTGGAGGGTTGACTACGCTCTTGGTGTGAAGACCGAATTATCTTCTGCGCCTTTTAGGGGTCCACTGTTCAACCATGCAAGGCCTCCGGTTTATCCCAGGCGGCACAAGTCGTACTACGCTCCGTCGTGGTCCTGGGCATCAATTATCGGTCCCATAACCTTCCTGGCGGGGAGATTAGACACAAGTGACAAGGACCAAGTTTCGCATATTCGCAAGAATGGCACCATCGAGCGGGGGTACTAGGAGGCAAGTCTCCTTGTTCGAGACACCAGAAATCGAGTACGTCACGGCCTCGTCAAATCCGTTTGGGCCGCCTCGTCACGCATCCCTAACAGTGTCTTACCAAACCGCCCCTGTCGTTTGGGCATCTAAGAAAATGTCTACAATTAGTGAAATGACTCGGTCCAAGAATGGCGGGACTCTTGCTTACACACGATCATCTACCTCGTCCACATCTACGTCTTTAAATGCAGATTTCGAACCTGATATTCCAGACAAAGACTTGAATGTGTCACTCGGGGACTGTCTCTTACTGATGCACGTTATCACGACTCACGATGCGACGGTTGAGAAGAAGGAGACGACAGGATTAGGGGGGACAGTCGTTAGCGGCCAGAAAGGTACAAAGTTACAGGGGCTCGCACTCATCCCAACCTCAGCTAGTAGTGGTGATAGAGCTGTATACCGGCGTGTTGGTATCTTTTAAGCTGAGGGTACTGGGTGGCAAAGAATCGCTACTAGGCAAAACCTCACTGTTATATAATCGAGAATATAAGTCGCTTTAATAAATTCTTATACTTTATTTGTTATTATATATATCTACAAAAGTAGCTGAAGCTATCGCGAGATAGCCTTAAATATCGTGCCGCGATAAATTCGTAATCTTACTAGAATTTAATATGTTATAATACGTTTATTTTATAGTGTCTTGCGTGGTTACTTACGGTTCCCTAGCCTAGATACGGCCAAAATATAGTGTTACTAGATCCCCTTTATCTAGTCCTTCTTTTTTTAATATTTTTTTTGTATCTAATAGTTGAATCAATAACTCTAGTATAAATGAAGAATAAATATGTGCGTAGTTGAGTGGTGGTAGTTTATGAGAACCGGGCTCCTAGTTTCTAATGTAGTGTCAACTAGCTTGTTAGGCGTAATTAAGCTAGAGAAAAAGAGCTAGCTTGGCTCGGGCTTTGCATTCATCAGGTGCTTGCCCGTGATACGGATCAGGTGCGACGAGCGAAGAAGCCAATTATCGGGACTGAATTGGCTTTGTTCATCGATGAAGATATGCGTCTGATTTCGCATCTTAGGCGCGTTTCCGTTATCATCGTTTCTTTGAGATTGGACGCGTAGTTGTTGTCATGTTCTAGACCCTGAAGCAGAGCAATTTCTTGTGTTGAATACATGTCCTCGAGAGATTTACCTCGCAAGTATTATTGGCATTGCGGTCTCATTGGTCGTTGGACGCGTTTTTGGCGGCATAAGCGTCATTATGATTTTTCACGTCAGAATCTCGCCGCCACTCATACTCCTGTTGAGCCCTTTCCGTGCCAACTGTGCCTGCTAAATCTCTGTGTGCTAATCTCCATCATCAATCAGGCCGAGTAAACGATTGCGGCTATTCCTATACCCTACACGAGGCTCGTGGCCAACGCCCTAGTTTGGCTCGTTGGCAATATCATGCTCCGATGAGCCGGGGCGAGGTAGGTTAGACTTTGACATTCCAGCAAGAAGTATCCATCGTAGCAATGCATCACTTTTTGGGGTATTAAAAGCAGACTCTCAACCGAGGATAATATGGCAGTTGATAGCGAGAGGCAGTGTATTGGGCCTAAGCATATATCTACATTGCTTTTTACGTCGGCTATACATGAACAAGCGGTACCGTAATTGAAGGCTAAGCGACTTGAAAGGCGGCTTCAAATAAGTTCCAACCATAAATGTGTTGATGCGTATTGCGAGTAGTATATTTGACAACCAGCCCGCCGGTAGCAATGGGTTCACTCTACATTAGGCCAATTTTTGCTCTCGAAGTAATGTATGCACTGTTAGTTAGAATACACCAAGGTATGCCTCATCGTCATGAAGACGCCATCTTCTAAAGGATGGTGTCGACTCACTCGTTGTAGGGATGCTATGATTGCCTCTCAAATGGCGTTGAAGGCGCCATGCAATAGGTCGTAAGGGTTTACGACAAGGACAAGACAGGTTGGATGGCCACAAATCGCCGCGAAGCATTGAAAAGCAATATTAGGAGTAGAATTTGAAAGTATCGGGCAGAATACAGTCATACATGCCCCTTATACTCCGCCCACCCGAGCCCTTCATCGAGCCAGCAACGCCCGTCACATATGCCTCTGATATTTGGATCGTGGGTTGTGTAATCTTTGAGATCTTCGCCCATAAGTCGCTGATTGACGGGTTTTCCGCAACGCAGGACGATATTACCGCGGAGCAGGTAGAACTGTAGGGTCTCATGCCTCCCGAGTGGTGGAGTTAGTGGAAGAAGCGACCCGAATGGTACGATGAAGCGGGCAAGCCGACGAACAATGCGTCTAATACCTGGTCATGGGAACCGGCGGTTTGAGTAGTGGGTGTGAAACTCGCGACGGTCTACGAATATGGCAATAATTGGCGAGCAAGAGCGGGATGCACTGTTCAAGCTCCCGGGCCGGATGCTCGCATGGAGGCCAAGTGAGGGACCGGATGTCAAGAAGGTGCCGGAAACAGATGGATGGTGGGATGGGTCTTGCCCGCATACCAGAAAGTTTTGTAAGGGCATTGAACTCCATGGGACTGACTGGGAGAGCTAGATTCAGTTGCCAGCTAGTCCTGCATGTATTCATTAAAACTCGGCCATGTGTCGTCTTGGAATGTGTTGCACTGCAAGTCAGTATGCCTCGTGGCATTATTTATTCGGGCCGTCTCCATTAACCTTGTTTAAAAGTCCTAAATTCGCTGTTTCTTGCAGCATGACTAGCCAGCGCAAATAAACTTTGGTCGCGCATAAGCTCTGAAACTGGTACATCTACGCCAATCTCCTTTGAAAACCAATTTTTAATCTCGAGGGCAGTTAACGAGTCTACTCCAGACGCATAGACTGGTAGCGAGGCATCGATATCGTCGACTGACACGGAAAGCACGCGCGATAGCTTCGCCTTCAAAGACTCTAGCACCACGTTGGTCGCGTGGGAGTCTTCCTGTGCTTCTTTAAGCAAGATGGATGGCGAAATCAATCTTTTGTAAGTCTCCTCGTCCTCGGGCCCCCCTTTCCTGGTAGTTTGTCGCAGTGCACTGAAAAGAGGCTTATGCGACCACGCAATATCTTCTTTGGCTTCTTTCGACAGCGACGCAAAATAACCGAGACCAGTGACCATTTGTGTCACTTCGGGATAGCCGTCCAAGGAAGGAGAAAGGCAGTACTCGAGACACGCAAGCAAATCGGGCTTCGGCATGCTCCCCATTCCACGACGCTCAAGTTCGTCATCCAAGTTGCGCTCGGCGGCCGCACCGACGCCAGATATTGCGCCGAGATCAAGTGCGATGCCGTGTTCTCCTTGTGCTCGCCGATGTCGTGCTAGCGCATCTTGAAATGTGTTGCCCGCCGCATAGTTGCTCTGTCCTGGAGAGCCCATGATGCCGGCTATAGATGAGAGCATGATGAAGAAGTCCATTCCACGTGGGAGAACAGAATGCAGCGACCATGTGCCCTGCACCTTGGGTCTCGTGGCTTCCATCCATTGACTGTGCGTCATGTTTTCGAAAACCGCATCCTTTTATCCACATTAGTAGTGTGAACAGGACCGCTAGATAGTCAATACGTACCGAAAGGACCATGGCCGCCTGGAGGCAGCCTTTGATGGCAGGCATCGTGTCTCTCACGCTGTTGACTGCGGCGCGAACCGAGTCCACCGATGTCAGGTCACATTTGGGCGACTCGATTCGCACCCCTTTATCCGCCATATCCGTAACGAGACTTCTGGCTGCTTCGGAGGAACAACCGGATCTTGAAAGTACAATGAAGTTGCGCGCACCACGCTCAGCCATCCAAGGGATTAAGGCGCGCCCGAGACCGCCGAAGCCGCCTGCGACGACGTACGTTGCCTGCTCTTTGAATTTGTGCGGGACTCTTGGAGCTGGCACCACCTACTCATTGTATCTGTTAACACTGGAGCTGTGAGCGTTGTGACTATTCGGGGCAGGTTTACTAACGGCAACTGTAGCGCCTTCATCCATATTGACAACCACCTTGGCACCATTCCGACATGTGCGCACTCTCTCAATCGCGGCCTTTAAATCTGCAACAGAGAAGACTTCTGGTGATGGCAAGCAAATTGTCTCTGCAGGCTCTGTCACAGGTTGGGTTGCGGCAGATAGCATACCTCCTGATTGAGCACGCATTGCATTCTCTAGTATAGAGCGAATGGCTAGCCTTGTGTATGTCACACTCCCATCGCATGCTTGTTCTATACTTTGCTTGACTCTTCCCTCGACGTCGCTTGCCTCAATGAACCTGCCCCCGTCGGTAATATTTAGCCATGAGGAAAAGTGCTCGGCGCTATTCGCGAGGTTCAGAATTATATCGAATTCCGCCAAGATCCTATCTCCATGAGTGTAAACGCGATCTCGTGGAATATTGACAAGGTTTGTCACCATGTCGAGTTGCTCTTGATCATCGACAGTCATATACACTGTTGCATCTAGGCCCACAGCCATTTGAGCGGATGCGAGTCCAGCAGGACTTGTACCACTGTGAATCAAGATTCTATCTGATGCTTGAAGCCTCGACATCTTAATGATGGCATAGTATGCGGTGTAACAGGCGTATGGAAGCCCGGCAGCCTCAATAAATGACAGAGACGGAGACATCCTCGCGACAGTCGACGCCTCTGTCCGAATATATGTGCCCACAGCCCCAGATAAACAATATCCGTACACGCAATCGCCAGTCGCAAACCCAGTTTTCGGACCTGCATCAGTTATAATGCCAGAAAACTCGTTGCCGAATCCAGCTCCAGCCTTCTCACCTGTCGCGATGAGATAGTCAGGCATACTAAGACCTAATGCTTTGATTTTGATCAAGATTTCATCCGATGCCAGGGGAGCTTTCGCGTTTGGCATGTCCTTGAAGTATATACTGTCTAGGTCGCCAGGCTCTTGGATCGAAAGAGCTAGAGCGCGTCCATTGTTGGACTTCAAGGTTGCAAGCTCGGGCTCTGGGCAAATGATTTGGTCTTTGAGATGCTGATTGAGCGTGGTTGATGTCATGACGCGTGGTACGTGGAAAAGGCCTTTGCGGTAAGAAATCTCTGGCTCGTGAAGCACATGAGCATCAAATGATCGGTAAAGAGTAGAAAAAATCACAGGACCAAGAACTTTTGCATCAGACTCCTCGAAGGAAAGCTCGGTGTACCGACAGTCCAATCGCTCAGTCGTTAACGTGCGTCCCAGACCGGTGAACATGCCGAACTCGGGATTCGCGGCGCTGAGACCACAGCCATTTGTTACCCAAATCACCCGTACACCTTTTTGAGTGAGAAGGAGCTTCATTAAGTCGAAATCAGACTCGCTCATGTCTTTCAGGAATGAATTTCGGGACTCGAGAAGGAACACATATGTTGCATTATGAGAAGAGTCTGTCGTGAGCTGCCTCATGGTTTTGACTGAAAAATGCAGGAATTCAACCTTATTTCCAATATGTCTAATTTGTTCTGCGAGTATGATCTGTTCAGACTCCTTGTCATCCACGACGAGAATGACATCTCGGGGAGCGGTATCAGATCGAGGATCTGCGAGTTTGGCCGTTGCGACCAAGACTGATTGAGACTTATGGTCGTTGGTGTCATGGTCTGGGAGGTCAAAGTCAATGCCGAGAAAACCAGCATCAACCAAAGCTTTGTGCCATCCTTCGGTCGAGACACATGGCGTGAGTCTCCGTTCCGGCTCAGCACCCAACCACCAACCGGGTACTAAGCCGAACGTGAGGCCAACACGAGACGTCTCAGTACCAGTTGTCTCATACAAGATCAGTTGCCCACCATCATTTAACAGAGATCTTACATGTCGTAGCGTTCTACGTAAACTCGTAGTAGCGTGGAGCACCAGAGAGGCGATTATGATGTCGTATTTATTCTCCTCGAAACCTTGACTCCCGGGGTCCTTCTCGATGTCTAGTACCTTGAAAACCATTCTTGGCAGTTTGTATGAGAAGCTCTCTTGAGCCTTTTCGAAGAAAGCTGGTGAAATATCGGTAAAACAATACTCGCTAAATCTCAGAACCCCTTTATTCGCACCCAGACTCGAGAGTGCCTGCAGAACGGGACGTGTAGCTCCGCCTGTGCCAGCTCCAATCTCGAGGATCTTGAGCTCAGGGTTCTTGTGTGCTTTCAGGTCGACAAACGACGAAATGCGGTTGTATGCGAGGTCGTGCACACTACTACTGTAGAATCGGTCCGCGAGTCCGGAATTGAATAAGAAATCAAGGCCGTTCATTCTACCTTGGAGGATAGGCACTATGGCCTTGCTAGTTTCGCTCAACAGCTCGCCTGTCGGATTACGCGCAATGAATTCTTCCACATAAGCAGGACGCGTTTCTGGGTTCGCAAACCGTGGATGAGCGGCCAGCAGCGATGTGTATTTTTCGTAATTCCAAACGGCTTGCATCCACGCATAGTATCTCTGGAGGAAGTCGGGTAAACTTTTGGCCTTCTCTTGATCAACTGCGTGGAGCGCCTCGCGTACTGCATCTAGCGAGATCAGCTCTTGGAGGTCTACATCAATTTTCGTCGATGCTGCATGGCCAAATTCTTTGGTCGACGCATCCAAGTACTCAACTATTTTCTCAGTACTGAGTCTGGAAATGTCCGGTTTCCACAGTATGCTGGAGATGTACAGATCCGGTTCGGCTCGGTAAGAATCAAGATTGTAGTCAGACCCTTCCGAGAGACCGTTTACGACGATCATTTCTTCGAGGTCTTCGACATCTATGCCGATGATGGAGGTTTCCAAATCGCGGAAGCACTTTCGGTTAATCTTAGAGGTGAGGCACAATGCGGGCTGTGTGCTCCGTTTAAATTTGCCAGAAATGATAATTGATTTCAGTGTTGTTGGGTATAGACGTGGGATTTTTTTGAGACCACCCATGGCAATCGCCGCTTTGCTGATTTGAAAAATAGTTTCTAAAGAAGTTGGATGCATAAAGTAATCATCTTCACCGGTCCCTGTGACGTGCGCTCCGTTCCGAGAAAGGTCTATACCAACAATCGCTTTGCCTTCTTGAACGTTGAACTTGAAGTTTGATGACGCTTTTTGAAAAGCAGGGCCAGCCAAATACCCCATGGCTCCCATATTCTTGTAGAATACCTTTGGGTCGACACTTTCGGTGCATTCTGTGGCGTATTTATCTAACCATTCCTGCCTTAGTGTTCCAGTGTCTGGGCGGTGATATTGGTTCAAGTGCTTTCCGGACAGAGTTCCTGAGCATAAAACACGAGGCTCATCGGTCTCCCAGGCGTATAGTGTGAAGGTGTACATACAGCGGAGACTGTTATCGACCGGCGCCATTTGTTTGAGCGCGGTTTGGACTTCAATCTCTTTCCTGTTAACGGTGAAAATGAGAGGGGAACCAAATGAGACATTACGCAACTCGTATTCCGAGAAACTTGTATCGTAGTTATAGAGCTGTCTTAGAGCCTCAATAGGAAGCGTGAGTAGAGCGGCAGGGTTAAGTATGACGCTGTCATCTAGGGCAGGCTCCTGTAGCCAAGGAATGTCTGAAACTGCCATGATGTTTCTCCATCGCGGTTCCAATGGATTCCAATCTACAGCGCGGCATCCAAGCAGCTCGTGCCGAGGATATTTCCGGAACCTGTGGTTAACGCTAATCCTACTTTCATGCCAGTACGATTGAGAATGATTGAACGGGTAGTTGGGCAGGGTGGTCAATGGCGCTACCACACTATTATCTAGTAGGGGGTTGTTCACACTGTTGATGTTGACAGGGATGTTGCGACAGGCAAGTCTACCTATAGTATTTAAACAGTTCGTTTGCGCCGGATTATTTCTGAAAAGTAACGATTCATACTCGAAGTTTTTATCTTGGTTCAGAGAAACTAGGATGTCTCTAATGGATCGCTGCAGGACGGCATGCGGCGCCACTTCGAGCATCTGCCCGTAGCCTCCTTCAGCCTGGGCTGCAGAAGAGATGAGCTTTTTCATCGCAGGGTAGAAGTTGACGCGACCAAGTAGGTTATCCACCCAGTATTGAGGGTCTCGGAGCGCTTCAAGCGACATATTGTCCTTAGTGACAGAGGAAAACATCATTATACGATTTCCTTTTTCCATTTCTTTAGAAAATGGCTGCCTGGGTTGTTTTGGTTCCAGACTGCCCATATGACGCAAATATTCGTCAGCGACGAGATTCATGTGTATCGAGTGATACGGGACTGTAATTGCAAGCGGCCGGCAAAAGATATTCTTCTTAGCAAGCTGGTCGCCCAAGGCAACGAGGGCTGTTCTCTGGCCTGATAGAGTCACGTTAACATTGCTGTTTACGCAGGCAACTTGAACACACTGCCGACCGTACTTGGTCTCCAAGTCAGCAATGTACGGCGCGATCTCTTCCTCTGATAATCCCACTGAAGCCATTGATCCATCAACATTGCCGGATTTTTCCATCTTGTCTGCGACAACACCCCGAAAATACGCCACCTGGATTGCAGACTTGTGAGATAAAGCCCCAATAGCGTATGCAGCGGAAATCTCGCCAGAAGAGTGGCCTATTACAGCATTTGCACAGAGGCCCCACGATTCGACCAGGTCAAACAAAGCGATTTGCAGTGCGGTGGAGAGGGGTTGTGAGAACTTGGGAATGAAGACCCGAGTGTTTTCATTTTCCCTATGTAGCTCATCTACCGAATTTTGTTAGTGATTGTTTCTGCGTAGCTGGGGACGAAATGCAAATGTACCGAGCAACGACCAATCACTTCCTAGATCCCGCATCAATCGGTCTGATTTCTCGATACTCTCGCGGTAGACTTTGTAGACTGGAATGAGGTCAATGCCCATCTTGGCATAGTTGGCTCCTTGGCCAGAAAATACAAATGTTAGGTGAGATGCAAGCGATGATCTGGTGGGCTTCGAAACTCTTGTTGCCAGGTTTTCCTGGAGATCAGAAATAGAGTTGGATAAGAAAAAGGACTTCCAAGGAAGTTTACTTCTTCTGTCGCTGAGGGTATAAGCAAGACTAGCAAGATACCGTCCGGCCTTCTCCTTTGTCATTGGGCCTTGGCATCGAAAGTGATCCTCGAGCCGAGTCGTCAGACGGTCTATACCGTTCTCATCAGCTGCTGAGAGCATGAAAATTCTAGTAACACTTTTTTCGGAGGACAGGTTTGCATCAATCAAACCGTCAACTCCATTGGCATGATGAATACTACGGCTGTTAGTGTAGCCGTTGGTGTGGCCATTGAGATTGCCGTTGGAATGGAAGTTGGCATGACAAAAAGTGTTAAGATTGTCAGCCGTCGTAAGGTGGTGGGCGACAATTCCTCTCTTCGAACAATAGTTGAGAGCATCCTGGGAGCATCAGTATTGGCTCAGCAGCCATAAAAACAACACTAACATCCAATATAGCATGCGCATTGCTACCGCCATACCCAAAACTATTCAAGCTAATACGGCGTAAACCGCTACGCGGCCAAGGAATCGTTGTCGGTGTAAGCTGCCCAGACCAGTGTTAATGCTATTGAATTTGAAACAAAAAAAGAGAGGATGTCTCACCCGTAGGCCCCATTCTTGAAACGGAATTTGCGGGTTTGGCTTTCCTGTTCCTGAACATGCATCACCTGGAATGAGACCGGTTTCTAACATGAAGATGGACTTGAAAACCCCTCCTAGACCTGCGGCAGCTTCCAAATGTCCGATATTAGCTTTTACAGAGCCAATATATAGTGGCTTCTCCGACGATGTGTTAAAAGCTCGGTGGATAGCCGTTGCTTCAATCATGTCCCCGACCTGGGTACCGGTGCCATGGGCTTCAAAGTATGTGGTAGAGCCGAGATCAAGCCCGGCGGCCTTATAAGCCGCCATTACATTTGAGACTTGCGCTTCGGCACTTGGCATCGTCAATCCTGGGGTACGGCCGTCCTGGTTTATGGCCGTTGAACGAACTATGGCACGAACAACAAGGCCCTCCCGAACAGCGTCTGACAGTCGCTTGAGCACGATGAAACCTTGGCCGTCAGCTCGGCCAAACCCATTAGCTCGACTGTCGAAGCTCCAGCAGCGACCATCTGGAGAGAGAAACCCCATGTTGGATAAGGGAATCATTCCCGCATCGGGCACAATAGATAGATTGCTGCCCCCGACGAGAGCGCCGTCAGCCTCGCCCGCTCGAAGAGCCGCGCAGGCTTGGTGCAACGCAATGATACTGCTCGAGCATCCCGTATCTAGAGTGAAGCTAGGCCCTCGTAGATCAAAATACCAACTGACTCGGTTTGCAAGCATTGCAGTGCCAATACCAGTCATGGTATATTTGGCGTGGTGGTCAGGGTCCTTCAATAAAAGTGACTCGTAGTCTTTTCCGCTCGCACCGACATAGCATGCCATGTCGGAGCCAGCCACCGACTCCATTGGGAGTCCGGCATTTTCGAGAGCATGATAGGCCGTCTCGAGAAGGATACGTTGTGCCGGGTCCATTGTTGTGGCCTCTAGAGGAGGTGTGTTGAAGAATCCAGCATCAAAGGCTCCCAGGTCGCGCTTCAGAAAGTTGCCGTACCGAGTACTTGTAGCACTTAGCCTGTCTGACTTTGGGTGATAAAATGCATCGATATAGAAGCGGTCTGGTGGAACTTCGGAAACTGTTGACTCTCCGGCAAGTATAAGATCCCAGAGGCTCTGCACAGTTGTTGCTTTGCCAGGGAGTTGTGCCGCAAGACCGACTATAGCAATGGGGTCTAGGTCCGGCGTGGATTCTGAAGACATGACTGGCTATGAGGCAAGTGAACTTGGATTATTGAGATCAAGCTGTTGAAAGTGAACTGAAGACGAGGTGTCAAACTAAAGTACTGTCGGTAACTGAAGACGTATCTGTGACAAGGGCTTGATGTCAAGGGCTTGGAGCGGAATGACTCTATTAGATAATAACCTTGTAGGGTGTTAAAGGTCCATAATTTCCAAGGGAAAGAAAGGAGAAAGTGACTATTATATATGCACGAAAAGAACAGCTATGCCCAAGGCTCCCAGCGGGTCATGTGTTCAGTCTGTGTAACCTCTAGGTCCTGCATCGGCGATGCCCCTTTATTGAGCGGTGTGATTGTTGAGCTTTGACCGTGTAGTAATGTCCGAGGAGCGAAACGGCGCATTATAAAGCACTGTGAATATTGGGGCACGGGTCGACGTGCAATGCCTGTCTATATCAAGAGTAAACATTGTGACTACCTAGCATTCTATCATGCGGGGTGTTATGTGACTCTCGTACCATTAATGTCTTTCTACTCTGCCGCGATCCATCATGATAAGCCGGGGGCTCCAAACATAGCCACCAGATCTTATTGTGTTTTCCTCCTCGTCAACATGCCTTGTCTCACCAGTCTAAGATCATCGGCCGGTGAGAAGGCTCCTGAAGGTTTCCATGGACCTATCTCATCTGTCAAAGTCTGCAGGGTACTCTCCCTGTCGGTAGGGCAGCAGGAAACACTTTGTTCGTGACAGGGACTGAGACTTGGAAAGAGGATAGGGAATTACTCTACAAACCCGGCAGGGTAGGGAACCTTCGCATGCAATAAGCATGCATGTGAGGGGCTCTGCGTCCAAAGTGTCGAAGGGAACTGCACCGATGGGAGCATTTCGCTTCCCGTCGCTTCGGCCATTTTCCGTGGGTGTCCTGGCATAGAGCCTCATTACTCGCAGTGCTGAATGTGATCTATATACCTAGAGATAGTCTCAGCCCAGCATCCCTGATCCCATCTTCGGGCCTTGGCTCGATAGTCGACCATAGCTGGCGGCTTGAACAGCAGTACCTCAAGTATAAGCCATTTCAATAGTGCATTTTAAGCCTGTCAAGTCCATCAATTTGCTCCGGTTAGCCAAGCAAAATGTACTCTTACAATTTCTAGCTTTCTTTGACAAGTCTCTCGTTTTTTTTTAACACGCCAAAGACATAGTCGGAGGGTGGGCTCATTCATTCACTCGTTGTGCGTCAATTTATCTGATGATAATGTACAGGTTTAAGCGAGAGACGTGTGCTTTTTTTTCTTGTTGGTTTTTCGTACACTTGTTCTCAACAGTTCGATCTAGCTGCAATTCGAGTTCCTTTGATCAACCCTCAGCGGTATCGTAAACAGAGTGAGCCCGAATGTATGACCTCTCGTCTTATGTGCAGTTATCCTCTCGCCGATTACCCAATACCTGGCCTGGTTACTACCATTTGTACCGACTCCAATTTTCTTGGTTTCACTTGCCATGGATTATAACATTGATGATTCCTCCATTCATGCTAGTCAAGTAATATGCCAGACTCGTCAGTATCTCGCGTCACATGGCTTGCAAATCCTGCCGGGACCGCAAGCTACGGTGTGAGGGCGAGCAACCATCGTGCCAGAAATACCGGCAAACTGGTGAAGTTTGCGTCTCCCTTTCCACGTAGCGGCCAACTACCAAGGCTTTTGGCCTTAACCGTGGAAACGCTGCAGAAACGATTAGACAAGTCGTCTGTTTCGTCGCACCATGATTGCGGATGGAAAATATCGCTAAGTGGCGGCTTTCGATGCGTATCTAGAAGAAGCTGAGGCACGCATCTTAAGAATGGGACGCGAGTCGGACAAGCCCAGTGTCCAATACAGTCCCAACAGATCCATAACTAGTGACATTTCATCATCAGGGTCGTGCAACCTGCGCGAGTTTTCCTTCATGCCACCCGGAAAGGGACATGGTTCGTCTAGTCACTCGGGCTATTCCAGGATGCTCAAAAACAACAATGCCCACCATTCTCGCCCAGAAGTCTCAGCAGCGCCAATCCGGAATCCCTTGTCTCTTGGCTCACCGGAAGAGAACCAGGCCCCGGTCAAACCCGCGAGAAGAGGACGCAGACAGTTATGACAACCTAACAGACGACCTCACTGCCAACCTGCTACTACCTGACGAAACACCGTAGCGCACTGGGGCCGGTGGGCGCTGAGGCTGCAGCAAACCTAGGTCTTCTCCAGGCGGATCTCCAGGAGAGCCGTCCCGCTTCTTCCAGACACATGACAGCGCTTGTACTAGCCCTCTGTCCAAGGATCAGGCATATATTGACAAAGACGGTTCAACAGGGTCGCAAGTAGGGTGTAAAAGGTCCACGGGTACCCGTGTGGGTTGCTTACCCGTGGGCTTTGGGTAGGAAAAAAAGACCTAAATGGATTTATGGGGGAAAATGGGTTACCTATGACTATTTATTAAAAATATTAGGTATTTTTAGGTACTTAAGTAAGACTTATATAACTTATTTTATACTTTAAAAACTTAAGACTTATTATAAATATAATTAAATATTAAAGGGTTAATATTAATTATTATAATTAATTATTATAATTAATTTATTTATTTAATTTACATTATTATATTATATTATTATACGTTTATAGGTATTTATAGGGTACTTATCTTTATATTAGGTTACCCGTGGTATACCCAAACCACCTACATGATAAAATGGGTAGCCCACGAATAACCCAAGAAAAACTTGGATACCCACGGGTGCCCACGGGTACCCGTTTTTACACTCTAGTCGCAAGGGGGCACTTGATGGCACGAGTGTGCATGAGACTAGCACACAAGACACCTGCGAGGGGCATTGGTGAGAAGGGCGGACGCATAATTTAGATAAAATGACACATAGGCAAAGCCTGTTATTGCGTTGTAATCATTACATGCCTAGGTACCTAAAGTCGCATAGACACTTCCCTTCACCTAGAGGTAGTCCGAGGCGCTGATGTGCATGCCGAGTAGTCAACCCAACCTATCCAACATTGAACGACGGCCCGGGTCGGGCGCGCAATCCAGCCATGCTGCCGTCCTGACCAAGCTGCTGTCCAAATGGATGACTACTGCATGAGCGTTGCATCAGATCTACATTCATTCTTAGCCACTTTGGGAGATCTGGCTCATGGAGAGGCATTGAATGTGGGTATTGCGGCTTTGGCTCTTTTCTTGGAGCAAAGGTCAGCACTTGAGCAGACGATTCAACTGCACATGCCGTTTGCGCTGACTCCTGACCCCGGCCTGGAGCAACCAGACATTACCAGAATTATTTAGAGTCTACTATGGACTAGATGGCCCAGGCCTACATATGTAGCGTGCGCCACAACTTACGTCACAAGTCGCCGGCCGTCTCGGCCCGTCCAGACCGATTCCATCATGCCTCGTTGGCGAGCCGCAGTAGCATTCGATGTTGTTGTTGGTCCAACACTCCATCAATTCATGTCCGCAAACGGGGATAAGAATTTTCACCCCCGCCTTGTAATGCATCAATGATATCATCTTACCGGGCCCCTACGAACTTGACCTATTGCCCCAAGCTTACCCACCACGTTCAAGTTACTTCTCGCTGTACATGGCCTTCTTGGAGCCGCCTTGATGACGGGCCGTCCTGCCATACACGGGATCCTGACCGACTTCCAGCAGACGCTAGAGCACCATGACCACATCTTGCCGGGGACCAAGTCGGCGCTCCCCGCCTCTTTCATGGGAACGCGTCCGCTCGACCTCTTGCCACGTTCTCTATCACTCCATTCTGGGGTTCCGTCGACGGCTCAAGCCCCGGAAACTCTGCTGCAGAAGTAGACTTTGTGGGCCAGCTTGCCGCAGCTTTACAGAGGAAACGGCGCCACGTTAGCTGCTACATTGATGTGATTCGAGCTCATCGGCACAGCCTTTATAAGCTTGGTCGGATCTATCTGGGGCCTGAGCTACACTTCCGCTTCACCCCTATGATACCTATCAGACGATTTCACTCGTGCCTCGCGCACAGAGTCGCTGTTGTTTTGACAGTTGCAGCGGTTTTACTGCGGTCGGCCATGCAACCCTCTGTTATGTGTTGTCGGTCATCCTCATGGGATCCCTTCAACTGTTGTGGTATTCTGGTCTCGCAAGCCAGCTATCCTCACACAGGGGCAATAACAGTCTCGTATGTATGCGTGTCATGCGGTGGCTGGACGTAATGCTCGTTGCTATGGGGCTGTTTATGCGCAATGCTGTTGTTTCGCTTTCCGTCTCAACCACACTTTTGTCCAAATACACAGCTTTATGTTTGTAAGCTTTCTACAACGCTTGAGTTGAAATTGGGTTCTGTCACTTCCTAGATTATAAAAGCTATCCAATCAACATAGGGCATAAAACAAAACGCGCATTCTATTATAAACGCTACTAGAAACAGGGTCAGAAAGGCTATACGCGTGGTAAGAGAGTTGGAGTTACTGGTTTGAATCGTCGTAACATAGTTGACCCTAGAGCAAATCACCCTCTACTACTCTGGTACCCTGTCCGTAGATTGTATAGCCAGGCAATACCTCAGGCTCAACGCAACTTGTTTCTGGGCTGGGCGCGCTGCGCCGCGTCAAGGGTTAGTTCGTGAGCCAAGATTACTATTTGTCTTACCATCATCAAGACAGCCGTTTATCCTAATTGGGAAGGCATCGGACTTGAACAAACCGCACAGAGCAAGCTGTTATGCTTGTTGGCCCGACGTATCGGGCTTCCGACCCGGATCAAGATACGCAAGCGGGCCGAATCGACTTACGTCGGACATACTATCCAAGAAATGCATTAGTAATTCACATAGTATAGTAGTGTAACCCGAGTATAATCAGATGACAACTTATTTTTAGGTTATCTCGGGCAATTTATTTGCGTAAATATGGAAACTAAGCCGACTATTTTGTTTCACATCTTATTGGTAGTATTATCCCAACCAATATTCTCCTTACCCACATTATCCACCTACCGTATATCATTCAAGACAGAAACCATGTCGACACCTCATTTAGTGACGCGTATAGTATAGAAGGCAATGTAGACGTGACTAAAATTCGTTCCTTTGGCACTTTTCACTTGTACCTGCTGTAACAGAACGTTAATTAAGACGCATTACGCCGCCGCTTTTAGCTACAGCGACTCAGGCGCTAATCACCTGTTGCTCACTGAGCGATAGTGAGCTTCCTGAGTCCTTTCTGCTATTCTTAAGCTATACACGCGTATTATAAGGTGGTTGGGGGGACCCCGCCCACCTACAACGCGATTGATAATGTCACGTGAAACGGCGGCTGCGGGACTATATCCCTCGCACGCACAATTAGAAAATAAGACAAGCTTTAATTATTACAATGCAGCTACCCCTACCTTAGCTGCCTGACTTCTAGTCCCCCTTACACGTATAGAGATACTAATTGTTTAAGTTAAGGGTATCTTTAATAGTATTTATTAGATTAATTACTCTTAGGCTTTATTATTATTAATTATATATTATATATAAAGTCTTCTCTTAGCTAACCTTAACACTTAACTTTCTTATTTTTATTATTTATATTATTTTCTTTAAATATTAATAACTTAAAGTTAAAGAAGTTTAAGGTTAAAGGTAAATAATTATAAGACTTTAATACCTTATTTAACTTAACTATATAAAATAGCTTACGTAAAGATAAATTAAACGTGAACTTATATTTTATATCTTAGAAACTTAAAGGGTAAAGTATAAAGCGTTTCTTAAAGTTTTTTCTTTTATAAAATATATAAGAATACATGCACTTAAAATATTACTAATAAATATTAAAGTAAATTTCCAAATATAAGAAGTGTAACCTAAGCGTAACTTTATAATACTTAAATACCTTAAAATACTATATTAAGTTATTAGTGTTATGGGCTTAAGCTAGTAGCTTAGGCCTAAGCCGGACCTAATACGAAGGTAGCTTAGACTTAACCCAAATAATCTACGAGTTAGGTAGAGATATAAAGAGAGGTAAAAAGAGAGAAACCTTTCTTTCTCTTTCTTTTTCTTCTTAAGTTTATTTTTACTTTTTAAAGATATATACTTATAATAGTATAATATAATTAATTCTTAATAAAGAATAAACTTTATTATAAATAACCTTAATAAAGTAATATTTAATATAAGATAAAACTTACTTATACCTAATACCTTTACGTTAAGTAAAAGTACCTTATTTAACTTTATAATATTATAAGAGATTATAAATACTTAAGCTAAAAGACTCTATTAACTCTTTAAATAATACTATAACCTATAAAACTAAATAATATAAGCTATACCTATTATAAAAATACCTATTAATAATAATACCTTAATAAAACGAAAATTAATTTTAATAAGAATCCCTTTTAATAATAATAAAAACGTGTTTAAGGCTTAAAAGAAGCTTATAGTATATAAGTTAATTAAAGACGTATAATTTATTAATAGCTCTTATAATTAATAGGTTTTTATTTATTAGAATCTCTTTAATAAGGTTAAGAGTTATATAGCCTTATTTTTTAAACTAGGTAAGTGTTACGAACGACACTGCACAAGACACGAGACGGGACCGCACCGGCTAGGATAGGCATAACCCGTAGGCACAAGAAGAAGGTAAGGGCACGTAACTAGCCACGTGACCTAAGAGGCGATTAAAGAGGTTAATATTTAAATACATTAACTAGAGAGAATTAAACTAACCGAACCTTAAGCTAGTTAATTAAGGTTTAAAGGGATTAATAGTTAAGCTAATTAATCTAGGACTATAATAGAGACATAAACGAATACTTAAGGAGAAAGTATTCCTATAGTTAAATAATCTAGTTCTCTATTAATTAATTTAAGTAATAGTTTTACTATTAAGAGTTATACTCTTAACGGCCTTATTATAATACTACTTAAAAAGCTACTTTATAGCATTTAACTTAACTTACTTTCTAAGAAATAAACCTATTATACCTTAGAACCTAAGCTACTATTATATTTTAATTAATTCTATTTAATAAGTTACCTTAAAACTTTAAGTAGTAATAACTTTTAAGATATTTACTTTAAGCGGAAAGACTATTAACTTTAAGGAGATAATAAAGTACCTTTATAATAAGATTATTAAGCTTAAAAAGTAAAATTAATAGCTTCTTAACTAATAGAATAATCTCTATAAGAAACTTAAGGTATAAGAAGAGAAACTTATAATAGTTTAAAATCTTACACCTATATCCTTTATTAATAATAATAATATACTAAAATTCTCTAAGCCTAAACTATATAATAGTTATAAGGGTAATATAAGAAACTTTCTTATATAAGCCTAAGCTTACCTATAAGTTAATGAAAAAATCTATATAATACTTAAGTTATAAATTCTTTATATTAGTAACCTCTTAACTAGGAAAGCAATGGAATAATAGGAGCTAACCCTTTATACATATCTTAAGTATAGCGCTAAAGCTAAAGTAGAAGTTATTTATATTTTCTTTAATTATAAAACCTTTAAAGAACGACTTCTTATTACATTTAAAAACCCTAATAAGCATAAAGAAGCTATATAATAGCTTACTTAACTTAAGTAAACCGGATTTATAGCTTATTACGCTAGGGAGTTTAAACGTATTATAGTAAAACTTAACTAGAATACTAAACCTAAAATAAAAGTCTTTTATTAAGGACTTAAAGAAGAAGTAAAGGATAATATTTATTAAGAAGATTATCTTAAGTTATTTAATAACTTTATTAAAATAGTTATTAAGGTAAATAATCGTTTATATAAGTAACGTTACGAAAAAAGTTATAGAAAATTTAAATTATATGTTAGGTTTAATAAACCTAATAATAGTAAGCTACGCTAAACATTAATAGTATACGAGTACCACGCTAAACCTATAGAACTTAACACTATAAATAAGAAAAAGGGGAAGACTTATTATAATTATAGTAAGACTAAACACTTTATAAATAAATGTAAAGCTTTAAAGAAGCTATAGAAGTTAATTCCTAAGGTAAAAAGCTTTATACCGTAAACTAAGAAAACTTACCCACGCGAAATCTTAGTATAATAAGTAATAAAGAAAGCCTTACGTTAATAAATAATATTAGTTTAAATAAAGATTAGGAATTTAAAACCTAACTAATACCTAATAACTTTTAGGAATACTAAACACTTTTACTAAAAAGTAAACCTTTACTAGAATAGATTTAAGAAGAAGAGAATTATTTAATTAAGAAAGATAAACCTAAAATTAAATATAAACTTCTTAATTAAACCTTTTATTATAATAATAATTACTATACGTACCTTAATAGTAAGTAAGGTAATAAATAGTTTCTATAAGAATAAAAGGGAAGAAGAATAACCCTTATAATATAACTAAAATTATAATAAACTAATTTAAAGATATTAAACGAAAAGTTATATTATATTAAGAATAACGTATATATTACCTAAGCTATAACCTTATAATGTAAGAAGAAAGAGAATTATATAACTATAAGTAACTCGCTTAGCTTAAGTTTAATTAATATAAATAGTAAATTAAGCGATTACTAAGAAAGCTTTAATAATACGTTAGAAGATAACCGCTAATAATAGCGCTTAGAATAACGCGTTAAAGAATAATATAAGAATAGGATTAATAAATTAAGAAACAATAGCTATTATTATAATTAAAACCGATTCCTTAACGGAGATCTAATAGGTCTTTATATACTATAAATATTAGTAATATAGTATACCTTATAATTAATATAATTATAATAGGACGAAAGATCTAAGCAATAATTAATAGCGGAGTATAAGGAAATTTTATCTCGTTAAATCTCGTTAATAGATTATAATTACCTTAAACACTTAAAGATAAGCCCTATTAACTTACAATTATAGAAGAAACTACGGTAAAGTATAGCTAAGAAGTAGTTAACATAAAAGTTACGTAGCTTTTAGTTAATATATAAGGCACGAAATACTAAGTTACATTAAATATTATAGTAATCTTAAAACATGATATTATATTAGGGATACCTTAGTTATAAGTAAGTAATTTACGAGTTAATTGGAGAACCGACTAACTTTAATAGAATTTACTAGAATACGATTATAAAGTAAAGAGTAGCTTATAAAGGGCACCTTATTTAAACTATAATAGGCCTCTAGAAATATATATAATTACTAGAGAGCTAAAAGCTAAGATAATAAAGATTCCCGAGAAATACTTATAGTATAGTAAGCTATTTAGCAGAGAGCTAGAAATAGAATTACTAGAGCATTTACGCTAAGACTATAAGATTAGACTTTAGCTTAGTATTAAACTAACGTTTAATAAGATTTATTCTTAGAACCCTAAGTAAGATAAAGCACTTAAGGAGTATCTAGAGAACATATTATAAAAGGGATATATAAGACTATTAAAGTCCCTAATAGAATACTTAATTCTATAAGTATTAAAGAAGAACGGGAAACTATAACTATATATTAATTACTAATACTTAAATAAGATTATAATTAAGAATTAATACTTATTACTGCTTATAACGGAAATTAAAGATAAAGTTAAAAAAGCTAAATAGTTTACTACACTTAACTTAAAAGGAGCCTATAACCTTATACGAATAAAAGAAGGTTACGAGTAAATAATAGTATTTCGAACTAATAGAGGATACTATAAATATCTAGTAATACCTTTTAAGCTTATTAACGCACTAGTAACCTTTTAAAGAATAATTAATATAATCTTATAAAAACAACTAAGAGTGTTTATAGTTATATACCTTAATAATATTCTTATTTACTTAAATACCCTTAAGAAATATAAGTAATATATATATAAGATACTATAAACTCTATAAAATAATAAACTCTTAATTAAAGCCTTAAAATACTAGTTCTACTAGAATACTATACACTTTCTAGGGTACGTGCTTACATATAAAGAAATATAAATAAGCTTAAATAAGATTAAAACCGTTAAGAAATAACCTATATTAAAGAATCTAAAAGAAGTTAAAGAATTTATAGTATTTATAAACTTTTATTATAAGTTCTTAAGCGAATATAAAGACATTTTATAACCTTTTATAAACCTAATAAAGAAAGAAGTTAGCTTTTAATAGAACGAATTAAAAGCTATAGTATTCTAAAAGATAAAAGATTTAATTACGTTAAAACCTATGTTAAAAGCACTTAATTAAGATAAACCTTATAAGCTTAAAATAAACGCCTTAGACTTTATACTAGGCGAATAGCTTAAATAATAAGATAATTAAGAAAGATTACACTTAATTACATTCTTCTTAAAGAAACTCTATAAACCTAAACTTAATTATAGGATTTATAATAAAGAACTTATAGCTATTATTAAGTGCTTTAAAGAATAAAGACATTATCTTATAAAAGCAAAGTATTAAATTAAGGTCTATACTAACTATAAGAATCTTATATTATTCTTAACTATAAAGAATCTAAATAAACGATAGATTAAATGGTATAAAACCCTTATAAATTATAACTTTAAAATTATATACTATAAAGGATCTAAAAATAAAAGAGTAAATACGCTTAGCTAAAGAGAGAACTTAAAATCGAATAAGTAAGTAAGTAATATACCCTTACTATACGCTATTAAGGATAGGAACCTTATGCTAGGTACCTAAGAAATTAATATAACCTAGTAAGTTAAGTTAAATAAAATATAAATGTATTAAATCGCATTATATATTAATAATAATAGCTATTTAAATAATTAGGAAACGAAAACGCATTTATTTAAGAAAGGTAAAACCTTCTTATATAATAAATAGCAGTATATTCCTAGTATACTTTAAGAACAGCTTATTAAGGAAATACACGAGTACCTACTACACGAATATTAGGGTGTAGGGAAAACGATTAGTAGGCTAAGAAGATTGTATAACTTTCTAAAAAGTAGAAAAATAGTATAAGAAGTTATTAAGAAATGTAACACGTGTAATAAAGTAAAATTAGCGTGACACGTACTATACGAAGAATTATAACTAATATTACTACTTAAAAGAGTATAGTAAACTATTATAATAGACTTTATTATTAAACTATTAAAGTTAAAAGAACCTATAATAGAAGTAACTTATAATAGTATTTTAGTTATTATAGATAAACTTATAAAATACGCCTATTATATTTTATATAAGAAATTAAGTAACACTAAGAACTTAGCGTATATATTCTTTAAAATAGTTATTATATAACATAAATTACTAATAAAGCTTATATTAGATTACGATAAATTATTTACCTTAAACTTTTAGAAATACCTTATAGAAACTATAAAGATTAAATAAAGCTTATTAACGGTATTCCACCTACAATTAGATAAATAAATAGAAATCTTAAACTAAATACTCGAATAATATTTACGAAGCTATATTAACTACTAATAGAATAATTAGGTAGAATAGCTACTACTAGCATAATGAGCTTATAATAGCTCTAAGATTAATAATATAAAGATATTACTATTTAGGGTAAATTACAGATTTAACCCTATTATTAAAACACATGTAATATAAAATGTAAACGCGCTAATAGCTATAACGTATATAGTAACTATAATAGAAATATAAAAACACTTGTAATAAAAATAGATATTTTTATAGAATTAAATGAAATATTACGCGAATAGAAAGAGATTACTAGCGCTAATTCTAGAAAAGGGATATAAAGTATACCTTATTCGTAAAAACATTAAAACTAAGCGACCTAGTAATAAACTTAACTAGAAGAAAATTAAATTATTTCTTATTAAATAGAAAATCTTAAATACTAACTACGAACTATTATTACTAGATAAAATAAGAATCCATTCTATATTTCATATATTACTATTAGAGAAAATACTAGATAAATTTATAATTACTATAAACATTATAATAAAAGATACTAACGAATATAAAGTTAAACGAATACTTAAAGTATAAGGAGACATAAAGAATTATTATTATCTCGTTAAATAAAAAGGATATTTAAACTCTAAAAACACTTAGAAACTAGCTAAAAATCTCACGAACTACTTAACGTTACTTAAATAGTTTTATTCCTAAGAAACGCATTTTAATTAATCTTCTAAGCATTATTTAATAACTTAATACTAAATTTAGTATTTAAGAAACGAACTAAAGTAAAATCTAGATTCTTAAAAGGAGTAAAAAGGACCCTTATAGCCTTTTAAAGCTATTTTACTTTCTTACGTTTCACACGTTTTAACTCTTTAACGTCATTAATACTACGCGTAATTACACGTATTATTTTCTTAAACTATAATTTCTTTTATTTTTATAAACGTAAGACCTTTTAATTTTCGGCTAAGGCACGCTTCTTAGCTTCTTTAAGCTCCCTTTTAAGCTTATAATATTAATTTGTAATACTATAAAGCTATTAAGGGGTTACCCCCGTAATATTACAATTCCCTTACTTATCTACTATACACTTTATATAATAACTTAAATTAAAAATAAAGGCTTTACATTAGGGAAGTCTTATATAAGCGTAATAAGCGTAAGCCTTTATAAAGAATAAAGATAAATTATTAATTATTACAGAAAGAAGGTTATTTTAGTAAAGAGAAGAAGTAAATAAAGCTTTAAACTATTATTTTAAGACACGATTAGTTAATATAATAGCATATAATAATAGAAGAAAGAAAACGCATAACACTTAAGCCGGCCTATTTTAATAGCCTTAAGAATAAGACTAATAAAGAAGGGGTATAATATTACAAATAATACTATATAAGACACGAGACGGGACTATACCAGCTAGAATAAGTATAACCCGTAGGTATAAGAAGAAGGTAAAGGCACGTGACTAGCCACGTGACCTAAGAGGCGATTAAAGAGGTTAATGTTTAAATACATTAACTAGGGAGAATTAAACTAATTAAACCTTAAGTTAATCGATTAAGGTTTAAAGGGATTAATAATTAAGCTAATTAATCTAGAACTATAATAGAGAGATAGACGAATACTTAAGGAGAAAGTATTTTTATAGTTAAATAATCTAGTTCTCTATTAATTAATCTAAGTAATAGTTTTATTATTAAGAGTTATACTCTTAATAGCCTTATTATAATACTACTTAAAAAGCTACTTTATAGCATTTAACCTAACTTACTTCCTAAGAAATAGACCTACTATACCTTAGAACCTAAGCCACCGTTACAGTAAGGTAAAGAGTAATAACTTATTTTAGTTTTTAAAATACCTATTATCTATATATTTAAACTTTTATTAAGAGAAAATTACACTTATTAAGCTAAATTAAATATAATAGTATTAAAATAAGTTATTTATAGACTTTTTTATTTAGTTTAAGAATAAGCTTACGCTTATTAAAGAGATATTATAAGCTAGTTTTATAAAGCTTATAAAACTATAATAAGCCTTAAATAAGTATATATAAAAAGAAATTATAAGTTAAAAAATATTACGCTTTAAGTATAATATAATAGTAGCTTAGCTTTATAATATAGCTATTAATATTAAATTCTTATAGTTAAAAGAGAAGTTTTAAAATAAGTAAAATAAAGGGGTTACCTTTAAGATAAAATAACTAATAAATAAAAACACGCTAATAATAAATATAATAAAGATAAGATTTTAAATTAAACCTAAAAAAAGCGTAGGTTAAAACCGCTTTAAAAGTAATTAAAAGAAGAGAGTCTATTAGGTTTTAAAGAAGGTAATTAATTAATAGAAAAAGAAAAGAAAGTGTATTTATTACGAATTAATAGGGTATTATATAGCTAAATATACTCTCTTACTCGTATAATAGCTATAAACGTTTAGTATAAGGGGTATTATAATAAAAGATATAATTAATAGCTTAAATAAAAATAATAAGTAATTAAAAAATAATACGCCCCTATAATAAGTCTCTTAATAAAGGCGTTATAACGTAATAATAGTTATAAAATAAGGAGTACCTTATTTAAAAAATAAGAGTTAAAGGAAATTAAGTTAAAAATAAATATATTACCTCTTTTAATTCTTATATTAATTAACTTCTTAAAGTTTATAAACGCTTAAGTAAATATAAGCTATAATTATTATATAATAATAAGCGAAAAGTTTATATAATATATAAGCTTTAAGTAGATTCTATTAAAGTAATAGTAATAAATACGTATAATAATAAAGACTAAGTAAAGTAAAGTAATATAATAAGAGTTACACTTTATAATCTTTTACCTAGTATAATTTATAATAAATATAAATAGCTAGAAATCCCTAATAATAGCTTACGTAATACTAAGTCTTACTTAAAACGTAATATTAAGAATACCTTAAATAATATACTATAATATATACGTGTAATTAGCTAAAAGAGTGCTTATAATAGGCGCTATAAGTAACCTAGTAATTAAAGAATCTAGTAATTAAGCGATATAAAACCCTATAATAATAGTATTAAGGTTAATATTTATAGGACTTATTTAATAGGCTTAAAGAAAAAAGAAGAAGTGTTATCTTATAGCTATAAGCTTATATAAAATAATAATAGTCTTACGTGTATAAAAAGCTAAGGTAAATTAAAAGTAAGAATAAGTATTATAGCTTCTTAATAAGCTATAGGATTTTTAAGACTTATTTAACTAAGAAAAAGTAAATAAACTTCTCTTATATTAAAGGTAATTAAACTATTATATATAATTAAAGAAGCGTTTAAATAAATTTAACCTTAAGTTATTATAAGCGCTACTTTATAATATATTATATAAATACCTACTAAAGATTAAAAAATAAGTTATAAACCTAATAAATAAAAGCTAGATTCGCGCGAGTTTCTTACTAATAATAGCTTTAATTTTACTTATAAAAAAGCCTAATAAAGGCTAGTAATTCTATATTAATTATTATACCTTAAATAAAGTTATAAAGTAAAACTATTACCTACGCTTATTAATTAAGAAAATACTATAGTTTCTTTTTAAAGCTAGATAATTTATAAAGCTAAATATACGTTTAATATTTTATAGGCTTTAGGTTATCTTAAGGGAGAAGTATTTAATAGCGTTTTAAATTAAGTTTAAATTATTTAAGTAATTAGTATATTTATTTAAGCTAATAGGCGCTTTTATAACGTTTTAACGTTATATTAATAATACTTTAAGAAAAATACTAGAGGATTTTATAATAGCTTATTTAAATAACATTTTAATTTACTTAAGTAGTGTATAGCGGCATTTATGCTTATAAGTTAAAGGAAGTTAAATAGTGTATTTAATTATAGCCACGTTATTAGTATAAGAGAATAAACACACGTATAAGTCTTTAATTTAATAAGTTTCGCCTTTATAATTAAGTTTATAAGATCTTTTATTAATATTTTATTAAGTTATTTAATTAGTTTTATACGAGCTTACGCTATATAATTAAATTATTTAAGTTATTTAATTACTTATTTACACTTATAATAAGCTATAGCTTATAATACGTGTAATTAAAACTATAAGTATTTTAAAAGTATTTAATCACTTTATTTAAATTAATTTACTACTTATTTAAAGATCTTATTAGCTTTAAGAAGTAAGTTATAAGAATTAAAAAGTAATTAAATTATAATACTATAAATAGAGCTACTAGTATATACGTGTATCGCGTTTAAGCTAATAAAAATAATAGTTTTACCTAGGTAATATTTTTATTAAGAAAGAATTATTTAATCTCTTATAAAAGGCACTTTTTAACTACTATAAAAACGAATTCTAATAGATATAAAGGCCTAATAATATCTACGTTTAAGAGAATATAAAAGGATTATAATTATAATAAAATAAACTAAAACTAAGAAAGAAATAATAAGTGAATTATAAAGATAATCTAAACTATTTAATTAAGTAAAGAGAAATTATAATAAGATAGAAATTACTATAATTAAGCTAAAAAGATAGAGTTATTTTAAAGGTCTTTAATTAAAATAAGAATATATTTACCCTTTAAATATTAATAGACTTATAGTTAAAAAGAAGACTTCTATTAGAATAGCTTAAATTAGTTAGAAAAGAACTAAAAAGGGAAAGAATTAATTAATTAATTAAAAGAACACGATATTTCTTATAGTATTTCTAGTAACTATAATCTTATAATTAGTTATAAGAAATAGCGCTATAACGTTTACTATTTTAGCTTATAAAATTATCTTTATAACGAAATTATCTTTAAAAGAGATATAAAAGGTTATTCTTAAGTTAAGTAAACTAATATAAATATTTCTTAAATATAATTAATTAAATAATTAAAAAGAATTTAAAAGAAGAGATTTTATTAATTTATTTATTATTAATTAATAAGAAGTTATTAAGAAGAACTTATATTCTTATTAATAATACTCTCTTTAAGAATTTAACTTAAAGAAAGAAAAGCTTATAATTAAAAAGCTAAACGTTTTAAGATTAATTAATTTTATTATAACTTATAATAAAAACTTATTTAAAGCTATAAGCTAATAAAACCTTACTTTATTTACTAATATAAGCTTTAACTTTAAGAGATTTATTAAAATTCTTAAAGAAGCCTTAAATAAATAAGAAATCTTAATTATATTCTAAAAAGCCTTTAAAGTTAAACTCTTTAATAAGGAAAATATCTTTAATTTCTTAAAGAAATTTAAGAAGAAGATAATTATCTTAGTTATTTTAAAGAAAAAGTAAATAAACATATTAAAACGTAATATTACTTCTCTTAAAAGAACGCGCGTTAAAACCCTTATAATTACTAGTAATTAAAATAAAGCTAAGAAGAAACTTCTTTTATAGTATAATATAATTAATTAAAATTAAATAAAGATTATAATAAATAAGCTAAAAAGTCTTAATACCTAGTATTTAAGAGAGATTTTTAAGACTTTTTATTAGTTATACCTTTATTAAAGCTTATAAAGTAAAGCTAAATCTTTTACGTGAATAAAATCTATCTTTTAATTAAATACCTTATATAAAGCCTTACTTAATTATTTAATTATAAGCTTTATAAATAAGAAAGAGTATTTATAAAGTAAAATTATCTTAAAGAAGTATATTATACTTTAAAGTAAGTTAAATAAGTATATATAAGCTAAGCTTAAGCTAGTAAATTATAACTTAATTATATTAAAATTAAGGTATTTACTTTAAGATTAAAAGTATACTTTAAAAACTATTTATAAACTAATAAAAGGTATTTTTAAAAGTAACTTAAATAATTATAAGAAGTAAAGCTTATATTAAAATAAATTTATATTTAAAGAAGTAAATAAGAACTAAAAAAAGAGTAAAGAACTTAACTTTATTATTAGTTCTTTCTTTAATTAAATAAATAAAATTATAAAGTAGCTTAAAGAGATAAAAATCGCGCTAGTTAAGTAAGCTAAGAGGTAAATTAACCTAAAAGAATAACTTAAGTAACGTTAAAAGAATTTATCTTAAAGAAGTAATAAGCTTAATTAAAGTAATTAAAAACTAATTTAATTTAATTATATTTAATTTAAGAATAAAGAATTAAATAATAATAGCGCTAATACTTACTTTAAAACTAATTATATTTGTATAAAAGAATAATAGGAGATTTAATATTATTATTATAATAATATAAGGTATTTCCTTAATAAATACCCTTACTTAAAGTATAATTAAGTGCTTAACTTTACCTAATATAACGTAAATATACGTGTTCTTATAATTAGTATTAAAGTATAAGAATATATTATACTATTATAACTTTTATTCTAGTTTCTTACTATTAAAAGCTATATAAAAAGGCTTATTATACTTCAGGTTAAATTATTTTTAAATATATACGTTTATATATACTTAAATTAAGTGAAATGCTTTAAGAATACCCTAATAAAGAAATAAAATATATTATAAGAAGAGATTAAAATATTATAAAAGAAGTTAAAATAAATTAATATATTTAAGTAAATACTAAGAAAAAGTAATTCTTATAATTTACCTTTAATTAAACCCTTATTTATTATAGTAATTATAATATTTAAAATATATATAATAAAAAGCGCTTAAGCTTATAATTTTAAATTTAAAGTTAACCTTTTAATAAACGTAAATACACGTAAGTAAGTAAGGCTTAAAAATAACTAAAATAATACTAAGAATAAGAATAAGAAGAGTAAGATTATAGCTTAAAATAATAAAGTTAAGCTAAAAATAATTAAACTTATTAAAGATAAGGCTAATAGGTAAGTGTAAATAATATAATTAAAGGGAAATTATTTAATTAAGAGAATTATAATATAATTATACGAAAAAACACTCTTTAAAAAGATTAGCGTTTTACTAAGAGACTTATATTGATTACTTTTAAGTCTTATAACTTTAATAAGAAATAAAATTAACGATTACGCTAATAGTATTAATAACGTTTAATAGTATAATAGAAAATTAATAACCCTTTTAAAGAAACCTATTAAATTTATAAATAAAGATACTTTAAAACTAAATTAAGTAATTTTAATATTTAATATAATATTAATTATAAAAAACTATATTAAAAACGGTTAAAATATAATAAGAACCTTAAATAAAGAAAATAATATACCTTTAATAGGTGTAAACGTAAAACTTTAAGTGCTACTTATAAAAAGGCTTTAAGATATACTTAAATTAATTAATTATTAAATTAACTTTTAGGTAAACTTAATTCTATAGCTTAAAGGGATTTTTAAGTATACGTAAAAGTTACTATACTTATAAGTGTAACTTAATTATAAGAGAGCTTCTCTTATACGTACCTTAATAGATAGTAGCTTATAAGAAAATATTATTAGTATAAAGTTTACTCTTTAAGTAGGTTTAAAGATATATATGCTTATAAAGAATATATTTATAACCTCGTTTTTTAGCGAGATTATATATATATATATAAAGAGATAAGAACTCGCTTTTACCTTAAAAATACATAGACTTTAATTCGTTTATATATTACGTTAAATATTATTTATATTCTATTAATTTTAGGTATATTATTTATAAGACTTACTTAGGTATTATTTAATTATAATAAAGGGAGTAAAGAGTTACTTATTTAATATAAATTTAATATTATACGTATTATATCTTAAGTAATAGAATTAATTATATAAAAAGTATTAAATATAACTAATAAAATATAATTAAAGACTTACTTACTTATAATAAAAACATTAAAATTTTTTAAACTATTTAATTCTAGTAACTAAAAGATATTAAAAAGGTAAAAGAACACGTAAGTAAAAAACTATTATTTACTTAATATTAGAGTATTAAACGGGGTTAAATATAATTAAACGTTATATATACTACGCTAAATATAGGAAATATATAATAAAACGCTAGCTTTATTTAATTTAAGTAAGTTAAACACGTTAAAATAAGTGCTAGATAATAATTAAATAGCTATAATATAAGCTAAGATAAACTTAATAATAGCTAAATATATTAAAGATAGGTTAACTTATAAGACTCTTAACAGTTAAAATAAACCTAAAATATACGAAAAAGAGTTTATATTAATTAATTTATAAGTAATTAATACTATTATATAAATTATAAATAATAAGGTAAACTTATTCTTAAATTTAAGACTTTATAAAAGTAAGGTTAAGCTATTAAACGTATCTTATAGTTTTATACACGTAAATATATAAGTTAATTACTATAATTATAGACCTAATATTATTAAAATCTTAATTAATAACTTAATTAAGAAAATTAAGAAGGTAGAAATTTATAGTAAAAGAAATAGTATAATAATACTAGAAAAGGTATTAAAAGAGAGAAAAGAGAGAGCTATTTACGCGTTTTTAGCCTTTAATAAAGAATTTAACACTTATAATAAGTTCTATAAGCTATTAAAAGAAGAACTTAAAGAAGAGTTTATTTCTTTATTTATTAAGAAAAGAAAGAAAATATTAGCTTTAATAGTTAAGAAAGTATATTAAGAATAAAGTAAGTAAATAAAAGTAATAATAAAGAAGCTTTAAAAGGCGTAAGTAATTAATCTTTAAGTAAATACTATATATAAGAGAAAAGCTAATAAAGTGTAATTAAGGGATAATATTCTATTAAATAAGTTAATCTTAAAGAGTAATTATAACTAAAAAACTAAGAAATAAAAATAAGTTAAAGATTAAATTAAAAAAGATAATAAGTACTTAAAATATATTATAAAAAGGTTCTTTAAATAATTAAGGGAATTTAAAGTAAGCTAAAAGATATTTAATTAAGTGCTTAAAGAGGTTAAGAACTTCTTATAGCTAAAGAAAGCTTATATTTTTAAGACTATTCTTAAAAACTATAAATTAACTCTTATATAAAACTTATTTTATTATAGTAAAGTAAATTCTATTATTACGCTCTCTTAAGTTAATTAAGTATAAAGTATAAAGGGTAAAATTAATTTCTATATTATTAAAACTTTAAGCTAAATTAATTAAATTATTAAAGAAAAAGATAAAGTATAGGTATTTAAAAGAAAGCTATAGGTTATATTAAAACCCTTACTTTTTAATAAGAAAAAAGAATAAAGAAGTATACCTTATTCTCTTAATAATTAACTATAATAAGATTATAATATAAGATACTTATATCTTATTAAAAGTAAATGAATTTAATAAAAGATTTAATATATATAAGATTCTCTTTATTATAAACTTACTTTTAAGTTATAATTAGGTAGCTCTTATAAAAGTAAGTAAAAATATAACTATAATCTTTACGTTAATAGGTTTATTATAATTATACACGCTATTATAAGAAGCTATAAACTTAATAGCTTAATTTCTAAGAATTATAAAAAGAATTCTATATAACCTTATATTAGATATATACACTCTCTTTATAAATAATATAGCTATAAGAGAATCTATTATTACCTATAATAATAAAGAGATACTATTAAAAGTAAGAAAATTCGTGCTAGAACATTTAATTAATATTAATAAAGTGCTTATAAACTTTAAGCTAATAGATTATATTATATTAGCGTTAAAATTAAAGTTTTATTATTAAATAGCTATTATAATAGAATTTATTTATAGAATATATAAATAATAGTATAGTAAAACTAATAAAAGAAAAATTTTTAATTAAAATAAACTTATTAGAATTATTAAGAGATTATTTAAAAAGCTAATAATAAGTAATAAAGTTAAGAAGAATAAAAGAAAACCTTAATAAAGTAATATTAAAAGCGTAAATAAAACGCTAATTATAGCTAATAAGAGATAGGTTAATAGATTTACTTACCCTTTTAAAATAAGCTATTTACGTAACACGTTCTTTACAGTTAATACGCTAATTATTAATAAGCTAATTAAAAGCCTAAGTAATACTAGCTTAATTATAGTAAAAATCCACGATTATTACTTAATAGCTAGAATTTTAATAAATAATAGCACTCTTATAATAAATAATAAGCGTAAGAAATATACTAAGAATAATAGCTTATTAAACTATAAATAATAAGTTTTAATTAAACTTAATAAAGAAGTTAATTATTTAAATTAAATTAAAATTAACGCGAATATAAGTAAGTATAAACTAAAATTTTTTTACTATAAAGAAGAACTTATATAAGAACTTAGCCTAAAAAGCCTTAACGTTAATACTCTTTTTAATAGCCTTAATAATAATATAATTATTATAAGTAATAATACACTTAACTTTCTTCTATTAATAGTAAAGCTTAGAATTTACTACGTAAATATATAACTCTTAGTTATATTATTAACGAGTATTATAATAAAGTTAGTATATTATACTAGAATTAAAAGTGTATTTATAATAGCTAGTATTACAAAGTTAATTTAATACTATATATAAGGGTTAATAAGCTTTTTACTATTAAAAATCTTATTCTTATTAAAGTTATATAAGATTATAAGAGGGACTAGAAGTTAGGTAGCTAAAGTAGGGGTAGCTGTATTATAATAACTAAAGCTTATTCTTTTTTCTAGTTATGTAAGATATAGGGGATATAGTCTTAAAGCCCCTATTTCACGTAACGTTATTAATCGCGTTATAGGTAGGTAGGGTTCCCTAATTACCTTATAACTATCCCCTCTTACTTTAGCTAGGTGCTAGACGGCCTTAATAGTTACTTACTAGCTATATAATAGCGTATTATTAATTAATATATAAATAATTTAAACGTTTAGTTAGGGTTAATCGTATTACCGCGTAATTAATTATATATATAAATTAGTATAGTCTCTTTATACTTTTATTAGTTATTTCTCTCTTAAATATTACTACTTACTTTATTCTTTTTTATCTCGCTTATTTAATCTCTTTTTTTCACCTAAGAAACCTTATTTTATTAAGCTAATCACCTATTATTTACTATTAAAATAGTAAATATTAATACTAAGCGTTATTTTTATATATATTACCTGCGTATAGTAGTAAACGCTTACTATTATAGCTTTTTAAAGGAGCTTAAACTTCTTTAAATTTCTTATACTTTTAATAGTAACTTAAGCTTAAATGCTAGCCTCTTTAAGTGCTATAAGTAGTACGTTACGCGCGTTAACACGTGTAATTTAATTAGTTTATAACTTAAAGGGTTTTCCTATAGTTTTACTATATCTTTACTAATATTCGTGTAACTTATTCCTATTATAGCTAAAGATATAGTTAATCTTCTACGCCTTTTAAGTTACCTTTAGTAGCTTATAACTACCTTAGTCTTAAAGAATAAGAATAATAGTAATATTAATAATACTAGTTATATTTTTTCGCGTGTAACTCGTATACGCTTTACCTAGCTTTTACTAGGAATTATTCGTAGCTTTAACTACGCTAAAACTACCTATTATATTACTTATAAGCTAACTAGTATAGTAAAGAGCTTATAGGTGCGTTTTTCCTTAATTTATTATAATATATTTACTAGCTAATTCTCTTCTTTTAGTTTACTTAAAGTACTTACTATTAGTATATAATAGCTTAAAAGTAGCTTTTAATTACTTAGATTTCTTCTTTATAGTTTAGTAATATAAGTAGACTTCTTTACTAGTAACTTCTTATTATTTTACTTATTAATTATTATTAAGTAAATTATAATTAAGTCTTTAATAAATAAAAAGTAACTTAAGTTTTACGTTTATACTCGTTTAATCTAGGTTATATTACTTAAGTAATAGTAATTTGTTACCTTTATAATAGCGTAAAGAAGGTAATTACTACTAATAAATTTAATAATAACCTACTTAAAGAAGACGCTTTAAGTGCTTTTTTACTAGTTCTCTTTACGCATTAAGCGCTATTTTATTTGTTTTTTATTTAATAGTTTATTAGCTTAAAAATTAAGGTAAATAAAATTAATAATATTATAAGTATAATCGTGTAACGGTGGCTTAGGTTCTAAGGCATAGTAGGTTTATTTCTTAGAAAGTAAGTTAGGTTGAATGCTATAGAGTAGCTTTTTAAGTAGTATTATAATAAGGCTATTAAGAGTATAACTCTTAATAATAAGACTATTACTTAAATTAATTAATAAAGAACTAAACTATTTAACTTATAGAAATACCCCCTCTTTAAGTACTCGTTTATCTCTTTATTATAATCTTAGATTAGATAGATTCTATTTAATCCCTTATATTAGATTAGGTTAATCCCCTTTAATCTATTAAGTTAAATTAAACTAATTCTATTTAATCCCCTCACGTAACCTATAATTCTATTAGGCCTTATTCTTATTTGTATACTAGCGGCCTATAATACTAGTTAACTGCTTTAAATACCCTTAGTTTATAATATAATACTTCTCCCTTATTAGTCTTATTCTTAAGGCTATTTCGTTTCGTTTAGTAAGTATTCTCTTTCTTTCTCTCTTTTCCCTTTTTTCTTTTTTTATTATTCTTTTTATAATGTCTTTTAATTATATTTTAAAATAATAATCTTGCCTTAACTAAAAGATTAATTGTAAACGTCTTTTTAAGTTTATATTTACCTTTAACTTTGTTATACCTTTCTACGATTCGTATTAAAAAAATAATTAAGAGTGTATTATTATTAAAGGGAAAGATAGGTGTAGCAAATACGCTTTACGTGGTTATACTAGCTATAATTTAAGCGGAATATCTTTAAATACTTATAATTATATTCTTTGTAAAAAGGATTATTTTAATAGAGAACGTGCTTTAATTAAGAAGAATTTAAAGTAAGTAATAGCTCGTTTATAAAGAATTTATTATTAGGAGAAATTTTTACGATAAAAGGCTACGAAGATAATTGCTTATAGTGTAAAAAGTCTAAACGAGTTAAAGGCTTAAAAGCGTTTAAAGTTAAAGTTTAATATGCTTAATTAAATACCTAAGTTTCTAGTAAACTTAGGTTTTCTTATTTTTAATAAGTTTTTATTCTCTAATAAAACTATTTAAGTAACGTTAAGTAATTCGTAAGATTCTTAGCTGGTTTTTAAGTGTTTTTAGAGTTTAAATATCCCTTTTATTTAATAAGATAATAATAATTCTTTATATCTCTTTATACTTTAAGTATTTGTTTAACTTTATATTCATTAATATCTTTTATTATAATATTTATAGCGATTATAAATTTATTTAATGCTTTCTTTAATAGTAATATATAAAATATAAGGTGAATTCTTATTTTATTTAATAATAATAGTTTATAGTTAGTATTTAAGATTTTTCATTTAATAAGAAATAATTTAATCTTCTTTTAGTTAAGTTTATTACTAGGTTACTTAGTTTTAATATTTTTACGAATAAGGTATACTTTATATCCCTTCTTTAAAATTAGCGCTAGTAATCTCTTTTTATTTACGTAGTATTTTATTTAATTCTATAAAAATATTTATTTTTATTATAAGTGTTTTTATATTTTTATTATAGTTATTATATACGTTATAGCTATTAGCGCGTTTATATTTTATATTATATATATTTTAATAATAGGGTTAAATTCGTAATTTACCCTAAATAATAATATTTTTATATTATTAATCTTAGAGCTATTATAAGCTTATTATACTAGTAGTAGCTATTTTACTTAATTATTCTATTAGTAGTTAATATAGCTTTATAAATATTATTTAAGTATTTAGTTTAAGATTTTTATTTGTCTATTTAATTATAAGTGGAATACTATTAATAAGCTTTATTTAATCTTTATAATTTCTATAAGATATTTCTAAAAGTTTAAGGTAAATAATTTATTATAATTTAATATAAGCTTTATTAGTAATCTATATTATATAATAATTATTTTAAAGAATATATATACTAAGTTCTTAGTATTACTTGATTTCTTATATAGAATATAGTAGGCGTATTTTATAAGTTTATTTATAATAACTAAAATACTATTATAAGCTACTCTTATTATAGGTTCTTTTAACTTTAGTAGTTTAATAATAAAGTCTATTATAATAGTTTACTATACTCTTTTAGGTAGTAATATTAGTTATAATTCTTTATATAATGCGTATCGCGCTAATTTTACTTTATAATATATATTATATTTCTTAATAACTTCTTATACTATTTTTTTGCTTTCTAGAAAGTTATACGATCTTCTTAGCCTATTAATCGTTTTCCTTACACCTTAATATTCGTGTAATAGGTGCTTATATATTTTCTTAATAAGCTATTCTTAAAGTGTACTAGGAATATACTATTATTTATTATATAAGAAGGTTTTACCTTTCTTAAATAAATGCGTTTTCGTTTTTTAATTATTTAAATAGCTATTATTATTAATATATAATGCAATCTAATACATTTATATTTTATTTAGCTTAACTTACTAGGTTATATTAATTTCTTAGATACCTAATATAAGGTTTTTATTCTTAATAGCGCGTAATAAGGGTGTATTACTTACTTACTTATTTAATTTTAAGTTCTCTCTTTAACTAAGCGCGTTTACTCTTTCGTTTTTAAATTCTTTATAGTATATAATTTTAAAGTTATAATTTATAAGGGTTTTATATTATTTAATCTATCATTTATTTAAATTCTTTATAGTTAAGAATAATATAAGATTCTTATAATTAATATAAACCTTAATTTAATACTTTACTTTTATAAGATAGTGTCTTTATTCTTTAAAGCACTTAATAATAGCTATAAGTTCTTTATTATAAATTCTATAATTAAGTTTAAGTTTATAGAGTTTCTTTAAGAAGAATATAACTAGGTATAGTCTTTCTTAATTATCTTATTATTTAAGCTATTCGCCTAGTATAAAGTTTAAGGCGTTTATTTTAAGCTTATAAGATTTATTTTAATTAAGTGCTTTTAATATAAGTTTTAACGTAACTAAATCTTTTATTTTCTAGAATACTATAGCTTTTAATTTATTCTATTAAAAGCTAACTTCTTTTTTTATTAGGTTTATAAGAGGTTATAAAATGTCTTTATATTCGCTTAAAAACTTATAGTAAAAGTTTATAAATACTATAAATTCTTTAACTTCTTTTAAATTCTTTAATATAAGTTATTTCTTAATAGTTTTAATCTTATTTAAGCTTATTTATATTTCTTTATATATAAGTATATACCCTAAAAAGTATATAGTATTTTAATAGAACTAATATTTTAAGGCTTTAATTAAGAGTTTATTATTCTATAGAGTTTATAATATCTTATATATATATCGTTTATATTTCTTAAGAGTATTTAAATAAATAAGAATATTATTAAGGTATATAACTATAAATACTTCTAGTTATTTTTATAAGATTATATTAATTATTCTTTAAAAGGTTACTAATACGTTAGTAAGCTTAAAAGGTATTATTAAATATTTATAGTATTCTTTACTAGTTTAAAATACTATTATTTACTTATAGCCTTCTTTTATTTATATAAGGTTATAAGCTTCTTTTAAGTTAAGTGTAATAAACTATTTAGCTTTTTTAACTTTATCTTTAATTTCTATTATAAGTAGTAACGGGTATTAATTCTTAATTATAATCTTATTTAAGTGTTAGTAATTAATATATAATTATAGTTTCTTATTCTTCTTTAATACCTATAAAATTAAATATTCTACTAGGGACTCTAATAGTTTTATATATCCCTTTTATAATATATCCTTTAAATACTTCTTAAGCGCCTTATCTTACTTAAAGTTTTAAGAATAAATTTTATTAAACGTTAATTTAATACTAAATTAAAGTTTAATCTTATAATTCTAGCGTAAATACTCTAGTAGTCTTATTTTTAGCTCTTTATTAAATAGCTTACTATACTTTAAGTATTTCTTAGGAATCTTTATTATCTTAGCTTTTAGCTCTTTAGTAATTACATATATTTTTAAAGGCCTATTATAATTTAAATAAGATACTCTTTATAGGCTACTCTTAGCTTTATAACTGTATTTTAGTAAATTCTATTAAAGTTAACTGGTTCTTTAATTAACTCGTAAACTACTCGCTTATAACTAGGGTATCTCTAATATAATATCGTGTTTTAAGATTACTATAATATTTAATATAACTTAGTGTTTTATACCTTATATATTAATAAGAAGCTACGTTACTTTTATATTAACTACTTCTTAGCTATACTTTACTATAGTTTCTTTTATAATTATAAGTTAATAGAGCTTATCTTTAAGTGTTTAAGGTAATTATAATTTATTAATAAGATTTAATAAGATAAAATTTCCTTATACTCTACTATTAATTATTACTTAAATCTTTCGTTCTATTATAGTTATATTAATTATAAGGTGTATTATACTACTAATATTTATAGTATATAAAGACCTATTAGATCTTTATTAAGGAATTAGTTTTAATTGTAATAATAGCTATCGTTTCTTAATTTATTAATTTTATTCTTATATTATTCTTTAGCGCGTTATTCTAGGCGCTATTATTAGCGATTATTCTTTAACGTATTATTAAAGCTTTCTTAATAATCGCTTAATCTACTATTTATATTAATTAAACTTAAGTGTTACGAACGTTACTATACGAGACGCGGGAAGCTGGGCCGCACTAGTAAGGGTAGGCATAGCTGCTAACTAATAAGAATATTAAGTTACGTAATAGCTTATTAGATTATATAAATAATTTAACGAGACGGGATTATTAGGATTATTAGGCGATTTAAATAATTTAAGTCTATAATAGAGAGATAAACGAATACTTAAGAAGAAGGTATTCCTATAATTAAATAATCTAGATCTCTATTAATTAATTTAAGTAATAGTTTTATTATTAAGAGTTATACTCTTAATAGCCTTATTATAATATTACTTAAAAGCTACTTTATAGCATTTAACCTAACTTACTTTTTAAGAAATAAACCTATAATACCTTAAAACCTAAGCTACTATTACATTTTAATTAATTCTATTTAATAAGTTACCTTAAAACTTTAAGTAGTAATAACTTCTAAGATATTTACTTTAAGCGAAAAGACTATTAACCCTAGGGAGATAATAAAGTACCTTTATAATAAGATTACTAAGCTTAAAAAGCAGAATTAATAGCTTTTTAACTAATAGAATAATCTCTACGAAAAACTTAAGGCACGAGAAGAGAAACTTATAGTAGTTTAAAATCTTACACTTATATTTTTTATTAATAATAATAATATACTAAAATTCCTTAAGCTTAAATTATACGATAATTATAAGGGTAATATAAGGAACTTTCTTATATAAGCTTAAGCTTACCTATAAGTTAATGAAAAAATCTATATAATACCTAAGTTATAGATTCTTTATATTAGTAACCTTTTAACTAGGAAAGTAATAGAATAGTAAAAGCTAACCCTTCGCGTATATCTTAAGCATAACGCTAAAGTTAAAGTAAAAGTTATTTATATCTTCTTTAATTATAAAACCTTTAAAGAATAACTTCTCGCTATATTTAAAAACCCTAATAAGCATAAAAAAGCTATATAATAGCTTACTTAACTTAAGTAGACTAGATTTATAGCTTATTACGCTAAGGAGTTTAAATGTATTATAATAAAACTTAATTAAAATATTAAACCTAAAATAGAAGTCTTTTATTAAGAACTTAAAGAAGAAGTAAAGGATAATATTTATTAAGAAGATTATTTTAAGTTATTTAATAACTTTATTAAAATAGTTATTAAGGTAAATAATCGTTTATATAAGTAACGTTACGAAAAAAGTTATAGGAAATTCGAATTATATACTAGGTTTAATAAACCTAATAATAGTAAGCTATATTAAATATTAATAGTATACGGGTATTACGCTAGACTTATAGAACTTAACGCTATAAATAAGAAAAGAGAGAAGACTTATTATATTTATAGTAAGACTAGACACTTTATAAATAAATGTAAAGCCTTAAAAAAGCTATAAAAGCTAATTTTTAAAGGCAAAAAGCTTTATACTATAAACTAAAAAGACTTACCTACGCGAAATCTTAGTATAGTAAGTAATAAAGAAAGCCTTACATTAATAAATAATATTAGTTTAAATAAAGATTAGAAATTTAAAACCTAACTAATACCTAACAACTTTTAGAAATACTAGATACCCTTACTAAAAAGTAAACCTTTACTAGAATAGATCTAAGAAAAAGAGAATTATTTAATTAAGAAAAATAAACCTAAAATTAAATATAAACTCCTTAATTAAACCTTTTATTATAATAATAATTACTACACGTACCTTAATAGTAAGTAAGGTAGTAAATAGTTTCTACGAGAATAAAAGGGAAGAAGAATAACCCTTATAATACAATTAAAATTATAATAAACTAATTTAAAGATATTAAACGGGAAGTTATACTATACTAAGAATAATATATATACTACCTAAGCTATAACCCTATAATATAAGGAGAAAGGGAATTATATAACTATAAGTAACTCGCTTAGCTTAAGTTTAATTAATATAAATAGTAAATTAAGCGATTACTAAGAAAGCTCTAATAATACGTTAAAGAATAATCGCTAATAATAGCGCCTAAAATAACGCGCTAAAGAATAATATAAGAATAGGATTAATAAATTAAAAAATAATAGCTATTATTATAATTAAAACCGATTTCTTAACGAAGATCTAATAAGTCTTTATATACTATAAATATTAGTAGTATAGTATACCTTATAATTAATATAACTATAATAGAACGAAAGATCTAGGTAATAATTAATAGCGGAGTATAAGGAAATTTTATCTTATTAAATCTCGTTAATAGATTATAATTACCTTAAACACTTAAAGATAAGCCCTATTAACTTATAATTATAAAAGGAACTACGGTAAAGTATAACTAAGGAGTAGTTAATATAAAAGTAGCGTAACTTCTTATTAATATATAAGGTATAAAACATTAAGTTATATTAAATATTATAGTAATTTTAAAATACAATATTATATTAAGAATACCCTAGTTATAAGCAAGTAATCTACGAGTTAATTAAAGAACTAGCTAACTTTAATAGGATTTACTAGGATATAATTATAAAGTAAAGAGTAGCCTATAAAGGGCACCTTATTTAAACTATAATAAGCCTCTAGAAATATATGTAATTACTAGAGAGCTAAAAGCTAAGATAATAGAGATTCCTAAGAAATACTTATAGTATAGTAAGCTATTTAGTAAAGAGCTAAAAATAGGACTACTAGAGTATTTACGCTAGAACTATAAGATTAAACTTTAACCTAGTATTAAACTAACGTTTAATAAGATTTATTCTTAGAACTTTAAGCAAAATAAGGCGCTTAAGAAGTATTTAAAGGATATATTATAAAAGGGATATATACAACTATTAAAGTCCCTAATAGGATACCTAATTCTATAGGTATTAAAGAAGAATAGAAAACTATAACTATACATTAATTACTAACACTTAAATAAGATTATAATTAAGAATTAATACCTATTACCGCTTATAATAGAAATTAAAGATAAAGTTAAAAAAGCTAAATAGTTTATTACACTTAACTTAAAAGAAGCCTATAACCTTATACAAATAAAAGAAGGCTACAAGTAAATAATAGCATTTTAAACTAGTAAAGGATACTATAAATATTTAGTAATACCTTTTAGGCTTATTAACGCACTAGTAACCTTTTAAAGAATAATTAATATAATCTTACAAAAACAACTAAAAGTGTTTATAATTATATACCTTAATAATATCCTTATTTATTTAAATACCCTTAAGAAATATAAACGATATATATATAAGGTACTATAAACTCTATAAAATAATAAACTCTTAGTTAAAGCCTTAAAATACTAGTTCTACTAGAATACTATACACTTTCTAGGGTACGTGCTTATATACAAAGAAATATAAATAAGCTTAAATAAAATTAAAACTATTAAGGAATAGCTTATACTAAAGAATTTAAAAGAAGTTAAAGGATTTATAATATTTATAAACTTTTACTATAAGTTCTTAAGTAAATATAAAGATATTTTATAACCTCTTATAAACCTAATAAAGAAAGAAGTTAGCTTTTAATAGAATAAACTAGAAGTTATAGTATTCTAAAAGATAAAAGATTTAGTTACGTTAAAACCTATATTAAAAGCACTTAATTAAGATAAACCTTATAAGCTTAAAACAAACGCCTTAAACTTTATATTAGGCGAATAGCTTAAATAATAAGATAATTAAGGAAAATTACACCTAGTTATATTCTTCTTAAAGAAACTCTACGAACCTAAACTTAATTATAGAATCCATAATAAAGAACTTATAGCTATTATTAAGTGCTTTAAAGAATAAAGATACTATCTTATAAGAGTAAAGCATTAAATTAAGGTTTATACTAACTATAAGAATCTTATATTATTCTTAATTATAAAGAATTTAAATAAATAATAGATTAAATGGTATAAAACCCTTACGAATTATAACTTTAAAATTATATACTATAAAGAATTTAAAAATAAAAGAGTAAACGCGCTTAATTAAAGAGAGAACTTAAAATTAAATAAGTAAGTAAGTAATACACCCTTATTACGCGCTATTAAGAATAGGAATCTTATACTAAACACCTAAGAAATTAATACAATCTAATAAGTTAAGCTAAATAAAACATAAATATAACGGATTATATTATATATTAAGAATAATAATTACCTAAATAATTAAAAAACGAAAACGCATTTATTTAAGAAAGGTAAGACCTTCTTATATAATAAATAGTAGTATATTTCTAGTACACTTTAAGAATAGCTTATTAAGGAAATATACGAGTACCTATTACACGAATATTAGGGTATAGGGAAAACAATTAGTAGGTTAAGAAGATTATATAACTTCTTAGAAAGAAGAAAAATAATATAAGAAGTTATTAAGAAATATAACACGTGTAATAAAGTAAAATTAGCGTAATACGTATTATACGAAGAATTACAACTAATATTACCACCTAAAAGAGCATAGTAAACTATTATAATAGACTTTATTGTTAAACTACTAAAGTTAAAAGAACCTATAATAAAAGTAGCTTATAATAGCATTTTAGTTATTATAAATAAACTTATAAAATACGCCTATTATATTCTATATAAGAAATTAAGTAATACTAAGGACTTAGCGTATATATTCTTTAAAATAGTTATCGTATAGCACGAATTACTAATAAAGCTTATATTAGATCGTAATAAATTATTTACCTTAAACTTTTAGAAATACCTTATAGAAACTATAAAGATTAAATAAAGCTTATTAATAGTATTCCACCTATAATTAAATAGGCAAATAAAAATCTTAAACTAAATACTTGAATAATATTTACGAAGCTATATTAACTACTAATAGAATAATTAAATAGAATAGCTACTATTAGTATAATAGGCTTATAATAGCTCCGAAATTAATAATATAAAGATATTACCGTTTAAGGCAAACTATAGATTTAACCCTATTATTAAGATACACGCGGCACGAAACGTAAACGCACTAGTAGCTATAGTATATATAGTAATAATAATAGAAATATAAAAACACTTATAATAGGAATAGATATTTTTATAGAACTAAATAAAATACTACGCGAATAAAAAGAGATTATTAGCGCTAATCCTAGAGAAGGGATATAAAGTATACCTTATTCGTAAAAATATTAAAATTAAGCGACCTAATAATAAACTTAACTAAAAGAAGATTAAACTATTTCTTATTAAACGGAAAATCTTAAATATTAACTATAAACTATTATTACTAAATAAAATAAGAATCTATCCTATATTTTATATATTACTATTAGAGAAAGCACTAGATAAATCTATAATTACTATAAATATTATAACGGAAAATACTAATAAATATAAAGTTAAACGAATACTTAAAGCACAAGAAAATATAAAGAATTATTATTATCTCATTAAATAAAAGGGATATTTAAACTTTAAAAACACCTAGAAACTAGCTAAAAATCTTACGAATTACTTAATATTACTTAAATAGTTTTATTTCTAAGAAACGTATTTTAATTAATCTCTTAAGTACCATCTAATAACTTAATATTAAATTTAATATCTAAGAAACGAACTAAAGTAAGATTTAGATTCTTAGAAGAAGTAAGAAGAACCCTTATAGCCTTTTAAAGCTATTTCGCTTTTTTACGTTCTACACGTTCTAACTCTTTAACGTTATTAATACTACGTATAATTACACGTATTATTTTCTTAAACTATAATTTCTTTTATTTTTATAAGTAATACACCTTAGCGCTCGCCTTTTTAAGTTCTTTCTTAGTAGCTTTTAACTTAAACTTAACTTTCTAGTATTAGGTACTAATATAACGTAACTACTATAAGGTAAGAGAATTTATATTATAGTAAGACCTATTTAAACGAATACACTTATAATAATAGAACGAGTTTACGTTAAACGCCTTATAATTCTAGAGGCCTTAATCTCGGTAAAAGAAACAAGTAGGTATATTAACTAGATTCCTAATTATTAACTTAAGAAGAGCGTTTTACTCGTTTATCTTATAAGAAGGTTTATAGGATTAAATGGAAAGTCTTAAGACACAATTAGCTAATATAATAATATACGAGAAGAATAAAGAAGGGAAAATTACCTAAGCCCCTAGCCAGCCTATTTTAATAGCCTTAAGGATAAGACTAATAGAGAAGGGGTGTTATATTATAAACGTTACTATACGAGACGCGGGAAGCTAGGTCGCACTAGTAAGGGTAGGTATAGCTGCTAACTAACAAGAATATTAAGTTACGTAATAGCTTATTAGATTATATAAATAATCTAACGAGACGGGATTATTAGAATTATTAAGCGATCCAAATAATTCGAGTCTATAATAGAGAGATAAACGAATACTTAAGGAGAAGGTATTCCTATAGTTAAATAGTCTAGATCTTTATTAATTAATTTAAGTAATAGTTTTACTATTAAGAGTTATACTCTTAACGGCCTTATTATAATACTACTTAAAAGCTACTTTATAGCATTTAACCTAACTTACTTCCTAAGAAACAGACCTACTATGCCTTAGAACCTAAGCCACCGTTACATTAAGCTAGGCGAGTTACTTATAATTATATAGTTCCCTTTCTCCTTATATTATAAGGTTATAGCTTAGGTAGTATATACGTTATTCTTAGTATAGTATAACTTCTCGTTTAATATCTTTAAATTAGTTTATTATAATTTTAATTATATTATAAGGGTTATTCTTCTTCTCTTTTATTCTTATAGAAACTATTTACTACTTTACTTACTATTAAGGTACGTATAGTAATTATTATTATAATAAAAGGTTTAATTAAGAAGTTTATATTTAATTTTAAGTTTATCTTTTTTAATTAAATAATTCTCTTTTTCTTAGATTTATTCTAGTAAAGGTTTACTTTTTAGTAAAAGCGTTTAGTCTTTTTAAAAGTTATTAGGTATTAGTTAGGTTTTAAATTTTTAATCTTTATTTAAACTAGTATTATTTACTAATATAAGGTTTCCTTTATTACTTATTATACTAAAATTTCGCGTAAGTAAGTTTTTTTAGTTTACGGTATAAAGCTTTCTACCTTTAGAAATTAGCTTTTATAGCTTTTTTAGGGCTTTACATTTATTTATAAAGTGTTTAGTCTTATTATAATTATAATAAGTCTTCCCTCTTTTCTTATTTATAGCGTTAAGTTTTATAGGTTTAACGTAATACCCGTATACTATTAATATTTAATATAGCTTACTATTATTAGGTTTATTAAACCTAGTATATAATTTAAATTTCCTGTAAATTTTTTCGTAATATTACTTATATAAATAGTTATTTACCTTAATAACTATTTTAATAAAGTTATTAAATAACTTAGAATAATCTTCTTAATAAATATTATCCTTTACTTCTTTTTTAAGTTCTTAATAGAAGACTTTTATTTTAGGTTTAATATTCTAGTTAAGTTTTACTATAATACGTTTAAACTCCTTAACGTAATAAGCTATAAATTTAATTTACTTAAGTTAAGTAAGTTATTATATAGCTTTCTTATACTTATTAGGATTTTTAAATGTAATAAGAAGTTATTCTTTAAAGGTTTTATAATTAAAGAAGATATAAATAACTTTTACTTTAACTTTAATACTATACTTAAGATATACGTAAAGGGTTAGCTCCTACTATTCTATTACTTTTCTAGTTAAGAGATTATTAATATAAAGAATCTATAACTTAAGTGTTATATAGATTTTTTCGTTAACTTATAGGTAAGCTTAAGCTTATATAAGAAAGTTTCTTATATTACCTTTATAACTATTATATAATTTAAGCTTAAGGAATTTTAGTATATTATTATTATTAATAAAGGATATAGGTGTAAGATTTTAAATTATTATAAGTTTCTTTTCCTATACCTTAAGTTTTTCGTAGAGATTATTCTATTAGTTAAGAAGCTATTAATTCTACTTTTTAAGCTTAGTAATCTTATTATAAAGATACTTTATTATCTCTTTAAGGTTAATATGTAACGGTGGCTTAGGTTCTAAGGCACAGTAGGTCTGTTTCTTAGGAAGTAAGTTAGGTTGAATGCTATAGAGTAGCTTTTAAGTAGTATCATAATAAGGCCGTTAAGAGTATAACTCTTAATAGTAAAACTATTGCTTAGATTAATCAATAGAGAACTAGACTATCTAACTATGGGAATACTCCCTCCTTAAGTACTCGTCTACCTCTCTATTGTAGTCCTGGATCGATTGGCTCGACCATCGATCCCTTCGAACCTTGATTGACTGGCTTGAGGTTTGGTTGGTTTGATCCTCCCTGGTTGATGTGTTTGAATATCGACCTCTTCGATCGCCTCTTGGGTCACGTGACTAGCCACGTGCCTTTGCCTTTTTCTTGTGCCCACGGGTCGTGCTTGTCCTAGCTGGTGCGGTCCCGTCCCGTGTCTTATACAGTGTCGTTCGTAACATTATGTCCCTCCTTTGTTGGTCTTGTCCTTAAGGCCATTGAAATAGGCCGGCTTGAGTGTCGTGCGTTTTCTTCCTTCTATTATTATGTGCTATTATGTCGACTAACCGTGTCTTAAAATAGTGGTCTAAAGCTTCGTTTACTTCTTCCCTTTACCGGGATAACCTTCTTTTTACGATAATTAATAATCTGTCTTTATCCTTTATAAAGGCTTGCGCTCGCTACGCCCGTATAGGACTTCCCTGATGTAAAGCCTCCGTTTCCGATTTAAGTTATTGTGTAAAGTGTGTGGTGGACAAGTAAGGGAATTATAATATTACGGGGGTAACCCCTTAACAGCTTCGTAGTATCGCGGATTAATATTATAAGCTTAAGAGGGAGCTTAAAGAAGCTAAGGAGCGTGCCCTAGCTAAGAATTAAAAGGTCTTACGTTTACGAAAATAAAAGAAATTGTGGTTTAAGAAAATAATGCGTGTGGTTACGCGTGGTATTAATAATGTTAAAGAGTTAAAACGTGTAAAACGTAAGAAAGCGGAATAGCTTTAAAAGACTATAGGGGTTCTTTCTACTCCTTTCGAGGATCTGGATCCTATTTTAGTTCGTTCCTTGGATACCGAATTTAGTATTGAGTTATTAGATAGTGCTTAGGAGATTAATTGGGATACGTTTCTTAGGAATGAAACTATTTAAGTAACGTCGAGTAATTCGTAAGATTTTTAGCTGGTTCCTAGGTGTTTTTAGAGTTTAGATATCCTTTCCATTTAACGAGATAATAACGATTCTTTATGTCTTCTCGTGCTTTAAGTATCCGTTCGACTTTATATTCGTTGGTATCTTCTATTATAATGTTTATAGCGATTATAGATTTATCTAGTGCTTTCTCTAGTAGCGATATATAAAATATAGGATGGATTCTCATTCTATTTAGTAATGATAGTTCGTAGTTAGTATTTGAGATTTTTCGTTTAATAAGGAATGGTTTGATCTTCTTCTAGTCGAGTTTATTGCTAGGGTCGCTTAGTTTTAATGTTTTTGCGAATAAGGTATACTTTATATCCCTCCTCTAGGATTAGCGCTGGTAATCTCTTTCTATTCGCGTAGTGTTTTATTCGGTTCTGTAAAAATATCCATTCCTATTACAAGTGTTTCTGTATTTCTATTATGGTTGCTGTATACATTATAGCTGCTAGCGCGTTTACATTCTGTGTTATATGTGTTTCGATAATAGGGTTAAATCCGTAATTTACCCTAAATGGTAATATCTTTATATTGTTAATCTTAGAGCTATTATAAGCCTATTATGCTAGTGGTAGCTATTTTACCTAATTATTCTATTGGTAGTTAATATAGCTTCGCAGATATTATTCAAGTATTTAGTTTAAGATTTCTGTTTGTCTATCTAATTATAGGTAGAATGCTGTTAATAAGCTTTGTTTAATCTTTATAGTTTTTATAAGGTATTTCTAAAAGTTTAAGGTGAACAATTTGTCGCGATCTAATATAAGCTTTATTAGTAATCCATGTTGTGTAATAACTGTTTTGAAGAATATATACGCTAAGTCCTTAGTATTGCTTGATTCCTTGTATGGAATGTAGTAGGCGTATTTTATAAGTTTATCCACAATAACTAGGATGCTATTGTAAGCTACTCCTATTATAGGTTCTTTTGACTTTGGTAGTTTAACGATAAAGTCTATTATAATAGTTTACCATGCTCTTTTAGGTGGTAATATTAGTTGTAATTCTCCGTATAGTGCGTGTTGCGCTAATTTTGCTTTGTTGCACGTATTGCATTTCTTAATAACTTCTTATACTATTTTTCTGCTTTCTAGGAAGTCGTACGATCTTCTTAGCCTACTAATCGTTTTCCCTACACCTTAATGTTCGTGTAGTGGGTGCTCGTATATTTCCTTAATAAGCTATTCTTAAAGTGTACTGGGAATATACTACCGTTTATTATACAAGAAGGTCTTACCTTCCTTAGATAAATGCGTTTTCGTTTCCTAATTATCTAGATAGCTATTATTATTAATGTATAATACGATCCAATACATCCATGTTTTATCTGGCTTAACTTACTAGGTTATATTAATTTCTTAGGTGCCTAGCATAAGGTTTCTATCCTTAATAGCGCGTAGTAAGGGTGTATTACTTACTTGCTTATCCGATTTTAAGTCCTCTTTTCGGCTAAGCGCGTTTACTCTTCCGTTTTTAGATCCTTTATAGTATATAATTTTAAAGTTATAATCCGTAAGGGTTTTATACCATCTAATCTGTCGTTTATTTAGATCCTTTATAGTTAAGAACGATATGAGATTCTTATAGTTAGTATAGACCTTAATTTAATGCTTTACTCCTATAAGATAGTGTCTCTATTCTTTAAAGCACTTAATAATAGCTATGAGTTCTTTATCGTGGATTCTATAATTGAGTTTAGGTCCGTGGAGTTTCTTCGAGAAGAATGCAACTAGGTGTAATCTTCCTTAATTATCTTATTATTTAAGCTATTCGCCTAGTGTAAAGTCTAAGGCGTCCGTTTTAAGCTTATAAGGTTTATTTTAATTAGGTGCTTTTAATACAGGTTTTAACGTAACTAAATCTTTTATCTTCTGGAATGCCGTGGCTTCTAGTTTATTCTATTAGAAGCTAACTTCTTTCTTTATTAGGTTTATGAGAGGTCGTAAAATGTCTCCATATTCGCTTAAGAACTTGCGGTAGAAGTTTACGAATGCTATAAATCCTCTAACTTCTTTTAGATTCTTTGGTGTAGGCTATTCCTTAATGGTTTTAATCTTATCTAGGCTTATTTGTATTTCTCCGTATATGAGCACGTACCCTAGAAAGTGTATAGTATTCTAGTGGAACTAGTATTTTAAGGCTTTAACTAAGAGTTTATTATCCTATAGAGTTTATAGTACCTTATATATATGTCGTTTATGTTCCTTAAGGGTATTTAAATAAATAAGGATATTGTTAAGGTATATAACCATAAACACTCCTAGTTGTTTTCGTAAGATTGTATTAATTATTCTTTAAAAGGTTGCTGGTGTGTTGGTAAGCCCAAAAGGTATTACTAAATATTCGTAGTGTCCTCTATTAGTTTAAAATGCTATTATTTACTCGTGGCCTTCTTTTATTCGTATAAGGTTATAGGCTCCTTTTAAGTCGAGTGTAGTGAACCATTTAGCTTTTCTAACTTTATCTCTGATTTCCGTTATAAGCGGTAACGGGTATTAATTCTTGATTGTGATCTTATTTAAGTGTTAGTAATTAATGTATAGTTATAGTTTCCCGTTCTTCTTTAATACCTATAGGATTGGGTATCCTGCTAGGGACTCTAATAGTCTTATATATCCCTTCTATAACATGTCCTCTAGATACTCCTTAAGCGCCTTGTCTTGCTTAGGGTTCTAAGGATAAATCTTATTGAACGTTGGTTTAGTACTAGGCTAGAGTCTAATCTCGTGGTCCTAGCGTAAATGCTCTAGTAGTCCTGTTTCTAGCTCTCCGCTAAATAGCTTGCTATACTGTGAGTATTTCTTGGGAATCTTCGTTATCTTAGCTTTTAGCTCTCTAGCAATTATATATATTCCTAGAGGCCTATTGTAGTTTGAATGAGGTGCCCTTTGTAGGCCGCTCTCTGCTTTATAACCGCATTCTAGTAAATCCCATTAAAGTTGGCCGGTTCTCTAATTGACTCGTGGATTACTCGCTTGTAATTAGGGTATCCCTAATATAACATCGTGTTTTGAGATCACTGTGATATCTAGTGTAACTTGGTGTTTCGTGCCTTGTATATTAATAAGAAGCTACGCGATCTCCATGTTAACTACTTCGTAGCTATACTTTACCGTAGTTCCTTCTATAGTCGTGAGTTGGTAGGGCTTGTCTTTAGGTGTCTAAGGCAATTGTAATTTGTTAACGAGATTTAGCGAGATAAAATTTCCTTGTGCTCCGCTATTGATTATTGCCTGGATCTTTCTTTCTATTATAGTTATATTAACTATAAGGTGTATAGTACTGCTAATGTTTGTAATACATAGAGACCTGTTAGATCTCCGTTAAGGAATCGGTTTTAATTACGACGACGGCTGTTATTTCCTAATTTATTGTTCCTCTCCTCTTATTGTTGTTTAGCGCGTATCTTTAAGCGCTATTATTAGCGATTATCTTCCGGCGTCTTGTTAGAGCTTCCTTGGTGATTACTTGATCTACTATTTGTGTTAATTGAACTTAGACTAAGTGAGTTACTCGCAGTTACACAGTTTCCTTTCTCGGATTGTGAGGGCGTAATCTGGATAGTGTGTGTGTTATTCTTAGCATAGTATAACTTCCCGTTTAATATCTTTGAATCGGTTCGTTGTAATTTCGGTTGTATCGTAAGGGTTATTCTTCTTCCCTTTTATTCTCGTGGAAACTATCCGTTACCTTGCTTGCTACTAAGGTGCGTGTAGTAATTGTTATTATAATAGAAGGTTTAATTAAGGAGTTTGTATTCGATTTTAGGTTTATCTTTCTTAGTTGAATAATTCTCTTCTTCTTAGATCCGTTCTAGTAAAGGTTTACTTTTTGGTGAGGGTGTTTAGTATTCCTAAAAGTTATTAGGTACTAGTTAGGTTCCGAATTTCTAATCTTTATTCGAACTAATATTATTTGTTAACGTGGGGCTTCCTTTATTACTTGCTATATTAAGATTTCGCGTGGGTAAGTTTTCTCGGTTTGCGGCATAGAGCTTTCTACCTTTAGGAATTAGCTTCCATAGCTTCTTTAGGGCTTTACATTTATTCGTAAAGTGTCTAGTCTTACTATAATTATAATAAGTCTTCCCCTTTTCCTTATTCGCGGCGTTAAGTTCTATAGGTCCAGCGTGGTACCCGTATGCTATCAATGTTTAGCGTGGCTTGCTACTATTAGGTTTATTAAACCTAGCATATGATCCGAATTTCCTGTGACTTTTTTCGTGACGTTGCTTGTATAGACGGTTGTTTGCCTTAATAACCATTTTAATAAAGTCGTTAAATAACTTAGGACGATCTTCTCGATAAACGTTATCCTTTACTTCTTCTTTAAGTTCTTAATAGAAAACTTTTATTTTGGGTTTGGTATTCTAGTTGAGTTTTACTGTAATGCGTTTAAACTCCCTAGCATAGTAAGCTACAAATCCGGTTTACTTGAGTCAAGTAAGCTGTTATATAGCTTCTTTATGCTTATTAGGGTTTCTAAATGTAGCGAGAAGTCGTTCTTTAAAGGTTTTGTAATTAAAGAAGATGTGGATAACTTTTACTCTAGCTTTAGCGCTGTGCTTAAGATATGCGTGGAGGGTTAGCTCCTACTATTCTATTGCTTTCCTAGTTAAGAGGTTGCTAATGTAAAGAATCTGTAACTCAAGTGTCATATAGATTTTTTCGTTGACTTGTAGGTAAGCTTAGGCTTGTGTAAGAAAGTTCCTTACATTACCCTTGTAACTATCGTATGATTTAGGCTTGGGGAATTTTAGCATGTTGTTATTGTTAATAGAGGATGCAGGTGTGAGATTTTGAACTGCTATAAGTTTCTCTTCTCGTGCCTTAAGTTTCTCGTAGAGATTATTCTGTCGGTTAAGAAGCTGTCAATTCTGCTTCTTAAGCTCGGTAATCTTATTATAAAGGTACTTTATTATCTCCCTAGGTTGGTAGTCTTTCCGCTTAAAGTAGATATCTTAGAAGTCGTTACTGCTTAAAGTTTTAAGGTAACTTACTAAATAGGATTTAATTAAAATGTAACAGTAGCTTAGGTTCTAAGGCATAATAGGTTTATTTCTTAGGAAGTAAGTTAGGTTGAATGCTATAGAGTAGCTTTTAAGTAGTATTACAATAAGGCCGTTAAGAGTATAACTCTTAATAGTAAAACTATTGCTTAGATTGATTAATAGAGAACTAGACTATCTAACTATGGGAATACTCCCTCCTTAAGTACTCGTCTACCTCTCTATTATAGTCCTAGATCGATTGGCTTGACTATCGATCCCTTTAAACCTTAATCGACTAGCTTAAGGTTTGGTCGGTTTGATCCTCCCCGGTTAATGTGTTTGAACATCGACCTCTTTGATCGCCTCTTAGGTCACGTGACTAGCCACGTGCCCCTGCCTTCTTCTTGTGCCCACGGGTCGTGCCTGTCCTAGCCGGTGCGGTCCCGTCCCGTGTCTTGTGCAGTGTCGTTCGTAACATAATAGTCTTTTCGCTTAAAGTAAATATCTTAGAAGTTATTATTACTTAAAGTTTTAAGGTAACTTATTAAATAGAATTAATTAAAATGTAATAATAGCTTAGGTTTTAAGGTATAATAGGTTTATTTCTTAGAAAGTAAGTTAAGTTAAATATTATAAAGTAGCTTTTTAAGTAGTATTATAATAAGGCTATTAAGAGTATAACTCTTAATAGTAAGACTATTACTTAGATTAATTAATAGAGAACTAGACTATTTAACTTATAGGAATACCCCCTTCTTAAGTACTCGTTTATTTCTCTATTATAGTCTTAGATTAAATAAATTCTATTTAATCCCCTATACTAGATTAGGTTAATCCCCTCTAATCTATTAAGTTAAATTAAACTAATCCTATCTAATCCCCTCACGTGACCTGCGATCCCGTTAGGCCCTATTCTTGTTTGCATGCTAGCGGCCTATAATGCCAGCTAACTGCTTTAGGTACCCTTAGTTCGTAACAAATCGTTTAATTTTCGTGTAATAGTCTCTTACTCGTAGTTTTCTTATAACGTTTTATTAGCTTTTCGTTTATTCTTATTTTATTAGAATATAATAATTACCTTAAATATATTAACTATATCTTTAATAACTACCTATTAGTTATACTTAAAGGGCTATTCTTTTCACTTTATTAGATAATAAATACCTTTTTAAGACTCTCTTTAATTCTTAACTTCTTTAACTTTATACTCTTTATTATTCTCTTTAAGGTTTAGTATTAAAAGCGAGTTTTTACTAGTATTTTCCCGCTTTTTTTACGGCTTTAATAGGCTAATATAAAAGACGTTATAAAGGTAGTTATATTATTCTAATAGCGTTAAGTAATATACTTATTTTCTAATAGTTTCTAGGATTTAAAAGGGTTTAATATAGTAGGGAATAAGCTTTTATTTTCTAACTTTAAATTTAATATTCTTTATAGCTAGGCCTATTAAGTTCCCCTTATATAAAGTAAGAGGTGTATACTATTAGTTATAGTACTTCGCTTAGAATTCTATAGCTTTTTACTAGTTAATTTAAAGTTATTCTTATACTTTCTTAAGCTTAATTATACGAGTTTTCGTGGTAAGTACTCTCTTTTAATAAGCTTTAACTTTAAGGTAAAAGTAAAACTTTAAGTTATACCCTATTAAACTATAATTAAGTAAGTAATTTATTATATTACTCTTCGCGTTATTATAAGCGAATTAAGCTTATAATAATAATTACGCTTATATTAATTAATTACCTATAATAAAATAATATAAGTAATACTTTATAGTTTAATTTATTCTTTTTATTTACCCGTTTATTTACGAGTAAAAAGCTATTAAAAGCCTTCTTTTTATCTTAAATAAGTAATAAAGGTTTAACTAAAATTAACTAGTAAATACTAGCTCTCTATTAAAGATAATATCTTCTAATACGTTAAATTAAAGTTTAACCTTATAGTAAAAGAGTTCTACTAGTTTCGTAGCTTTAATAGTAGTATTAATTACTAGAAAAAGAGAATACTTAGTAAGTTAATCTACTATTATTAGTATTATATTAACGCTTTACTTAAGGTACTTTATTTTAGGTAGCCTTATTATAAAGTCTATTAATATTGTAACCTAAGATTATTACGAAACTAATAGTAATTCTAGCGCGTTATACAGGTAATATTATTAGGTTATTACCTCTTAGTAAATTATATAACTTATAATATAATCTTTTACTTTACCTTATATATATAGCTAGTAAAAGTTACGTTATAATAGTTTTAAGATTCTTTTTATTTTAAAGTAACCTACTAGTAGATTATTATAATATAGCTTAAGTAACTCTTAACGTATCTTTAAATTTTAGGGTATAGTTACTTTATTCTTATATAATAAAAGACTACTCTTATCTTTTATTTAATTCTTCTTTTCTTTTTATTTTACTATTAGCTTACTAATAAATTACTTTTATATATTTAGGTTATAGCTTTAAGCTTAAAGTAAGAGTTCTTTAAGTAATATAGCTAGTTTATTCTTATAAATTAACTATTATCTTATAATATACTTTACTTAGCTTCGTATAATTATACTTATTACACTTACTTTCTCCTTAAATTTATTAGTAAAATAAGTGATAATTACTAAACTTATAGCGGTTACTTAGCTTACGTAAATTAAATACCCCTCTCTTAAAGGTCTTAAGGCTTTATATATTTAATTAAACGTTAGCTTCTTACCGTTATTTTTATAGTTTCTTAAAGTATTCTTTACTTTTTCTTAAATAATTACTAGCTTCTTTTATAAGTCTAGTAATAGCTCTCTATTAAATATAGCTTTACCTTTATAATTAGGTTACCTTAATAGCCTATCTATTAGGTTACTCTTACTAGATTAATACTTAATAATAAAGTTAAAGGGTAATAAAAATATATACTAGTAAGCTTAGCGCCTATTTAACTTAAGCTATCTTATAAATATTTAAAGGTTATAGTAGTTTAATAGAACTTTAATTAGGTTTACTACCCCTTTTATATAATATTACTAGTATTTAAATAATTTTATTATAATAAATAATTTTTAGTTTAATATTCTATAATTTCTTTTTATATTAATAAACTTCTAAGACTAGAATATAATAGGGTAATATTACCCCTTATTATTTAATTATAAGAGAATTCTAGCTATTATAAAATTAAACGTGTTTATCTTAATTTAAATTACCCTACTTAAATTATAATATTAAAGGAGAGAGGCTCTTATAAAGGTATTCTTTAAACGGTTAAACGCTAGTTATTCTTTACTTATAAAGGTTAGGTAATTAGGCTTTTTACTATTTTAACTCCCCTTTAATAAGGCGTTTAAGGGTACTATTATTCTAGAGTAGCTTTATATAAATTATTAGTAAAAGTTATAGAATTCTAGGAATACTTATACCTTATAATACGTTATTAGTTTCTTTTATTCTTAGATAATTTATACTCGTTTTAAATCTATTAAAAGGCTATTAATTAATAGGATAAACCCTAGAAATTCTATAAAGATTTAATAGAAAGCGCACTTAAATAGCTTTATAAATAGCTTAGCTACTTATATTTATTTTAATATTTAGGTAATATAGAAAGTATATTTCTCTTTTATTTTAAAGAAGATTAAAATATTATTTAAATATACTATATAAATAATATTAATTAGCCCTTATAAGGCTTAATAGATATAATTCTAGAAAGTAATAGGTACGTTTATAAGGCTAAAGGGTATAATTAAGTATTTATAGTACCTATAATAGATTTAAAAGGCTATCTTTTACTTATCTCTCTTTTTTATTTATATTTTATAATAGTTATTCTTAATATTAATCTTTAAGAAGAACTTAGCCTTTTAATATCTATTAAGTAACTTTAAAATTAAGGGTAATACGTAATAATTCCTTTAAATTACCCTATTTAATCCCCTATAATCTATATATAATCTTAGAGTCTTATTCTTCTTAGATATAAATAGAATTAATACCCTAGCTAAGCTTTTTAAAGGTGTTATTCGTTTATTTACTAGGTTTTCATTAATATACTAATAGAGTTCCTTTAGCTTAGCTTAAAATAGCGGGTAAATAGATCTATAAGGCGGTATAATATTAGGTAAAAGGTTAATATTATAGTTAGTATTCTTATATAATAGTAGAGTCTTAAAATAACTATTTATAAAGATATTCTTAAAGCTATAAAGCTCTATTAAAATATTATTTATAAAATTATACCCTTTTACTAGCTCTTTACCTCTTAAGGTAAGAAAGTCTTTCTTAAGTATACTAGTAATAGCATAAATTTAAGCTGCGTTTTAGCACTTCTTAGTAAATTTACGGGGATTATTTAGTAAGAAACCCCCTTTTTAAGACTTATACTACTATTTTTAGCTATATATAACTATATATATCTTTTATTTAACTAGTATATATATCTCTATTAAGATAGGGTTTCTCTTTAAGTTTAAGTCCCTTTTAATAGTAATATATAATAGCTTTAAGGTACGCTTATACCTATAAGAGTTAATAGCTTAAACGGGTACTTTATATATATTATATTAGAGGATTATAAGGGTTCTAATTAATTATAAAATAGAGGCTATTACCTTTACTTAGCGTAGTTTTTATTACCTTATAAAGTTAATACTAATAAGGTTAAGTATTATATAACTATTAAGATTAACGTGGGTTTTTATAGTATTACACTTAGATATAATAACCTTTATATTAAAGTACTAGCCTATTAATACTTCTTAGCTTAAAGTTAAAGTAAAAGTAATTACTTTAACCTTTAAGTATTTTCTTAATTATTTAAGTTATTTTTAAGTGGTTTATTATAAGTAAGTTAAAGGTAATTCTTACTATTATAATTATAATAACGTAGCTTTTCTTACTTAATTAAGTTTAGGTTTTAATTATAGTAATTTAATTATAAGAACCTTTTATTATTAAAGTAAGCTTTTAATAAGTTACTTTTTCCTTATTAAGATATCTTTAAAGAGCTTTTTAATTAAGATAAGTTAGCCTTTCGCTTATTTCTCTTTAATATAATATCTTAGAATTATTAGGTAATTTAAACTACTTCTTTTTAAGTTTTTTTAAAGATAAAAGTATATAGGTTTATATAGTTTTAAAGTTTAAGTTATAGCTTAGTAAAAAGGGTAAGCGCTTATAACTTTTCGCTAGCTTTTTTTAGGTATTTCTCTAGTAGTTCTAGGTAAATATTAAAGTTTATAAAGCTTTAATTTTCGCGTTACTTTACTTATTCTAGTTATATAGCTATTTAAGCCTTATAATTTTTCGCGTTCTTTAAAAGTGTAAGGGTTTAATTTTAAAACGTATTTTAATTATTTTTAAGGTCTTTCTTTTAATTTATTAATTATTTATTTAGGTATTAATTTTATCTTACCTTATATTTTAAGTCTATATAATTTAAGGTAAAGAGAATCTTCTAGTAATCTTTATAATACTTACGTTTTACTTTATTAAAAGTATAATTTAAGTTATTTATTTAAATCTTATACTTTTAAGGGTTTATTAAATAATAAAGAGAGTTAATATTCTTAACCTATACTTTTTAATTATTACTTTCCTTTAAATTATAAAAGTTACACCTCTTTTTTACTATTAAGTAGGTAATTCTAAGAATTAATTTTTATAGCTTCTTTTTCTTTTTTTAAAGCTCTTATAACTTCTTTAATTAAGCGATTTAATTTTAAAGAGCTATAATAGCTTTATTTAATTATTTAAGTGTTTTCCCTTTACTTAAAGCTATTATATTCTCTCAGTTACTTAATAATTCTATTAGGTTCTCTATTATTAAAGGTAAAGGCGCTTATAAAATAGGGGTTCTTTAAGTGCTTATCCCTATTATTTTAATTAAGTAACTTTTTAAGAAGCTTTAGAAATTATAAGATTATAAGAGAGACTAAAAGTTAGGTAATTAAAGTAAAAGTAGTTATATTATAATAATTAAAGCTTATTCTTTTTTTTAATTATACAAGATATAGGGGATATAGTCTTAAAGCCCCCATTCCACGTAACGTTATTAATCGCGTTATAGGTAAGCGGGGTTCCCTAACCACCTTACAAGTTATCTTTTATAATAAAGTTACTTAAATAGCGTTTAAAGTATAGGGTAAAAGAGAGTAAAAGAGCGCTAATAATATTAGCTATATTATTATTTTTCTTTTTTTAAATTAACGTAAGAATAAAGGGATTAATTTAAAAGCTTAATAAATAAATTTTATAGGAAAACGCGTGTAATAAAATTTAAAATTATTTTAAGAAAAAGATAAAAATAAGAGGTTATAAAGAATAAGAAAAAGATATTATAAGAGATTTATTTTATACTTAATTTACCTTACTCTTATAAAAAAATAAAAATAAATAAATATAAGAGGTAAAAAGAGAGTATAACGCGCCTTATATAACTATTAATTAAATATTAAGAGAGCTTAGGTAAGTAAAAGGGTATATTATAAGCTTAAGCTAATAGCTTAAGCTTAAGTTAAACCTAATATAAAGGTAGCTTAAACTTAACTTAAATAATTTATAGGCTAGGTAAAGATATAAAGAAGAGTAAGAAGAGAGAAACCTTTCTTTCTCTTTCTCTTTCTTCTTAAGTTTATTCTTACTTTTTAAAGACGTATACTTATAGTAGTATAGTATAGCTAGTCCTTAACAGTTAGGCCTAATTATAAAAGGTAAAATAAAAGAAAATAATGTTAAACACAACCGATTAGCTAACGCATAATATAAAAGGGAACGCTCCGCAATTAACTGTGCTATTGGGACCTACGTGTGTTAAACCTTAGTGCGCTATGGCCGCATTTTGCAGCTGATATTTAATATAATATAATATAATATATAATATAATATAAAATACACTTGTATTTACTATATTTATAAGAGCTTTAACTATATCTTACGTTTCTTAGTTCAACTTAAAGCTTAAATTATTAGTTATTACTTTATTATCTCTCTCTTAATACGAGAAAAAGTTTTATAAATTCTCTCCTCTATTTATATATTACTTATATAGTATTCTTATCCCGTTTCTTCCCAGACAAAATCCTGCTTAGTGCCTTGAATAAGCGGTCTTAACGCTATTCCGTAGTCTCCGGCATTAGGTGTTCGCAGCAGAGTGTGAATATGAAATTTAGCTGGTTTCTTATTCGTTAGGAAGACTCCAGAGTGGTGATCAAACTCGGCAATAATAACGGGACTCTGAATGCGAAAGTAGAATGCATCATCTTTCTCAAAGCCCCCTATCCAGCAGAAATATGTCTCGTGGAACCACGACTGGCAGCTTTGCAGTCGCAACGTGCGCGCCGTCTGCGGGAGATACAAGGCGTATTGTTCCAAGATGCTAATTACCAGGTCTTGGCACTCTAGCGGCATATCTGCCACCAAAACACCTTCATACGGTACTATGCGATTGTCGCGGTAAGCACCACAAAGATGGAGTTGGTCGTCATGATTCCAGCGACCTTTAGGCATCGCGGGATCCCTTTGCGACTTGTAGATTTGAGCCTTGTTTTGTTGATTAGGCGGCAGCCTCTGCATTAGATTCAGACCCAACGCCTCTTCAGTGTGGAGAATACGTGTGCCTTCATGTGGACCATGATCGATGAGATTTGGTTCCGCCCCCGTGAACCACGGGGAGATGACGGCCTGCGTCTTGTACAAGAATATATTGAGGCAGAGGTGGTGGCCGTAAAAAGAAAACCCCCAGGGCTGGGTCGTCGACGGCCTGCCAAAGAGCACAAAATTGTACGAGAACTCGTTGCAGACCCGTCGCGCCCCAATCAGCTCGCCAAGGTAGCCGTTGATTCTCATGGCTCCAATGGCTTTCTCGTAGCCTTCAGGAGAGAGTGTGTCTTCAAGCACTTTGAGAATGCTATTGCGGACCTCGGCGCTTATCTCGTCAAGCCGTAGACCCTTATTGCTAAGGAGAAACTCTGGGTTGGACCACGAGCGCCACTCGGGCGAGTCGATGTGGTACTCGAGGATGGATCGCTGCTTGTTGTCTAGTTGCGCTAATACAGCGTTTGCAGCACCGACTATCCTCTCAATGGGCATGCCTTCGTCATGAAGAGGGAAAAGTCCTGATCTCACGGTGCCTGTAACCTGACAATATTCTCATGATTAGCCATGCTTCTATTGAAAGTACATTATCGGCCTTAGCAGGATGAGCTTTATGGCTTACCGTCATTTGTGATGCCCTTGAATGGTTCTTCGAACAGACAGCGCCAGTGGAGGTAGAGGGCGTGGAGCCAGGGAGGATTGCCGCCCTCCTTAAAAGCCATGGCATACTCATGAGCATCCTGCTGCTGCATCATCTGGAAGCGTGGTGTATTCAGGTCGGGAAGGTACTGGTGATATGACCCGGCCGCCTTTGGCCGAGCTTGTCGATCCGAAGCCATGCTGAGATGTTGCTGGACACTGAACAATTTGCCCTCCCTCTCTCAAGTCCTCTGGAGTATAGGCAGCCGTCTCTGTCTCTTATATCGGCATGCCACACAACGAGCACGATAATTGATTCCTGGATGACCTGGGCCTGGTAAGTATTAAGCAGCGTTCCACGAATCGAGACTCCACTAGGAAAACTCTGGGAGGCTCTGGGCGGAGGCTCTGGGCCGGGATTGTGAGTTGTGGAGGTGGACGCAATCAGTAACTACGGTCCCGGCAATTCCGGGCATTCAAATGGGGCAAGATTTGCGCGGGACCTCCTCCAGTCCCCGCATCCTGTTCCCTTCACCGATTGGCCGAGATTTCGGGTATGTGTGTATTCCGTACTCCGAGTCACGAGACGATATCAATACTTCCGATACCACGTCCACTACCCTGTTTGTGTGCTTTTAGAACGCATAGGTCGATTTCTTCTCAATTATTCTTTTACAGGTATCTTCCGTTATTATTAGTATATTGTTAAACCAAACTATCAAACGTAACCGCTTACTCGCTTACTAACAAGGGCATCACACTCAAAGAATAATGGCTGTCCAAGATTTTACACGTAAGACTGTGCAAAATAACATGACTACGGCCTGCGGAATTTGCAAGCTCAACCGATCTCGCAGGTCTAGTACGCTTTATACCCAAGGCAGCGCCCTCGAAGATCCTCATCGGTGAGCCAGTGAGTCCCACGGTCGATGTTGGCGGAGCGCTGTTCAAGAAAGACGACGTCTATGCCCATGTTTGGTCAGGCAACTCGGTCCTTGCTCCTGGCGTTAAGACTGAGCACAAAGAACTGGTCGACCGTGTGCTATCCCCCTTGGCTCGCGACGAGGTCGGCACTATTCGCTGCATTGGTTTGAATGTTAGTCTGACCAGAGCTGACTTGATTATTCCCACCATCCGCGAGCGCGCGACGTAATTGACTTTCCGAGGCATCTACCAACTCTTACTTTACGCAAACAGTACGTACAACATGCTCGTGAGCTCAACGCAGAGCTGCCAACTGTACCAACAGTTTTCTTGCAAGTTTTTTCTGATTCCCACGGTTTTCGGACCTGTCCGGGTAACAAACTTCTCATGGCCTCATGATACAGAAAACCTTCAGATTCGTTAGCCGACCCGTGGCCTGCTCCGACTGTTCTACCCCGCGTAACACAGGCCGACGACACAGGCGACTACGAGTCCGAGCTCGCCATTGTCATTGGCAAGACGTGCAAGAACGTTTCCAAGGAAGAAGCGATGGACTACGTGCTCGGGTATACAGCGGCCAACGACGTCTCGAGCAGGGGCTGTCAGTTTGCGCAGTCGCAGTGGTGCTACTCAAAGGGCTTTGACGGGTCCTGCCCGATTGGTAAGCATGTTTCCTCTGTCATTATTATTCAACCCTTCACCTTGCTGCTCCTAATAGGAATAGTCCCCTCGAGAGTTTTCTTACCAAGATTAACCACTTTTCAAGGCCCGGCGCTTGTCTCAAAGTCTTTAATCCCCGACCCTTCAAAGTTGCATATTCGTGGTCTTAAAAACGCAGACGTCATGCAAGACTGCGGCATAGAGTATGAAATTAGTTCCCCCCCCCCCCCCTTCTTGATCCAATAAAAAGAATCCAAGAAAGTATACTCCACGGGTAATGGCTAACCTTTCGGCATCGTTCGAAAAGTGACCTCATCTTTAGTGTGCCTGAGCTCGTTAGCTTCCTGTCACAGGGCACCACATTACGTGCCGGCACCGTCATCATCACAGGTACTCCAGCCGGAGTTGGCGCAGGAAAATCCCCCAAGGTCACGCTTAAGAAGGGAGACACTTTCTCGGTGGAAATTCTCCCGCACATCGGTACCTTGATAAATCAATTTGAGAACGAGGCATAAAGAGTCTTGCTGCCGAAATGCCGATCAATAGTATTGTCTGGTTTATGTTGACACATGGAAATCTGTTAAAAGTGGATTCACTTTGCGTGTAATGGGCTACGAAAACAAAAAATTGCAGTTTCAATCGCCTCTCATCAACTTGCATTTGACTCAAGATATCTGGCGGTGAGCTACAGTTCAAAAAGCTGGCTATTCGCATCCAGTTCGTTAAAATAAAACGAAAAATCCGGAGTCATGTCGCCGTCAATAAGATTCAGAGGCCCCCAATAATGGTTTAAGAACACCCTAGGTTCATAAATAAGGGGTCCCGGGTTGGCCGTCGGCACTGATGTTGTAAACTTTGACCTCGCACGCTCCATGGCATGTTGGAGCAGCTTGGCTGACTTCAGAGCCACCACGCACTCGTCCATCGTCTCCAGCACCTCTATTGCCTTTCCAACTAAGCTGAGGAGAGATTCCATCTCGCTTTCAGTGGCTTCTTTCATGGAATAAACGAGAATAATAGACGCTGCGAAGCTGACGTAAGTGGTATTATAGAACCTGATTCGGGGTTCTAGGTTAGTCTTTTACACACTCAATTATTGTCACTGGGACCATGCAGCTGGTGTAGTACGCCTACCATGTTCTGAAGAAATCATGATGTTGGTACATCATGAATATAATCTCGATCGTGCTTTTCGCCGAATCGATACATATCTGGATACCTCGCTGCGTCTCTTGTGACCTCATGATGGAAGCACGCTCTGTTGGAGATGAAGGGAGGAGGAAAGAGCCAAACATGAGGATCCGCAGGTTCAAATACCCTGAATGTCGCGTAAGTCACACCGTCCCTGTACATTAGGCACGAAAGCTTGGTTCATACGCAGAGTCAGGACAAGTCTTTGTCTTTTTATCCATTGTGCAGCTCGTGCAGACTTCAGTGAAACCAGGTCCGCGGCGTTAAGCCTCGGTCGGATCTCCGGGGGGACGCTGTCGGCCCATTTATCGAGGTCAGTCTGCAATCGGAAAGCAAGGTCCACGGTTCGCAAAGTGATGTCTTCTGAAAGATAAATCTCTAGGCCGATGTTCTTGACGATTCTCGAAAGATCAACCATTGACTTGATGATCGCACAATTAGATGGTTCCAACAAATCAACGTTGGTAGTGGTGGAGTCGACACCCTCATTTCCTTCAATGACCGGAAAGCGACGGTTGTGATACAAATCAGCACCAAGAGTGTCCGGTCGACCCACGGAGAAGGACATTTCTCTAGGCGGGAAGGTGAGCAAAGGTTGAGCACCTCGGGGAGGTACCGTAACTTACACTTCTAAGGAATATAAACCCCTGCAAATCATGATGAGCCTGACATTTGATAAAGACATGGACACAACACCACCTACCACCATGTTCGAGACTCGGCTCTGAGCTGACTAGCGTCTTTGATAAGCTGATTTCTTGGCTCTCTGTTAATGCCCATAGCCAATGCCGTTCTTGCTGCTAGTCCAATGTACATATATGTCACTGCGCAGAGTTGGGAGAACTGTTAACCCTTTGGGGATGAGCAAAAGATCAGTTGGTGAGTATGACTTACAGTGTGGATTCAGCTCATTCTGGCAGACCTTGGCCTTGGTGGTGTGGTAAGTACAAAGAAGTCCGAATGGACAATAACATGACTCACCAGAAAGAAATAACAGTGCACCATGTCAAGATCGGTGACCATGCCGAGTTTGTGGCATCGCCGCACAGCTTCGTCAAAGAATGCTCTACTCCATTGCAGATTAGGTATACCGTCGATAGGATCATCGTCCCTGGGCCCGACAAGGGCGCCAAGGGATAAAATGCTATAATACAATGCCACGAAGCTCGTTTCCGTCGACGAGTGCTGTCCTGATAGTAGTTGATCGCAACGGCCCAAGAATTCAGCCTTGGATAAGATGGGATGCACATAGTGGATGCTAGAGAAAAAACTCAGGATAAAGCTCCGGCACTGCGGATAGTATGGGGACGACCTGCAGTTGGGCGAGTCTTGTCTAGTCCCGCCCAGTGGGCCGAGTTGTTCTGATGCCGGTGAAAAGGCAGGGTTGTGCAGGTTCGACACTATTGAATCGTCATGTTCGGCGTCAGTAGGGGCCGTAGGCGCACCTCCTGCCCGCTGGACGTGTGAAAGAAGGGCAAAAGCCGACGAGCTTCCATAGAACTCGACGTTGCGGGTGTGCCGGTTCACTGCTGATACCTCCTGTCCGGAGCTACGGCCCTGGCGCTGAGTAGATACATGGCTACGTTGTGCCTGATGCTGCTGGTGGTCGTTCTGCGGCTCGAGTCCGGGGCCGTCCCTGGAAGCAGGGCCAGTTGGCTGCGAGCTTGGGACATGGTTGGGGGATACGATTAGTTGATCCTGGGCGAGACTGTCTTTCAGAGCCCCGAGCCGCTTCACCTCGTCCTCGAGGCCTCGTACATAACTACCAAGAGGTCGGTTTAGCCGGAGACGGGGACTTTGTGTGGGAAAATGACTCGAAGCTCACTCAGAAGTATATCGACGCCCAATATCCTGACCCATGTAGACGCAGTCGAGGTTGTGTTCTGTCAAGTGTTAGACAAGACGTCCCGCCGAATGGCATGCCACATGTTACGAGATGCGATGGGCCAAACAAGGAAGGGGAGATACGAGTACTTACTCCTGCAGTACGTGCATGGATATGCGTCGTCGCACCTGTTCTTCTTGGCCCTGCAGGCATCGCAGGCGCGGGCGGTCCGGGGTCTGCGAACGCGTGTGCCGATATTCTGCGGGGGCGGAGTCGGGACAGAATCCATCTCGGTGGCAAGCTCAAAGGATCATTATCCGGTTGATACGAGAGCCGACATCTCTGAACAATGAATGCTATTTATGCCGGGGGTGGGAGATGATGGGCAGCGCAGTTCATTCGATGTTGCACGGGCAAGTTCCAATATCCAAGCAAGTACATATGTAGCCACACTTGTAGGTCACTCAGTCTGGCGAAGGAGCCACGTCAACTGGTATGTAATACGTCACTGGTACCTACTTAAGTAGCTAGGTAGGCAGCAACCCCGCCAAGTTCCGAATGGACCTTCCAACCGTTGACCCTACTTATGATTCCAGTATGAAACACGTACGTGTACAACTCCACGTCCTTTGACATGCGACCAAAGCGCAAGACCTGCAGGCGATTCTCGGTGATCCTCCCTTGGATTCGCCGCATCTCCTCGCTCGAGGCTTCAAAGTCAAGGCTCACGCGGCAGTGACATGGTGTCAAGAACCTAATCCATGTACACCGAGTTACGTACGATTTTCACCGGACCGTAGTTGCTTCCCTATTTCCCAGCGATGCAAACTGCTCCAACCAAGTTCAATGTCCTTTGTTTCCAGCGACAACCTTCAGAATACCCTTCCCTTACGAGTCCAAGATTTTAGGTATCTCCTCAAGCAGGTGCTCCACGATGGCGTCCGGACCCCTCTCGACCTGTAGACCATGTGGGATGATGTGCGTCTTAATGTCGGGCTTGACTGACCGCGCGGTGGACAGGATCTGGTTCGCTTCGTCGCTTGTCCACATGGAGGCGCAGAACTAAGGCAAGCATTAGCGATGTGATTCTACATGTAGCTTTGCATTACCCGTGTTGGCGACTGATGCTTACTACTAAATCGGGCTGGTACTCTTGAACCTTGCTCTCCACCTCATCGATCCCTGCGCATTTTTTGGCATTGTCAGAGATTCATTGTCCGTTGGCTTTTCATTTCGCGCACCGCAGTCTTCTTACTTTCGCAATTGGCGACATGCTCAATAGTATATCGGTCCTTGAGAGCCTCAGTGGTGCGGCCGACCAACCGCTTGGCCCTTTCCGGGGCCGTGTTTACCGTGACGAGACGGTACGAGCTGGCTGGCATAATCGGTACAGTGCTAAGTTTCTGTCTTGGTGAGGGACTCCTCTGTGAATGGAGGATGGTCGGTGTGGGTTTGCAGTGTGACTGGTAAGGAGGAAGCGATGCCTGGCTCGGACTGCAGGATCAAACACGACATTGTATACCTCACTGCCATGTTCGGCATGGATCCGATATTTGGGGAATTTCCCTTCGGCACCATTTCCGAACATCAAATGCCGGCTGGGCGAGCTGGGCATATGTGTCGCGTCTTTCGGCCGGTCCGGCTATTCCGAGCGTATTCGGAACTTCCCGGACTCCAGTCCCGTGTCCACCGCTGGTCGGGCGGCTACTCCGTACCGTATCTAGGTACCAGTAGATGTCTTGGATTGCTGCAGGTTGCGACGCTTACCGGGGGCTTGCTCGGGTTGGTAAATTGTCAAGGGAACCACCACAAAGGCCATCTCCAGAGAAAGTCCAAGCTCTATATGACTTGATGTAGCATTTCTCCGCTCATCTTCTTTTGTCAGATTCATCCAGTTCTGAGCTATTGCTACCCATAGTTTGGGACAGCATCAAAGACATCATGGTTCGTTATTGCATAATATTCGTCCAGTGCCCCTTGCTTAATCTACATTTCTGACTTGGAGAGCTAGCACCAATCCCATACATCTCCAGAATGCTCCTCACCGCTCGATATTATGGTCGTAGGCGCAGGCCTAGGCGGTCTAGCTACGGCTGTTAGCGCCAGCCTTGCCGGCCATAGAGTGACCGTCTTCGAATCGGCAAAGGAGTTGCGAGAGGTAAGTCGGGTTACTCCCTAGTGAAGCAAATGATGATCAATTGAGAAAAAGGGAAAAACGACTAATGAGTAACAAGCAAAGGTCGGCGCTGGGTTGCAAGTCACGCCAAATGCCACAAAGATACTGCAACGGTTTGGACTGCCAGCGCGTCTGTGGGAGTCTGCCGCTGAGCCCACTGCTCTGCTCGTGCACCGCTATTCGGGCCAGGTCTTGGCCAGGGACGAGGGCTTCAATGTCAAGATGCGTCAAAAGTACGAAGCCCCTTTCTTGGATCTGCACAGGGTAGACCTCCAGCTATCCCTCCTCGACCGGGCGAAGCAGCTCGGCGTCCATATCAGGCTTGGCGAGAGGGTCAAGTCGATAGACTTTGACAATTCCGAGGTTACCTGCATCTCCGGGCAGAAAGCGCGTGGTGATCTTATTGTGGCGGCAGATGGCCTGTGGTCAAAATGCCGCTCGCTGTTCATGAAGAGTGAGCATCCACCGTTGCCGACAGGCGATCTGGCATACCGCATCGTCCTCGAGCTCGACGACATCACGGACCCTGAATTAGTAGACTGGGTTCAGAATCCCACTGTCCACTTTTGGATCGGGCCCGGCGCGCACGCTGTCGGATACTCACTCAAGGCTGGCACGATGTACAACATTGTATTGCTGGTGCCCGACGACCTGCCCAAAGAAGCGAGCCGACAAGCGGGATCTGTCGAGGAGATGATTGCCCTGTTTGATGGCTGGGATCCCATCTTAAAGCGGTTCCTCCAGATGGTGAATGGCGTAGAGAAGTGGAAACTGATGCATCGCAAGTTTAACCTCCACTCTATGCCCGAATTTCGCAATCCAGAACAGCCAAGTAATGACTAACATTGATTACTGCATATAGTCGATGAGTTACCGTCTTGGGTGAACGATAGGTCGAACTTTGTGTTTGTGTAGGCATCCCTTCGAAGGCTCCCAGAAAAAAAAAACATGTTTGTCACTAACAACAAGGCTTTGGTTAGTGGCGACGCATGTCACCCAATGCTGCCGTACCTCGCTCAGGGAGCAAACTCTGCTATTGAGGACGGTGCAGTTCTCGGGCAGCTGCTAGGCCATATCAAGTCGCGCGACCAGCTACCCCAGGCTTTGGAAATGTACCAAGAGCTACGCAAGGCTCGTGGTGAAGCTATTGTTCAAGAGACATTCAAACAGGTAAGTGTTTGTCATTATGGGCCGTCTTTTGGCCTCGAGGTACTATTGAGACTGTTCTCACTAACGTGGTTTGTCTTATTCAGCGTAAGGCGTTTCACATGCCAGATGGCCCAGAGCAAGAAGCTCGTGACAAGATATTCCTGTCTCAGCTCGGCAGCGAGCTCAAGGGTCCTTTCCCTAGCCGGTGGACTTGCCCGACGATCCAACCCTGGCTATTTGGTTATGACGCCTCGGAGGAGGTTGAAGCGGCAGTCCGGAATCATCCATTCCCAGTTCGACGAGAAGGATGGCTTCTGTCTAGACTGGCGCCTTATCTCCCTGTAAAGATGCCATCACTTCACAAACTTGTGTCATGGCTCTGTGCCGTACTAAAGCTACGCTGAGCCGCCCAGCGCACGACGGTGATGGCACGATAACACCTCATGCGGTCACACATAAGCGACGCCATATTACTACATGAGGTTTCAAATTCTGAAAGTCATCCATGGAATATTTACTGGTTATTCACAATATGTACATGTATCGGAGTATGATCTGATATTTGGCACTGTCTTTGAACATGATTTCTAACTATTTGAACCTTGGAACCTCATAGACCCTGTAATAGCTTGTTACTGATATTACTGCACATCTACTAAATACTAGACTGTACTGAGTGTATACCAAAATTTGGTCATGGCCTGTTTATAACTCGATATAGTGTGGCCTTGACGAGATGTACCCTAAATTTCCGCCTAGGGATGGGAGCCCACTGCCGAACTTTCAGTCACATCTGTTCATGCAAAAATTCCCAGGGCTTCCAGTAAGTCTCAAGTGCCAGACGAAACTGCAAGAGCTCTACCAATAACCTCACACCTTAATGGGGCGTGGACTAGTCGAGAAAACCTTGAGTTCTAGGACGGCATGCGAAGAGAACAATTTGTGATATACGGTGGAGCGTGAGTGGCAATAAGAAGGCAATAGATGGAGACAATGGCTCTCTGAGCGACGACGCTAATGCATTGCGGTGTGAACTATCTGATGTGTGATGAATAATATTTAAGGATATATAAGGAAGAAATGACCAGCCCATACCGGAGCCTTCCATTATCAGTGTCCACACTTGGCATGAGTTCAAAAAGAAAACACGATTCCTTCATCCACTACGAGACACCAGCGACTCGAGGAAATCAAATCCTTGCCGCTGCAGTTCCCAGGTGGTCGAACCGACTTTCATAGTTCCAGCAAACGTATGACCCTCATTGGGCACTTCAACCATAGCAGAATGTACATTGTTTTGCCTCAGAACTTTCAACAAGCCTTTGCTCAGTGACATTGGGACCATTTTGTCCTCGGTACCATGAGCAATAAAAGTTGGCGGGAAGGACGGTGTAATATTCCGGATTGGATCTACCTTGCTCCATTCCTTGGAAGGCATAACTACATCGAGAACCCGCCCGTTCGCAATCTGGGTGAATGCGAATGCTACTCGTGGGTCGCTAAAATTGGGAGCTCCTGTCGCCTGGCCCTCCAGAGACACGCCCCCGGTAGTGGGCACCGGCGACTCTTTGTAGACCTGCGAGATGAAACCGTCGGAGAGATTGGGAGGCAGCTTATCAGCTACATGTGGTAGCCGAGATGTCCAGAACGGATCGTCAAAGTGGCAAGGACCATACATGTCGTAAATACCCGCTACAGGACGAGGCACAGCAAACCCCTGATGGTTGGATTTGACGACGTTAACCACAAGATTCAACAAGCGAAGGAATTATCCCATGCATAACATGTTGACTTACAAGACTCAGGGCCAGCATGCCGCCAGAAGATGTGCCAAATGCGAACACGTGGTCGAGGTCAAGGGGGGTATTGGGCCGCGACCTCGGGAGGTAGTGCTTTCTCGAATCCACCATTATGCATCCATGAAAGCAGGTCTCGGCAGTCCTGTATTGGTCCTTCCAGGAGGTTTACCTGCGGACACAGGCGGTGATTTGGAACCAGGACAATCCAGCGTCTGTCCAGACAGTCTTTGACCTGATCCTTGTTGACCATGGCCGAGGAGCCAAGCATGAAGGCGCCGCCATGAATGTTGATGACTGCAAAACACTCGATTGGTCAGTCCAGAGGGTCAAGAAGCAAACCTGGGTGCTGTAGAGGTGACGTTACTTGAACAGTAACCATAATTGGGGGCATTGGGGGCCGGGGGAAACAGATAGACGTCTACATCTATCTCATGCCCGTCCACGACCTTGTAGACTAGTCTTCGTCGCGATATGCCAGTAGCTGTGCCTGAATCCATGATGTTGTGAGTCGTGATTGTCCCAGGGAGGGGAAGCCGGCGGGGGCCAGTAATGCTATTTACGCGGACACATTGGTTCGTCCTTAGGGACTTGAACTACTTAGTATCTGATTGGACATAATGAAATGGCTATGTACTCCGTACTCTTTCGGGTATTCAGGGAGGGTGACGAATCCAAAGGGCGGCACTTCCGAGAATGACGTTTGCGTGTGGGGAGACAGGGTCTAGATTCTAAACGTATCGCAGAACGGGAATTCCGAGTGCTACGAATCTCAAACTACTCCGATAACCGACTAAATGCACATGTCATTTGAACTGAACAATTTCAACGTGTAAACCGGTTGACGACCTTACTAACAAAGTCACCAGAGCCAGCCATGCTGCTCCTAACGACGAGCCAACGCGTTTTCTACGTAAAAAGAGATTCAGTAGTGAAGTTGCGTTTTGCACAATACTTCATTTACAATCATTGGTTCAACGTGTAGGACAGCTGCTTCATGAATGCAATTACCATTGATTGGTTATGCTCGCTTGCGGCCACAAACTGTGGAAGAGTCTATGCCTAGCCCTAAAGTAAAAAGCCCGCTCCAAAGTCATAACTAGCCAAGTCTTGCCACAGCGCTGCTGCAACCATCTCGGAATTTTGCATCGTTCCACTCTTGAGCCTGCTCCGGAAGCACGAAGCCTTGGTATGGCGTCCCAGCCCTCCGAATGATCTCTTCAACTCCAGTGCCATTTGTGAAGGAAATGGCGCGCACATAGCGTGCTTTAAAGCAGAGCGAGAAAGTCTGGCCCGCGGGAATCACCACAGTCTGACCCTCGCGGACTTCACTCCATGCGTCCTCGCCGCCATTGTCGGTCTCGTACAGCTTGACGCCGAGGACACCCTCCATGACGACAAAACAATGGGCGACTTTTTCAAACGTCACCCGCTGCGAAAAGGGATTCAGAGAGCCGTCGTAGAGCTTTGAGGACTCGATGCTCGAAATGGCAAACTTGCCGCTGCACTGCGAGGCGTGGATAAAAGGCCGTGACATGACGGCGCCGAGCATCCATCTTGGGCCCGTATTGCCACGGAGGTAGTAAGGTTCCAGAGGGCCCGGCAGGACGCACTCTGTGCCGTCCCAGTCCGACACTTCTGCAGGATCGTGGTCCCTGGCAAAATGTACGTCAAACTTGTCCTTGGCAGCCATGACCTTGGGGATCAGCAGGCTTTTCAAGTCCCGGCTATCGTCCTCGGGCACGATGATGCCAGAGAAGGTCTCGCTGACGTAACGAAAAAAGTCGACCCAGTCGCCTGGTGCGATTAGACCGAGCGTCTCCGTATGCGGCCCCAGAAGCTGGGGATTGTGGATGAATTTCTGTCGTCGGTGTTAGTTTTGTCTCGTTGTGCACCCTCGAATATTTCCTCTCCGCATGTCTTGTTGATGCCACTCACAGGAGGAATATAGGCGAAATCTCCTGGTCCTAGTATTTTGCACTTGTCTCCGTTCCATAGCTTGAGGAAACCCTTTGTGACGAGAAAGACGTCGTGGGCCTCGTCATGCCAGTGGAAACCAGGAGCGTCTGAGATTACAGCGCCGCTGGAGAATACGGCGATGCCGCCGTCTGTCTGTTTTGAAGAAGCCAAGATGCGGAACGCGCCTTTGCTGCCAGGGATAGTTATGCGCTCTCCCTCGAGCTGATCTACAATGTAGCTCTGTTTCTGGCTCGGCGGTATAGACAGCAGTGGAAGAGACATTTTTGCGCCAGTTCTTTCTGCGCTAATTGAGTCGTGTTCAAAGAAGCTTGCAGATGGTGTTACGAAAAGATTAAAAAGGACGTCCGGTGGAGAGTTAATAATGAGAAGAGACACAGTTGCGAAGACGTTGTTAGCTGCACCGTCAACAGACCCCTGGTTGGCTTCGACCCCGAACTCCACCCCGTCGGAGAATGAGGGGACATCTGGACTCGGAAGAGCGTGGATAAGGGGAACATTGAAGCCCGGAAATGCCGGACATCCCTGCACAACGGCACTTGTCTGCAAACCGTGCCCCATGTTTTCAAGGGGTCGGTAGTAGGGTCTTCCCTGCACAGCTTGAGGATAAACAATCGTCCCCACATGTGCGTGTCAGAAATACGACAGCACTACAATATCACGGAGACAATTCAACTGTATGTTTAAAAGAATATCGTTCTGTTGATTTTCAGGACTGGAATCCTCCCAGACTAAAATAACTTTTGTAATGCTGCTTCCCGCTGTTGGGATTGGCAATTAAATCAACATTTGAATTGTATTGACAGCGCCCCCCCCCAAAAAAAAATCCTCAGAGCCCGACCATCTTTAAGAGTTGATAGGACTCAAGGTCCCCGAATACTCGATACGACTCTGAATCTAATCATACGTGTACGGAATACACTCCCCAGATCGCAGAATTGCTCTGTCAACATGGGCACCATGCGAGAGCCAAGGGACACTGGACTTCAAACGGCCCAGGTCGAAACCGTGATTCCCGAAAAGAGCCTTAATCCCCAGATGATGAACGAAGGCGAGCTTCAGAGTCCATATCAACTTGGGTGGAAAACTCTCTTGGCCTTGGTGACCCTGTCAATGGGAAATGTCTGCGCTGCCTTGGCAAACACGGTATTCCCAACTCCAACTACATCGCATGATTTGTGACCCAAGCTGACAAGAACAAGACCAATACAACCATTAAATTTCAAGTCGCGACACTAGCCAAGACGCCAGGCGATTCTGCGCTTGCTTCGTGGATTTCCAATGGCAATTTTCTCCTTACTCTCGCCATGGGTCCCATTTTTGTGAGTTACCTTGACAGTTTATACATCTGCCTCCCCTCCCTATGCTGAATGACACAAGGGGTCTCTCGGTGATCGGCTAGGAAAGAAATGGTTTCTCGTGGGAGGCGCTCTGCTCGGCGTTGTCGGGTCCACGATCTCGGGATCGGCCAACAGGATTGCGGCCATAGTGGGAGGGAACATCCTTACTGGCATTGCAAATGCAGGCTGTGTAAGTAGTTACCTGGTTTGCCTCTCGAGGTGAATGAATGATGCGTTTTGCTCACGTCGTGGGTAGATTGTATCTATCTCGTGCATCCAAGAAATCACACCCAACAAGCATCGTCCGTGGGCAATGGGCGTCTCTCAAGCTATGGCCAGCGCGTTTGTCGTTCTAGGAACATTCCTCGCCGCCGCATTTGTTAGAGATAATGTTGGAGGCCTGGGAGGATGGCGATGGGCTTACTATTTCAACGGAATCATATATGGTCTCACAGCAGTGGCTATCGGGGTAAGCTACTTCCCACCTCGGCCCGTACTCGGTCGGCATCAAGTTCGCAGGGAGATCATCACCGGCGTGGATTACCTTGGTATTCTTCTCATGGCAGGTTCCTTTGCCTCCCTTATCACTGGCCTTACCTGGGGCGGCACCACATACCCTTGGGACTCGCCCCGAATTATTGCTACGCTCACGGCAGGATGCGTGGGACTTGCCTTCTTTGGGCTGTATGAAGCATTCATGGTGAAAGAGGGCATCCTTGATCACCGTCTGTTCCAGACAAGGAACTTTCCCATCTTGATGCTTGTGTGCGCAATTGATGGGATGCTTCTCCTGGGCGTCAATGTTGCCTTCTCCCAGGAGGCATACGATCTGTTTACACAGGATGCAGTTGGCATTGCTACTATTATTTCACCTTACCTTATCCTATCAACCTTTGGTTGCATCCCGGCTGGATGTATCATGGCCTTTACGAGGTCATACCGAGCTTTTCTCGTTGCTGCGTTGAGTTGGTGTGCGCTTTTCACAGGTTAGCCTCTTGGCTCGGTAGTCGTTACTAGCAACCTTGCTAATTATACTCTGATTAGGGCTAATGGGTCTGGTTACCGCTGGAAGAAAGAGCTGGTCGTATGCTTTTTCAGCCCTTTTCGGTGCCGGCACTGCCGTGACGACGACCATCCCAGGTATGCTTTTCCCTTTATTTGAGCTAAGCTATGAAATCTATACTAACGGCACATACAAAGTCACCGCTCTTGCTCTGTCTATCCCATCATACCTGATGGGAACAGCGGTTACAGTTTCGATTTCCTGCAGAGCTCTCGGGGGCATTGTCGGCATCACAGTCTTTACATCAGTCTATAACAACAAATATGCTTCATATGTTGGTCCGGAGATCGCGGCTGACTCGCACGCCGCCGTTGATACCGTGGCAAGTGCCAAGGCTTGGAGAGACGTGTGGATTGTTATTGCTTGTTTGGTCGCCGTAAATGCGGTTGTGGCTTGTTTTTTGAAGAGCGTCAAGTCGATGATGAATGACCATGTCGAGTCTTCGCTGGAGGATAGCAAGGTCAGACGGGAGCAGAAGATCTAGATGCTGGAATCATGATAGGTTGTGGTCTATATTCGGTAACTTCAAGGCATGGTTAGTACGAGAGCTAGCTAGATGTTATTCGCGAAGCTGGAGATCGGGGGCCCTTGATTTTCTTTCGTTGGTATCTTTCTGTCAACTTTATTGACTACTATTAACCGGTGCATGACGAATATACGCCTTTATCTTATTATCAACATTTTGAAAACTAGTGCAATATGCTACAGTTGGCCGTGAATGTCAGATGCAGATTAAGAAGCCAGCTTTTGTGACAATCTGCCTAAACGGGCGCGAGAGGCTTGTAGAATTCAATCAAATCATCACTTGAAACCCATAGAGACGTCATGTCTCCATAATATTAACCTTGTTATTCGACTAGAACCATACAGTGTGTCTGAAGCACGCTGTAAACGAACATGAGGGAGTATAATTGCTATTTAATTAGAGCTCATTTTTTTCTGTTTGATACGCGCGCCCATTTTGAGACTGGTCATGAACATGGAACAAATAATGGGGTGTTCGTCCGCGCAATCCAGTTGGTATCCAACAGTCTACCAGCGCCGGAAATCCCGGGGGCCCAGCAAGACCCGAGAACTCTTTAGTTCTCGGACGGCTCGGAACTCTCCTGAGCTTTGACTTGTGCAGATCGTGCGTGCGCTTGGGGTACGGGTCCTCTATCCGGGTTAACTGATCTGGCGCTATTGCGTAAGGCAGCCGGGACTGGGTGCTTTTCAATGTTGTCAAGTCTCCAATGTTAGCCGTTACGCGGCCTGGGTGCAGGCATAACTGCCGGTAGGGTCAATGCAAGGTGCCGGGGCTTCTTGTGCTCTCGGTCCTCTTCAGCTTGCAACATTGGTTTGTGACGAACCCATGGCCAGACAGCAACATAAATGGCTGTCATGTCCCTGGCGAGAAAATTGAGACCATTATCTTTCAAACAATCCACCTCGCCTTCTTCCATCTTCTCCACTATAATCATGAAGCTTGTTTTCATCATCACGATGCTGGGCAGATCTGCCTTTGCTACTACCCTCTTGAATCACACGCAACACTCTCCCACAAACGTCACTTCCTACCCGACTAGTGTTGGCCATGCGGTTTCAGACCTTAGCAGGACACTGAAATTCTACCATGACCTCCTCGGGCTTGAAATCCTGTCTCAAGATTCGACGCCTAAAGTCGACCATGCCTATGGGCAGCTCACAGCCTCGAACGCCGTAGCATACAAGACGGGCATTCTCGCAATCCCGAACCAGTCATGGACGCTAAAATTGACCCAGTACATAGGGGACAATATTACACAAGTGGTCAAGCAGCGTGAGCAGGACCCAGGAGCTCCTGGCCTCACGTTGAGTGTGAAAAATGCCACCCAAGTGAACAATGCCCTGAGGGGTGCCAATGCCACAACTCTTAACGGGCAACCCGTGCCCGAAGGCACCGGAGAGGGAACCACCTCAACGGTCTGGGTCTATGATCCTGACGGGTACATGGTTGAGCTTGTGCAGCGCAGTGGCCCTTCGGATTATTTCACAGTCTCCGCGCCAAATATCACAAATGGCCCTGGCATGAAGTACGTTATCCGAGGACAACTTGATCTGACAATGGCAAATGTCAGTCAAGCCTTGTCATTTTACAGGGATATTCTGGGCCAGAATCTCTCAGCCGGATATGAGCCCCTCGTTGGCCCTAATGAGCATGCAGAGGTGGGAGGTATCGGGTCTGTCTTTAACATCAGCTCCAATGTACTTTGGGCGGCCGTGACGGGAAACTGCGATCTGGATACTCGCTGCGAGTATTTTGAATATGACGATCCAACTCGGAGGACAATCGCTTATCCTGCTCAAGTTCCTGGCATTGGCATGACTACCTATTCCGTGCGGAATCTTAACAAGCTTCTACGGCAGGTTCGATCTGCAAACCTCACCGTTGTCACCAAAGGAGGATCCCCTGTCCATATAGACGGGGGGGAGCAGTATTTTGATTCGCGATCCAACTGGCTATCTCGTCCGGCTTGACGAAAAGTGTTGAGTGCTTTAAAAATAGGGGCTCTCAGGGACAATAACATGAGGCATTTCTAGCTATCTTGTACGAGAAAATTATACTATTTATCTTGAAAGAAATCGTTAATAAATTCAACCCTATGTAAATTGCTTAATATCTAAAATGAAACGTGAAAAGTATCTATTACGAAAAGAACGCGCTCTAATCGAATAGCATCTATACACTCTTATATTCCGTTAATACACCCACGTAGTTTAAATTCAATTTATTAGTAATATTACAGCTGTAATATAAGCTAAATGGTACTTAATTATTAGTTATAGCGCTTTTTATAATATATATAGCTAATTACGCTAGACTTAATAGAGGTATATATATTAGGTAGATAAAAATCTCTTAAAAACATATAATACGTCTTCAACTAGAAGGTAATTAACAAGAGGTGAGTGGAATCGCGATTCTATACCGCTACGCTAACTAGGCTTACAACTATCACGAAAAACAGCGCGCTTTAATCGAATAGCAACTATACCCCCTTATATTCCGTTAACAGTATTAATTACGTTGCACAATACGTCTAGCTAGATGGGTTAATATTCCGTGAATCCTTCCCGTCCGGCCGTCCAATATTCAAAAAGTCACCGGTCGAGTACAAAACCTCGGGCCTAATCTCTGCGATACGCCACTGCTCATCGACCTTCACATACGTCTGCTGCATCCAGCTCCTCCCATCTGAAATTTCACTAATCTTGCATAACGGATGCATGTAATCCTCGCCTTCCAGCCTCCTCCCATGGCTCGCGAGCTGCTGCCATTCCACCACAATTTCTCCCTCCGTCACCGACTTGAAGTACGGCGCCCCGAGAAGATGTTGCGTGGCCAGGGCTTTCACACCTAAGTGGTTTGGTCCCAGCCATAAATCAACAAAGCCATCTGCCTCGTACTTCTTGCGACCCCATTCAGGCACGACTTTGCTGTAGTCGACAACGATGGAAGGAGCTAGAGAAGCTCGGACTCGAACCTTATCCTGAAAAAAGCATTAGTATATACTCAGAATTTCTCATCAATAGAGTAGGTAGTTGTTACCTTTCGGTCATAGCCATCTACTAACGCGCGCGCACATTGGCAAATAGCAACATAATCCTGGAAAGAGAGAGAGGAGGCAGTGTAAATCTCGAATGCCATTTTTCTTCCCCACAAGATTTTACCCCAGATGCCATGATAACCGCTATTTCCAGGTATTGTCTGTCTTTAAAATAGTCTATGGTGTCCCCGGCTTTGCCGGGCACCAGCTGTGTGGCCCACATCGGGTATTCCGAGGTTACTATCCGGACATCCACTTTTTACTGCACGGACACGGAGTGGCAAACTCGGCATTCTGTGACCCCAGAAGCAGTCCTATAGTGGCAATAAAGGAAACATTGACACCAATAAGATGAAATGACATTCACTATTAGTAGTGACAGATGCGGCAAGAGTATAAAGCACACCCGGTCTTTCTCACCGATTCTGTCGGATTTTCCCATTTCGCATCCAACTCGCCTGAAATTCGTAATGGCAGGCATTCCAAAACCGGACTTCGCACTCCGGACAGGGATCTACCCAGCTATTGACCCAGGGCTCTTTGAAGCCTCTTTGGCCGGAAAAGTTGCACTTGTCACGGGCTCAGGGAGAGGCATCGGAAGAGAAATAGCGCTAGCTCTCGGAAAGTCTGGTGCCGCAGTCGCTATCTCAGCAAGGACTCAAAGCCAAGTTGACCGGACCACGGAAGAAGTGGCTCGTCAAAGCCGGAAAGCAATCGGCGTTGTTGCAGATGTCTGCGTTAAAGCAGACCTAGAGCATCTAGTAAATGAGGTATACTCGCCCGCATCGCGGACCTTGGCTAGTCATGATTAATGATGATCCTTCAGGTAACCACTCATCTAGGTGCTATCGACATCCTCATTTGCAACGCTGGCACAAACACATTCATGCCCTTCCACATGACCGATTCAGAGGAATGGTGGCGCCAAATGGTACTCATGGTCAAAGGGCCTGTTGATCTGACGAGGATGATCCTGCCTTCAATGCAGGAGCGCAACTCTGGCATTATCATCTATACCTCTTCCCGCGCAGCCACGGCCGACCTTCCGTGGACTGCAGCGTACGGATGCGCGAAAACAAGTATTACGCGCTTTGCTGGCGTCTTGCAGGCCGAGCTCAATATACTTCAAAAGGAAACCTTCAAGTTCTCAGAGAACGGCATATCTGTATTCTCTATACATCCTGGTGAAGTCAAGACAAGTCTCCATGAAGTGGCTTTCCCGGAAAAGACTAAGAAGGAGGCACCGTACGTGGTTGATATGATGGACAAGATAGCAAAATCGCATCCCGAGTTTAAGGCAGAGTTGGCAGCGTGGACGTGTGTTTACCTCTGCTCGGGAAGAGGCAAAGCATTAGAGGGCCAGCTAGTTGATTGTACGAGGGATGTTGATGGGGTTAAGGCCTTTGTATCTGCGTCTCCGAGACCACGGGTTGCTAATGCTTGTAGTTGACATAGTAAAATGAATTCCAGCCTAATTCTATCACTATCGAAAGTCTCACTACTTTAAATGATGCTATTCTTGTTAGCGGATTTCAGGTTAATACTGTAGGTAATAAGAAGACTATTTATTACTTCCGAGCCACTTTATATTTTCGCACCGCCCGTGCCGCTTGCGTTAGAAGCCAGGAGAAGCCAGGCATTACCAATAATGGGATAAAGGCGATGGTTCGCCCATAGGTCGATTAAGAATTGTCCGTTTTGGACTATCAACCTGTACTTAGTTTCCTATACCTTTACGCTCAGAGTGCACTCGACGACTTGGATATACTTTTCTTGGTATGGATGCAAGTGCATTAGCTGCTTCCCTCGCGACGTGACCATTATAAAGTGCGGATGGTCTAAGAAGAAGATAATATCGTAGTAGAACGCCCTATTAGCTTTATTAGCTCGGATAACCTTTATAGCACCTCTAGCTAAGTCGTTCTGGTGAGTCGCATTCAAGCATATAAGGAACAAGTGTGAAGCAATTCGAGGCAAACTCACGTATCTACGACCAAGCCTGTATCTGAGCTAGACATAGCGGCACACGTCTAGTCCCGGACGCCTCAATCTGTCACAAGAGTTACTTTAATAAGTTTATTTCCACAGGTTAGCTTGGTTATTTAACTGCTAGCGCTTAAAGAACTTAGCTCCTACTACTAGTGCTTTAGCTTAAGTGAGACCCGACTTTACAAGCAAGTACTTAAGGATGTATACGTAGTACCTTCCCCTATACTTTAGTAAGAATATATATTACTCGTTTAGGGTTATCTTATTCGTATTATATTATCGTGTATAAAGAAGTAAGCTTCTAGGTTTATAGTAACTAGACTACTTACTTATATAACGTATAT